>NC_041402.2:689408-1289408 GCF_900747795.2 Erpetoichthys calabaricus | reverse complement strand
CGCTGGCCTCAGAACGGAAGGACCACCAAAAGCAGCCATCATCAGGCGGCCCGATTGGCTTACAGTACCCGTTGGCGCTTCCTCTTACACATTTAGAGGTGAGCAGCTCTCGGCCTCGGAGACGGCCTTCGATTTTTAGATCTCAAGAATACAGCAACATGGCGACCGATTCTGCTGAAGACGCTTACTGCGGAGGCCATTAAAATGTCATCTGGCAGCTTTTATTTCTGCACTGCTGCAGATCTGACAATGAGCCCATTGAAAATGGCTGAGCGGTGGCCAGCAGGGGCTTCTGGACCTTCATTCATTCTGAGCCCCTCACTGCTCATCCAGTGACACAGGTGGCGCAGTGGTAGTGCTGCTGCTTTGCAGTAAGGAGACTGGAAGGTTGTGGGTTCGCTTCCCAGTTCCTCCCTGTGTGGAGAGCACTTTGAGTACTGAGAAAAGTGCTATATAAATGTAATGAATTATTATTATTATTATTAACATTGGGCCAAACGGCATGGAGGGAGACATCTGTGCTCTCGCCCACCCATTGCCCTCACACTGAATGCTCCAGTGTGGATTGATTTGGTGCAACGGGGAGGCTGGCGTGTAGTTCTCCATTTGTTAGCTGCGGTAGCAGCACTGACGTCTCAAAGTTAAAACTGCAGTTCCGATCCAACTCTACTCTCGACTTTTCTAATTTTTCGGACTCTCTTGTGCATTTCGTTTGCTTTGGCTCGTCTGTTAAGTTCTAGTTGTTGTATGTTTTGCTATTTCTCCAGTAAATTTTTCTTTTTAGGAGGCTCCTTCATTACCTTGCTCTATATAAGCCAGGGGTTGACGGTGATCCTCTCCCTTGTGGGCATTCGGAGTGTTCTTTGGTACGTTTCACAGTGAAGCACATCTTAGGCCTGGTGTAGGATGAAGCCAGGCCACTCTAGTTCAGGCTGGGCTGCCTTCTGGTGCACCTCCTCTGGGCAGGTTGCTGGGATTTCTGAAGACCTCATACTTACCGTACATCGTGAGATAAATCCTAGCGAGCAACTTTAGAATAAAAGTCTAAAGTTGGGAAGTCAAACAGCAAAGAAACTGCGAGAGAAGCGCGTAGGACAGCCGCCCTCTTGGACCACCCGAGGAAGAGCACAGCCTCTGAGCCGGAGACGTCACGTGCCACTCACTCCCTTCTGAGTGACCCTACCTGGCAACAGGATAGTAACAGCAAACAAATGATCAACCTTCAGAAAACGCTGTGTTTTGGGGGTGGATGGGGGGGGGGGATGCAATTCACTTTTGACATTAAGATGCAGATTTACAGTCGACTGAGGTGAGGCGATTTGTTCTTATGGGACACCAAAGGGTGGGAATGTTCTAGAAACTGACCAACCCAGTCGTGGTGAGAACTCTTATTATTATTGCACAGGGTTTCTCTTATGTTTTCCGACTCTTTTGATCTTCGCTACTCCACGTGGCCCATTCTAACGTTTTCAGCCCACCTCGCGTTTCTAAAACTTTATGGTCTGCCGACTCAGTTGTGCCTTTGAACAATTTATTGACGACCCACTGGCAGCAACGTGATCGGGGGTCCCCCTTAGTGAAACAAGCTCATTTAGAAACGGTAAAACACAGGTGACACGCCACGACCCACTCATGAACCAGTGATGGCAGCACGTGACCCACCAAGTGTGCGAGGACCACTGCCTTACACAGACCCGCCGTGTGGCTGCCCAGATGTGAAGGTCAGATTGTGTTCGCCCTGCTGACCCACTCAGCCCCCCCTTGTGATGTCCTGTATGCTTTGTGACAAGTGGCCGGTCCCAAGTGACTAACTCTGACAGAAACAAACAGGACGTATGAACTCCTCTCATTTTTATTTAAAACCCAAAGAACACCCAGAACAAAAAACACAAAGGGGCGCAGCTGGTGGAGAGGTGAGGGGCGCTGCTGCTTCTCTTTCCTTTGGTTGGGCCTGTGAAGGCCACAGGCCTGCATGTTGAGTTGGGACACAGGACCTCCAAGCTTGAGATGCTGGGTGAGGGTGGGCATCGTATCTCTTTGGTTGGGGTCTGCAAATTGTGCATAATTATTCATTAATGAATACACTTGATTTACTTGGGTGGGTGGAATGACAATGGTCCTCTGGTGAGTTTGGTATTGGATTTCCTACCCGGACAAAAATAAAAACCACATTCATCTTTTGCTTGATGACGCGTGTCCTACCCGCCTCGGTGTTTGTGCTACGTCTGATTGATGTGATCGGCCCAGCTGGCTCCGCCAAGTGAAAAAGGGGGGGGGGCGGAGTCTCAGAGTGCCGACGGGCACCTTAGACCTCGCCCCGGGTGAGCCTGTCTGCTCGTCACAATGGGCACCTGCAGCCCTCCTGACTGGCACAGCACACCTGGCTGGGATGGCGCACGCTTGACGGCACACACTTTGGTCCCTGCGGCTCTCGTTTTCATTTTGTTTTTTTTCGTTCCCCCCCTTGTCATTCTTCACTCGCTCCCACTTTTTGAATCCTGTGCCCATGGCTTAGTCATTGTTCATGCTGTATTATTAACAAGCGCTTGGCACGCTTCACAATGCCGGTGCCGTATGTACGGGTGGGCAGCTATTATAGGAGGAAACTGATGGACTCGAGGGTGTTGTGAGCCTGGCAGCTGTAACAGGACGGCTTTATGGAGAAGATTCGGCTAAAAATAAACCCTCGGCAGTTACGAGAGTGGAGAGCCACGTCAGTCCATCTGTAGTTTAACTTTGAGCAGAGAGCCGAGCGAAGCTCGAGGCCGTCGAATCCAACAGACGCCTGCCTCCATCCTGAGCGCACCAGCATCAAACGGGAGCTTCGTGTAATCAAGCGCCTTGTCGCCCCCCAGCACGGAGCTACAGGGCCACCAAAGGGGGCTCGAGCTTTGCATTCGATGGTATCCAGGCTCAGACTTTATGACACACGAGAGAAGACCACCACTCAGTCCACGGGACGCCGTCCCTGACATCTCACGCTCATCCTTCTTGAAGGTCAACAAGGTTGCTGTTTCAGCTCCAGGGTCCCACAATTCTTTGAGTAAAGACCTCGCTGGAGTCCTAAATGCGCTTCCCGCAGGTGGCACGTGTGTCTGTGTCTACCAACCACGACGAGCGGCTGCCAGTTATTATGGACAGTGGCAGGTCCTTCAGGTTCAAGGAGGCCTTGATGTGACTGACCGTGTGGCACGCAGTGGGGCACCCAAGTCACACGGCCATGCCAGCCTAGCTGGTGCTGGATGATTGTGGTCTGCAAGCAGGTCAGTATGACGTACCCGATCGTGCCAGGTGAGGCCCAGCCATCTTGGTGTGCATCTGGAGGTCCTTATTGTCACAGACCCCGTCACCCAAGTCTCCCCAAAGCCGCCGATGTGGTCCGTCATGTAAATGACGGAGCTACTGCACTCGGATCATAAGGACGGGGGGGGTCTGTGAAGGTGTAGATGCTTCCTGGAAGACCAGCTCTGTTCTGGTGGTCTTGACAGCCATCCCCCCCCCGCCACACCTCAGCGAGACCACCAAAGGTCACAGTCACTTGAGGTTTGTCTTCTGTCACTCAGGCCAAATCTATATGGTAATTAGGTTATGAATATTCAAAGGCGGGTTTTTTTGAAGCCCTACATGGTTACTGGTGGGAGGGGACAGGGTGTGGCTAAAAGCCGATGTGAGATTTCTAACCGCACTTGGCATGTGACGTGGCACACCTATGGTTTGAGAAATCCGATTTTTTGGTGTGTATGCCGTGTTCTCCCTTTCAGACGTAAGCCAACTTTTAGTAGGGGGTCTCAGTAAGCTTTTATATACGAGACAGACCCCTGCTTTCCAGTTTAAGTGACTGGGCTGGGCTGGGCTAGACACGGCCCATCTGTAGAGTGTGACATTGAAGGCCCCGCTCCGACTACCTGCACGCCACTCATGCCCCCCCACTGAATACAAGCCCCCTTGAATCACATTCCCAGTCTCCCGCTCTGAAGCCGCGTCTCACTTTATTTTCTTTCTATTTTAGTGCCCGCAGGATATGACAGAGCAAAAACTTTGACATGCGGATCAATTTATAATTAGTTTACGCTGTATAAGTAGCAAGTAATTGCAGGAGTGGAAGCCCCTCGGGCACTTGCTTACTTTCATCTTTCACAAAAGAGGAGCCTCCCCTCTTGTCGGCGTCCTCAGCCTGGCACTACAAGAGCTGACGTGTGGCCCAGCGTGGAGCTAAACAGAAAACCAAGCGCCACGGTGACGGGCAGCTGCTGGTAAATGCCTGCAACTCACCGGCGCCATTAAAGATTAACAGTGAGGGAACAAATAAAAAGATACGAAACCAACACGTCAGTGCCATGCAGTCGGGTCACCCACCCAACCTGTATCAGTCTAAAAATGGGCACAGGGGCAGCACTGCTCCTCGCAACAACCGTTCACAACCCGTGCGCTGCCAGGCATGGCGTCTGCACGTTCTCTCCAACAGTCCAAAGGAGGACTGCGCATGTTAAATCTGTGTGTGTGTGTGTGTGTTCACCCAGCAATGGGCTGGCGTCCCGTCTCAGTGGTGTTCCTGCCTTGCATCACCCCTCAGGATAAGTGAGCTTGAAAATGGAAGGTGAATTTGTACCTCCGCCCAGATGTGGGCCCTCAAGCCGAGTTCACGAGGAGGGTCAACAATTCAAACACACAAACCCACCTGGATGCAGGAGGACCTGCTGGAGATGCTTCACTCAACAGCACATCAGAGGACACACGGCATTGTAAACACCTGACTGATCCCCTTTTGGGGGGTCTCTCGTATCACAGACTTGGATTCTGATAATCGTTTTTACCTCCGGTTACAGAGAGACAAGATATGCTTGCGTCATCCTGCCTGTTTTGGGGGCCGCCATTGCTGTGATCCCAACGGTTTTAGGTTTCTATTGAAACTTTGACCATCTGGGCCCAGCGACAAAAGCTTAGCCTAAGAGCCGATTCAAGGCAGACTGGACTTAAGGAAAAAAAACTAATAATAGGAAAACCGAATGTCGGGTCACGTGGCGCCCTCAAATATCACGAATTAACGTGTGTGTGTGTGTGTGTGTGTGTGTATTCTGTTTTTTACGTTGTCATGTGTCGTATTTTGCACTGTGTCTGTTACTGTGTGCAGCCTCTTAAATATTCTGCTGTTCCTTGAGCCCCAGGAGGTGGGGCCACCCTGACATCATCACTCCAGGCTCCTCCCTCTGGCTATTGAAGTTGGCTGAGAAGGCTCAGGAGCAGGAGGTCATTCATGTACTGGCGAGTCGTGTCAGTATTGCCTTTTCTCTTTGGGTTTACTACCCTTTTATTTTGTTTTCCCTGTCATTGATGATGATGATGATGAACATGCACTGATACAGCACATTGCCACACCCACCACATGATCCCACTTTCGGACACAAGTGTAGCCGTTGCTTTAAAATGAACTCTTCAGCAAGAACACTGGGGGCTGAGGTGAGAACTGGTTCAGGTGCAGATGTTTGTCTTCACATGTGGACAGTGTGGTGGAGAGCAGCACTTTGGGGACCTCGGCCTGCTGGGACTTTGAGAAGCCTGCTGGGCTGTCAAAGCTGCTTTCGTGTCCCACTGATAGCAGTGACCATCACAACAAGTAACAAGCAAAGCGACTCGGTGGTCAAGACAGCAAAGTGGACGGAATGGCAGACCAGCGAGACTCAGCCGAGTGCCCGTGGAGGGGACGAGGAGCGTTAATGTAAAGGAGATCTGATTAACACCACATGGCGGGCGAGGCCGACCCCGAGGGTGCCTGACGTGCCGATTAAACAGACAGAACTCTCCACACCGGCCGCCATAGCTTCAGATCCAGCCGAGACGGGGAGGTGGCAGCTGCAGCGCTCAAGACAACGACTCGAAGGGTCACCTGCAGGCCTCGTTACGGCGCCAGATCACAGCTGGCTGGAGCTCCAGGAAGGACGTCTCGTTTCTAAAAATAGTCACCCGGGCTGACCCCTTCAGCACTGAGCCTCGTAGACGCCGTGAAGAGCCCCTCATGTGCTCTCCGTGTTAACATCGAGGAAGAGAAACCTCAGGATGTGCAGCGGCAGCCAAGGCCATGAACATCAGGCCTGTCACTCATTTACGGCTTTGTATCAAAATCAAACAAGTCCTCCGTCACCTCAACCAGCCCTGCAGAAGTGAAAATGGGTCACGTTTATGAGAAACTTGCAGCGCCCGGCTCTGACCGCACGAATGCCATTCAGCTAGAGGCCAGTCAGACAAACCTGCCAGGTCACAGATACAAATGTCACCAGACACTTTACGGCCCCCTGTGCCTCAGACCAGCGAGTGGACGTCCAGAATAAACTTCAGGCCCAGAGCATCGGCGTTCATGGAGGAGGGGAAGAAGTTTGGTGTAACCCTGAACTTTAAGTCACACGTTCACCAGAGGAGTCCATTTAAGGAGGCGGACCCCCTTATAAGACTGCAAGATGCGGAGAAATGAATTCCTGCTTTAGGTTCGAGTCGGTCGGAGTACCTGACAGGAAGACATCGGCAGACTGAGGCAAGAACCTGAACCAGGAATAGGAAATCTGGGATCGTCACATCAGTCTTAGCGTCGGTCCACTGGGCGCCAGCGACTTTCAGGACCAGCGGTGTTTGAAGCTGTAAGTCATCTTGCTCCTCTCCTCTGACCTGCAGAGCCTGGCAGCCAACATACCAAGTCTGCTTTGACTCCAAGGGCCAAGCATAGCAGATGTGGGGCGGCACCACAACTCTGGCATCCTTTACCAACTAAGATATGCCAGGCAGGTTAAGTAACTCCTAAAAACCCACTTTTTAAATTTGGCTCTTATGAGGCTCCATGACAGAGTGTTCACTTGAGAAAGCACTTGACGAGATGCCACGTGAGAGGTGGGCATCAAACTACAAGTGGCGGCAGTTCAGGGTGTGCCAAGTGTATAGGAGGTGGGGGCAGAATTGGTTCAGACACAGGAAGCAGAGGGTGACGGTGTGGGGGACCTTCACAGAACTGTTTAGAGTGGTGACCAGCAGGGGGCAGTGCTGGGGCTGCTGCTATTTTTTAATACATATACACTAAAGGACTTGAACAGGAAGATAAACAGCGAGCTGGTGAAGTGTACAGGACGCCAAGAGAGGTGGACTGGCAGACAATTTACAATCATCAGAGATGGACTGTGTGGACGATGAAATTTAATGTCTTTAAATGTAAAGAATGACGACACATGTGGGGTCTGAACATCGAGAGCCCACCTTATGAGAAGGACTTAGGAGTCGTAGAGGACTCTACAGCTGACAGTGTCCAGAAGCCATGAAGAAGGCTAACAGAATGTCCGGTTATATAGCGCCCTTGATGTGTGGAGTACAGGTCACTGGAGGTTCTGCTCAAGTTTTATAACACACTGGTGAGGCCTCATCTGGAGTCCTTTGTGCAGTTTTGGTCTCCATAAAGACATAGCAGCACAAGAGAAGGTCCAGAGAAGGGCAACTGGGCTGATTACGGGGGGCTACAGGGGACGAGTTAGGAGGAAAAATGAAAAGAGCTGAGCCTTAACGGAGATGAAGAGGAGACCTGACTGAAGTGTGCAAAATGATGAAGGCCATCAGTGAAGTGGATCGAGACGGTGACTTTAAAATGAGGTCCTCAAGAACGTTTCGGGGGGTTGATGGCATTGTTGGAAACTTGTCCATTTTGCACAAACATTAGGAAGAGGACCACAGACACATGGAGTGAGTGACCAAGTAGTGGTTTTAGACCAACGAGGTGGGCAGGACTGGCGAGCTTTTCTTGGGTTGAACGTCCGGATTGTTCTAATGAATTCTCCCACTCCTTCCTTCCACAATGAGCCTGCACGCTTTGTTCATCTCGACTTTTCTCTTTTCTTTTCCAGTTCCTCTACGGTGGTCTTTTGTGCCTCCCCCATCTAAACCCCCCTTAGAGATGTTGGGTTTTCTTAATTTTTTTCTGCTGACTGACCCCGTCACTGGACCGTCATTTGTGTTTTCCTCTCACAGTCACAGCTCGGTCTCCTGTAGGTGTGCACAATTTATTTATTTTTTTATCTTTTATTCTTCCTAATTTTAATTTGCTTTTCTTTGCATTAACTATTTTTCAGACTCGGTGCTCCGTCACTTGTGTGTTGCTGTCGAGTGCCACAATTGGGGAGAAGACAAAGGGGTCCTGCAATTGAGAAGATGCGAGCTGCACCTCTGAAACCCAAAGTTCAAGCACCACCGGGCCACACGTCACCACCTCTGTCATAGCGCAGACCCCCAAGTCTACTCGTCATAGCGACGGTAAGCAGGGCTGAACAACACACCATGGGACGCGGTGGTCCGCGAGCGGTGCTTACGTTTACTTAGCTGCTTCACTTTCTTATACACAATTATTGGTGAAGACGAGTGAAAGGGGTGCAAACAATTCAAATTGTGGTGCATGACCTTAATGTCACACTGAAAACGTGTGTGTGTTCTGAACTTTAACTCAAGGACTTCTATAACTCATCGAGAAGTCATTCTTTTCAACAAAGTCACAGGTGCCACCAAGACTGGCACCTGATCAATTCTTACGACCAAAGCGTAACGGCAGGATCTGACGTCTTTAGGTTGGTCATCCACACCATCCTGTGATTGGGTCACTTGTGTCAAAGCGCCTCATCCGGGACACTGAGAGGGGAGGACCACTTTGTCATCAGTATGGTGTATAATCGGGGGTCTTCGTATGTGACTTTTTACCGTTTTGTCCTGCGCTCTGTCCTGAGGGCAGTTTAAGGTTGGCCTGCGGATCCAAAGCCAACACGGCACTTAAGTGGAGAGTTTGACAGGCTGAGTGTCCCTAATCTGAAATTCCAAAATCGTCACAAGCGGAAAGTGCCACCCCACTTGTCCAGGTGGGGCGGCTCTCTGAGCCCCCTCAGACTTTTTATACTGCTTAGCAGACGTGAACGCCACATGAGCAGATACTTCCTATTTATGGTCCATCTTTAATTTTCAAGCAGCGACGATCCGCTGTGGCAACCACTAAAGGGAGCAGCTTGGAGAAAAGGAAGACAATGAAGAAGAAGACAACAACGAAGATGATGAAGAAGAAGCGGTGCACCAACACACAAGTAACGAGTTTGAGGGTCTGGTGGAGCCCACCAAGTTGTGAAAGGTGCAATAGCAGCTGTGCGGCCCACCAAAGCTGCCGTGCGGGAGTGGAGTGAGCTTAGAGGGCACACGGGCCACAATGCCCTGTTGCTGTCAGTTTATCACCAGTCGTTGTCCCTGCCAGTCCAGTGCCCATCACTCGCTCTGCTGGGGGGAGCAGGAGCCTTTAAATCAAAGCCCAGCGTCGTAGTTGGGGTCTGAAAGTCGGCCATCGTGTGCTGCTGATGTTTAACAGCTGAAGCCCCTAAGCTGAGACTTCGTGTCGCACACAAAATAATTACAGACAATTCAATCATGAAGAAGTTTCGTGTTTAGACTTGCGTCCGGCGCCCAAGCTAAAAATCTTCAGATGAGGGAGGCTCAGCTGGACAGACACGTAAAGCACAACTCAGCCATCAGCAAAGACCCCCTGAGCGGGACTGGCAGCTCCTGGTCACCTGAAGGCGCTGCTCCGGCCACCGAGTTCTTGCTGTTCTCTCAGCTGTGAAGAGCCGGAGGTTTAGAGAGGAGAAGGACCACCAGGAGGACAAGCCTGAGAGTAAAGGACCCCTGAGATCGACGAACGCTAACATGAAAGTCAAAGATCCAAAGTCAGCAAAAAGTCGGTAACTGGCAGCACGGGGCCTGGCAGAGTCGCATTTCAGTCAGCAAACTCAGAGCACCCGGACACTCGGGCGAGTGGCCTCCGGGGGATTCTGGGAGATCATCAGTCAGTTAGAAATCAGAAGAAAAGACACCCCTGACTCTCACAACCACGAAAAAGACGCGGATCATCAGAAACGGGCATCAAGAACCACTCAACAGAGCCTGCTGTGCCACTCAGTACGCCAGCACTGGCCAAATTTTCAAACAGCACGCCAGCAGCATTTCAGAGTTTTCAGCACCAGAAGTAAACATCAGCTTTAATCTCAACGTCTGCCCCCAGGCCCCCCCTAGACCTGACACATCAGGATGTATTCAGAACTTCACGAGGGACCATCTGATAATAAAGCAAAAGACCACAATGACCAAAATCAGGAGAGAAGACCAATAAGGTAGCAAAGGAAAAAACACAAAAGAACTTCAAGAAAAGGGCAGGGAGGCAGAAAGCGAGGAGAAGATGGCGGCGGCTAACGACTCAGCACTGAACGGAGGCATGCGTGTCACCTCGATTGGCCACCTGACGCCCAGATAATCTCAGCGAGTCGGAGGCAGTCGTCCATTAACGTCACATCCCCAGTGTCCCACTCCAACTGGTCTGCGACTTGCCCCTCACACGGGTCCGACTTTGCCTGCAGCCGTGGGGGGCACTCTGATGCGTAGAATGGAGTAAGGAACCTCCAGGAGAGAAGCCCACCAGTCCGATGTGTGGTGTTTTATGTGCCACGTCAGAATGGGGACAGAGAAAGACAAGGATGGAGACTACGGCTGAACTCGCCGGAACCCTGTGTACAGCACTGGGACGCCTCTCATTGGCCGTCACAAAAGGGGGTGGGCACAGCTGTGCTGGAAGGCTGGCACACAGTCGGTAAAGGTGACTTACCTACAGTCACATTAGGTGACACAATCCAACAATGAGATCAGCACTGGCAGTCAGCAGGTTTGACGTACCCCTCGACTAGAAGTCACGTAATGTGACAACACCTTTAGGCCTCATCTGGAGACCCCGCTAGACGGGGCGGAGCTCAAATTACAACAAACACAAAGAAAAGGACAACAAAAAACAAAGCTTAAAACAGAACAAGGGCACAACAACATGTCTGGCTACCGCATCCACAGCACCCGGGACCCCCTGCTTACTCCGCACCCCTCGCCATAGGCCACTCTTAAGGACGACGTCAGCGCTGGTTTAAAACTGACAGCCACTGCAATTCGTGAGGCAAAATACAAAGGCCCACCTGACATGTCAAGAGTGAAGTGCATTGTGGGCCAGTAGGCATGCAGGTTCAAGCAGACCTTCTCCTCTCTCAGGCGGCCCCTTGTGTTGGCATGACGGTGTTACCCACGGTGCCAGTGGTGCACACGCAAAGAATTGAAGCTGAATGAGTCCCAGCAGTTTGGCTGTAGTGTACGGAGTAAAGGTGGACCACCCCACACCTGCAAGTCCGCCACTGGTGGACACCCCACACCTGCAAGTCCGCCACTGGTGGACACCCCACACCTTCAAGTCAGCCACTGGTGGACCCCAATGTCACCTGACTGTTCATCTCTAAGATGAGGGCCTCTCAACATGGCACCCCAGCCCTCTTCAGCCACCTCAGTGAGGGTCCAAATGCAGGGCCCCAGTGAGATCATCATACGGAGCAGTAAATGATAAAATGGCGCCCAGAGAGGGGGGGAGACATGCTGGGCGACAGACAGACAGAGACTACGGACCACCACAGCCGATTTCCTGCACGCTCGCTGCCACCCCCCTCTTCAATGGCAGGCATTAGCATAGCTGAAGGGGCTTTGCGTGTTCAGATATAAATAATGCATCACAGATGCTCGACATCGACAACATGCACAACGTTCAGCGTTCACTCCTACCAGAAATAAAATGAAAGAAAATCAGGAAGAGCAAATGAATCATCAGTTATTAATAATCAAAGCATCAATAACAAATGAGGCCCACCCCTCCACTGCTGAGTCCCGAATCGTGGACTGGGACTCCCCGACACCTCTAGGGGGCCAGAGTTCACACGGGGGGCTCTTTAAAATGAGGCATGGTGGTGGTGGTGGCGGCTGCTGCTTGGCGGTCACCTTACTCTGAGACGGACCCCTTCAAGGTCACACGCCGGGCTATTTTTGGCAGAGAGGTCGCCTCTCCACCCGGCAGATCCAATTACACGGATCTTCTAGCGAGTGCCACTTAATGCCATTCGGATGCGATTCTTAGGCGGCTCATCCCAGAACGGGGCCGACTTCTAGTAAACGATTACCGGCTAATTAATCCCCCCATAAAACACAGAATGACACGGGAGCTTTGTCTCATGCTGATGTGGATCACAAGGCTCGCTGCGTGACGTGAGGGCCCAGGAGCTGCCACACCAGCTTGTCCAGTGCCAATTTTAGGACATCCAGACCCCTCCAGCTAAGTGTCATCCACCCTCCTGCTCCATTAAAATGTGACCTTCCAACAAAATGCCATCATAACTCGGGCACAAAACATGAGGAGGTGGCATTCGGAGAGGGGGGTGGACACGGATACGTTTGGGCATGAGTCACCGGTGTCACCAACAATAAAAAAAAAAAAAAAAAAAAAAAAAGTCACATGTGTCAGATGACCCCATGGTATAAAAACTGACAAATTGGACACAGTAGTGACCAGCGTATGTGGACAAAAGGCCACACGGCGAGCTATCATTGGCACTGCAGCACCAAGACGTGTGAGGTTACGAGAAAGGAGCCAGCACTGGGGGGACCCTGGCTGTTGTCACAGGTGAAGTCTCCTCCATTGTTGTTTTGCTGTGCTGGCTGATGATGATGATGATGATGACAGCGATTGGTGAAAGACTACAGGAACTCCAAATCTGGCCAATCACAGTCACGTCATACGGGCACAAACTCGATCCGCACCTGATCAAGGAGCAGCACCCCAATCTGACACGAGCCAAAGCAGAGAGATCTCTGTGCCCTGAAAACATCCGATTTGTGTCACCTTACGGCAAATCAATCCATCAATCAATCGATCAATCAATCAATCAATCAATCCGATTTGAGTCACCACAGCCTGGTAATGTGAACGTTAATGAGGAGGAGAGCAGGACTTTGAGGACCTTCAGATCGCATTGCCAGCTTGTTGGGCTGGATGGCCTGTTGTCGTCTTCCAGCCAATGGTGTGACCTCAGGTGGGCACGTGTGGTGACAAAGGCCTCGGCAGCTTATCTTGTACACACGTGTGTGTGTGTGTGTGTGTGTGTGTGTGTGTAAGAGGTGTCGTGACGGGGATCACCACCAAACGTGTCACTTGACGATGTCCCTTTCGGGTTCTTTGATTCGCCCGTATCGTTAAGTCACCTCAGATTCAGAGCAGACGTGAGGCGCGTCAGGAGGATCCCTGGACGACTGGCCGCAGCTCCGGAAGGTTCGCATCAAACAGGCACATTGGCTGCCCGCGAGCGAGTCGCCTTCAAACGCCCCACTTTTCTTCTTTCTGCCCACTCCATTGTTCAACCATTTGTGTGTTTTTTTTTTTTAAACTCCTTCCAAGAAAATATCTGAGCAGCTATTTTTAAATTTAGGCAACAACACGAGCAAATGAGACTCCCGCCAAAGCAGCCTGCAAATGAAAGAAGAACAAGCAATCGAGGGCATCGGGAGAAACACTGGCACCGGGCACAGAAGGCACTCGCTCCCCTGGCCAAGGGTCCGCTTTCAGAGGATAAAGCGCTTCATGTGACAAGACAGACGCGTGAAAGGGACAATCTGTCACACAGGGGACACATTACAGGGTGCTAAAGAGTGTGGCATGTGAGAGCGAGCCCTGCATGTCCTGTGTGTCATCACGGGGAGAGGGGGGGCTCACGAGATTCAGCCCACCACACATGGGTGTCCTCACTGTCTCTCGTCTCGCACCATAAACAACTGACAGGTCTGCTGCTCTCTAGAAATAAAACAGCAGGTCAGACCACTTGTGGGGACTTAGAGGACTACGGGGGGTACTGATAGGGGGGACGAGACAAAGAGGAGAGCGGTCAGGGGGAGAACTTGGAGAATCGTCTGCAAGCAAAGCCAAGGGACTGCTTACTGGCTGTCACCACACCAAAGGACCTCCATGGTGGTGAACTCCTGCAGGTACTTGGGGGTCCACATCAGTGACAGGCTGGCCTCAGAACACACAGGAACTGGAGAAGAAAGAGCAGAGCAGACACACTGATGTCCAACGCACCTTCTACAACTCAGTGATGGCCAATGTGGTGTGCTGGGCAGGAGGACCACCAAATCAACAAGCTCATTAAAATGAGCAGACAGCATCAGTTATAGGAGACCCTCTGGGTGACAGAATGAAGACAAAATGGAGCACCACTATGAACAACGTTGCACATCCTCCCTGTGACACACAAACACCGAGGACTTCCACCCAACAAATCAACCAGCAGACTTTTGGCAAGAAACGCGACGGGGGGTCCGCTATAACAATCCGTCTGTGTGGCGCCTCACTGTTTCCTTCTCTTTTCGTCATTCTGGTGTGTGCTCAGACCACAGGGTGTACAGAAATTGGTTTATTTCTCTGTTTGTAGATTTAGTTATTGCAAGAGCTTCTGTAAAAAAAACAAAAAAAAAAAAAACAAATTCCCCCCGGGGACAAATCAAGTTCTTTCTTTCTTACAATCTATTATATAGCGCCTTATCAAACAATCTATCTACAGTGGGTGTAGAAAAGAATCCCCCCCCCCCTGACATATTCCCATTTTTTTTGCTTTACAGCCTTAACACACAAACTAAGATTCCTTCTCAGCTTTACTTACTCAATGCCACCTCTAACATCCAAGTGAAAGAAATCACAGCTACAGTTCAGAAAAATGATAAAAAATCAAAACCAAGACCGACTGAGATTAATAAAAGACCCCCCCCCCCCCCCCCTCCTAGACTCAGTCAGGTGTCAGTGCCCCCCATTCCCATTGCGGTTACTGGCTGTGCTCAGTTGTAATGAGTGTGATTAGTGAAGCTGTTCCTGGTCCATTCATTCCCTTCCTTGGCAGTGCCACTGACAGCACACACCTGACTATGGGTGGCAGGACACTTTCAGAAGATCTCAGGGACAGAGTTGTGGACGGACATAAGGCAGGAGATGGAGACCAGAAAATCTCAAAGGCTTTATCAATCCCAAGGAGCTCAGTAAAGTCCATCATAAAGAAATGTTTGGTACGACTAGGACCCTCCAAACTGGATGGAAGAGCAAGGAGGAAACTGGTAAGAGAGGCCACCGAGAGGCCAATGGCCACTTTGAAGGAGTTACAGGATTTGATAGCACAGAGTGGTCATTAATGGTGTGCATGTGACAACAATTTGACAAGTGCTTCACCATGGTGGCTTGTTCAGGAGGGTCTCACATCTCAAGAAAGGCCACATTAAGGCTCGTTTGAGCTTTCCCAGAATGCACCTTGAAGATTCTGATGCCAAGTGGAAAAAGGTCTTATGGTCAGAGGAGACCAAAATCAAACTATTTGGCCTCGATACAAAACGGTACACCAATGCAGCTCACCATCCACAACACACCATACCGACAGTAAAGCATGGAGGGGGCAGCATCCTGTTGTGGGGGCCTGGGGCTCTCGTTAGGGGAGAAGGAAAAATGGAGGGGGCAAAATACCATCAAATTCTTGAGGAAAACCTGGTACCCTCTGCCAGAACATTGAAGATGGGCAGAATGTTCACCTCTCAACACGACAACAACCCGAAGCACACAGCAAAATGGAGCACACGGTGGCTGAAAGAGAAGAAAGTGAATGTCCTGGTGTGGCCAGTCAGAGTCCAGACCTCAATCTGTGGAAAGATCTGAAGATAACAGACCACCAATGATCACCATCTAATATGAACGAACTTGAACAGTTAAACTGGAAAAAAGAGTGGGGGGGGGGGGGGGGTTGTGTGGACAAATATTCAGTGGGCTCAATCTAAGTGTGCAAAGCTGATAGAGAAGAATCAACAGACTCAGGGCTGTCATTAAAGCAAAAGGGGGTCACCAAAGTGACATTGACATGGGGGGTCCTTTATTCATCTCAGTCGGTCTTGTGTTTGATTTTTTAATATTTTTCTGAACTGTTGCTGTGATTTCTTTCACTTGGATGTTAGAGGTGGCATTGAGTAAGTAAAGCTGGACAGAAATATTAGTGTGTGTGTTTACATTTAAGGCTGTAAAGCAAAAAAAATGGGAATATTTCAAAGGGGGGGGTTCTTTTCTATTCCCACTGTATGTGAACCGCTCACCGAGGCCCACCCAAGCAGCTCAGCCAGTGCCCGCTCCTCTCCGCCTGAATGGATGCCTCAGCGCCAAACCTACAGTTGTCAACTTGTGAAGTGGCACGAATACGCCCAGGTGTTTCACGGCTGTGAGGTCTCCAGCGTCCGGATGCCCACCCAACCAGACTTGTGCACTTTACTTCAGCTGTTGTCGATGGTTGGATTTGTTAAGAACCGGACTCAAACTCTGGTGCAGTTGACTTTTCTTTTGTACTTAATGGAAGTAAAACTTGATAATTGTGGGCCTCTGGGCATCAGCAACATCCAGAAAACCAAATAAGAACAAGTAAGAAAGTGCCCACTGGCGCGTGTGGCAGGGACTTGAGGAGCCCACTTGAAAGCTGCAGCTCCTAACATTTTTCAGTTGCTTATCGAGTGTTTGTTTATTAAATATTTTTGTAACACTGAGTCATATTCAGAAATAACAGCAATAATAACGAGGCAAAAAAAAAAAAAAAAAGTGTTAGACGCCATGAAATGCACACTTACAATGCAGTGTGTGTGTGTGTGTGTGTGTGTGTGTGCTGAACCCTAACCCTGCCCGGCCATTTTCAACACGTTTCCAGTTTATCCTGCGACGCTACACACATGACGATAAGCCACAAGGTTCTAACACGAGGCTGGCACTACAGAACAAGCCGCACCACCTTCATCCTTTTTGACCGTCACCCCGACGCCCAAACTTCACCTTTGGGTGATTCTCTTCAAAATGGCTTTCAATGGCAGAAGAAACGCATCCCATGACTTCTACTGCCTTCTGATCAATCGCCTCGCATCTGCCGCCAAGTGCCTGAACTGCCTTGGGGACAACACAACCCACTCTGGAGACAGTGGCAGGTTAGGGGACTTTGGCTGGGGTGGTACACACATCCCACCGTGTGAGTGGCAAGCTCAGGGCAGAAGCTCTCTACACCCGCTCGTATGTCTCTGCCCGCATGCGTCACGTGATGCGCCTCTCATACGGAGGTCCTTTCCATTTCCTTCTTGAGAGGACAGAGAGACAGGGGTTAGGAGCCCACGCTGATACAGCGCATCGCCACACCCACCACATGACAAATCAACCCAGATTAGGACCCAAGTGCAGCCATGTGACGGGTGACACCTCAGCACCACACCAGTTCAGATGCTATGGAACCAGTGGGAAGTTTTTTTTACGATGGCTGGAGTGCCAATTCTGCCACCAACCCCCAGGTTTTTCCCTACAGGTTGGAGGGCCCACATGCAGATTAACATCATACCCAGGATGGAGCAAATGCAGATTAAGGGCCTTGCTCATGGGCCCAATGAAGTAGAGTCACTTCGGGCGTTTACGGGATATGAACCGGCAACCTTCTGACTGGCAGTGCAGATCCCCACTCCACGCCACCCACTAGACCAACGAGCAAAAACAAAACTGACCTGCAGCTTAAAAAAAAACAAAACAGCACCACCACTAGAGGGTGCTAAACTGTGGGCACAGTCTAATATGGCCAGCTGGGTTATGAGAGGAGATACATGTAGCGGCCTTTTGGGTGGGCACAGGACTAGAGAGCAGTACAGTCTACCAGATATGCGCAGGCCGTTATCCTGGTCAGCAGGGTTATGATGGTACAGTGGCAGAGCATCTCTGAAAAAGTCTTCAGAGTCCTGGTGCCACCTGTTTGTGAGTCCAGAACGCTCTCAAATGACCTGAGATGAAGACTGGACTCCCTTGGCACTGTTTCTTTTTGGAGGGTCCTTGGGTACCACTGGTGTGTCTTTGTGTTGCTCATGGAGTCCTGAATGAGGCACATGACCTGCAACATGCAGGAGCGTCAGTTACGGCACTACGGCCATCTGGCACATTTCCCCCGAGGGTGATCTAGCTCACAGGATTCTCACTGTTCAGGACTGGACCAGGCCAAGGGGACACCCACCTAACACCTGACCGCAGCAGATAGAGGGTGGCACTGCACCACGTGTTGGCTTGGGGGGGTGAGGGTTGCCAACCAGGATCCCAAGGTGTTTTGTCATGAGGTGGTTGTGGCAATGCGTTGTACCAGTGCCTGCCCCCCATCCAGACCTGACAGCAGAGAGGTGGGCTTATATCCTACCCTTTCAAGTATACACTGCTATGTTGATGAACCCAAACTTAAGTTCAAATGGTTAAAAATGTACCCTAATCGCTTGTGGGGGCTCAAGAGCTTTCACTGAAGGCTGAGGGGGGGTCCGTGACTGACTGGAGATCACCTGACCAGAAGTTCAACTCAAAGGCGAAAGTGCTGGCGGCGTCGGCTCAATCAGCGAGAAACCTGACCAATGAGCGCTGAGGTCTGTCAAACGGAAACGCCAAGCACAGGGCGGCGCTCACAGGGTGGCACGCGTTATGCTCCTCCGAGGTTCACTTCTAAGCCAGTGGCTTTTGCTTTTCTGTTTTGACGGATAACTTACCTCAAGCAGCAGGAGCAGTGAGCTCGGGTTCAAAGAGGCCTGTGCCCACGTGCCTTACTTGTATCAGTGGAGTGAAGTGACCTCCTCACAAGAAAGCTGAATCTGTGAAGTGCCCCGCCACTTAAGTCACACACAAGACGAGGCGAGTTTACAAATGTGTTGTGCCAACTACAAAAAAGGGCAAACAGTCCAAAAAAAATTTGAGTGAAGATGAAGAGAAGCCACGGGGTCAAAAGGCAAAGGAAAAGACCGGAAAACGAGGCGGGAGACGTTGGCAAACAGAGGGTGGTCTCACGTCATTAACTCACCGCCTCCTACATAATCAAGTAGGAGCCTCACTGAATTATTGAATTAGTGACTGGCATTGCCAATAGCAAAACTGGTCAATAATTAACTGATTAGTTAACATCAATCAATCCTCCATCTCACATCACAAACAGTTTCCTACATTTATATGGTGGGCCGAGTAACAGCAATGCCTCAAGGGTTCTCTTCCGAGCCCCTGTCCTGAAGGGGGGCCCTTCAATGCAGCCACAGGTCCACCTCCCAGTGAGCTCAATGATGGCAGTCAGAGGCCTGGCGTCTGTTTAAACCAAAAACGTCAGACCCTCTAAAAATCTCATCTAGTAAATGAAGGCTGGCATCAGTCTGTGCCAGAGCAGTGATTGTGACCTTAGCACTTATGGAAGTCGAGACGACACCCTAATGGCCTCAAGTCGGGGACTCCACAGTGACACGGGTATGGAGTTGGGAGAGTCCTCAGGTGACGTGGATGGAAACTCTCGACCTCAGCCGCCTACAGTGGCCACCCAATGGAGACCTTTTAACAAACAGATACAAGGGCAGCAGTCCTACAACTCGATGGACTTCATTTCCCAGCTGCCCCGAAGGGTATGACCCTCACTGGGCATCGGCAACGGGCGCAGGGGCTGATGGGAACTTTAAAAGAGGACCAGCTAAACCAAGAAGGGGGACCGCTGTGTGCCGGTGTGGACATCACACGGCACTCCTGCATTACTGGGGGATTGGACTCAAGTGTGGTCTCGTGCCCGTCGGAGGGGGCACTGCCACGCATCTCAACACGAAATGCTTCAGACACAGCAGATCAAGCTTCACATTCACCTCTACAGTTCACAGGGTCTGCCACTCCCCACCACGTACCACAGGACTGCTTCATAGACACCATCCGGGGGGTTCTGCTTTAGGCGTTTATTGCCGTGGGGAAGTGGAGGGGCTGTCGGATTTTTTGTTGTTTATGTTTCCTTTCCATTAAACAGGATATTCATTCATGAGTGCGACTCGGGCCAAGGCTGGGTGGGTGCATTCCGAGAACCCCCACCAAAAATCAATCAATCTCTGTCCCATTGACGGTGTGAATCTGCGTGGCACCGGACCCCGTCTACCACCTTGTGCTCGCCGTTTACCTGTCCAAACGCGGCGCCAGACTCGCCGTTCTCCTGCTCGACTTCACACACACACGAGTCACAGGGGGCGGAGTCGGGCCCAACACACCAATCAGATTGCACTCGTACTGGAAAGGAGCGCACGTTGAATTTTAAAATAACCAGAAGATCTGATCTGACATCGGGAGAGCAAAGGCAGAGCCCACCAAGTCAAACGACTGTTAGGGAAACGACAAAAGATTTGATTTGATTAAGTGAGCTCAGAAGAGGAAGTGACCTCGTCACCCTGATGACTTGTGATTGACGGCTCATGACCTCGGAGGACACGCCCCTAATACCACGGGGGCAGTCAGGGGGCTCAAAATGGCACCATTGGTAAATAATCAAAATGGTGGCAAAAACGGCTTAAATAATCCATCCATCCATCCATCCATTATCCCAACTACAGGGTCACGGGGGTCTGCTGGAGCCAATGGCCTAAATAATATAAAAGTAAACAAACAACTGGAGTGCTAAACGACATAAAAAAAGAGAAGAAAAGGTGAAGGTAGAAAGTGAGCGCACCACACGGTGACATTCTTGGACTCGCTTACTCCACAGGCCACACCCACACGGTGTAAACGCTCCTCACTTACCGCGTGCGGCTCTCGCCTGATTGGACGCTCACTTCTAACTTTTTAAGAATTTCATCCGACATCGCAGGTCGATGAGTATATATATCATCCACATTTCGTGACGGCCTGCCTCGCACTCTCCCCTCGGTGACATCACACGAGCCGAACGTGGACGGGACATTTGAGACGGGCGTCTTCAGCCGTCGACTTACATGAGGAAGGAAGAAAGTCTCAAACAGGAGATCTCCGTGTGCCTTATGAGGGACCTTAGAAGAAATGTGATATAAATATTCATAACCCTCAAGAGCAAAATAAAAAGAAATCCTCAATTCTTGTTGTCGGTGCAATAAAATATAAAAGAATAACCAGGCAGAAGTACAGCGTTACAACTCTCGGCGGGCGCCACAGCGTCGGCAGCGCTGCCTTCAAAGAGGCCTCCGTGTTTGGCACATCTGCTAGGCAGGCAGCCAGCCGGGGAGAGACGTCGCTGGTCCGAGGTGACGTGTAAACGAGGCCCGACGTACTCCATGCCTGCTTTTTTCAGGATTCTTCTGAACCAAATGGCCCACCACAGGTTAAGCAAAAGTGCGTGAGTGGCCTGTGACGTATGGACTAAGGCCATGGCGCCCGAGCTCTCCGTGTGACAAGGAATTCAAAATGTGACTGGCCTTCTGTTGGGACCAACGCAACGCACAGGTGACCGGGGAGCTCGCCGTCCTCACGCCTTCTTTTGATTTAAGAAGCTGGCACAACACTGCAGGAGGACTCCATCTTCTGGCCCGCCCAGGGCGTGGATTGAGTCCATCTTCTGGACAGGGGGGTGGTCTCCACAAACACCTCGATGGGGAGCGGCCTGCAGGCTCTCCTCATTTTCACGTTCTTATTTTTAACGCATTTGGTGTTCCTTTCGTCACTCAGGGTGTTGGGCGTCACGTGATGAGGGACAAAACAAACGGAAACGAGTTTAGCACAAGGCTGTGAGTGAAGGGTCTGCCGACGCTGTGAGGGGGCGATACTCCATTCCTGACAGTTGGATCCTCACTTCACGTCACTAAGGCGCTATATCACATCAACATGACCTGCCTGGGGGTCTTTGTTTCTTCTAGTCGTTGCCTGCTGGTGTATTTTTGAGGCCAACATGCTAATCACACAAAGAGAAGCGAGATGCAGACGTGCAAAGAGTGCCACTCGCCTGCCCGCCCATGAGGCACTTGACAACGCCAAGCCATTGTGCTGCCCGCCACAAGTGGGCCCATAATGCACTGCAGAACCGCCTTTGACGCGCCTGCCTGCCTTTCATGTCTCACAAGTGCATTTGCAGCCACCGAGGGCAACTTTTCAAAGTGGCTTCCTGGTAGGATTGGAAACTTTAAACAAGAGATGGCATTCATTTTACACGATCAAAGCCTTCGTTTCATGAATCGGGAAGATGAAGTCAGCAGGAGAAAATGAATTTTTCTGGCAAAATGTACCAAGGTAGTCGGAAAAGTGACATTTAAAAACAAGTGGCCATTTGTTACGGGCTTTTACCACCAAGCGAGCCGCCTCACCAAGCATTTAGGTGGGGCTTCATGCGGCGCCACCATTAGAATAAGTCGCGGGCCGAGCGGAGAGGCGGGAGACGTCACATCACAGAGCGCGGCTGGGGCTCCGCCATCCATCACGACACTGAAGTGGTAAACAAAGAGATTTGGGGGCTCCATCTTGTGACAGTGTCATTGCTGTTCATGGTGGGCAGCACTCGAAAGACAATTTCATCTCAACGACGGGACATTCGCTTCAAACTGATGTGGCAGAGTGAGGCCATCTTGGGGATTTGACTCCAGTCGCAAACAGGAGGTGGTCAGCAGGCCAAGTGGGCTGACTGAGGGCCCGGGAGACAAACGAAAAGCAAAACCAGGGGGTTAAAAACGCGAGTCCACGAAGAGGCAAAGGAGAAATCAAAAGGGAAACGTGTCCTGAAAAACTTTTACAAGTGGGCCCATAAGTAACAAACAAAACATCAACATGTGTCGTAAAACACAAGAAACTAACGAGGGGAGGCCATTCAGTCCACCGGGCCCGTTTGTCGCATCCCACCGTCTCGTCCCGGTAGTTTGTTTCAGTGTCCCACAACTCTCCTCCTGGCTGGTGTGGTGTGAAGTGTTGTACAGGGTGAGCCAAAATGAAGTACCCCATTTCTCAAGGTACTGGAGTGGGGGTCCTTTGATAGGCGACCCCTTGTAGTTTTCAGTCAGCCACATGCCTGGATCTGGTGGGCACCGTTGCTTTCGCAGTCAAAGCGTTCTTCAAAAATGACAAGTCCATCATCACTACGCACTTGACGGCGGAAAACAATTCTAAATTTAGACAGACGGGTCCAACAACACAGAACAGGAAATCTCCAGGCGGTCCTCGCACTGAAAACATCCCAGCTGTAAGGTCCATTTTGCAGTCTGCTAGACGTTCAGCGTGTGTCTGCCTCAGGCATTTCCAACATGGCTTTGATTTTGCACGAGGACCTTCCATCCACACAAAAATGATGGGAGTGTAGGAACTCACTGAGAGAGACTGGCAGAGCCGTAAAGAGTTGTGCGCCAACATTCTGCCAACCGTTCATCGAGATCGTCACGTGACGTCAGCGACGAGGCACAATTCCATTTGAATGGTTGCGTAAATAAGCAGAACTTCCGCTATTGGGCCGAAACCAACCCTCGTGAACTTCATCAGAGACCCCGACACAGGGAGGACACGCGGTACAGAATTTGCCATTGTAGGCCCTTACTTTTTTTGAGGAGGTGGGCACAACGGTCACCGTTACTTCAGAACGTCACATTGAAATGCTGGAGGACTGGAAGAAATGGATGTGGTGGACGCCTGTGCAGAGACCCATGCAAGTTTAGCAGGAGATGTTTCCGCAGATGCTGATCTCCCTGTGCGGCGATGTTGGGTGGCCGTCACGTTCGCTTGATCTCGCTCTGTGCGTTGAAGGTCTACTCACGCTGACCTCGGGACCTTGAAGCCCTCAAGGACGCCATTCGTCACAAAATCTCCGCAATTCCTCTTGAAATGGCCAAGTGAGTCACACAAGCGTTCAGAAATCGTCTCGAGGACTGTATCGCTAATGACGGCCACCTCTTTGAAGACGTCATTTTAAGTTTGCCCTTTCTTTGTGTCGTAATGACGCTGATTTGGTCTCGTAGCGTTTGTATACGTGGTGGCACTTCTTTACGGCTCACCCTGTTGTTACGTCTTCATCTGTAAGTCACACCAAGCAAATGTGTCCACTCAGGAGAACAGCAATGAGAACTGGAGAACAGCAATGCTTTGATGTCTAAAGACCAGCCCACCCCCCGGCACCCACCCCAGTCTTTAGGTCTGACTTTGGAAATTAGGGCGGAGTTTGGGGGGGTGCCTCAAACTAGAAGGCCACCTCGCTGGAAAGCTTTGGCTTATCAAGGGGTCTTGGGTGCACTGGGTGGGACGGAGTATCAGACCAGCTGCATTTGGATGGAGAGCATAAAAGCCACAAACAAAGCCTTTGCCAAACCCCCCTGCCCGGCTGGCATCAGCTCAAGCAATGGTCTTGAGGGTAGGTATTGTGTGCCCCCCACTGGCCTGAAGAATCAGAGGCCATTCTGTAGCACGACGCCATACTGGGGTAAGGGTTTGGGCAGAGAATGGAGACATTTGGTTGCTTTACCTCTCTCTCTCTCTACCACCACCATGATGAAGAAGGAGCATCTCACGCACACACACACAGACCTTGGACTGAAAAGACCACCACACTGAAGAGCACAGCTCGGCAGCCACACTGAGAAATTTAAAGTGACTGCAAGTCTGTGTGCCAGCATCTATCAGGCTGTATGGTCGCCCAGAGTCACTTGGACTTTACTTATCGTTGTTCTTTTATGAATATCACCAGCAGTACTGGGGCGTCAGACCATGTTGGCCATTATGGACGTAGTGAGAAGTTTAACGAAATGACCCCCTTTATTGGCTAACTTCTTCAGGTCTGAGTTGCCTCAACAGCTTGCATATTGTAATCTTTCTAGTTAGCTAATAAAAGGAGTCATTTTGCTAAACTTCTCATGACATGAAGATGACCAATAATCCATCGTTTAAAACTGTAACTTAACTCCTGCTTGGTGTACTCGCCTGAGGTTAGAGGTGTAGAAGGGAAGGCGGGGAGATGTTAGAAAGTGCAACACCTGATAGACAGTGGCGGGTCCTTGAGACCCGAGATGACACAATCAAGAATACAAAAGGGGACAGGAGAGTAGCAGAGAGCTCGAGCAGGACAAACACTGGCGTCAGGCCTAAGTGAACGTCCCCTCCATGTCTTCCTGATTCACCCTCAAGCTGAACGGATGTCGCAGGATCTGCTTTACCAACACCTGGATGAGGTCCCCATGCCGTACACTAAACTGTTTTACTCCGCAGGACATCTCCATAAGTCCCATGATGCTCCTGCCTGGTCTCCTCTGCGCGGCCTCAGGTGCTGCTATGTCTTTCTTGTACAGAGGTGGTCTTACCAGGGCATTAAATAGTCGACTTAACAAAATCGAACATCAGCTCAGAAGATCACCTCGACGTCGAAACTCAGAAGGAACTCCGTACTGATTAGAGGGGCACAAAGTGTTCAGAAATCGTAAGAGTCGAGCGAGAACTCGCGGATCCTCCAGCACAACATCAGGCCAGCCGCAGGGCTTTCGGATCACTGCCGTTTGACATAATACAATGCAATTGATTTTTGTATATCACACAGTGGGCTTTGACAGCCCCCCCGGCCTCAACTCTGTAAGAAGACAAGGAAAACAAAACCCTTGTAGGGAAAAAATGGAAGAAACCTCTGGAAAGGCGGTTCAAAGAGAGAGACCCCCTTAGCAGGCAGGCTGGGCGTGCAGTGGGGGTCAAAAACAAAAAAGGCTTCAATACAAGACAACACACAGATGAGAACACAAGTCATCCTCAATACAGTAGGACAGAGCAGAGTAAGCGGGCACAAACGAGGAGGAACCTGTCACACCGAAGTCACAAACAGAGGAGACGTGTGACATCCTCCAAGTCACAATCGTGGCTGCTGTTAAACCCCCAATTGGGCCGTTTTTTGATAAACTTTCTGTTCTTGTGGTTTAAAACGGGGTCTACAGGGCACTGGCCCTAAACGAAAGTACGTCCATTAAGCTGTGATCGGCGTCTCGAGACCACCCAGGTCTCATAAACTGGGCGCCCCGTCAGTGTGGTGTGTGCGATTCTGCCGTTTAAGACGACGTCCGCCAGCGTTCTTCACCTTCCACTGCTGACGCTCCCCTTTTCACTCCACTTCTCTTCATTTGTTTCCCAGTATATTTGTACCTTCCATTTTTTAAACCATTTTAATTGTAAAGTACGGCTAATGCTGCGCTGTTTCTGACGCGATTGTGTTTTATTGTGAACACAGCAGTCACCGTGAGGAAGGAAAAGGTGGGCCGAGAATTTGATCAAATGGGCCAACTTTCAGCTTGCCTTGACCCTCATCATCATCGTCTCCTTTCTCTGTTTTTTATTTACGATATTGAAATGTATTCTCATTTTGGATTTTTTTGTACTATTTTTGAATTTCATGGGTTCATAGGATCAATGGCACTACTTTGAAATTTTCTGAGCTCCTGGGTTTATTTTTTAATGTTTTCTATTGAAATTAAGAACACAAAAGTCTGAATTAGCATAAACCACCCTAACTAAGGGTCTTCATCAGAAGTGGGATGATTTCATTCATGGGGTAGAAGTACAGAATAAACAAGAAGAGGTACATCAAATATTTGAAATATGTAAGTGTGTGCTTCATTTGTCTCAATTGTCATTTGTCACCCTCTGATGGCAGTTTACTTGGGGGCGATTGGGGGTCTACTAAAGGATCAAAAACCAAAAACCACCCCAGGTTCATAATCACTGACCTTGAAGGAGGCTAACCTGATCAGAAATGTGTCCTCCTGAGTGGGGCTCTCAGAGGGCAGAGACCACCGTAAAGAATCAAATGTCCAAAAATACAATCGTAGTCGTGATCAGTGACATTCCACATGCCTGCGTCACTCAAGTTTTGTGAAAAGGAGCGCCTTTGACCCCTCGTATCCCTTTAGCGGGTGAACCCCTGGGGTCAGCCGATGACCGACGTCAAGTCCTTCTGATCATCTGTGACCTGCTGCTTTGCTCTTCTTTATCATCAGGGTGACACTCCCTGTACCACCGTCTGGTTCAAAATGAGGGCTACAGATTGAGGAGAGCTTGACACCCTGCACAACTAGACATCCAGACGACTTGAACGCCATATCACATGGGGGTCGTCTTGTAACGGTGAGCCGAGACGCCAGGCGTAAAAAAAAAAACCAAAAAAACAAAAACAAAAACCAGAAGAATTTAGAAAGACGTCTCAGGAACACAAATAAGTAAACGTTTGCTTCATTTTGGGGCCAGGGGTTTTGTGGTTCCTCTCTCCCTTCAGTGACGTGAGGAGGGTCTCAGTTTTGGGTGTAGGTCTTTGAGTTTTTTTTTTGGACCTGATGCTGTAGGTGAAGGAGACCCTGAATTGTCACTCAACTGGGAGAAAGTCATGTCCAGTTATTCATTTCATGTATTCGTATGGTGTACAACAACAAAAGGAAATGGGCTTGTGTACTTACAAACCAGCGTCTATGTGGAGGCCACCATCAGAGCAGACCTTATGAAATGTCAACAGTGTGTGACAACAGGCACAAATAAAACAAGAAACTAAAGCTGATGGACCAAAATTAATACGGGCGGGCACTCGCCTCAGCACCCTGAACTGTAATAAGCTGTCCTAGAAGACGTGACATGGCCCCCCCCCCGACAGGCTCAGGACCACCCCCCGCTGCTGTGGCAGTGCCCACCTCACAAGAGCACAACGAGACATAACCCACAAAGACAAAGGCGCACTTACTGCGGAGGAATGACGAGGGTGGACGGCTGGACCTTCGGGCGACGCTTTGCTGAGGCCCCCATTTGATTGGCAGACCGCTTTAGGGACTGCTGGTTCAGTAGGCTGGAGGCGAGGCCTGCGTGGTACTGAAGCTGAAAGACAGAAAGGAGAAGATCACAAATCCCGATAAGCACGGCTTCCTCGACATGCACGCCTAGTGACCGGCATCACCCACATGGTCCTTCTGGTCGGCCCCCTTACAGATACAACTCCCCAATCTTGGGCCTGCTGACACTTTGCAGTGGGGAGCCGTTTGCTGCCAGTTGTCCCGACGAGCTTCAGTGGACGGCGACTGATCAGCGACTTCTACTCACCGGTGTTTGTGGGCTCCGCTTTGCATTTTGGTTTAAACTTCTGGGCATTTCCTGCACACACACAGTTCAAATGGCTGCTCAGGTGAGCTCCAGTGACCAGTTCACCTCCCACCTGAACCTTGGTGCCCGAATTCTACAGAAACAGCTGCGTTCATAAGTCAAAGGCCAGGTGGGATGTGCTCACCACTGGGGTGCTGGACATGGCACAGACAAACAAAAGGCTCCCGACAACATCCTTAAGGGGGCTTCACAAACTACCAGAGTGACCAGCCAGTCACAGCACGGGGTCCAGCGTGGGGAGGTGGGTGTGAAGGTCGGCCTGCCCGAGGCTCATCACCCACCGCCTGACTACCTAAAGGCCTTCCTTCCCTCCAGCCTTCAGAACGATCTTTTTATTTTATTAATCAATTAAGATTTTTGATTTTGAGACACGTCTCCAGTTTGATATCCCGTCCTTGCTCTTATTACTAATTGGGTTTGCCAACCTGATGCTGCAGGGAGAGGCTGAGACTCCACCAATGACTCTTCATCCATCTGCTCATCTTCAAAATGCGCCAAGCCAGCAGCAAGACAGGAACCATTCCTGTCCGGGATGCCAATGCAAGAGCATGAAAACTGATGGCTGGCACAGGTGGCACTTGAGTGACGCCCAATTCATAAATAAGTAAAACTGGCTTTACAACTCGCGGGTCAGGGGATGAGGTTGGACATGAGAGGAGAGGCGGACACACACACACACACACACGCAGAGCAGACGTCAGCTTGAAAGTTGGCACCAGAGCAGCAGCTGCAGGCCTCACAGCAGCACTTGAGGTCAGCCGGAGGATAGTAAAGGACACCCTGTGCCCGCCGAGCGAAGGACACGACCAAACGTCTCTGTAGACTTAGTGATATAACGAGGGGGTTGCTGTCAGAAATGTGCTGCGCTTGGCATGAAAGCGAATGGCCCCTGTGCTCTGCTCGTTTTAATCCTAATTATCATCTAATTAGCGAGTGATCGATACAGTAAGCGGGCTCCCAGCATGCATGTGGCGCGCGGCCGACGTGATCGGATCCCGTAACCTGCTGCTGGTTTTGTTGCTTTCGGTCGACAGGTGTGTTTGTGATGCGCCCACAGCGGGGAAGGCGCTAAAAGGGGCACCTTCATTTCACGTGAGGTCGGCGGGGACATGACGGGAACGAGCAGAGGGGTGAAGGCTGGTCCCGGGACGGCTCCTCCACGCCGGGCCAACTTTGGGGTCCTACAAGTCATCAGCTTATTGATTACACACTAATTACAAGGAGAAAAAAAAAAAAAAAAAGGTTAAAGCGTCTTTATTGGGCCGTTTGTGTGGCTCTAATTACCGATCATCAGCATGCAGCGCCACTGCCTTCATCCGCCGAGTCCGAGTCCGTCTGTCGGCTGCGGCACAGAGAGGGCCCTTCAATTAGCGTTTAAACCAATTTGCCGCCCGTTAATTACTATTAAATTATTCCACCTCTTCTGCTAATTAGCCCGCGTTCACGGCTATGGTGCGCTTTCAAACGCACGAGGAGCAGACGGCACGGCACTCCTCCGACTTCATCGGGCAGACCAAAGTCAGCGAGATAGCATTCAATTATTTTAATTAATCACAACTCCTTCAGCGCTAATGAGCCGACTTAGACGGCGGCCAGGAGTTGGAACTCTGGGATAGCGAGGAGGAGGAGGAGGAAGACAAAGTGACTGGCGGCCGCCTCTCTGCTCTTCAACTCCACGACGAGCTCACCGTCCGCGAGACGAGACGAGAAAAAAGACCACCCAGCCGGGCGGAGACGAGGCCTCATCGGACTCTCATGTTGTCACCTGGGGAGCCACAGGTCACGAGAGGGGGACAAAGGCAGACAGCAAAAGGACAAGACGAGACAAAACGAGGCAGAAGAGTAACAACCAAAGGCAGCAGCAGGCCAGTGAGGGTCTGAAACTCTTCACATTTGCCACAGTAACAGGGCAGCATGCCAGGGCAGCTCCTAAAGATGACCCAACACCTCGCCAGCTCAAGCTCAGACGGTTCCACTCTTCAATCTGACAGCACAGAAACGGGACGAAGGAGCTCATCAGCCAAGCACATCGAGGGTCTTCTGTGACGTGTCCTGGTGCCCGATGCGGGCCACATGTGGCATGCTGGGTGGGTTCACTATACTCTGCACACAGAGTCGATACACAGACACTCTCTCTCTTATATAAAACAAGTCCCTCGTGTCACCAGAGTGTGACGCCTTTCAATCCATCTGTCTAGTGCAGCGTTACTCAAACCTCTTTGGTGTCGTGACCCTCTTTACCCCCCCCCATATGTTGGCGTCTGCTCAATTGATGAATCAGACACGATCTTCAAAGCTGAGGGGGCATCGAGCACACCTGTCAGAATGGTGACCCACTTCCATTACAAAGCCGATGGTGGCAGCACTGGCAGAGCGCACTCCTATCCATTCACTTACTTTATGTAATTCCCTTTATGTGCCCATCTGTATATAGCGCCTTTCTAGCCATCCTCCTACGACGCAGTGCCTCTGTTTATGTGCAGACATCTACTGGTCATATAGCACCTTTTCCATTCAGTGTACCTGACAAAATGTACAAATGAGGGTCTTATGGCTTGTCCTCCACAGACTTGCCAACCTGATGCCAACTACTACTGTTAGTCTATTATATAGTGCCTTTCATGCTGTACACTCTTCATGGCACCAGACCACCAATTAGAATGTCACTGCACTCTGCACAAGCCACAGTAACAACTATAAACCAACCAAAGAAAGATGGGCAGCGGGACACAGCAGAGGGCTGTGACGAGGAAACCCAAATGCCAGGTGACTGCCTGACCCTTGTCACCACCGATGTCACCGCTAGATTCCCTGTGGGCCTGCTTAATTAAAGAGCCCCCCCAGGCCAGGCTTCACGTACACTAGAAGACCTGTCCAAGAAGGACAAACATCTGAACGCCCGTCGGTGCCCTCCATACCCACAGATGTTTTTGACAGCCAGCCCACAGGCAGGCACGTGATCTAAGAGCGGGCACAGGATGCTGCCAGCATAATCACCGGTTAGATCAAGCAAAGACAACAAGACAGCGCACCGTCCAAGGCTGAAGGGGCGACAACGTGATGTGATCTCCGTCGAGTGATTGCTGTTCTTAATTAGGCACGTGGCGCGGCAGATCAATCGCCAGTCTCGTAGACTGCCATCCTTAGAAAATAAAAGCACAGAAAGAATAAGCTGATGAAAAAGAAATAAAAAGCAGCGCACGTGAGCCTGTTTGATCTGCGTACGCATTCAGAACGACGCCCGGCCAGGACGAGGGCTCACCAACTTGGAGCCCTCGACCAACTGTATAGCCCCCGACTCTCAAAGAGGACACAATGAGTGGCACCAGAGGACGGTGACGCGTGGATTAGCATATTCAAGTAAGAATGGCACTGGACTGGGACAATAATGACACCATAAAGACATGGCGCCCACTGCTGGCCGTAATGCCTTAATGACTAATATGGCACACCTTTGCTGCCCATCGGCCTCCTTGGCATAGCTCCACACACTGCAGGCATCCCATAAGGCCACAGTAAATTCTGCTAAATCAGCTTCTCCTACATTGTGCCAGCTGATGGGGTGGCATTCATGTTTTTTCCCCCTTGTATCTCAAACACTTCTTTACTTTTTTATATAAAAGATAAAACTACTTGATGGAATAAAAATCACATCTCTCACCGCGACTTGGGTTCAGCTCACGGCTGAGTGGAGTCTGCATCTTCTCCCAGTGTTCAGATCTCTGAAGTTTAACCCGACATCTCCAACTGGGGGTCACAGACAGGTGGATCTCATCCACAAAGGACCCGACTTTAGGAGGGAGGATTCCAATTCAACAGCTGGCGCTCGTCCACAGCCTCTCCTCCTGGGTGGGCTAAACCATCCACAGGGTCCTTGTGTGGCTTGGATGGCCCTCAAGTCAACTCAATTACAGTGGGATGGGTCACTCAGACCACCAGGGGCTCAACTGGTCAGCTAAGAGGTCCTGTTCTCTTATCAGGAGACAACAAAATGGAGCGACAAGTGGCTTCCTGGTTATTGGGTGGATCTGCACGGTTGGCACTGCCCATTCTGGCCTTATGACTGGTCCCTGAATACACAAAAACAGAAATGGTATTTTATCGGGTGACGGCACATTCTAACACTATCTGAGGCTGCTGCTACTCAATTATATAAACCCGCCCAGCGGGTGCCTAATGCCACTCAAGTGTCTAGTGACATTCGACAGTCCCATTCAAGTATGGAGCCCTGCCTCAGCTGATGCCACTCAAATAACTAGCCACGCCCAGCAGTATGCATGCATTAGCTACACTCAGCCCAGACAGCTGTCACTCAAGTATCTAACCCCGCCCAGCGTACTGCCATTCAAATATCTAGTGACTGTCAGCTCCACCCACTCCCATTCAAGTATCAAGCCTCGCCTCACCCATTGCCACTCAAATAACTAGCCACGCCCAGCAGTACATGTGCATTAGCTACGCCCAGCCCAGACAGCTGTCACTCAAGTATCTAACCCCACCCAGCGTACTGCCACTCAAGTCACAGACACACAAAGGGTCTTCTTCACTTTTTCAAAGTTTTGCCTCTCCTCACTCGGTCACGTTGAATCTGTTGAACTCGTCCTGCCAGCACACTGAAATGACAGGATGGCAGGCGCTACATCAGCAGGGCTGTCACTGCCCCCCGTTGACAAGTGCTGTCTAATGCCAGAAAGTCTGCTCTTGTGCTTCTGATCTGCCATCCCTATGAGAGAAGCGAGGCTCTGAGTGCTGAGGGCACACGATGTCGTCCTCGGGCAGTCGGCCAGCATCTCAGCCCATTTCAGGACAGACCAGCGGTGGCGTGCAGCTCCCAGTGGGAATGTTGATCACGTTTGATCTCCCAGTCACATGGCATGGTATGGTATGGCGTGGTGGTGCCACCCTCAGGGCTGCGCTGTTCAGCTGTTTCAGGCACTCGGTGTGCACTCCTTCTACTCAGTGAGTTCTCACGTCCCGACTCCAAACTGGCCCACCGACACCCAGGAGTGGTTCTTGCCTTGTTGGGATGGGCTGAGCTCTCCACCACCTTAAACAGGATGGAAGACACGCACTGATACTATAATCGCCAGGTCACATGACAGCGGCCCACCTCCTAAGTCTCATTTCTCGTCGCTTGTCCCCCCCTCATTTAGACTGAACATGCGGCAGTCATTCCAACAGAGGACCCCCAGGGCCCCACACTCCCACCCTCTTCTGGTGGCTTCAGCTCGATGCTCCACTTCAGGTCTCCGTTCCCAACAGGGTGTCATTTAATTGGGGCAAACCCAAAGTTCTCACAGAGTGCAACGCAAAGCCAGCAGGAGGCGCCCTTCACCAGACGTCACTTTGTCATCACTCGTCTGCGTTTGCTCCTTTGAGCAGGACATCACGGTCAACTTCCCGAAGTGGCCCATCGCTTGGTCTCTGCTAGCTGAAGGGGCCGCCCGAGTGGGAGACTGAACGCCTACACACCGTAAAGTAAATCCCTCGTTTTATTCTTAGCTCTGCACTTCCTAAACTGTCAAGACACGCCATGTGATTCACTTTCATCGTCCCGTGTGCTTCTACGTTCAAATGTCAGAAACGGAAAGCTCGACGGCACATCTGCACGTAAGGCCGACAGCCAGCGGCATAAATCAAAGAGAAGGTTCCGGAATGTGAAAGTGAAAATCTGACCAGGAGTGAACAAAGAGGCGGAGATCACAAAGCTGACATTTGGGCCGGAGCTCCTCGGGGACCGCAGAGGGGGGACGGCGGGGGCTAATTAATTTTTAAATACCAGCCGGGGAGGCTCAGGGGGTGGGTGCTTGGTATTTTCTGGGCCCGCGTCTCATAAATCAGGGCCGAGCGCGGCACACAAATCTAATTTGAGTTTAAACAAGTTGCTGCTTGTTGTGATTGAACAAGCCGACGTGAAAATGTGACGGGGCTTTAATAAGGACCCAAAAAAAGCTCCGACCCGAGCGGGAATTACAGCGCCATAGCCCCCCCCCCCCCCCTTCTTATTAACTGTGGCACAACACAACCTGTGCCGCCTGCCTATAATTACTTTTCCTTGTCTGATGTTCCAGCGCCAGCCAAGCGCGCAGACGACGGGTCTGGAGGTTCAAGCCGGGACTCTACACTTGTCCTCCACTGTAAAGAACGATGAGTCACGTTAAGGGGCTGACACGCCGGAAATCAATTAAAGTCCCCCTGCTGCGCTCGCTGGCTCACCTGAGCCAACAAAACGAGCCATCTGTCAGCGCGACCACGGGGAACGCCACGCCGCCGTCACGCGGGCATCCTGTGAAAGAGTCGACAAGAGGAAGCCCCTTCAGCGGCTGTGCTGTCACACGGCAGCAGAAAAAGAGGAGAAAACAAAGGGGGGGCAGGAGGACTCGTTAGAGGGGGACGTCAGGTCATCGCTACGCTCCTGAAAGTCCTTACGGAAATGGAAGCCACGTCTGCGGAAACATCCGTCCTATGGGAGAAACCGGCTAAGCAGCTCCTGGCGGAGCCCACTCACTCCACACTTTTGCTGCCCGTTGCTATAAACGCATCGTAGTCGTGTACTGAAGACCACAGCGCATGCGTTTGTGCTTAGGTGCCCCTGGCCAAACACTGGCAATAGTGCTGCGCTTCTCTGGCATCGCTGAAACGACTTTCACTTCCTCCATCATATGGAGTTCACTCGTCGTCACCAGAGGCCACAAGCGACCGGCTGAGGCGAGGAGCTCACTAAGCCAGCCCATCGGTAGAGTGAATAGTGCCAGCTGAAGACCCTCACCTACCTCAACAACTGTAAGACACGGGCGGGGCTCAATGGCTTACCCATGATTCTCAGAGGGCATGACAGAGCTGGTGCTGCCCCATGTCACTGCTGCACAATGGCACAGAGTCGCGTGGATAGCGAGCAGTGACCATAATGACAGGCTGCTATGGACCCTCATCTTTCCAGTTTCTCTTGTCGCCAGAGATACGGGGGGCCTTTTTGGGTTGTGAGGGTGGAAGACACAAATCCCAAGGATGAAAGGCTTTGACCTTCTCATTGGACCACCCAGGACAATCACACGGTTACAACACCCATCTAACGATGAACTTGGACATTTCGTGTAACCTGGTGGTCCGTCATTGGGTGTCTCAGGTCTTTCAAGCCACCAAGGAGCCCTCAGCATATCCTGACAAGTGACCGGGGTGGTTAGTCATGCCATCCTTGCCCTTTCTCTGCTGCCTCGGATGGCTTTCCACTTTGACGAGGCTGCAATACCTCCATAGCCCACCTCCATGGGCACACATCCTGTCTGCCACCTTCACCCTCCAGCACAAAATTCAAGTCTCTCTCACGCCCAGGGGGCTTCCTCCATCCTCTGCTGCCAGGCTACTACAAGACCCAACATGGCCTCCGGATAAATGAGACGATGTCAGGCCTTACGGTGGTCTCTGCGATGTTGAGTGAGACTCAGGACCACCTTCAAATGCCAGTCAAGTTCGGACTTCTCTGACAATGCCAGTGCTCTGAAACACTTGGTGGTGCCCTTTGGAACTACAGATGGGTTTTTATAGTTACCTTAAGCAGCTGGTCATGGCGCCACCACAGCAGTAACCCTCACCCAGTGGGTGTACCCAGGTGTTCCTCTTCTCTGGCACAAGGGGTATGTAGGAGAGTCAATCAAAGATTGGACGGACTGGGCAGGACTCCATCAAGACCTTGATGCTGAAGGGGATTGGCTGGCCACAGCTCAGACCAGGAGATCCCACAGCCCACGCCCACTTCATCCACGTGCCACATTGTCACATTCCCAACACTTGACTTCCTCACAGCTCCCTGACCCAGCGCTCTCCCTTGTATCAGTTGCCACCTGTCTTTGCTGTGGGCTCTGCCCGTCATGGTGGGCTGCTGGGAGGCACCCAAGCAACCGTGTCTTAAGTGAAGGTGTCAAGGACAGGATGAGACCCACAAGGTGGTCTGATGGCATTTATGAGGTTGTACCTGTCACGGCAAACTTCTACTGACATCAGGTGTCACCTCTCCCCGTGACATGCAGACAGTCCTCCCAGGCCATTCCAGTTCAGGCCCCCAAACAAAGGGGCCACAGTGCTGCTTCAGAGCGATGCCACACCGGAAAGAACCTTTGATGTACACCCATGACAAACAGCCCTGAACGGGTGACGACAGAATGTGAAATGCCGGTGGGGGGCTCCCTTCAGGCTCACTTTCTCCATCTGTCACATCCTGGCAGGTCGCCCCCCACACATCAAACACTTCTGTCTGTCCACAACTTAAGAACCTTCACAGATTCAAATGGTTCTTCTATGAGGAAGCACACAACCCAGTAAGATGCCATGTTAGAACAGGTTCATCACGGGTGGGCACAATGGGACAGCCAGAAATACGTAGAGTTTGACTTCACATGGAGCGCCACCAGTGCGCCGCCTCCGAAACCTCGTGCCATATGTCAGGACTTCAATGCCAGGTATGCTGACCTGGATGGGGGGGCACCAAGGCTTTGGGATACGGGAGTCACTTAACTGCCAGCAGTGTGCTCAGGCATGAAGGCCAAACACCTCAGCAGGCAATGAGAGAAAATGCCAGCAGCGAGGTGATGACAAAGCCAGCTTAATGATCAGGATGGCAAGGCTCACCCTGGAGATGGTATCCATCTAGTGAATGAAACAACACAGAGGAGGTCTGTCGAGCACAGGTTCAAGGACAGAAGACACGCCAGTCAAGTGCATGGGCAAAACATCTCCCACTTGATGGAGGGATGACGTTGATGGCACAGGTCACCGTGTCCTCCACAGACCACAGATGCAAACAAGCACCATAGCTGATGGCACCCTGGTGTGGGTCCAGGGGGCTGCGGGTGTAAACAAGATGGACTCACTGGGTCTCCATCAAACACGTGGCTGACCAGAAGTCTGTCCGTCCGTCCCAGGCTGAGTCTAAAGAGGATTCATATTAAGACAGCATGCTTGCCAGTGCCAGCCCGGGAGCAATGGTGCCCAGGAATAAAAACAAGACCTCTGCTGGGCTGGGTTAAGAAAGAGCATAAAGAATTGAGCATAGGGATGTTTCATGACGACTGCTTATCTTAGCCCACTGTCCAGACGTGCCTGGGGGTCCATTAAAAGATGACTTTCAGACCCAACAGCGCCCAAGTGACTCACTCAGTGCCACTGGGCAGCGTGACTGAACTGGCACCCTTATGCTTGACAGTCTGGGGCTGAGTGAGAAACAGACGAGAGCATGCAGGTAGACCAAGGGGCACTGGGCGGAGCCTAACTGGGAACCCCGCCCACCCAGCTTTGACACACCGGTAAGGCGGAGTCTCCTTTCACTCTGGGACTGATCAGAGAGCAGAGCTAACATGGAGCTGCTAGTGCAGGTGAAGGGTCTTCTGGAACATTCGGATCCCTCTATGCCCTCCCAGTCAAAAAGTGGGTCGCAATGGACGGGGCTGCTAGCTTCACCACCCTGGCAGTAGGGGGCACTGGCGGGTAGCGAGCTATACAGATTATTGTGAAAAGGCCTTCACAGTGTGACCTACACGCTACCAGAACTAAGACAGGACGTCACACACACACAAGCACGAGTTCCACTGCGCTCTGCACACGTGACATTACAGCCAAGACGTGCCACTCAGTGAAGGAGAGCTCTCGTCCCCAACTGGGTGTCCGTTGTCCCTCAGTCCCGCGCTCGTGTGGGTGATCTGTTGAGCTCAGCCACTTGTCTGGTATGCCAGTTCTGCTTAGCAGATGATCGGAGCCCATCACCAGCTGCTCAAGCGCCATCGCTGGAAAACACACACGGCGCGCCACTTCAATGGATCAGCCCCAAGAGTTGCAGCTGATGCCAAGGGAAGGCAGACTGGCACGTGTGCCACAGGACAACAAGGCCCAGTCCCGGGATGAAATGATCAGGCATTGGAAATCCCACCATGGCCGGCCTCATTGGCTTTGTTGAAAGGCGCTATATATGCCCACATAAGGCTGGCCGGCTCTGCCCGCCTTCTCTTCTGCAGGTGCGATCAATCAAGTCACAGGGCAGCCGGTTCGTCAAAGAGGGAGGGAGAATGGGAGTCTGCGGGCACATCAGCATGAACAAATCCACAGCGAGGGTCCGCCACACTTGTCTGGCGCGCTTCCCAAGAGTCCAGCGTTTAGCAGACGGCAGGGCAGGATGAAGAGCTCACTGTCGGACTGGCGAGATAAGCCGCTATTTAGACGCTTCAGTGGTCCCCGGCTCTTTGTTAACACTCAGGGGCACAAAGCGGAACGCATTAATCAAATCGTTATCTCGCATTAAATGAGTCGTGCCGTATTGGCGTGGGAGCTGAACGAGCCGAGGGGATAATTGACAATGATCAAGAGCTTACCGTGTCACTCTGTCAAGATAAGAAACACCGGCGAGGAGTGGGAGCCGTGCCAGTCGCCTTCGGGCTGACGTTAAGGCACAAGAGCAGCACCCCACACGGCATCCCACCCGGAACAAGTCCGCTTCTGAATGTGCGAAGAGGCAGCTACACGTGATGAAGACGACGATCAGGAGAAACGTGAAGAAACTGGTGAGAGTCGGGAGGGCAGCCAGAAATCTGGAGAGACAGCTGGCGCAGAGGAGGGTGCGAGTTCACGTGGGGCACCACAAGTGCTCCTCCTCAGTGCCATACGTCAGCCCTTAAGCTGCCATGCCAGGTATGCTGACCTGGACAGAGGGGCACCAAAGCAGTCACTGAGCTACCCGCAGTGTGATCAGGCATGAAGGCCAATGAGAGGAAATGCCAGCAGCGAGACGGCGACAAAGCCAGCTGAGTGAACAGGATGGTGAGGCTCACACTGGAGATGGCATCCATCTAGGGAAGGGAACATCACAGCAGAGGCCTGTTGAACACGGGTTCAAGGGCAGAAGTCATGCCAGTCAACCTCCTGCACAAAACGAGGCCACGGATGGGTGTGGGGCATGGGGGCAAGCAGGTGGGCAGCACAATGGCAGCAAATCTCACTTCACTGAAAAGAAAACCACCAAGTGATGGCAGAGACAGTCCTCATCGAGAACGGACGATGGGTGACTCGCGAATAACGTGTTCTTTCTGAACGCCCCTCTCTGTGGATGATAAGAACAACAACAACAATACGAGGTCACTGGAGCTGCTCACTCCGCCCCCCTCCGGTAATGAGACTCCACAGGTCATCGTTTACATGTTTGTGACTCGATGTCCCCCCTTGTGTGTTGGTGACTCGAGACGCTCAATCAGCCCCCAGCCAACGTCGTTCACGTCACTCGAGGGGATCAGCTGGCTTGTCGTACGTGTGATAGCCTGCTCTGCCACTCTCCATACTCCGCGCCAGGGGGGTAATGCAGGTGAGAGTGCAGGTAGATGACAGCAGACGGGTGCGTACGGACCACCGAGCTCTGTGTCTTCACCGAGTGGGCCGCACTTTCTTTTTCCATTTCAGAACATCATAGCGTCTCTTTCTGTTCCTGTCCAGGACTCCGGACCATCCTCAGTCGTCCGTCCCCCCCATTGACTGCTGCTGATGTGGCCTGTCATTCACTTCATTTGCATAAAGCACACACTCCGCGTGGTGTAAGTTAACACGACTTCGAGAAATAGAAAACGGCTCAAGTAAAAATACTAACACGTGTTCGATCGTTTTACTCTTCCACAGCACCACCAAATTTCAATCAAATCCGTTGCAGCCTTCTTCAGATTTTCGGGTACTTCATTTTTCCATTTTGGGGGGTGAGGTCTGTCACGAAATGTCCTCCTGGCGTCGATGTGCCATCCTTTTAAATAACCAGGAAATCCTGAGCGAGTCCACCCTTATTAAAGCAAAAGTTCACAAGGTGGGCTTCAAAACCCCAAAGTGCCAAACGTTTATGAAAAACACAAATAACTAAAATAAAATCCGACACGACACGACAGAGCCAGTGCAGCAGATCAAACAGTTACAGGTCACCTCCAGCTCCTCTGGCAGCAACTCCAACTTGACCCTCCAGATGCCCACTGCATCGCTTCCCACGCCACAAGGAGGACTTGTTCACTCCGCTTACTCCATCAACGTCCTGTGGTCACGATGACCACCACGGGGGCTCACTTGGCCCTGACGTCCTACTCCCTGAACTCGGCAAATACCAGGATTGTCTGCAAGGGGCCTTCTCCGTCTCCCCTTCCTCCACTCCCCCCTGTCACAGGTTCAACACTTCGTCACGCCACAGCAAACTCCATGCCCCCCCTACCCCCCCCCCTCATCTACTCAAGCCAGAGGTGGTCTGATGTCGGCTGGGCACACCTGCACATGAATACCAGTCAAACACCCACCAGCACCTCACCACGCTGACGCTCACACCTGCTCCACTCACCTGAGAGCTCCTCTCATTTGTTTATTCGTTTATTACAGACCCTCTGTACCAAATGCCTCCCCCCATAGTTGTGTGGGATGGCTCCACACTCACCAACCGACCCTGTTCAACTGCTGGCAACAGACTTGAAGTGCACCCTCTGTACGAGTGTGTGTGGCGGCGCCCACCATAATAAGTAGAACGGCTGGCATTTGTTGGTACGACACTCGGCCATCATCCATAGCCAAGGTGAGCAATCCCAATAAAGCCCCCAAACCGCACACAGGAAGGGGGCCGCGTGTGTCCTTCAGACGGAAAGAAAACGAATCCATCGACTTTCTGAGTGGCTCCCTGCGAGGACTTCCAGAGGCCCGACGTCGTGATTTTGGTCTACAAGGTCTAACATCGTGCCTTTCTGTCACTACTCTGTGGGTTCTCTCATTCGTGGCAAATGCCAATCTATCTGGGCCGGTTATTGCCTGCCCCAAAAGACTGGCAGCTAGCTGGCATCTCCCCTGGTCCAGCGTGTACCCAGCTGACGCTCGTTACTCGTATTTGCATAGCCCTCAATAAAGGCAGCAGAGGAGAAGTTAGCGACATTCGAACAAAGATGACCTTTACTGAAAAGACAACTGATGGGCCTCGGGCGGCCTAACAATCTGCAGTCGTGCTGTCAAAGGAGAGCCGAGAAACGTGGAGACTTCAAAAGCCTCAACATCGGCGCCACCTGCTGGGTTCATCCCGTCGCTTCTGAGCTCTCCGAGGTCAGGTTGGGATGGCTGCGAGCGCCCGCCTGCATGCGAAGGTGACTTTCTCTCAAGTGGCGGGTGCTCTGTCCGGCCGCTTGCTCACTCACTCACTCGCACTCTCTGGTCTCACACACACACAGGCCACGTGCTTCACTTCTCACTCATCTGGCCTTTTTCTAAACCCAGCAGAGTCACACGCAGTCCGCCTTTGCTCTCCAATTCGTTTCTGTTACCAAACACGAGTTGCAGAACTAAAACTACTGGATGCTGAAAAACAGCAACGCACTATCAGCCCCTCAGAACGCCCCACCCGGTGTCGACGTCTCCATGAGACGGACCAAGTCATTCACTGGAGAGCCCACTGAGGAGCCGTTCAGGAGGTCACCAATGAGGACACATCAGGTCTTCACCGCCCACGTGCCGGGCAGGCTAACCAAGATGGTGGATACGTCTCACACCAACCGGCAGTCCATAAACTCAAGAAAGAGAGAAGCTCAGCCGTCTTCACTTTCACAATCAGGCAGATGTGCAGTGCAGCCACGCGGGAAGTGAACCAAAGCGGGTGGGTGCCCACTTACAGGAGCCCCCTGAACGAGATGTGCCTCACCATACGATGTCGGTCTGGATACGGACACTGTGGAATAAACGTGTGCTGCTGCAAGCTGGCAAACGTCATCCCGTTACAGAGAAAGGCTGAGCGGGCAGAGAAAGTGAACTGCTACCTCCGGACCAGGAACATCAGCCAGCATCAAGGGGGGGTAAAAATGATAAGAATTAACAAGAAAAAGACGAAGGGACAAACGACAAGAACAGCAACGCGAGACTAAAGCAGTGGAATCACCAGAGGAACGCAACACACACAGATGACCAGAGAGGTGCCTTCGGGATTTGATTTACCTGCACTATCCAAAATAGTCGTTGGAAAAGACAACACCCACGAGGGTAGCAATCAAACTAACAGTGCGGCGTGTGGGTGGGCACAAAGTTGGAGTAAGAACTCGGGACCATAGAGTTATGGGCAGAGGAACCGTTATAAAAGTGGTGTCCACCAGCGGGTTTGGGCAGTGCCAGGGCTGCTGCTCTTCTTGTCCCGACATGCACGGCTGAGACGTCACCTGGAGTCCTGCGCACCGTCATAAGAAGCCCAGGGGAGAGAGAACGGGCCGAGTCAAGACCACCGGGAGCGACAGAGGAGCCTGACCGAAATCAGCACAATGGACAGAGATCACCTAGGAATGAATGAATGAAGCAGCACCTGAACGCTTTCAGTTTAATCAAATGGGGATTAAGAGGTGACAGGACAGGACATGACAAGAAGTGCTCAGAATGATCAAAGGAATCAATCGAGTGGACCCCCGGGGTTACTTTAGAAGGAGTGCACCAGCAGATAGACAGCGCAGACAACGGTCTTTTTAGAGGACACTAACCCTGCAGTACACGATTTGGAGTGAAACCGAGAAAAATAAAAAATGGGAATCTGAGGTTTTCACGGAGAATTAAGATCCCGTTTCTGACAGAATGAGCATCTATGAAGACCACCGCTGCAAAACAGCAAACAATACGAGAAAACCTTCAACTGCACCTCGTAATCCACACGGCGGGCCGTCCAGTTGTGTGCTCAAGACGTGCAAAACGCACCCACTTTTGGGCTAAACTCTTATTCAATAAAATACTTGAGGGGACAAAAATCAGAGAAGGGCAAAGACAGGAAATACCCTGAAAGAGGAAGATGAGCAAACCTCAGCCCCCCCCCCCCCCCCCCAATTCAGTGGTCCCATCTTCAGCTCCAATGCTCAGCCCTACTTGAACGAGTTTTCTCTGATTTTCTGGAAGTATCCGCCATTTAAGTGGTCCGTTTACCTGCCTGATCCTCTTAAGCTCTAAACTCTGAGTGACCGAAGCCCCCACTGGTCCTTCCTAAGACCCCCCCAGCACCATGGGCAGGGTGTCTCAAAAGCACGAGGACAGCCACCTCCATCCCGGCAGAAGCCCAAGGCTCACCTCAGATGTCAGCTGTGCTTTGAGAACTTCACAGGTCATGAGGGGCTTACATCAAGGGGGGCTCACAGTGGCTCAGTGGGGTTTGGCCTCTTCTGCGTGTCAGGGGTCTTTGTGGGTGGGCTGTCATGGACTGTTGCCTCAAGTCCAGTGCTCGCTGACCCCCGTGACCATGAACTGAATGTCCCATAATTTGCATTGTCACCTGTGTCCAGTTTAAATCCTTTACTTGCTTACTGGGACTGCATTACAGGGGTCTATGAAGTGGGCTACACATTCCCTGTCTTTTCAAAGGCCAGTCTGTGCCCCCCAAATCTTGAGGGTACTGGAGCAGAGATTTTTTACAGTCAAATGCTTGCTTTTTGGGCACATAGGCGGGATGGTGGTCTTCAAGTCATGGGGCTACACAAGAATGACAAGCACTGAACACCACAGGATGTGGGCACAGCCACCCAACTCGGGAGACACCCACAACAGCAACTGTTGGGCTTTCCCACAATCAAGGAGTGCCAAGGGATATGAATGGGCACAGCAAATGAACAGCAGGCATCAAAGAAACCGCGTGACACACTTGCAGCCCGTATGCAAGGCACTATAAAGTACCCGCAGCAGATAATGCAAAGCGGCAGCCAAGGCCCCGGGTCTGTGTCTCTGGTAGTCCTCGACACCAAGGCCTCATCCCGGCGGGCGCATGCACACTGGCAGCTGAGCGGCACCAGATCACATGAGGTACTGAACAAAGCCCACAGGGCATCCATTATTAATGAAGGAGCTCGCCATTTCCTGTAGAGTGGTGCCCTCGTTTGAGCTTCCTGCTGACAAGGCAAAGACGGACGGACGGGCAGACGGGCGAAAGCAAGCCAGCCGAGCGGGAACTGGAGGACTTCAGATGGCCGGAAAAGGGGATCAGCAGAAAAGAAAAGAAAACTCCAAATCCAGGGGGCATTACAGGGGCGGACGGAGGGTCTGCAGGAGCACCTTGAGACGTCTCAGAGGAAGACGCTGATCCTTGTCACAGTGGTCACCACCCCTGCGGGTGTAAAGGGGACGTGGCTGCACGGCGGGTGCACAGATGTATGGCACTCATAACCCGTCTTCCAGTTTCTTGCTCATTTGCATGTCCTCGCCGCGTCTCGTCTTTGCTGTTTGGTATCGAACGGACCACAGAACACTCCAGAAAGTCAGAGGACGCCAAGTGCCCTGCACTTCACTCCATCCTGGCACATGTCAGTAATACAAGTGCTCTGCCAGGGCGGGTTATAAATTGGAACTCATCATTTAAGACTGCTGGACCCTCAAAGCTGACCACTACACTCTCCAGTTTAGGACTCGGTGGCACCATTGTGGACACCATATGTGTGGACTGGCAGCATCACATCCTCTATGCTGACCCCGTGTGGTCAGTGACAGCACCGACTCTGTCATTAAATTAGCTGATGTCACCGTCATCACAGTCCAACAATGACAAGATGGCCTACCGGTGGATTCAGGAGCGCAAAACCAAGGAGCTGGGCAGAGAGTTCAGAAAGACGACCATTAGACCAGACTGGCACTAACATCGAAGGGGATATGTCTGGAGTGACCACCAGCACCTCGAGTGTTTGAGACGCCCGACAGTAGCTCGCCCGCCGCATTTCTCCTTTCTTGTGAACTTCTAGAGGGGCACATCCTGGTGTGGGACCTGCTGGGCTCAATGTAGAGAGTGTGGTGAAGGCGACACAGGACACGACTGGCACCCTGCCCTGCCACACCCCACACACATACACACACACAACGCTCCCTGACTGAAAATGACAAACAGCGGTCCTGCACAGTGGCATCTCATAGTCCTCCATGCGGGGCCCATGGCACTCACACCAGGTGACACATCCGCGGGTGGTAAGGAAACCAAAGTGCCAGTCAGGAGAATTTCAAACACTGAGGCACAAACACACACTGCGTGTGCCAATGCGCAGTAAAAACGAATATGTGACATCGATGAGGCAAAACATCGTGAGCACTGGCGCGTAACGCAAGTGACATCAACACTTTGGTAACAACGCCACATGCCAAGGTCGGGCACAGTCGTAATGCTGCAGATTTCAGTTCATGTCTTGTGCCCTCCCAGAGTTCTCCCCGTGTGTGTGTGTGTGTGGCAGGCAGGAAGGTTGGGTGGCTTGCCAAAGCTAAACTGGCATTTTAAACGGAGTGAGCGTGCTCACCCTGCGATGGACTGGCACCCTGTCCTGTGAATGATCCTGCCTTGTTCCCAATGCTTGATGGGATTGGCTCCAGACCCCCACAGCCCTGCTCCACATTAAGTGGGCTGAGATACTCTCTGGTATGGAATGGTGTGGTGTGTCAAGCCAGCGGGCACCTGAAGATACCGGCTGTGTGTGACACTGCGTGTTGGCAGAGGCCACTAAATGCCCATCGCTGCCACTCAAAAAGGCGATTTTTAAAGGAGCATTAGATGAGACAAATCGCATTAATCCAAGGGGGACATTCAGGGATCACAAACACGACACAGGAAGGAGACCCGCCGTTTACCGTGATGGAGACGATGAGAAACACTTGAAACATCCACGGATCAAAAAGCCGAGGACGAGCAGCACAGCGCAGCGGGGAGGACAAAGTGCAGAAGCACAAGGCTGCCCACTTAATGGCGATATGGGCAAAAAGACCGAGAGTGGAGGGCAACAGCAAACCAAACGGGCAGCTGCATGACACGGGTGGGGTCACATGACGATGACGAACTTCGAGGCGGGTTAAGTAAACAGCCGAATGTCAGCCTCCTCTCCTTCAGGTCACACATTCAAAGGGGGCCGAGACCCCCGGCCTTTCTAATGCCAGGCTTGGCTCACTTTTGACCTTTTTTTTATATATTTTACGGTCTGCTGGATTCCTGCGACACCTAAACAGCAGCCAGACTGGTATTTGTAAGTCGCTTTGGATAAAAGCATCTGCTACACAAATGCATCATGGGCTGGATTTTACTAACCTGTGGCCCACCTTTGTTGGCAAGCCCTTTCTGTTTTTCCCCCCCAGTGTTTCTAAAATTCTTCATCTTACTGGAACTGCTCTGCCATTGGGTGGGATGAGTAAGCAAACGTCCCACCCGCCCAAAATGAAAAGTTGATAATCCACAGACAAATAAATGAAAATAAAAAACACAACTGGCGGGTGGTCTTTCTGTTTGAGAAGACACTTCTAGAAGTTTCCACACCTTCAGCGTCAGTCCAGTTTATCTGTAATGTGACCACGAGGGGGAAGAGCCATCCAAGATGGAGTAGACGTCAGTGAAAGTCGGCGATTTTGTGGACTCAAGTGCAGCCCCCTGAATTTCACTCTTTCAATTGTTATGCAGGACCAGGGCTTTTCCTCAGGTCCTTCTCCCTTTTATGGCCGGTGCAGCCTGCTTCTTCAGTTTGGGGAGGTGAGGCCCCCCCACTTCTTATTCCGATTCTCATTTTGAGGCCCCTCCCACTCTTGGCATGTTCTGTTGGCCAGCCAGTCCTAACTTTGTGCCTTTCCGTGCCAGCTGGTTGGCAGTTTCAGTGGTGTGGAGCGGGTTTACGAGTGCCAGCGCCTTGACGGTCACATGCTGTCCTGCTGCCACTCCCCACTTAACCTCCAGCGGCAGGTGCCCCCCGTTTTCTCTTGTTAATCAATGGCATCAAGCGGGTGGGCGCGCTCCCTGCCACCTTGATGAATATGTATCAGAACGTCTCCTTTAGATTTGCTGAGGCGGCACTTCGCTTGGCGCTGCGCTGCGTACTCAAGGTGATTTTTCTTCTTCGCCACATTTCCATTTCAGATGGATTCATCTCTGTGGTCGGGGCTGACAGGCTGACGTCTCCATGGTGCCCGCGATCGCACGACGGTACGACTTTATCATGCCGCCTGTCTGACGAGACTTCATCTCAAACGTCTTTAAGGCTTGTGAGAAATCATTTGTGTTGTGGAAAAGCTCTGAACAATTTGTAACATCTGAAGCCCTAAAGAAAGAAACTCAATAGGAGCTCCTGTCACCGCGTCACCGCCAGGGCCACGCCGCTCACTCTCGACGCCACCTACTGGTTTGAGTGTCACAGACTAAAGTACTCATCAGGAGCAGCTGAACCCCAAATACAAGGAGGGTCAACACGACGTGTCCAACAAAGGAAGCAGCGCACCTGGTGGCCTTGGCCTCTCAGCATGTGGGGTGCACTTGCCCACCTCAAACCCCCTCAAGAAGACTCCCAGCTTGCCTTGCCTTTAGACTCCAGCCTTGGACCACCTCTGGGTACCCACCAGCGCGAGTCAGGGCTGGTCACCAGCAGGACCGAGGACACCAGGCTAGAGCGCCCCCTGCTGGCTCCAGGTGGCACCAGGAAGGAGACCACTAAGGAACACAAATGGAACCGAATGTCACACTTTAACAATGCTGGCAGACTTGGTCAGGGATTTGGGATGTCGACGGAGTAAAAAATGAAACCTAATCCAGTGGCTCAGCCTGGGGGTCTGTGTCTGCAAGAGTCCACAAGGAGCAGAACTTAATAAGCAGCCGTGCGTCCAGCGATTATTAAGAGCAACCTCCAGGGGGCGACAGGAGGCTCAATTTGGGGCACACATTTAACGAATGTCTTGGTGGCACCGTGAACTGTCAGGCGGCATCTCTGCCAACCACACATCAGACTCTCCTTCACTTCCATAGCTGGGGTCCTGCAGGTCGAGATCCAAATCCAAAGGCAGGGACCCCTCACTGTAAAGAACACGCGGGTAACTCGAACAGGAGGATAATCAGCAGCGGGCACGACGCCTTCTCCTTGAAAAGGTCTGCTGCCTCTGAAATAAACACATTGATTTTATTTACATCAACAAGGGGGCACGCGAAAAAAAAAAAAAAAGTGCCAGCGCTGCATTTAGCAAAGCCTCGAGACGGAGATAGTTTAGGATCCATCAATAGTTCAGCACGGAGGCTCGGATAATCCACGCTAAGCCCTGCCGAGTGTGAGAAAACACAAGTGAGAGCGCAGCGGAGAGAAACGAGCGGCCAAATCAAAAAAGAAAGAGGGGGGCTGCAAGTGGACCCCACTCAATTCAGGAGGTGGAGCTCGCCAGAGGGCACAGACCATCAGCGGGGCTCTCAACTGGGACCACCACGAGGCATCGGCACCAGACACCCGCCCACTCCTATCACATGACACACATCACCACAAAGCTGGCGAAGCTCCGCCCCTGACCACCACCAGGCCTCTAGGACCACCAGGAAAACCACAATGGTGAGCAAAAAAAGAGAAGACCCCCGTGGGTGTAGTTGAGGGGTCTGTGGAAGAGGACTGAGCACTCAGAGCACAAGAAAGGACTGCTGACAGGGTGAAGAGGAGAGGCCTGACCGGACTTGACGTGGAGACCCCCTTGGGCGCTGGGATCAGTGGGCAGCGCTGCCGGAGCACCGAACTTCAATCAGCCTTACTGCCAAAATCTCACGACACGCAGACTGGCACTGCGATAAAAACGAGGGGCTGACACTTGGACTTTGTGAGGTATGGCGCACAGTGGTGACCAGAGAGTGGGCCGAGGAAGCTGAAGGCACTCCATAAGTTAACAGGGCAAGGCACTGTACACACTGGCACAATACAAACGAGGGCATGGCACCTCCATATGACATAACAGGTAAAGGTGCTGTGTAAAAAAGACAAAGGACTCCATAAAACAGCACCGTGTACGATGATACGAATAGGCACTGGATAGTGGAGCAGGTAAAGGCGCCATATAAAGTAACAGGTGCTATTGAAATAGGCAAAGGACTACATAACGCAGCATTCTATAAAAGAGGTAGAGGCACTACATAGAGTGACGCCCTACCTAGGCCTTTACAGTATATAGTGCCTTTAACTATAAAACACCCCAATATGAAATAGGTAAAGGCGCCATATAAAGTAATAGTGACGGGCACTCTATAAAGTGACAGTTAAAGCTGCCATGTAAAATACGTAAAGACAGGGATAGGTAAAGGCACTCTACATGGCACCTTTACCTCTTTCACGTAGTGCTGTTTTATAGAGTACTGAAGGGCACAACTGGTAAAAGTGGTATACTGCTCGGGCGCAGGCCCTACATAAACAGGTGAAGGCACCAAACACACAACAGCCAAGGGCACCACATAAAGAATGAGCCGAAGGACTACATAACACAGGACTGGCACCACATCAGGTGACATGTATAGGTAGTGTATAAACTACCAGTGTATCAAATAAGTAAAGGCGCTACATGCTGTAAAGTAATAGTGAAGGGCACTACATGAAGAAACAGGTAAGGGCGCTACTTAAAACTGACAAAGCCATCATATAAAGTAGCGCAGGGCATTATTTAAAGTACTAGGTAAAGGCGCTATATATATGCACACCCCCCTGCCTAATACCATTCCTATAGTGACACACAGTGGTGGCAGCATCCTGATATGGGGACAGGGAGACTCGTCAGGACTGAGGGAAGGAAGGCTCTTGAAGAAAACCTGCTCCAAAGGGCACGTCACTTCAGACTGGGGTGACGGCTCAATGACCTGAAGTGCACATCCAAGTGGAGTGGTATCCGAGTGTCACAGCCCAAACGTCCACCCCACAGATCACGTGTGGAAAGACCTGAAGATGGCAGTTTCCAGACACATCCCATCCAATCCAATGAAGCTTAAGAGAATCTGCCATGAAGAGTGGAATCAGGTGCCCACATCCAGGTGTGCCAAGCTTGTAGAGTCTTCACCAAGACAACTTGAAGCTGGAATTGCTGCCAAAGTACTGAATGAAGAGTCTGTACACATCTAAGCTTTTGATTTGTAACACATTGGCAAACCGGTCAGGTCACATGTTGTCACTTTGTCATGAGGGGTTATTGAGTGTTAATTGATGGTCAAAAATGGCACATTTGACAATTGAAAAAGAAACCTGCAACACACGGTGAAGGGCTCTGACTATGCACTGAACCCACGGTAAGTGCTAGCTCTCCATTATATAGTGCCTTTCATACTCATCTGTCTATGTTCAAATAAAAAAAAAAACTAGCAGAAGATCAGAAAACAGCTGGAAAAAAAGAATCAGCTCATAAAACTTTAACGGTGAGGACCACCACAGGTGAGGACCACCATAAGCTGCCTTCAGAAGACAACACAACAGGCTAAAAATAAAAGGAAAAACTAAAGCCCCACCAGCAAACCCCCCCAGCATGTTTCAGACAAGATCGCCACTCAAGACGCTGGCATGCAGGGTGCACCAAAACGTGCCCAAATTAACATGGAAATCTCTGGCGCTAATGCCCAGTGTCCAATCTGATAACGACGTCCTCGCTCCATCCGCTAATCCTCTTAAACTCCGACGATCTCCTTAGGCGCCGGGAACGAGGAGTGGATAATCCACCGGTGTAGAACCAATGACCTCGTAATGAGCACAAGAGCCACCAAACCCCCAACACACGGACACTAAGACGCCATTCAGGCGGGCAGACTGCTCGGGCACACACTCCATAATGAGAGGCACTATCTAACCCTCACCTGCACTGAAGGTTCAGTTACCTGAGAATCTTTTCTAAGTTCTCCGGCTGCCCAGATGGCGAGGGGGTCAAGCGTTGAGTGCACAGCAAACCTCAGCGTCTGTTTGGATTCAAACTCCTCAACGTCACTCAAAATGGAGAGGGAAAAAGACCCTTCTGTGACATTTCACTTTCAACTTGTGGCATGACATTACAAAAACATGTGGATATGCAGGGGGTCCAGGCAGCATGCAGACCCCTTTTCTGGATTGTACATTTCATTTCAGATTCATTTCAATTTGGGCCATCAGTCTTGTATACTTTTAGCGGAGGCTCCTCCTGTACAGGTGACGACACTCCATTGTACTGCACAGTGACAATAAGCGTATCCTGTGTCTTCAAGGTCTTGGGTGAGGCTCTCTGGGTCCAAGCTGGCTGTCACACTCCTTTTTACTCAGGATGCTGCTCAGGTGGTCATCCATCCTGCAGGTTCTCCCGTCTCAGTTCTGCTAGGGAGACCACCGACCAGGTTGTTGGTGCTCACCTCCCTAGCCGAGGCTTTTCTTGCTCAGTTACTCCCTAAGAGTCCTGGGGGCTCCAAACTTCCTCCATTTCCCAATCCGTGAGGCTCCTGGGGACACTTGGCACTTTACAGATGCTTTGATGCCCTCGTCCAACAACATGGAGTTCCTTGGGCTTTGTGGTTTGGAGTTTGTTCCGACACGCAGTGTGAATTGCGAGACCCCCTGGATGCAGGCCCACTTTCTAAACGATGTCCCGTCCGTTCAGTTGGCCGCAGGTGGACGTCAGTCAAGTTCAACATCTCAAGGAGAAGCAAAGCAATCAGGAAGGACCTGAGCACAATGTGGAGTGACGCAGCAAACGCTCTCAACACTTCTATGAGGGACAGAATGCGACTTTTTGATCTTTAATAAAATGCTGGCAAACCTTTCTGGTCACACGGTGTCACTTTGGGTTACTGAGTGCGGACTGATGGGTGAAAACGTCCTTCACTTTAAATGAAACCTCCAATGCAGTGAAGTGTGCAGACGGTGACACTCCGGGGACTTTCACAATCCACCAGATACGAGGTCAGACAACGTCGGGCATGTGGGCTCACAGGGGAGCAGGCAGAACCCCCCATTGCCTCCTACAAACAGGGTGGTCCACAGCGGCTGCAGACCCTTTAACTCCACCGATTTCCATGTGGTTTCATTTTTTTTATTCCTTTAACAACCAGCCACCCAAAAGGGAGATGGCAGATGAGCCATTTGCACCCACGTCTCTCATAGCACATCTGTCCCAAGAGAAGTTCTGAGGGGTCTTCGTGGGCCGCGATCCACACAAAAGCATCGGGATGGCGACCTCAGGGAAGGCAAATGCAGTTCTGGTATGGAGTGGGGCGGCAGAGTGAGAACAAGCAGCCGTACAACTAAAGAGCGGGCTTCACAAACTGCTAAAGGGGAGACGAGTCGCAGGGAAAAGGAAGGCCCACCCCTCCAGGAGGGTTTGAGGACCCCCCTCCGCTATTGTTTGGCCGCTCATTAAGAAGAAAAAAAAAAAAAAGTCAGTCAAGTATACTGAAGGGAGCGGACTAGTGACCAGCTAAGAGGCTGGGTGGACTGTAACCACTGTGGACCACCTGGATTTAAAGGGTCACTATTGGGGGGGGGGGGGTTCCTAGTCTACAGATCCCAATGAAATCCTTACTTCAAAGAGCTTATCAAACAGCAACATGTCTTCCCCCTCCAGCACCACGGACCACGTCACCCCCACTGTCTGAGCGATGTACATGTGAGAATAAAGACCCCCTCAAACCTGTAACAGTCCCGTATGCGCCAGTTGGCACCTCATCACCCTCTGGCAACACGACAGTCGACTACAACTACAGTCTTACCACCCCATGTACGTCTCCCCCTTGTGTCCGAAGTCTGTAAACGACAGCACAGCAGGCCGGCAGCTACATCGCCCTCTAGTGTCTCAACTCTTTCATTAGGCTCTTTATTGTCCCAATGCTGTGAAGTGGCAACCAACATGGAACCACATGACCACAAAAGCTCAGTCTTATCCCTCTAATGTCTGAAGTCTGTCATCCACCTTACTAAAAGGACAAGAGCAAGAGTGTGTGTGTGTGTTTGTGTTTGTCCATCCAGTTGCTAGGGTTCTGACAAAAATTGACATGGAGGGTCAAAAAAAAAAAAAATAAATAAAAATCAAACGTGATCAGAAATACCAAGGAAGGGTCTAAAAACAAGAAGATCGGTCTCACCGCCTATTCTGTTGCCCACTACAGCAGGTGGTGACAACGACTTTCCTGCACCCGCTTGGCCCTCATGAGTGACACTTATAGCTGTAGTGCTAATGACCGATGACTTGACGCGGTGGGCCGATAAATCGACGCGCATGTCAGGAAACCAAAGCCCCGACACGACGAGGCTCGAGTCGCTAAGCCAGGCCAATGACGTAGTGGCCCCCCACCGCAGTCTCCCAGCAGCTCTTCTTCGACTACAAGAGGGGTCAATTCTATCCGAAGAGGAAAAGCCCACCGTGAGGGGGAAGGGGCTCAGGTGTGTAATATTACACCAGACCAAAAGGGGCCTCAGATGATTGAATTATTTCATTTGGAAAGGTCCACGGAGGCTGCCAGACTCATCTGCCAGATGAAGAAGCCCCAGTCTCATGATGCACAGCAGAGAAGCAATCTGCCGACCCACAAATTTAATTACAGCGACCGGAAGTCCTCACAAGGGAAATCGCACACCCCAGGACTCGTCTCGAGTGAGCGTGACAAATGGACAAGCCACGAGTCAAATACAAAACAGGAGGTCTACGCCGATTACTTGGACATCAGCCCGTCTCAGACCAGAGACGCGTCCTTAGTGTCACGTGTACAGGCTCATTTGCATATGCTAATCAACACTCGCCATGCTGTGCCACGTTTGGCTTTCAGATCCAAGAGCCGAGTACCTAAGGACGTTAAGTAGGCCACAGCCTAGAGGCCAGGAGCGCCCAGGGGGCTTCACAGTTATTCAATTATTTCGTTTGGAAATGTCCATGGAGACCTCCCTCCAGACTCATCCGTCATAAGGAGGGGCCCGTGTCCCATCATGCAACCTGTTGATCCATCAATTAGAATAACTGGAAGTCCTCACAAGGGAATCCCCCCACCCCAGGACTCATCCCGAGTGTGGGCCACCAAGTCGCTTCACAGGAGGGTCCCACCACTGTGGCAGCAGCTGAGCACTCGATTTCAAAGTGGCAGATGAACGCCACGCCGGTGACACCAGTCATCTTCTGCATTCCCTAAGCCAGGTTTTTAGAAGCCCCCCCCTTCAAGCACCACAAGGCAGGTGTGCTCAGGTGACCTTCTGGTCACTTAGGGGATGGCCCTGGCCATGCTGGCAATGCACTTCTGTACGTCCTGCACACGATCTCACTGGGCAGACTGCTTCTGTTGCCACGTGATTATTAATCAGACTGCCCCCCCCTTAAACCTCCACGCCAGGGCTGACTGCAGCACCACTGAAGAGAGTGAAGTGGCCACGTAATTTAAAAGAGCCAGCTAAACGGCGTCACTTTATTGAGGGGATCGGCTGGCACTCAGGGTAATGGGAAAGTTCATCAAACAGATCAACGCTCGACAAGATGGCGGCTTGGCATCTCACACACAGACAGAGGCCTCAAACGGGCATTCAGGAGAGTCCGAGCGCCTCCTCCCTTTAATGGCCGCTCTCTTAATAAAGAGCCGGCCATCTCCGCTAATGAACCTCATATTTCTCAGACGCCGAGTCTCCGCAGTGCTTTCTGACAGCGGCCACTTGTGCGTTTCTCTTTTGTCCTCACTAAACTGTCAATTTCAGGCTCGGCCCTGCAGGCACAACTCCAGAGCGGGCACCTCGGCGCTCGTCTCTTTAAGATTTAATGGCACAAATGCTCTCATATTGATACTCAATCAATACGCAGATACTAAGGCCGCTAATGAGCTATGGAGGAGCGCGCGGTTCATCTTCTACTCTTGCCCGAGTTATTTTTAATTTGTCATCACAAAGTGTCAGCTTCGTGTTCTGAACGATAAAAATGAAGAGAGAAAAAGGTGCTATAGTGTACAACAACAGCTAAAAGGCCACCGGAGCCACAGGAAAAGGACAAAAGATGGCAGGAGAAGACGACGAGTCCGAGAGCCATCGTCACACATGCATGGTCACATTCTCAAGGACTGGCAGCCAAAAAAACACAGAGGCCACCCAGAGGAAGATGGGCACGTCACCAGGCCGGGGTGCCATTTCATTGGTGCGACTGCCCCTTGGTTTTCTTCCACTTTTTCATTCCGTGTTCACTTTGTCAAGTCTCATTTCTGATGGTGCCAGAGAGGGGCAGTGTGTGTGACACAAGGGGTCAGACATGCAGGTCACAATCTCACTGTGCTCTGTACATGCAGTAGTACAAAGCAAGGTGGTGAACGATCTACTATATGGCATCCTTCACATCTAATATATAGTGCCTTCCACATCGGTGCCATGCTAGATAGACTGGACAGTGGCGTGTTAGTTGGGCAAGTAAACCAGAGCTTCATGGCACTCCTCTGTACATGTGACGGCACCACCACCATGCCCTTCACATCCATCTTTCTGTCATGGTACAGGCAAGTGGCAACACGACATGTAAACGACAAGTTGATGCTCTTCCTCCTTCTGCTACGGTTATGGAGAAATCGTCGGAAAAAAAAACGAGCCGAGTCGTCAGAATTGAGACTTTACTGCTGGGCACAGTTGACGAAGTGAACCCGGTGGATTGGGCGCGGCTCGTTTTTATTTCAGTTTTAATCTCCCTGTTTCATACGTGTTATCTTCACAGTGATGACCTCGTGCTGCACCTGTTTTCATAACAATTTCCTCGCCTTGTAAACTCTTCTTTTCAGAACAATCCTTAGGACTCGAAGGTGGTACTCGCCGCCTGGCCCGGAGATGACCATCACCTGATCATCTTTTACATTCTCTACAACACTAATCTTGAGCTAATAAAAAATGGAGGCCTTTCATTAAGCAGGGTGACCCACATATGAGAAACTGAACAGCTCAATTAATAATCGCTTGTCGTGAGGCTAACATCTGTGCCACTTCACCGATTAGGGCTAAGCTGCTGGAGCTGGCGACTCTTAAACTCCTGTGTAGCTCACTCTTAGCTAACACAATCATCATCCAGACCAGTGGTTCTCAACTGGTCTAGCTGTTGGACCCACCATCACTCCTTAATCCCTTAACCGCCCTCTGCCGGATATATCCGGCATCGTAGCTTTATTGCTGACGCCTTACTGCCGGAATTATCCGGCACATTTGCCTGTGGTTATGTGAATGCCTGGCGCGTAGTATAACTGACAGTTTGGCGTGGGTATTATTACTACGTTGTATTTCGACAACCGTGCGCTTGTATTGGCCGATCACGTGATGTGATTCGAAAGTGAAAGCTGTGAATATGGCGAAACGTAAACTGACTTCAAGTGAGGTTTTGCAGGCGATTTTGGACAATAATTCTGATCATGATTGTAGCAGTTCTGAAGAAGATTTTAGCGACAATGATGATCAGCAACGTGCGCTGCATGATACTGTGAATGACAACACATCGGATGATGGCGATGAGTGGGTGTATCCCCAGCATCTCAACTGGACTGCTGCCCGTTATCTGAGCCAGACATGAAAGATCCAAACCGTGACCGCTTGTTCAAGCTACGTCCTTTGATTGACCATTTATTTGAAACATTTCAGCAGGTATTTCAGCAGGTAAATACTGCTTGAATAAATGTAAAGTAAAAAAACGAAAATTGTTCAGATTTCTCCTGGCATGGGGAATATTTAGGGAGTTGGCGGTTAAAGAGAAGCCGCGACCCAAAATTTTCAACTTCTCAAATTTATTGAATGAAAAGAGGGTGCAGTTTGAACCAGAGATAGAAGAACAGAATATCACAGTATGTCAACACAAAAAAACCTGATAAACCAAAATGACCAGCAGGTGGCGATGCCAGAGAGGGAAGTATTGCCTTTTACACTCAATTAGCTGCATTTTAATTCAAACCAAAACTCTTCAGTACTACTGGTAAACTCTTGAGTACTACTGGTAAATGCTTCAGTAACTGTTTTTAACAGACTCCTCAGTGCTTTCATGCACAAATCTCTCTATTATTAAAAAAAAAAAAAAAAAAATCTTGGCAGGGAGACGAGACGTGAAGACAATGTGAAGTCCCGTGAGACAGAAGGACAGCTGCTGTACAGGCTTTTAAATGATCGACACGACAAGCAGAACCCGCACCTCGGAAGCAACAGCACAAAGCCAGTAGCTGATCCACCTGCTTCTCCTTAGTGTGCGTTCAGCTCCACTACTACACAACGCGAGCGGGAGAGACACGAAGTGGCAGGACTGTAGCGCGCCTCCGGGTGGGTTGAGCTAAGCGATCCGAGACCTGATCATCTCAGAGAGACACTTTGATGACACAAGAGACCGGACATTACAACCTTAGGAAGCAAAACCTGTGAGACGGTGACTTCTGCACGTCACGCCCTACTTACAAACAATTTAAAACAAGATCACGGACATCTAATCTCACAGCTGTTGGAATGCTTTTGGCAGACGCACTTCATGTGCTCCCAGCTCTTAAAAATACGACAAGCAGAACATGTAGCTCGCCAGCAGCTGATCCGACTGCATCTCCTTAGCGTGCGTTCAGCCCAATTCACAATACGTCCCACACGAGAGAGAGATTTAACCACGCCTGGGGCCGGAAATAAAGGACAAATACTGATTTTACAAAAGTAAATGTGAAAACAATGTATATGTAACAATTCCCATGAAAATAATCTCTAAGTTGTTTATCCAGTAAACCAAACCCAGGGGTGGGCGAGCGGAGCCCCCTAGTATGAAATAAAAAAGTGCAACTACTGAGAAGTATTTTCAAAAAAACCCAAATTACATAGTTTTACCAGAGAATCCTCACTGCACTATGGGAAATAAAATCTGTTTCTTCATTAGCAAAGAGTGAAGTTCAAGTACTAAATTCAATTTTCTTCTGATTACCTATCAGTAGGTAAATGGTGAAAACATCGTGCTTTGAAGAAAACTAAGCAACACTCACTTGACCCTTAGGTGTGACACTGACGTTATAGACCTGAGTTTGCAGGAATTAATGGGAGAACTGGGCAGGTTTTTTTTTTTTTTTTTGCTCCTGACAAGAGTCTCAAAGCCACTCTGAGGTGACGCTCAATGGCCAGTCCGAGAATCCACCCTCACAGAGATTTAGGAGTTTTACTTGCTCATCACAGTGCTGCACCACAACTGGGAGAGGCTTACCTCCGTCAATCTCTTTCTTAGCGTGTGGTCACATGATAGCTCCACCAGCTGACTCTCTTTGTTGCTTAGCAACGTGACACTTTCCACGTCGATTCCAAATGGGTCGCGTATCCAGTCGTCCTCCCTCCATTTCTCGGGAAAGTAGTCATTAAACCCCTCCAGAAGTTTATTCAGATGTGTTGTAATCGTTTTCTTCATTACGTCCAGTTGCTGTCCCTCATACGGCAGGCATTGGCGAACATGTCTTGTCGGTTTTTAGACACATGACTTGCCCACAAGGAGATCTTTTTTTTTTTTTTGAAAGCATTAAGTTTGTCATACTGTTCAAAAATGTCGTGGCCCTTCCCCTGCACAGACACATTTAATGGGTTTGATTCTCCAAACACATCAGCGAGGTAAGCAGCGTGTGTGAGACACACACCGTTGATAAATTGTTCTGGGCAAGAAAAGCTGCAATTTCAGCTCGTAGTTCAGCGTTTCTCAACCTTTAAGTATTTGTGACCCGAGTTTTCATAACAGTTTTAATCGCGCCCCCCTAAGGAGTCCACTAATACCAATTTGTTCTTTTTTAATTAATGATATATCATAGATGCATATTTTATTATACAGGCAGTCCCCGGGTTACATACGAGATAGGGACTGTAGGTTTGTACTTAAGTTGAATTTGTATGTAAGTCGGAGCAGGTCCATTATTTTAATAAATGCTATTTTTGACCGACTGTAACCAAGTGCTCTGCCAATGAATGATGGAGTGTCACCTCTCTCTGACCTTTTTATTATTTCTACTTTATTTTCCATGCTGATGTTTTTTCTCTTCTTTACTGTATCACCAGCACTTGCATCAGATTTGTATTTCAGAGACATTCTTGAAGGGTGAAGACAAAAGGTTAAGATGAGCTCTTCTGTACAGCACTGTACACGGTATCACAGCAGATTAGGCACCAGTCGTCAACACGTCTGACGTAAAGGGTGGTCCAGATCTAATTATGTGATTTTCATTACGCTATAACTTATTCAGTTTATTACACAGAAAATCACCCAAAAACTCCCGGACTATCGAGAAGTGTACGAACTGACGACACGAAGAATCGTCTTCGCGCCAAACTGGAATCGTCCCTGCATAAATTAAAGTCATCCAGACGATCTGGATCTGCAGAATTAGATCTGGACCACCCTGTACTGACAAGAGACAACTTCCTGCTATGTGCGTAACAGGCTTGCTATTGAGAATGAATGGGGGCAGCGAGGGGCAGTTCATCCAAGTACTAGTCTCTGCAGAACACTGACCCGAGTGGGCGGATTTCAAGTACTGGAAGTGTATTACAGTGGGCGGTTTCAAAGCGTGGTTCTAATTGGCTAAAACAAACACTGGGTGGATTTCAAGCGGAGTAGGCGGGTTTCATTGGAGTTTCTGATTGGCTAAAACAACAAATGGGCGGATTTCAAGTTAAGTATCTGATTGGCTGTGTGACGGGACTTCTGATCAAACCGGAAAAAGAATCTTAGTCTGGATGTGTGCAGCACAGCGTGCAGAAACAATGGCGGCGGATCGCATGCAGTACATGAACCACTTTTACTGTATACAATGACACTGCAAGTCCCCATCTCAGTTGAACTGAATATTAAAATCACACAGCACAAGACTTGGCATGAAAAACAACGTATAAACCACAACCAAGGCAGGTAAAAGTTAGTAAAATTGACAATCATGTAAAAGATAAAAATATAAAGTGCTTAAAAGTGTAAGGTGTAATGAGTGCCAGATTACAGCAGCCAGTACATGTTTTATGAACAAGACTTAATGTATGAGTATGGATATTAAAGAAGTTCAAAGTTATTATTGAAGGACTGGAATTCTTTTGAAATAAGCTGTTCGGCAGTCTGTTAGTGCGTATTTTGATTGATGTTACGTTTTCCTGAGGGCAGAGGTTTGAAGTGTTGATGACCGGGATGAGACGTGTCCTTGAAGAGGTTCGTTACTCTGCTATGGTACCGGGTGTTGGCAATGGCCTCGAGTGAGGGAGCCATTTGTTTTAAAAGCTGGTGTTAGGTTTGTGGAATATCTACACATGAATAATCGTATAAAAGCTAAAGTGCATGAGCATTGCACAGAGACAGAATATTATATAGGAGCTAAATACACATTAATTTGAATATTGTAGCAGAATATAAATATATATTGGACAAAAGAAATATTGGTATTGTACAGTCATGTTACTGTGCTAAGGGGATGGGGAGGTAGACAGAATGTACACACAACACAGTGACGAGAATAAATGTAATGTGCAGCGTATCTGACATTGACATCCGGTAGAATGGTAGGTTGATTAAAAAAACGCGTGCTCAGCAGGAGATCGCGTGTGGATGTGTGTGCTTATAAATTGGAACGGTAACGCTTAATGCGGAGCAAAGCAGGCACATTACACATCCCAGCTCATCGCATTTTAAATATTGAAAGTTAGTGGTGGAATCAAGCCGTTACAGTTGTATTTTGCAGGTTGCGTTCCAGTTTCCCTGTTGTCACCGAAAAAAAGGTTTAATGATGATTGGATGCTTGAAACCCTCCCATACTGCTTGGGGAACGCCCATGTTGTTCTGCAGAGACTCCCTTCTCAGTTCATCACCAGTCCACCTCACAGTCACCTCCACTACAGTATGCTGCCTGCAGTATACGCAACACCACCGCCCCCATTCAACACACAGCCATCCGAGGCACACTACAATGCTACCCCTGCCACCCCGTTCACCCGCAATTGGATTACCACTTGCAGTGTTACCAGCCGCACACCTAGAACGAACGGGTGTCAGCCGTGTGTGATGGACGGGCAGTGAAACCGCTTGCCGCCAGGAGCCACCGGAGGGAGCAGCGGAATCGCCCAACTCCAGCCTCCGTCCAGCCACAGCTTGCAGCGTCCGCAGGCTGAAGATGACAGAGTGGCAGTTACTGAGGCGCATGTGTCACAGCTGCGGCCCTGTTCGTATGTCGTAGGTCGAATGTCCATAACCTGGGGACTACTTGTACCTCCTGAACTTTTATTGACATTTATCTAACTCTTTATTTATTTTTCTAGTATCAGAATATAGTTTAAGTTAATTTGTTTTGGTTTCAATAGATGTATTTTTCATATTTTCAATTCTTGTTTTCTTTTTTTCACATCTTAGCGCCCCCCCTAGCAGGGCCTGCCCCACAGTTTGAGAACCGCTGTCATAGTTCCTTTCCCCTCGAAAGCCAGCGTACCTCAGCATGATACAACACCCGTACGTGCTCACTACCAAGATCTTGGCACAGTTTCTGAACACACCGGGTGTGCCCCACACTAATCTACACTCCATGGGTGACAGCCGGGCCTTCAGCTGTAGAGCGCCCAGACTCTGGAATGACCTCCCGAAATTAATCAGGTCAGCGGACTCCATGAATTCTTTTAAAACTCATCTGTTCAGTTTGGCTTTTAGCTCAACTTGACTTTATTACCCTTCTCTCAGTTTACCTCCATGTCAAGATGTTCATGTAACCTGTGTGTGTGTGTGTGTGTGTGTGTGCGCGCAAGACCATCAATTATGTGGTCTGTTAGGCTTTAACTCTGAATTTACTGTCTTAATCTTCTGTTTTTATTTATTTGGTTTGTACAATGCTATGTCCTGTATACCCTGCTGCTGTTCTATCTTAAACTCTGAAGTGCCTTGAGCGTGGGAAAGGCGCTATATAAATAAAATGTATTATTATTATTATTACTCTGCACTCCACTTAATGTAGCTTACCACGTGGCTAGTGCTGGGTGGTATACCGGTTCATACTGAAAAACATTTTTTAATTTTTCTTATACTAACACCAGTTTAAATTGCCTAAACAACGTTCGGAACGTGACGCAGCGGGAAACTATTTAAGGGGGGGACCTTGTTCACTACTACGCCACTAAACACGCATGCAACAGAGTACATGTGTTAGTGGAGGTATTGAGCAGTGAAAATGGACAGAGAGCATTCAGAAACTGAAGCAGCAGCAGACGATAAAGTTGAACGTGATGACACGGAAGAAGGAGCCGTGTCTGTTGTCTGCAGATACTTTGGTGCACATCTGACCTTCTAAAACCAAACAACTATTTACTGCAAATGCTGTCACTGGAGGTGACAACACAAGCAATATGCTGCACCACCTTAGCCGCAAACATGCTTTGGAGTGCCATGAATGTATGGAACTAAGACTGGCACCCTCTATGTCCTCGGGTAAAACTGGAAAAGCGAGAGGACACTCGAGTCAGACGTCACTTGTAGAGGTACTGCTTACGACAGGTGGTGGATCAAGATAACCAACGCCATTACAGTCCGTATAGCTGATGTGTCAGTGGACAGAGATTGGTAACATTAACAGAAAGTGGAGTTGGTTTATAAAACATATCAACTATTTATTATTTCGACTAGTCAAAATTGTACTTTGTTTGCAAACTTTAATATATTTTGACTGCATCTGTCATGCAATGCGATTCCTTCTCTTCATCAGTGCCACCCCATTTTATGGGGCCATACAAGCCTATGTTAATACTTGTGTGCACATTCAAATGTGTTTTTGTACAATTCTCATGACAGTGGCACAGGTTATTCTTAGCCAGTCTACTGCAGTCATTGCAGTGGAAAATGTGGTTAACATCCACTCATGCGTGGGGAAAAAAATAGCGTAGAATACCGTGAAACCGGTGTATATTTGAAAAATACCGTGATGTCGAATTTTGGTCATACCGCCCAGCACTACACGTGGATGACATCGTTTAATGTTCCATGAAGCACTGGCACCATATCCTTTGCTGCCAGGGCCTCCCGATGTAAACAACAATGGTTCCAAGTTGCATTCGGAGCCTTCTCAAGTATTCTCCTCCCGACCCCGGTCATGGAGGCAGCACCATCAGTTGTGATACCAACACACGTGTCCCAGCTTAGGCCCACTGAACTCAAATACAAGACCACAGTCATAGTAGTAGGGAGCTCTCTTGTGCAGAGAAATTGTTCCTATAAGTCCCCGTCCCACACACGTCTCACGTAAAATGGCTTTGTTTGTTATGTCTGTGGATTCGTCCATTTGTAAGGCAAAATGACCGCTTGTCTTAATGTGAGCTGTGGTCTGCTGTTTGAGGTCATCCAACACGTCTTCAGTTCGCCTACTAATAGTGTCATTTGACAGAGATAGTATAGTGTTTAGTTTATCTGCTGCGGATTCATCCAACACCTGAACCTCTGACCATGTCCATGGCTGCAGGTAAGGTGAGGTCCTCTGCAATGCTGCAATACGATGTGCCACCAGGTACGATGCACGGAGACACTTTTGTGACGTCCTCAGTCTTCTGAAGTACTCTACAGGTTTATCTTTGAGATAATGGTGTTGTGTTTCCAAATTCTGCTTCAGTATTGACGGCTTCATGCTTTCACATGCCAACAGCTCGCTGCACAAAACACATGGAGATTTATGTCCTCAATATAAGAAAATCCATATCTAATATATTCTGCGTCGTACCTGCGTTTCGCCAAACTCAATGAGCACATGTAAACAAAGGTCTTCTTCAATGGTGTGAAACGGCGGTTGTCAACTCGCCTTACCAGACATTTTCGCCACCTACTGTTGAGGAGTGTGAACAGACGGCACTCAATTCATGACTCAGGCGCCGCTGTGAGTGGCAGCCTTTCCAGCAGCTCCGTGTATGACTTTATCTTTCTACCTTTTTCTCTGTTTTTCTCTATTTCACTGATCACTCCTGCCACTTTCTTTTATGTGGACTCGTTCCCTGGACACTTTTTACTACTTAGACATGGATTTTTACACGCCGAGACTCGTCTATTCAGGTACTCAACTTCAAGCGCTGAGAACAGAGTCCCGTGCCGGTGTGGTTCCCTATTTACCCAATGAGGTAAGAAGGTCGTGGCAGCTAAAAGCCTTTTTTTTTTTATATTAATATTCTATGTGAATTTCCCCTTAGGATTAATAGAGTATCTAGCTATTTTTTTTTTTTTTTTTACATTTTTTTGCCTGCAACCCACTGAAAACGGATTTGGGTCGCGACCCACCAGTTGAGAATCACTGATCTAGAATATTCATAAGCCTTAAAATCTATATATATAATTCACTAAGTCCATGGCAAGCAAGCAGCACGCAAGACAGAGCCCCGCCCGCCAACTCAGAGCCCCGCCCACCAACTCTAACCCTCCTCCCGAGTCCACCCTCACTCTCGAGGCACGCAGCACCTCACCAAACTCCACCTCAGTCGCTTTCGTCTCTGCTACAGTCCACGTGCACCTCTGAGCCACGTTGACTTTTCATTGTTCTTTTCGGTTCCGGCTGCTTTTCTATACATAATCCACCAAGTCGCCCGACACAAGACAGAGCCCCGCCCACCAACTCTAGCACTTACTGTCGCCGCTTGCATTAACAAGCAACCTTTGTGGCGTCACATGCATGTACTTATACCGACGACAAATATGACAGCTCTTCCTCACGAACAAGATTTTGCAAGACGGGAAAAACGGAACACCTGCTACATTACCTTCACATTGTTTTCCTTTTATTTCTGATCCCATTCTACAACTATGTGACGACAACGACTTCTCAACTGTCACTCTGGAACAACTCAGTACGCAAGCTATATTAAGCGTCACCAACGAAGACTCGCTACACCTTAATGAACAGGTACTGAAACTTATCCCTACTGATGAAGTAACTTTCACCAGTGTTGACTCCATCGTCACAGACGATCCCGCACATCAAGTTTCATTCCCCGAAGAATTTCTTAGCAGTCTTACTCCCACTGGCATGCCTCCGCATAAACTCAACCTTAAAATTGGTTCAGTCGTCATGCTTCTAAGAAACCTCATGCCAGCAAGAAGTCTCTGTAATGGCACTAGACGGACTGTTACCAGCATTCACCACAATGTACTGGAGTGTAAGACTATCGCGCCTGCTACCTCACAAACTGTCCATATTCCCCGGATATCCCTGACCCCATCAGATTCAAATTTTACTTTTCCTTTCACACGCGGACAATTTCCTGTTAGATTGGCCTTTGCAATGACAATTAATAAGGCACAGGGACAAACTTTCAAAACGATATGCCTGTATCTGCTAAAACTTAGTTTTCAGTCACAGAGAAATGTATGTTGCTCTCTCCAGAGTTCCATCTTTTCATTCACTCACAGTCGTATCCTCAAACCCACCCCATTTGGACAACTGTGTCTTTCAGGAAGTGTTCACCCATCAATAAATAATTATGCGGCATATGCTACGCTGCGGGTTGGCTAGTATACAATAAAATGTCATTTAAAACAAATGTTTACTAATATAAGTGTTTCTGTGCTAACGTGCAAGCTTACTTCGTTTTCTTTAAGTTTAAGGGCCTTGAAGGTTTGCTGAACTTGTCTGCTCTTTAGTCAGCCAGAAGGTCCAGCAGAGCCCCCACGTCCCAAAACAAAAGCAGATTTGCTCAGGTCCCTCACAAAACACAGCGTCCCTGGGTCCATAGAGAACAAGACACATGAAAAGCAAGCGGGCCACATTCAAAACAAAAGCAGCAGCCTGTAAAGTAAAAGTGCCCGATGCCAATTAACTCCTTTTAATAGTCAATCGTCCTAATAATAATAATAATTCATTACATTTATATAGCGCTTTTCTCAGTACTCAAAGCGCTATCCACACAGGGAGGAACCAGGAAGCGAACCCACAATCTTCCAGTCTCCTTACCGCAAAGCAGCAGCACTACCACTGCGCCACCTATGAGGACAACCAATAAGAAGGTGTATATAGTGATCCCTGATCTAAAACCTCAACACGACCCGTACAGCGCCCTTCATATCGGCCTGCACTCTACGCAGCACCATCCCCATTAATTACATTGTGACTTACCCCTCTATCTGCTCGTCTCCTATTATATAGTGCCTTGTACAGTACGTGTATCTATCCAAAGCACCCAAGACGTCCATCCATCCATCCTCTTCCGCTTATCCAAGGTCGGGTCACGGGGGCAGCAGCTTGAGCAGAGATGCCCAGACTTCCTTCTCCCCGGCCACTTCTTCTAGCTCATCCGGGGGAATCCCGAGGTGTTCCCAGGCCAGCAAAGACAGACATAGTCCCTCCAGTGTGTCCTGGGTCTTCCCCGGGGCCTCCTCCCGGTTAGACATGCCCGGAACACCTCACCAGGGAGGCATCCTGATCAGATGCCCGAGCCACCTCATCTGACTCCTCTCGATGCTCTACTCTGAGCCCCTCCCAGATGACTGAGCTTCTCACCCCGTCTTTAAGGGAGAGCCCAGACACCCTGCGGAGGAAACTCCTTTCAGCCGCTTGTATTCGCGATCTCGTTCTTTCGGTCACTACCCATAGCTCATGGCCATAGGTGAGGGTAGGAACATAGATCGACTAGTAAATTGAGAGCTTCGCCTTGTGGCTCAGCTCCTTTTTCACCACGACAGACCGATGCAGAGCCCGCTTGGCTTGGTCAAATGCCAAGTAAGAACTTCACTGGTCATGGTAGGTAGACAGACTCACACTCTGTAGCATCTTTCACATTTCTCCATTACAGAGCAGACAGAAAGCTACTGTGAAGGAAACTAGGGGCGACCGCGTACCCCAAACCCCAATATGAACACACACAGAGTCCCGGGTTCCAACCATAAAGGATGGTTTATTCCACAATTCCTTCAACAGTCACAAAAGCACAAGTTAGTTCTTCCCACAATCCCTCTCTTCACCGCACTGCCCTCCTCCAGTCAAGTGTTGCTCCATGTCCTTCCAGCTCTGACTCATCTGGACGAGGGAGAGAAAGGACCCAGGAGAACTTCCGGTGCCAGTACCACTGCCTGATGGAAACACTTCTCCAGATGGAGCCCCATGGTCCCCAGCAGGGCCCTATTGCTGGACTACATCTCCCAGCATTCCCTACTGGTTCACAAATGGGTGCCGATGCAGAGGGCTGCTGCCATCTCCTGTTCTGGGGTAATAAAAAGTCCCCAGCAATATCTTCCACTTCTGGTGGGCCGTCCGTACATCACCTCTGTAAATCACTTCTGGGTCTGGTGCCATTATTTCTCTTGGTCGGGATGCCCATCTGCCTGTTTGGAGCCTCCTGCCCAGGTAAGGAACCATCCCCTTCTCTGGTCAGGATGCCCATCCAACCTATGTGACATTCAGACTCCATACACACAGGGAGAGACATAAAAAGGAGGCGTATAAAACAGACAGCACCGTCCACGTAAGGATGTCACTGCACAGGCAGCAATACCACCAATGCTGTTCACCTGCTATACGGCACCTTCCTATCTGTCTGTGTGATCGTATCGGCACACCTGTCATGGCAGCAGACTGAGAGGCCATGTGCCATGAAGGTTGGGCACACTCATAAGACATTCCCTCACGTACGCCCGTCTACCCTATAGCACCTTCCACATCCACTACTGTAGACCGTGCCCCCTTCCTACGTATCAATCGCAGTGCTCAAGAAGTGGTCACCCGTGACATATAAGCAAGGGCTTGACTGTCCTCTGCAAGTGTGACAATGACATCTACGACTGCCAAAAGCACATGCTGCTGCTGCTGTTCAGCTCGCTTTTCAAAAATGTTTGATATGGGGCGTCAGACCACAAGCAGGAGGTGCTTTGATCACAGCAGAGCTGGCCACCGGGTGGAACACACGTCCTTCCATGAAGGGGACCAGTGACGAGATCGGCCCCTAAAATGACAGTCACAATGCTGCTTTGGCACAGGGCTGGCTATAGTTTAAGGCTGAACGGTCACAGGCCTGGGGGCGTCAATGCCCATCCAAGTGCCCACCACACTTCTAGCGGATGTCACAATAGCAATTGGCTACATAACCTGCTGTACATACATACATACTTAACGTGGACCTGCCTCAATTTCATACACTCAGATCTCCAAGGCGGACCCCTAAACACTCAGCCCTCCCGCTCAATGATTTCAAACACACAAGTATGATCCCCGAGAGGAGCGAATTCGTAAACGGTGACAGCAGGCCGCCCTCCCAGGTCACGTCGTCACTTGGATGTTCCCAGCACGCGCCTGCCGACAGCCTCACTGCTTCCCCTGCGCCGCCACCGCCTGCTGATCTTACAAGATGACAGAATCAAGCCGTCCCTCATCTTGTCTACCGGCTTCTCCCGCTGGGGTGATTAGCACCGAAACGCAGCACTGAGGCAGGAGTGACGGGCGGGCGGGCAGAAGGGGATCAAAGGAGCGAGCAGCAGGACATCACTGCAGGTCAGGAGGGAGGCCTTTCTTGCACCCTGGTTGATTTCCTTCACAGGCCTGGAGGCCCTCCATCTACAGCTGCCAATGCCTGTTTGAAGCTCGACTCCTGGCCTACACAGACTGCCCGTTGTCCTCTACAAGATGGGCATTAAGCCGTGTGTGCGTTATACCCGCCTTGGCAAAAAGGGGGCCAGTAACACTAAACTGACCAGGGCATCGTGTGACACAAAGACGGTCCATCATCGCCAGCTTGGCGTGCCACTTCATAGACGTGTTTTCTTAAAAGCTGGCTGTGTCAGGGTCCCACAAGCGTCACGCACACCTCGGTATTTCGATATGCGCTGCGCCCCCTTGTGACGCTCAGACAAGGAGCTTTCTCGGTTACTCGCGAGTGCGGACTTGGGCTGCGTATGCCCGTCTTTTTTGGACCCCTCTGACAAATACAATTTATTTTTGTAAAGCCCAAAATCACACAAGAAGTGCCGCAATGGGCTGATGTCTACGTGCTCTTTATCTGGTCGTTCCTCGCACATCTCTAAGAAGGGAAGCTTCACCGCTTCACGTCTCCTCTTCGGCCATTCATTAAGACTGTTTGGGGGGGGGACGACTGCTGGGCACTCCTCAGCAGTGGTGGCCTGAAGCCCATGAGGAGCTGGATGGCAAAGTCAGACGTTTGGACAGACTTACCGGGAGGCGAGTGTTAAAAAATACAAGACAGGTGAACAAAGTCCCAGCCGTGTTACATCGGGGTTAGTGCTGTCGGTTAATCAGACGCATCTGAAGAGCAACGGAGCAAACCCGGGGGCTTTATGTATATAATGTTGAGAGGGTGTTCTGAAAAAACAAAACCAAAAGGCAGAGTGGAGGTTAAGGCTCGGTCTGGTCTTCAAGTTCTAAGGTCCTGGGTTCGAATCCCACCGCTGCCACCACTGTGTAACCCATGAGCACGTCACCCAACTGGACAAACAAAAGGAATGGAAGCAAATGTGCCATCTCGGACAAAGGCACCGGTCAAATAATACAATGCAGCCCAAAATCACACGAGGAGGGCCGCAATGGTCTTTAACAGGCCCTGACTTTTGACAGCCCCCCAGCTTTGACTCTCTAAGACGACAAGGAAAAACTCCCAAAAAAAAAAAAAATAATAATAAATAATAATGTTAGGTGGTCACTGGAGCCCCTCATTCTCAAACACACACACACACACACACACACACACACAGCTGTCCAGGAGGAAAACATTCCTGCGTCGGATCAATTCCTGCTTTTCCAAGTGCCTTGGCTTTTCTCGATGGTCACTGCAAACCACAGATCTACAGGACAGTGAGTGACACGTAGGGATAATCAGAGCGCATCATTGATTATTTTTATCAGATATTCTGCATTTTCACTCGTTTACTTTGTTCTCTCACGTTTTTCTTCTCGTGTTTTTCATCAGTTCGTATCCCCCCCCCCACAGTCCTAAAACAGAACGGCGTTTTACTTTAACTTACTACAAACTGCAATGATGTTTACCGGCTGCACATTTAGGTGGTCCACGCAGTGAACTGAATGTTTGTAAAATGAAGATGACAAGAGGCCACTCAGCCCACCACAGGTCACCAGTCCTGTCCACTCAATGCCTTGAAAATGACATCAAGTCGAGTTTTGAAGGCCCCTGCTGTCCACTACACTAAGTGGTCACTCATTCCGTGTGTCTGGGGTCCTCTTCTTAATGTCTGTGTGACATTGCCCCCTTCATAAGTTTCCAGTGGTGTCCCGTCCCAGTGTTCTTGATGACCTCATTTCAAGTTACCGTCTCGACCCACTGCACTGATGGCCTTCGTCATTTCAAACCCTTCAGTCAGGTCTCTTCCTCAGCTCTATTTAATCTTCCCCCTGCAGCCCCCTGGACTCACCTCATCACTCTTCTCTGGACTTTGTCCAGCACTGCTACGTCCATTTTGTAGGCCGGAGATCTTTTGAGGTGGTTCCCTGTACTGCTTCTTCAAAGGTGAGGGGTTCCCCCTTTGGAGTCTGCAGATGCAAATGTGCATGTAAACCATTTTTTTTTTTTTCAGGGGTATTAAAATAAGCAGACACAAACGTGCATGTAAACCATTTCAGACAGTGGGTGGGGGGTCCTCGTTCAAACTATACTACCATGGAGAAGCTTGAGGGGTACCCTGTTACGATTAAACTTTGGCCCTCTGTCCCCCTTGTCTTAGCTCAGAGGACGGCACTGAAGGTTTGCAGGGCGTTTGCTAACCACTGAGCTTCGCCTAACGTTCTCTTGATCCTTTCACGTCTCACTGCACACGGCTAATGTGACCCCGGCTCCACCTCTTCAGTCGTCCGTCCATCCTACTGGCTAGTTCTGCTGTCAATCACTTCAGCTGCGTCCTCCATCTGCATAACATCACCATTAAGTGCAGGGCATGTAAGTCGGCACCATAACATTGTCTGTTTGGTCGGTGCAGAGGTAAGAACTGCTGTCTCCAAGTCGAGAGGTTGCGGGTTCGATCCCAGGTCCTTAACGGTTGTCTGCTTGGCCAGTCAGCATCATAATAATAATAATAATAATAATAATAATAATAATAAATATCGCCACATAAAGGAACATCTCTGCTAATTTGTGTCTATAAAGTCACTAAATCAGTCAAAACATTTTTGAGATTTCAGGGATATTTTGTTTTTGTACTGGGGGGGTTACCCCCTAAATGTTGATACATCAATATGCCCTTTCTTAACTGGGGCAGATGAGCCAGCTTTCTGACTAAAGGTGAAATCGCGAGCGAGTCCGTCAGTGGGCTTTGCATCGTGTGTGCGGATTACAGATATTGTGACAAATGGCCGGTGTCTTAGTCACACAAGATGGCCTGTTGGTGGCACTGCGCCCCCATGAGGTAATGGCACGTATGACAAGGTCCATGAGGTCACCGTATTCCCCGAATCAAAAGCAGTTCCTCAACCCCTAACCCCCCCACATTCCCCATTCACTCCAAGATGTTGGAATGCTACAGAATTCTAGGAATCTCCAAGTGTAAAAGCCCGTTGTTTCTGTAAGGGTCGTCACCGTTGTCACAGCAGTCCCCCAAGTAGCTGAAGTTTATCCAGTCACCTGCTAGGTCACATCAAGATAATTAGGCTCCTGTGATTACTGCAACTTCTGGATAAATGTAGAAGTTCCTGTCGATTTCCTCAGTCAGGTGTGAATGAATAAAGCGGTGGAATTTGACAAGTGTGCACAATCAAAGAGTAAGCTATGGAAGGCTGCCCCTCAAAAACTGCATGGACCACCGAGGAGGAGTTTGATCCAAAAGACCAGAGTGGTGGGTCCCTATTCAGGAGGAGGACGGCTTGGCTTGAAAGTACACTCTGACACTCAGTGTCCACATCGAGACACTGGAGAGCAGCGATAAACGAGGGGCATAGCAAGTCAGGTTATATAGCGCTACACACTCCCAAGTGAGGCCTCAGCCTGCTGTACCCTGTGAGGTCTCGGTCTCCGTATCACAAAACCATGTATCTGGGGGACCACCTCACTGTTACACTCCGAGCCAGAGGATGGCACTGTTGTCTGCAGATGGGATGACTGACAGCTCCTCCGCCTCTGACGTCCTAACGGGCTGCACTGCCATACCAGGGTGGTCCAATGCAGGCTCACGTCTGAACAAGACAAATGGACTGGATTTCAAACCTTTATTTTATTTTATTGTCTGTTCTGCTTTGTCCATACAAAGTCAAATGTCTGCACCAACTCTTCATGGTGTTTCCTCCGTCTCATCACACATGCTCGAGAAAGCCCACCAGAGAGGCGGATTCAAGATGATGGAGAGTAAATGAGGAGGGAAGACTAAAGGAGGAGGACAAGCAAATGGAGATGATGAGGTGAGAGGATTAGAAGGCGGCTAACAGTACGTCAGGTTATATGGCGCCCCTGAAAGTCCTACTGCGCTGTACGACACACTGGTGAGGCCTCAGCCGGAGTGCTGCATCCACTTATGGTCTCCGTGTTACAAAAAAGACAAAGCAGTGCCGGACAAAGAGCCGAGGAGAGCAACCAGGATGACCGTGGAGAGTAAATGAGGAGGAAGGACTGATGGAGACGATGGAGATGAAGATGCCACATGACTGAAGTGCTCCATGGGACGTACCCTGGACGAGCGCAGTACAAGTCAATGGAAGTTATAACACAACACACGAGTGAGGCCTCAGCTGGAGGGCCGTGTGCACTCATGGTCAAAGCAGAGAAGAGCGGCTCGGGGGGCATGAAGAGCAACAACCAAAGGAGCTGAACCTCCTTAAATCACCCAAATGTCTGAAAAGTCATCTGCGCACAAAGAACCACAGACGCACAGAATAAGCGAGCGACCCAGTGGTGTGGTGGACTATATAAGTTTAGGGACCCTCACGTCTCAAGTCAATGTCACTTTGGACAAGTTGGCTGAATGGAACTGGCCAGGAGAGAGAATGGCCCCGTCTCGTCCAAACTGCCCTACTATTTGAACATTCAGATTACTCTCACTTGATCCAAAGTGGCCTCCAAAGCACAGATGCTCCCATAATTCTTCAGTGACTTGAGAACAGCAGGTAAAGGGGCAGGCGTATGATTTGCAGCCCCTGTAAGGCTGCCATGTACTCCTCCGCACAAGCCCGGACAGCAGTGAAGTCACCACTCACCTTCAGGTGACAATTGGCTGTTATGATTTGGGTCACTAAGCTGAGGTGACCTGGGGACAAAGGCCCTCCTGTGGGCTGGGAGGTAGTGAGGCAGGAAAGCCATCAGTGGTCTTGTTGGGTGGGCTAATAGCCCCACCTGACAGGCAGGCACTCGCACCCCTGCTGTCAAACAGCACAACCGTGCCATTTACTTCTTCCTCGGGTATAATAAATACAAATTTTATTGTGTCTTGGCACGCTTTGTTCTTAATCAGGGTGACACACAGAGGTCCCCGTGCCCACACTCAGACTATCAGTATGGCATTTTATGCCCTTCACTTTGGGGGTCAAATTAGAGACTGCAGAGTTCGAGATAAACCGTGTGTGCCACACATCCAGTGATGCGTATTTAACACACACACACATGGCACAGCAACCCGCTCTTCTCTTATTACACCAGTTCAGTTCCCCTGGTGCCTCACAAGTTTTCTGCCAAGTAGAGGTGAAGAAATTAATGAAGACGGTTCTGTGAAAAGAGAAGGGGAAAGACGACACCTGGCAGAAAACCCAAGAAGGCGCTAAATTCAGCTGTAACAACCGGATTACATGGCGGTGGCACCCATCACGGTAAGGAGCTGTTTATGGAGTCCTCTGACACATTTATTCTATTCAGTGAGTCGTGCTCGAGGTGAGCCTGTCGCAAGGGGCTCAGTTGGCACACAGCCTGGCATCTTAGTCCTCCCCCCTCATCAAGTCAGTCTTACTGACCACCTTTCACACCTCTGGCCCAGACACAGGCATGATTTCCGTTTCAAATTCAGTTTGTTGGTCACGAAGCCAAAGCAAACTTCTGCAGGTGCCCATTGTGACAAGGAAATTAAAATCAGGTGCCAAGGCACGGAACCTACGGGCACACAGAGCACTGTATAAACTTAAGTGAGGCAATCGGCTTAGGGTCTGAATGTCCATTTTTTGTGCCATCCACATTTGGCTCCAGGCTGCTTGCCGGTGCCGCCACTCTTTTTACCCGCGTAATGTTGAGGGGGCACCCCGTGCACCTCCTCCTTCCCTTTAATCATTCATGTTGCGAACGGCACCAAATCTCATTGCCCCCGCTGCAAAACCAAATTTCTGTGGGAGATGCTGCATACTTAAAATATGCATTTGAGATTCAGAGGAGGAAAAAAAATAAATAAATCAATACATTAAAATGCATCTGTGCCGACTCGGAGTGCCACGCTTTACTTGGCAGGCATTACTGCTTTTTAACCGTTTTTTCCCCCTTCAAAATCAACAGCTTTTAAAAATCATTGCTCATCAAGTGAATACATTAAAGCAATAAAAGAAGGGGGGTACGTCTGAATCTCGTGTCAAAAAATGTGACCCGAAGAGAACGCTGGCATGGACATGCCATATGCTACGTTACACCATTTGAGCCGTGTGCCTCCTCTTCCTTGCCCACTGTATGTGTGAGGCGCTACGTACACCAAAGGTGGCCATGTCATCTACTGGCGGTGCCCACTGGCCACTTGGTCGCTTCCTTTTTTTTTTTTACTGTTTTATCCTGGACCACCTCTCTGGGATGAACGGCCCGTTGTTGTCACATCTGTCCCACTGTCCTACTCACGCGTTAATTAAAAGATTTTCTCATTTTGTTACATTGTGGGCGTCTGCTTCTGAGTTACGGAGTCAGAGAATCTAAAACTCCATTTGTCTGCCATGCTGCATACAAACAGTGCAAGACGAGGGCGCCGGTCGAGGGGGTCCGTGATCATCGCTTTCATCAAGTGTGTTAAATGAAATGAAGTGACTGCCTGGCAGTGGTATTACGACAGGAAGAGCTGGCATGCTGGAATGGACTCGCCATGCTGCCCACCACCATTCAAGCCGTGTGCCTCCTCAGCTTTCTCTTTGGGTTGGTACCAATGTCCCACCACCCTCTAACTTATTCTAGAAGGGCGGGGGTTCCCCGCACTTTTTCCCACATCAACCCCTCCCCCCCGGTGTTCCAAATTTCTGCCAGGCCCCTCCCACAGTGCATTTACATACATACGCCCCTTTTGTATTTAGATATGCAGAAGGGAAGCACAGAAAAAGGTTATAAGCTCCGCCCCTTCCTGTTCCCCCAAGTCATTTCAGCCCCCCACTCACGTAAACGTACAGCCACTTACATTTAAAACTCAGTTTTACTTTCTCGTATATTAAGTATATTGTCCAAAGGTTCGATGTCAAGATTTTGATGAATCTCGACGTTTTAGACCTCCCCTGACTCTCTCGTTAGTTAAAGATTGTCTGCAGATGTTGAAAGAAATATGTAAACTGGCCAGTCACGAACAGCAAAGTTTAAAGTGGGCCTGCACTGGGAATGTGGGCTTCAATGAAATCTAAAAGACCACGCGTCACTGGTGTGTCCCATGCAGCTTCAATCCCCCTTCCAATGTCCTCCTGCCCATCACTAAAGACACTGGGAGCCCTGGAATCATCGTCAGACTGGCCGGCCCAACGCAGACTCTGCTCGAGAATGACCAGCGCGAGTGGGCAGCCCAGCCTACTGAGGTCTCCAGTGTTCAATGTGGCCTTCCACTTTCTCTCCTGCGACTGACTGTGGACACCCCCCCCCCCCACGAGTTTAATTTTCTCCAGAAATGCCACTGACTGAGTTTTAGTTCTCCTCTCCTCCACTGTGACAGTACAGCTGGTTTCCCTTTACGTTAAATCAGGACGCTCGCCACCATCACCATGTAATACGAGAAGATTCTCACTCAAGGCAAACGATGACATTCGCCGGTTTCCGCCTTGACGTTACTCCAGATATGGCACATGCTATTGTGGACGTGTTCTGCGTGTCGTTCCCATGACTGCTTTCGTTTTTGTTTAGAACTTTGAATTATTTCGTTTGTATCGTTGTTTAGAGAATGGATACATTTTTATATAGCACTGCGCTTCTTTGAGGTTAATAGCTGAATGAATGAACGACAGATTTTAAAGACGTCTGCAGCGCTCTTGACATATCGTTTTATCGTGACCCTGTTCCGTTTCACCCTTGACGGTTTTAATCTAAAACAGCAGCCATTCATTGTAGCAAACAAGAGCCCCTTTGTCATTAAAGAGAATCGCCTGATATTCCTTTAATTACCATAACACCTTCATAAATCGACAGAAGAGCTTCTTCAGGGTCAGGAGAGCACACTGAGATGCCTCCAGCAACACGAGACTTTTGGAAGCTGCTGGCTTGTCACCAAATTTAGGAAACAAAATGAAAAATAAAACGTTCAGGTTACCCGCATTATATTATTGCTGCATCTGTAAAGGGGAAACACAAATCCCGTTTAGTTTAATCATGTATGCTGTTTTCTGACAAGCGGCGCCCCGCTCTACACGTTCATCAAATTGGGCCGCTCTGCACCCCTCATGGGCCTTTCACGAGACGTTTCTTATTTTCACTATAACCTACGCTTCTTTTGATTTGTTTTAAAATTTTGCTATGTATCATTTATTTATTTATTTATTTTTTACTTAGTAGCAGAATGTTTAAATTGCTGCTAACACAAACGTTTGCCAAAGAAAACACAAAGCGAGGATGCAACACTTAAAGATCTTTACAATGCCAGCGACTCCCTTTGTGAAACGTGCAGAAGGGTCTGTGTACTCGCCTGTCATTACTGGAGTCCGACAACCTTCACACAACCCTACACGTACCACGGCGCACCACACCACACCTCTGACATACAGCGGGTACAGAAAAGAATCCCCCCCCCCTTCAAAATATTCATTTGTTTTGCCTTACAGCCTTAAATGTAAACACACACACTAATATTCCTTCCCAGCTTTACTTACTCAATGCCACCTCTAACATCCAAATGAAAGAAATCACAGCTACAGTTCAGAAGAATTATAAAGAATCAAACACAAGACCTACTGAGATGAATAAAGGATCACCCCCCCCCCCCCCATGTCAATGTCATTGTGTTGACCCACCTTTTGCTTTAGATAGATAGATCTTTATTGTCATTGTCACTTTTAGAAAGGAACAACAAAATTGAATGACAGCCTTGAGTCTGTTGATTCTTCTCTATCAGCTTTGCACACTTAGATTGCGCCCACTCAATATTTGCCCCCCACTCTTCTTTCCAGTTTAACTGTTCAGGTTCGCTCATATTAGATGGTGAGTGTTGGTGGTCTGCTATCTTCAGATCTTTCCACAGATTTAGGTCTGGGCTCTGACTGGCCACACCAGGACATTCACTTTCTTCTCCTTCAGCCACCGTGTGCTCCATTTTGCTGTGTGCTTCGGGTCGTTTTCGTGTGGAGAGGTGAACATTCTGCCCATCTTCAACATTCTGCCAGAGGGTAGCAAGCTTTCCTCAAGAATTTGATGGTATTTTGCCCCATCCATTTGTCCTTTTTGTAGCCTGGAGACCAAAACTGCAACCAGGACTCCAGCTGAGGCCTCACCAGTGCGTTATAAAGACTCAGCAGGACCTCCACACGTCAAGGCACTATATAACCTGAGTCTGTCAGCCTTCTTAATGGTTTCTCAACACTGTCTGACGTTGTCGAGTCCACTATGACTCCTAAGTCCTTCTCATAAGGTGGGCTCTCAATTCTCAGCCCCCCACGTGTAATTCTCTACATTTACTGACATGACATCGCCCACAAATCTGCCCGCGCCTGTTTGCTACCCAAGCCCCTCTGTGATGATTCCAGATTATCTGCCAATCTGACGAGATGGTGGAACAGCAGAGCCATCCTGCTTCTTTTCAAGTTACAGGGTGCTGCAGAATAATGGAGTTGGGTGGGGGGCTTCTGACCTACAGGTGGTCACTTAAAGTGACCTCATCTGTTGTAACTGGCCATGGACCCCCAGTGGCATGGCTTGAGTTCGTGCCGTTCAGTGCGGAGCTTCAATTTGCCGCCCTCCAACATTTCTGACTATATTAACCTACTTAAATAGAAGATTAAAATAACGTATAGAGAAAAATTCAGATACATTTTGCATAGATTTATTCATCTATAGAGAAACCAATGATTTTTCACATATACAGTAATTACTTATAAGCATCAACTAGACACCAATGTAGTACAGACGCTGCACTGATAAGCCGTGTTCTAATTATTAGTTTAATAGAATTACGCTGTGAACAGCAGAAGCAGTGAGGTGTACAAGTGAGAGGTGGGGATGAGCAAGAAGGCATTGGGATTGATAATGAAACGAAATGATAAATTGTAAATCAGTGGTTTATCTTCCTAGAAATTCTTATCGGTGTGATGTTTCTGTTTATTTATGTTGTTGCCTCCTACATTTCAACTGTGGTGTTTGATGCCGTCACAGAAGGACAGTCTGAAAATTATTTTTGAAGCATTTTTGTGGGTTCAAATCAGAGAGTTTGACTTTGTTCATTCGTGAGTGATATTTTTCTAAACTCTGCTGCTTTAACACAAATTGTACTGAGCCTTTTGGCCAATAATGCCGCCCCCAAAAATGTGCGGACCGTCCCCTCCGCCCGCCCCTAACTACGCCACTGTGGACACCAGAGGTTTCTTCTCTCTTTGCCGTTCAGGTCATTTGTTTTCCCCACCATCCCAGATGTCAGTTCTTATGTGACATGACATTCATTGACATGACTTTGTGCAGTTTAACGACTGATGGACGTGCTCGTGTATCATGTAAGTTTCCCCCCTACTCATCTGAACTGTCCTATCACTTTTCTTAGTCTCACCTTTTCTGTTTCCAGGTGGTCATATAATGGAGTAGCTCTGTGGTACTGCACAAAGTGACCACCTCTTTGGTTCCCTGATAAGAAGAGGACCATAGCCTCCACAATCATGGATGGACGGACCGTACTGTCACTTGTCACTCACCAGTCAGCCATTGTGGCTTGGATATTAAATGTTTGCCCTAATTTGGCCTTGTGTTCGCTCTGCCGTGATTTTTCTTTTGCTCACAGGAGCCTGATATTGTAGGCAGGTGCTTACTTCCCAGCTTTCTGTAGAGGTGTGTAGTCCAAAACTGCCAGAGTTCTCGTGTAAATCAGCACTTGCTAGGTGGCAGCGCGATGGCTGTGTCTTCTCCTCACTCGCTTCCCCAATGATGTTTCTCTTGCTGTACAAGAATACATTAAACGCAGCACATTATTTACTCAGACACAGCCGGTGTCATATTTCAGGCAGCACTTCACCCGTGGCTGGGTTTCAAAGTGGTGTTTCTTGTCTGCCATTTATTTGTACAAATGTTTATTATGTCCTTTATTCTTTGTGTTTATTTGATTATGTCCCATGTGCTTTGTGGGTGGTCCCAAGGGGCGTGGCCACCCTATACTGTATACTGGAGGGTCTTCTGTAGTTCCTGGTGGTGGAGTGTTACGTGTGTTTATTGGGTTTGACTTTGCTTTTCTGACTTCCTAAATTTTTTTCTTTGAACCCGTGCTCTGTTTCAGACTTTAGATTCAAATGTGAGTGGACAAGATGACCTCAAGATGCCGGTCTGCTTATAATTCCAAGGATTCATAAAATTACCAGTGGGAGGACGAGCTCTTAGTTTCAGGACCCAAAAGCTGTGGACTGGTCTGCCTGCCACAATAAGAGATGCCCCTTTAGTTTGAGCTTTTGAGGACTCGCCACTTCAGTTTAGCACACCGTGACTAGAGCTGCCGATTGACTGTGCAGACAGCATCTCTGCTCTTAGTCAGCAGCAGTAATACGAGATTTATAAAAGGTTACTATCCCTCGCCTATTCGGCTTCTAATCTCAGGACTCTCACGTTGGTGCCACTGCTCTACTGCCATGTTGTTTGCCTGCCCATCAGATAAAGGAGCACTGGAGTCACCAGGTAGGCGGGTCCTTTCACCCGATTGGCCGGCCCAGCACCGACTCTGCTGCGGAATGGCCAGTAGGAGGGAGATGGCTTGTTGGCTGAGGTCAAATCTGACATCATCTCCTCCTCTTGCATTTTGGTATTCCTGAGGTGGCCATGACAGATTAGCCATTGACGATTTCTGGTTTGTCTGTTGTATTTACCCAACTTTTTTAACACCCATTACATGCCCAAACTACCTGGCATGGGGTCTCTCTCTCTCTTTGAATTGCCTTTCCCAAGATTTATTTTTTTTGGGGGGTGTTTCACGTCTCCTTAGGGAGTCATAGCTGGGGGGCTGTTAGAAAAACAGGGCCTGTTAAAGCCCACTGCGGCCCTCCTTGTGTGATTTGGGGCTCAACAATAAATCAGTTCTTGTGGATTCTGTGTGGTCTGTCATCCCTCCTCAGGTGGTTCCTTTTGTGCTCGCAGAAGCTTAATGTATTACAGCGATTTTTATTTAAATAAACCTTTTGATTTTTAATAAAAAAATCTTTTGGGCCTACTAGTTTCTAGTCCGGATCTGGACATTAATAGAGAGGGTAATGTTTGAAGGTATTTTGGGGGCTCCCAAGTCACGCGGGCAGGTGAGAAGGAGCTAAACTGGGCAGCCCGGCCTGCTCCGGCTGATGACCTTTAAGCCGCGCCATAATTTCCAATCAGAGACGGAGAAAGACAGGCGGAGCGATGAAGCAGGCGCTGGACTCGCTCTGCGCTCGCCTCTTGACAGCCGCAACATTTTGGCAACTAAAGGTCAAACGGTGTCAGAAAATCAAAAGAATAAAAAGATGAGAACGTCACTTACCAATTGTCTCGATAGCAACACAGCGGAAAATGAAAGAAGAGCAGAAGCAGGGGCCGCCCATTCCAAGGTGTTACTATAAAGCAGCATCACCTGCCGTTTTCAATTAAGAGGATCGCCTGGCAAACCGACGCGTCTTCGGAGGTGCGACTCCAATCCTGTCATTAAGATTCAGCTCAAAAAAGCAGAAACACCCCTCAGAATTTCGTGTTAATTATTCATCACACAATCCCCAGCTACAAGAACAAATCCCAGACACCGATTTAGTGGACTAGGCCGTCAAGCACTGCTGCTTTTATATATCGCCTTTAAAACGGGGGACTTTACGGCAGCAGCTGAATCAGACGACACACCACACGTGGAGGGGACGGTCAAGACAGACAACAAGAACGGCAAGAGGCAGGAGTCCGGCCACACGCGAATGACAGCCGAGAGGGGGCTGGCTGCTTTACCGAGATACCCCGGGGGGTCAAACGTTGAGGGTTTACAATGTGAGCGCTGCGAACGGGACCTCTGGGAAGGGCACTAAATAAAAATAATGGCAAAGCTGAGCTGAGCTGATGCCATCAGTGTCCTACAATCAGGCCTACTCACGCCAGTCACAGTCACAACCAGAAACACTGGCAACATGCACTTCTTTCAGAAAATGCGCCACTCCTGCTCTGGTCTTCATATTTTTACTTCATTTCTTTGCAGAGAAGAAAAGTCAAATCTCATCTCATTCCATGCAGAACTCTGGAAATGGACACTGGACCCTCAACATAATCCTTGGTAGAACATCCTTTGGAAACAATAACGGAAATCAATGGCTTCCTGTAACCGTGACAGACTTTCTAACACCTCTCGACTGGAACTCTAGAACATTCTTCTTCGTCTTCAGATTTGAAGGACGTCTCCTCCCAACTGCTGTTCTTTAGATGTGGACTCACTGTCGGCCACTTCAGAACTCTCCATTTGAGGGGAGCTTTTGTGAAGTCTGCTTTGGGCGACTGTCCTGCTAGACGACTCGTGGCCTCTGACAGACAACCAAGCTTCTCGACACCGGGCTCTACACTGAGCTCTAAAACTCTTTGGTGGTTTTCAGGTTTCATGATGTTGCGCACAGAGTCAAGGCATCCAGGACCAGAAGCCACAAAGCAACCTCCACCATGTTGGACTTTATGGATTGTATTCTTTTCTTTGAAGACCTCAATTTCTTGTCTGTCAAACGGTATAACAATGTGCTTTGCCAAAATGCTGTTTTCGTCTCATCTGTCCACAAGACGTTCTCCCAGAAGGATATTGTGGTGAACATCAGCCTGCCTTATTTTATGCCTCTGTGTCGGCAGTGGGGTCTCCTACCATAGCGTCCCATTTCATTCAAATGGTGACAGACTGCGAGAGGGCACCGTTGTACCCTATGGCTGCAGCCCAGCTACAACTTGTTTGGAAGTTGATGAAGGTTCTTTAGAAGTCCCGACTCCGAGACCAACAAAAAAAAAAAAGACCAGGCTGAGGTTTGCAGGCGATCAACCAGGACAAAGACCTGCACTTTTGGATGAGCGTTCTGTGGTCAGTTGGAACTCTTTGGCCATAATAGCCATCAAGGTCCATTCTGTAGCTCTGGACTGTTACTCAGCATTACTACTTAATCATTTGTGCCAACACTATTGTCCATCTTCCAGAGTAAAAAAAAAAAAAAAACAGAATGGAAGCTGTTAGGTGATAAGAAATCAAGTTGGTTAAGAAGAATAATTTAGGGTCTTGTGTGCTCATTCTTACCTAAAGAATCACGTTAACTCAAGACCACCATAACACTGAGATCCACGTGTCAAAGTCTCTTCCTTCAGATTTAATATAAAAGCTAAAAACTCACAAGGCCATAAGCTCCTTCAAGCTCTGACTCCACACACACCTTGGTAAACAGAAGTGGAGGGAAACAATGGGGTGTTGCGCCCTCCCGTGTACTGGGGGGCACCTATGCAACGCTACTGCGGTAGGCACAAGGACCCCTGGGAAAATGTGGTCACTTACAGCTTCCATAAGTTCACCTGCAGGCCACAGGGCAAGTCACACAGCTGACATCACTTATTTTTGGCTCCAGAGGTCCCACCACTTCCACCCCAATGGGAAGTTGGCTCAGAAGAAGACGGAGCTCACCCTACAGAAGGCAATGCTGACCCCCGACTGCCTGAGAGGGGCTCTAAAGAACGACATGTCCACAATCCTTGTTGTTTCTCTTCACCTTCGTTTATTTGCTCGACATCAAGCAGGGTCCTGGTTGGCCCTCCACCTTTTATAACTTAAAGGAATAACGTCGGAGCTGTTTAACGGCGTCGCACTCCACGACTTCAACACGGCAGACTTACGGACTGCAGTCTCTGATCTTGATGGATCACACGACTCGCTCACGACTTCTTCACACAATTTCAAGTTTTCAAAGTATCGCAAGTTGACCAACCAACTGACACACAAAGGATTTCTGGGTATGGCGAGAAGAGCCACACTCTTCACTGGCCTTCTTCCTATTCCAATACACACATAAGACCGACCGTCGAGCCTCTGTTCTGTAAGGGTGGTCCAAAACGTCCACTTCCCTAATTTCAGTACTTCATTCAGGCCGCGCACTCAATGGTCATCCACTCTCGTGCACGTAGGAGTTGGCAATACAACTTTACACAAAAATCAAACCTGTCCAAGTGCCACGACCGAGTCACTGGGGACATCACACTACAGGACTGGCGGTCACCATCACTCTGTAAGACTACAGCCGAGAATCAGTGGAATGGTCATGAAGGGCGACATCGGGCTAACAGAGCAGAAATCTCGTGAAAATACTTGATAAAGATGATAACGTTTAAGCAATCCTTCATACAGAGATGATGAAGACAACATCCATAAGACTGCATTCTTTTTATAAGAGGATGACAAAGAGAAAGCCCAGTGAGCTTAGCAAGAGCTGCACCTTTGGTGAGGACGACTGCCCTCTGCCTGCACATAGACACACGGTAACGATGTGTGTGTTTATGTAACGTGTATTATCGTTCTGTGACACAGCTTGCACCGGAGCACACAGTGGGCATCTTGTAGCGCAGGACCGACCGCGATCAGATTTGTGAGACGCGGAGACACAGACACAAAAAGGTGGTCTTTCCAAAACAAGGAGTGGCTTTATTTACAGGGGCAACAAAAATAATGAGCAATATATACAGTCCCTAAAAATGAAAGACAAAAAAATGTATACAGTAAAACCTTGGATTGTGAGTATCTTGGTCTGCGAGTGTTTTACAAGGCGAGCTAAACGTTTGAATAAATTTTAACTTGATAAACAAGCGAGGTCTTACAATACGAGTAGTACGTATACGCTTTGTCTGCTGAGTGTCACGTGATCACAACTGAGCTGATGGTTCTTCTCTCTCTAGCTGCGGGATTGTGGGTAATCGTCTCCCATGCTCGTTCTCAGTCGGCGTGCCTCACTCATATAGTCAACATCTGTACAAGCGTATACCGTTTACTATAGCATTATGACTACGTGTGTGTGTGTGTGTGTTATAACGTGAGAGTCCCTGTCATGCACCCCAAAACATGAGGCCGAGTCTCAGTACTTTAGCAACACCAGCTTTATTCAGCGTGAAACAGGAACAGCACGGTCATTTATTGTAGCGGGATCTACCGCTCTCCTATACAGAGACACAGCAATCACGCAGGGTCGTGGCCAGTTTAGTAATACTGTGCTTTTCGGATTCACTTTTATGGCGAACTGCCACAGTGCTGGGAACCTGCGGTTGCTTTGGGACGCTCTTCCGCTTGTCGTCCCATTGGGTGGAATCCCAAAAGAGTTTAGAAACCTTACAGTGCGTAAAGCATTTTGATGTTTTGTGTCCAAGTGTAGTGACTCTGCAGGCAAAAGCAACTGTCATTGGAGAGGCTCCTTGTTAAAGTCGCAAAAAAAGATGAAGATTCCAGTGAGCCGACAGATAGCAGGGATTCCGTTAGTTAGGGTGAAAGTCATCCTGCACAATAACCTTCCTCTCCCTCGTCTCCCTCACACCAACCACAATTCTTTTCAAAGGTAAACTGCAGGTTAATTTGTTTTATGTATTTGTACTTTATATTTTGTATTAATCATTTTTATATAAATGTTTGTGGGTTGTGAAACAAATCATCTGAGTTTCCATTATTTCTTATGGGGAAATTTACTTTGATATACGAGTGCTTTAGATTACAAGCACGTTTCCGGAACAAATTACACTCGCAATCCAAGGTTCCACTGTATACACAAAAATTGGTAGTCTTCCTAAATGAAGAAAAAGGAGATCAGGAAGAAAACTACATGCGTAACAAAGTCCAAAGAATGCAAAAAATATTTTACAAGAACAAAAACAAAAACAGTGTATATACAAGAACAAACCCAAAGTGCACCAAAACCCAAAATTTATATAAATACCTCCACCAAAATAAAGCTACACTAGGAGATACCTATAACAAATACAAGAAATTTACAAAATAAGACACAAGCCGCTGTTTGGTAAACTAAATGAAAAAAAAAAAAAAACCTAACTACACAAAGCACACCACCGAGTCTAAAGCCCACCCTTACGGTGCCTCTTGTAGTCGGGGCACAACTCTTCACCCAATCAATCGCCTTTCACCAATGGCGGCTGACGCAGGTGCTTTTCTGCACAGTCGTTCCTGTAATAAATGGGGCTAACGGCCTCACGTGAACTGCAGTGCATCCCGACCCGCCGATACTACGCACTACAAAAGTAAGTTTGGTTTCTTTGGGAATTCACAGTAATGTACGCACGCACGTTCTTAACTAAAATGCTTCGCACCTTTCTTTGCCAATGGCACGACTAAAGAGACACTCGCCCTTATGACCTAGAGGTGCACCCGACCCGTCGCTGGCATCCCGCTTCGTGAACCTGCCAAAGACAAAGTTAAAATGACAGCAAAAGCGCACCCCCTGCACTTAATGACTACGTTAACGTTTATTTTATAAAAGCCCACTTTAACGAAAAAGTCCTATGAATTGGGTAAAGTGGTAAGGCCTGGTTCTTCTTATCGTAAGAGTGTTTGCATTAGTGGTCAGCACAGCCCATCAACCCGTGGCGCCCTCAAAACAGTGAAAGTGAACGGATTTATGAACTTGGCTCATTAATTGAAATTCCTCTCCTCCCCGAGGAGACAGACACTGAACTGTGGAGTGTGACGACGTAGCTGGAAAACAGCAGGTGGTCACTGGTCTCCTGCAAATAAATCACACGCTAACGATGACGGGACCTCCATTGATCAGACAAGGCAATTTAGAAAGAGGACACCTCACATCTCTAACGCTTCTTATGTTCAGACGAGACAGGAGGTGTCAGCCCTGAGCTCAGAGGTTGACGTCAGCAGCCACTGGGGTGTTATGGGAAATGGCAAAGCCTTTGGTCTCCACATTTCAAAGAAAGCAGCACTTGAGAAAGTCCAGAGGAGAGCAACTTGGCCGATTCAAGTCTATAGACACTGACTGAGGAGAGGATTTCAATGGACATCGAGAAGTGACCTCATTGGACAGAAGTTATCAAGAAGGGTAATGGGATGTCTGGTTATATGGCGCCCTGATGTGTGGAGTACAAGTCAAGGGTAGTTTATGCTCAAGCTTTGTAACACACTAGTCAGGCCTCATCTGCTGTGCCGCGGGGGTCTCTTCTGATCTCCGTATTACACAAAAGAACATCCGGAAGTGACCAGCAAGGATGACTCAGGACAATTGAGAAGGGAAGACTGAAGGAGCTGAACCTTTACCGTTTAAACTAATGGAGAACGAAAGATGACATGAGCAAAGAGTTTAAAATTATGAAGGGGATCAGTACAGAGGACCCCAGACGAACCCACCGAAGAGCTTAAAGTAACACAGTTAAGGTCTAAGAAAGTTCTTAATGAAGAGAACCACAGACACATGGAGGGGCCAGTTAGTGTGGTCTTCACATCTCGACTTGATGTGATTTGTTGGTGAACAGGATGGACGAGCTTATTGGGCTGAATGGCCTCTTCTCCTCCAAGTAGTTCTTACTTTAGGGTGCGTCACCGGACCTCCTGAAGTCTGACTTGACCTCAAGGGACTTCTCAGGATGAAGCGGGTCATTTCTAACTTACAGGGCCGCAGGGGTCGTTCCAATGTGGCCCCATCATCCTGTCTGAAATCCAAGACACCACATCCAAGTCCATACAATTTAAAAACTTGAAAGCAAGTAGCAAAAAACAACAACGGAATTCAGGGGAGAACATGCAAAATCCAAAAAGAACGTCCTGTGCGGACAGGGACAGGAGCACAAACAAGTGGAATGACAAATGTCCCAATATATCACTGCAGCACAACCATGCAAATCTGGCAGGCCATGGCAGTCAGATGATAAAACACAAAGATCCAGTGACGCAGTTACCGAGACGTCTGGTCAAAGAGGCGGACCAAGCGGGAATGAAATCCCAAAAACTCAACCAAGCATCCAAGAGCCAGCAGCACCAATGGTGTAACGTGACAAGAACAAGAGCGTGTCTGAGGACCACTTGGTCTTTTCCAAATTGATGGTCTCTGCCACACCACCTTCCCCCCACTCCCAGACTGCCCATGGGCAGGTATCCAGACGGATAGTCACATGGTACGTTCATTTTTGTCATTTTAAAAATTAAGGCTGAAATACAAAGTACAATCTTGTCACTCTGGTGTTCCCCTGTTTCATCGTTTAAAGCCACACAAGGACTCCGCGGTCTGTGGCCACATCAGATGTGGACAATCCAAAGCCCACGTCGTAGCTGAACATTCCCATTCTGTGGTGGGCTATCAGTTTTCACAACACAAAAGCATTCAACTCAAACACAATTCTGAGTGTTCTTTCCCTCTTTTCACTTGTGCCAGAACTGCTCCAATGCCAATTGCTGATGCATCCACCTGGACCTGAAATTTCTCTTGCAAACTTGGGAAAAACCTCAAATGATTAAAAACAGAATATCAAATAATAATAACAATAATTCTTTGCATTTATATAGCGCTTTTCTCAATACTCAAAGCGCTCAGCAATTGCAGGTTAAGGGCCTTCCTTGCTCAAGGGCCCAACAGAGCAGAGTCCCTAATTGGCATTTACGGGATTCAAACCAGCAACCTCCCGATTGCCAGTGCAGATCCCTAGCCTCAGAGCCACCACTCCACCACTCAAATGTCTTTTGGCATCTTCTGTCTGAATGACAGGGTGCTTGAAATTCATAAAGGTGCTGCAATGGAAGCAAACTGTGGCGTGGATCTTCTGTGCCGCCCAACAAGACCCAAAAATGATCGATCTGACACGTTTTCAAGTCCAAGACCCAGGACTAAATAGTTAGCATTGCCTTAACTTTATCTGCCTGATGCCACAATTTTCCTTTGCCCACGTCACAGCATGGAATGCAGGAAGAAATTTGACAAATGAGAGGAGCCCACCAAGCCCATTTGTTTAGCCAATAGCTAAGCTGTCCCAAAACATGGCCTATGGTGCTGATCTACTTCTTCAGTCCATTGGTACTTACTCCAGTACTTTGGATCTTGCTCAGCACCTCCCCTAAATGTTGAAGATGTTGCTCCCATGTGCCACCTTAACTCCCTACATGGCTGAGGTAAGCAGTACTGTATTCTTCATAACCGTCCAAGACCCAAACCATCAGTAGGTGCTGCATGAAGCCCAAAGGGCATTCCAGTAGACTGGACCGACTGTAGTGGTGCCCCGCATACTGTGTAGGGCTTGTTGTGATGTGAGATTTTGCATATAAGCTGATAAATATTTTGTATGTCTTAATTTGTAACTTAGGCAAAGCAAATGGAATATTAGTGTTACATTAGTGAGAAGCATTCATGTTTACAAACCCCTTTTAGGAATGAGTGTCTTTGAATTTTACAACAGGATTTGGGAGAAGTGCCTGAAACCAGTTTGGCAAGTGTCTTTCTGCTGTTTCTCAGTCAACCCCCATAGGAAAGCCAGACTGCCTAACTGCCAAGCTTTACCTTAACAGGATGGCAGGTGTGAAGGTGTTCTGTGCCCCCATTGGTCTGAAGTATGGCTGTTTGGAACTGGCTTGTATCAGAAGCCTTTAAGTACCACAACGCCCTATTGGCTCTAGGGGTTGGACAGAAAATCTATAAATTTGCTCACTCCCTCAATCTCTCTCTCACCAAACTGATGCATGAACTGAAAAGGACAACACAATAAAGAGCACAGCTCGGCAGCCATATTGAGACAGGCATGCGGCCTGTTCTGAAGAAAGCTGACCACAAAATGAGGACTTAACTAGAGACATTTTAAGTAACTAACAAGTCTGTGTGCCGCCTGAAACTACACATCAGCATTAAATCAGGTTGTATGGTTGCCAATATTCAAATGTACTTTGCATATTGTTATTATTTATGAATATTATCAATAATACATTATTTAAATTGTAACTTAACTCCTGCTTGTTTTTTACTACACCTAATTGCCTGAGGTTATAGATGTAGAAGGGAAGGTGGGGAGAAGTTATATGATACAATACCTTATATACAGTGTTAAGTCTGTGAGATTTGAGGCATCACAGGCTACATATTAATAATACAAAAAGGGGAAAGCAGAGCAATATATTACTCCACCAAGGCAAAACAGGGCTGATAAAATGTTTCCAAAGGCTCTAAATTGGCAGCTTCTGATCTTCTCTGAAAGATCATCAACGAGTGCCACTGGATAAACATCAAAGTGAGAAACAACATTAAGTCTGCAACAAGCACTCAGTGAACCATCCTTTTTGGGAACTCAAACCATCGGACTACTCCCTTCACTACGTGGTGGTCCAATTATCCCCATGTTAAGCGTTTTATGGATTTCTGAATTAATTCAGAGTGTCCTCTAACCTCTCACACACTCTAGAAGGTCGCTAACGAATAGGAATGAGATGCTCAAAGTGGACGACATGTCACATAACGTTCGTTCTTACAGGTGTGCAGGAAATTCAGTAAAATGCTGTTTTAACTCAGTCACCAACCCTGCAACTGTCTGCTGCTGCCATACTGCTCTCAACCAAGTCCTCATTACTTTCCACCTTCACCTTATGAATTAAACATTCAGAATAGGTTGCCTTTCTTTCCATTCCTAAACAAGTCTAACATGCTCCATCATTTGTGTGTGTGTGTGCTTCTTATTCCTCTGTGACAGGCCCCATTTTGTGGAGAATAGCAAAGGTCATCATCACGATACTCGGCATATAAAACAAAAGGAGGGCCCTCGGTCAACAACAGTGAAGTAGAGGCAAATGACTTCATTCTGTGATCATCTTATCAAGTGTCTAGAGAAACTGACCAGAATAAAAACACAGTCCAGAAATCTCAAGAACGACGCAGATGTATGCAAAAGACAGCACGAACGGCGATGGAGAACAGCAATTCAATCACACAGTTGCTGCCGATTGTTAATGAAGACCCAAAGCTCCCCGAGCCTCTCTAGGGGGTTATAACTCAACGATTTAAAGACATGAGCGAGCGATTAAGAGTAACGCAAATCTCAGAATTGAGCGGCTGTCTTGAACCTGACCAGAAAAGTCATGTAAGTGTGAAATAAAGTAAAACAAATCCAAAAGGTGGACAGAAACAAACGAGGCCACATGACGGATACAACGGCAACATCGGCAAAGGGCCGCCAGAGGAAGGATGTGAACTTATGAACTGCAGGCCTGGGGCCAGGAGCACAAAGCACATTAGCGCAGACGTTTTCATATTAAGATTTAGACAGGACTTATTAAAAAATATATATATGTGTGTGGGGGGGGGGGGGGTGTATGGGGGGAGAGAAACAAATGGAGATAGATGAGAGAAGATGGATAGAAAGAAAGAGAAAAAGAAAGATGAATGGCCTACCCCCCTGTGTAAGTGCTAAGTTTAACAAGCATTTCAAATCAGACATTACCGCAGTAAGTGACTCTAATGGTCCCATCAGTGCTGACGTGTGCAGTAATCCATTCATTGAGCCGTCTGCACGCCACACTGCCACAGATTGGACACGGAGACATTTAGTCGAGTAACCCGACCTTGCTGATGCCGCAGCAAAATAAACTGCCTTCACTTGGCACATACATCACCATTCCTTCTATTAAATTAAGAAGCTCCACTCCGCCCTATAAAACTGACTACGCAAGGCTCACTTAATGCTCTTTGAAACCCGCTCCGCGGACGGACGCAGGGCAGCACTTTTCTTGCTGAATTTGATTTCCTCAATTGATTTGACGGCCTCTTCTTTTTTAAAGTTAAATGATTTTAGAATACATGCCATGTCATAATGAAGCTTTAAAGGATATGCTCAGGCTATTTTTTGGGTAGAATGTATTCACCCCCACCCCCGCTTTTCCACATGACCTCTGGGGGTCAGAGCACAGGATCAGCCGTTGTATGGCACCCTGGAGGACCCCCAGTGGCTGCAGCTTTTCATTCCAACCCTTTTCTTAATGACTGACCTGTTTTGGCTGCTAATGAACTTCTTTTGAATTCATTTTAATCAACTTGTCTTTTTAACCCTTAAAATGCCACATACTTGGACACCAAATACTTTATTGCTGCATTTCTTAAGGAAACATCACAATTCACAAAGAAAAAGTGACATTTTAATGGAACACATTTTTTCCCATGTAAAGAGCATCACAATTACTGCAATGCTGATCATTTTACACACTGCCAATGAACTGTAAAAACTATTAAAAAAAAACTACTGGAACAATCAATTATTCAATGTACAAGGTGCAACCGGCACCATTGATGAAATTCAGTAAATCACCGAGCCAACTGCACTTGAACTGGAGAGGCCAACGCTGATGCTGGCAGGCTAGTCTAGTGCAGCGGCTCAATCCCAGGGACGGTGAGGCTGCAGGGGGTGCCAGTGGTCACGAGCTGGCTGCTCAACAAATGTACGGCACGGACTGATCACCTCCGGCGTGCAGGCAAATTGCACTGGGAATCAACTATGGCCGGTTGCAGCGTTCACGGAATGTACGTCGCCTTATGTATGTCACAGAATATACTCGGCTCCAACGTGCTGGCATATTGCATTGGGAACTGACTGTTGCCAGTTTCAGCTGTTTATATATTTTTTTTAATTTTATTTATTAATTTTATTGTAATCATTCCGTACAAATAGATCAATGTTTACAAAAAATAGGATTGAAGACATATCAAACCCCACCCCTGAGAAGGAAAGCGTGGCCAATGGAGAATTGCTTAAGGTTTGCAATTGTACCTAAATTGTTGAGTTTAATAGGGCAAAAATAAATAAATGAATGAATGAATGGAGTTCTGGCTGTTTAAGGGTTAGGATTTGTTCCCTTGATTTGCTTCATTTCTTTCCTTAAGTGTCGCCCAAACAGAAATGAAATGTGAAGTGAGGGAGCCAACAGAAGACCAACTAAGTCAGGGCCTCAAACTTCAACCCATTTCACTCCACCCAGTTACTTAATGAGGCGCCGAGTCTCGTTGTTAATTAAACTCGTCCTTTAATTCCATGGCTTGTTGCTGCTCTCGTTGTGCAATAGCAGACATGTCCGAAATTGTGGATTTTCTCTTTTCTAAGAGCAGATCAGCATTCCTGAGACGTTCACCTTTCTTTATTTTCAGATATTGTGTGATGGTCATATTTTGCTGGTCGTGTTTTGGCTCATTTTGGATCTCATTGTTTGGTAGTGAATTAAGGAAACAGAAACACTTAAGGAGTCTTCAAGAGCAAGTCAATTAAAATGAATTCAAAAGAATTAGCAGCAAAAACAGGTCACTAGTTAAGAAAAGGGTAACAATGAAAACCTGCAGCCACTGCGGCCCTCCAGCAGACCCCCGGTTTATACCATGAAATTGGGTTCCAAAGTGATGCATTTTACACAAATTAAATTGTCAGCAACACAAAATAAGAGCTGCCATTCAAACGCACAAGGCTCTAACCAGAACCAAAGCATTTCGACTTTGACTTGAATCAAGAAGTGACAAGTCGTTAACTAGAATTTAAAGCATAAGTTCAACTATAACAAACTTCAAAGGTTTACATCCGTAATCTCGGACAGAGAGCTGAAGCACTGCGCCAACTTACGTGGCATGACATGCTGTGTCTCTTGGGAGGCATACGTTAGTAATGGTGAGGCGAGTCCTGGTAACTCCCAAACAGAAGCAGAGACTCCGATATGGTGGTGTGACGCAGCAAAGATATTCGTATCCTTCACTATCTAAAGAGTCCATCCAAAACACACACGTGACGTGGTCAGGTGCCTTAATAAAGACAGACAAAAACTCACAACAAATGAACATTAAAAAAGATCCATAAATACAACAAAATAAAGTGTTTCAGCAAGATGTCCGAGGTGTACCGATTCGTAACAGACAGATGTGTATTGTCATGACTTTGGGGATGGAGAATCACCGCTTATCAACACCTCTGCTGCTACCCCGATCTTCAAGGGCTCCACATGTGCACATTCACGTCACCAGCTCACCTGGGATCAGACACACCACCAGCTGCCTCACTCGTGACCACGTGAGCTAATCGATGCCAGGAGACTCCATGGCACCAATGGGTTTCAGCAGCGGAGAAGACCCTTCTGCTTCCAGGCCAGCGCCCCAACTCCGCTCATGATCTGCACTGGCATGTCACCAACCCTCGTGGCTCTGCTTTGATCCGACTTCTACCCTTCTTTATGACTTGTATGTTACATTCACAAGATATTACTTTACATTTTCATGTCATACTGGCCAAATACGATTTATTACTTTATAAATTATGAATATAACTCCAGTGTGCCATGGACTGTTGAATGTTCATCCATTTTGTTGTTTTCATGTCTTTATGTCATCTCAACTGTAATACAGTAACTGTGTGCTGTCCCTTGTTCTTTGTGGGCGGAGTCACAGGAGGTGTGGCCAGGCTGACGTCACCACCCCTAAGCCTTCCCTCTGACTATTTCAGTCTGTTGAGGAGGCTCAGGAGCTCGACGTCACTCGAGGATTTGGGAGTGTTGTCTTCTTGATGGATTGGCCTTTTTCTATTATTTTTGTGGACTGTGTACTGGGACTTGTTTTCTGTGGATTGCCTTTTTTAGGGGGAACACTTTTTTGCCTATTTGAGCACTTTTGGTAATAGATCCTTTATTTAAAAAAATCATTGATTTGCCCTTTTCTATACAAGCCAAGGATTTACAGTCATCCCTCCCCATGTTGGGCTTTTGTTTTATTCATGAGGCATTTAGGCTTATTTTTGAGGCTTAATTGCCTTTTTAGGCTTGAGGTGGACCCATGAAGCTGGGATTTGGTCCACTGGGGTGAGGCCCCCGTGTGTGAGACGACACAGTGAATAACTTGGCTTTCTTCTAACGGCAGATGACGAATATTTCGTATATCGAGGTTGCACCCTGACCACCACTGCGCTGTAGTGGACAGGTACTCAAGTGCATTTTAGGCCGACTTCATTCTCCGAGGTATTAGTGCATTTGGAATTTGTCAGCTCCACTAATAATTGGGTCAGATCCTGGCCTGGTGCTGCCTGTGAACTGTATTTTTTTTTCCCCCAGAAGATCTTCCAATATCTCGCCTAAAATAACTGCTATACTTTCAGCTTCTAGCACTTTCCACAGTCTATAGGATGATCTTATGAATAAATCAATAACTCGGAGGAGCGGATCGGAGCAGCGTCCAGACACACACACATGCACGCAGCTGGGGTGAAGATATTCATTCACCAGTCGATTTACACTGCTGCCCTCACCTATGGTGGTCACGAGCTGTGGGCAGTGACCAAAAGTACAAGCGGCGGAGATGAGCTTCCTCCACATCGAAAAGAGCCAGCCGAGGTTGGGCATCTGATTAAGAGGACTCCTGGGGAGCCGTTCCAACTGGGAGGAGACGTCACGGGAGACCCAGGATACACTGGACAGATGACGTCTCCCAGTAGCATGGGACTGCCTCAGTATCCCCTCAGAGGAGGAGGAAGTGGTGGGGGAAAAGGGGCATCTAGGCATCACCGTTTAGACTGCTGCCCCCATAACTGGACCCCAGAAAATGAATGAATGGATGGAATAAATAAATACAAATATGAAGTGACATTGGAAATCCACGAAGGCAGGAGTACCCATGTCCATACTAAGATGCATGGATGTGGCAGAAGACCCCATCCATTAGTCCTGCCTTGGCACGACCCGCTAATGAATAAAGCGCAGTCATGAATTGGTGTCATCGTTACACTGCTAATATATGCATGGGTGATTTTCACTGCACTCGCCATGTACAAGTGCCAGCACCGACCCCTCGGACCCCACCAAGCTACAGTTCAACATGCACAGCACTCGGTCACAGGACTCTGAAGGCTCAGCCATTTATCTGACACCGACGCACTTCGCTCCGCTGGCCTTCGTTTCAAGTGCTACAAATAAAGCTGCTTGAGATTTATCTGCTGCTCGTGGCACTTTCACATAAAAGCAAAGTTGTTTTCCTTCCTAGACAATTTCCCTGGAAAATTTATAGCCAATAACAAATATTTGTTATTTGGCTATCAGATGATCTGGAAATAAATAAAAACACACAGAAAATCTTTACAAAAAATATCAAAAACACATGTCGTGTGGAAGTTAGGGACAAGCTGAGCCTGTAGCCCCCCAACACCATCACAGAAAACAACCCACAAGCCAGAGGGGCCGCTGCCACACTCCACTCACCCCGTACCTCAATGTCCAAGACGGCCCACGGCACGGCACAATAGGGAGACCACCAGACCGCATACCAGGGACCTGAATGAAGCGGTCCAGACTATCGAGGCTTGTGAGCGCCGTGCGTGGTCCGTCTCCATTTGTCTCCATCGTCTCTTCAAGCAACAATCTAAGGATCTTTAAATCAGGCGATTACCAGATAAATAAAAATACATGAAGCACTCGCAGCGACAATAAATCGTCAAAAGGAAGAAACAAAACGGCTTTCAACTGAGCTGAAGGCTAATAATACACAGAACCTGTTGTACACGGTATTGAACAAGGCTGTGCAAAAGTATTTGCCCCCTTCCGGGTGGCCTCTATTTTTGTGCATCTGTCGTAGTGAAAGGCTTCAGATCTTTAGACAAAATGCGAGATTACAAAAAGGGAACTAAAGGAAACAAAAATATTAAGGAGCAAATCAGAAAGTCTTCTAAGCATTAAACTTATCCAGCAGCTGCAGTGCCTGTGTGCAAATGGAACTGCCCTCTTAGGCATTTCTTCAAACAACTAACCACAGTTCATTGAGAACAGTCCAACTCAGCTGACTGAGCACATCCAGCTCTGTTAATGGAACGGACCCTCGCCATGACAGTGAAGTTGTCTCCACGAGGTCTCAGTCAAAGAAAATTCCAAAAGACAGCAAGAGGAAAAGTTATTGAAACTTTCCAATCAGGAAACAATAAACATTAGAACATTCTGGACGAGGACAGGCCATTCAGCCCATCAAAGCTCGTCAGTCCTCTCCACTTATTTCTTCCAAAAAAACATCAAGTCGAGTTTTGAAAGTCCCCAACGTCTTACTGTCTACCACACTACTTGGTAGCTTGACAATTTATAATGACAAAGTAAGGGTTATTATGCCCAAATCGACAGCATTTCCAACAGTAAGGTAACAGTCGTCCCAGGAATGGCTGGCCCAAGGGCACAGCGATGAGCCATTCAAGAGGTCATTCACAGAACTCCAGGCCTCTCCGCTTCACCCAAGGTCAGTGTTCATGACTCCATGAGAGGTCCAATAGAAGATTAGCAAGGTGGGAAATAACGGGCTATGGAGAGACGAGCCACTGGCAGAACCATTGGAATGCCACTGGGCCTGAGAACATCAGACCTACAAGATAACATGGGGCTGCTAGTGTGGGGATGCTCTGGAAGAACTGCCATTACTGAAAGAAGCAGGAGTTGTGCACTTGACCAGAAGAGATCATCCAGTCCTCTGTCTGTGAACGGAAGCCGAGGTGTCACTGCAGGACGAGGAGACAACACACAACAGCAAGTCTACAACCGAGTGGCTCACAAGAAACCACACTCAGGCCAAAGTCAAAGACCTGACTTGAAGCCAACAGGGAGGACCTGAAACAAAAATCTGCCAACGTGCCCCTGAATGCCAAGAGTTTAGGCTTCACTGAGAGACGGACATCAAATCAGAGAAATGACTGAAAGTATGGGGGCAATGTGGGCGGCTGAACAAAGTCATGATTTCAAAACTGCATTGTGGGTCCACTCGGGGTCTCATTGTCTAATTTTTGCATTTCGTCTGAAGGGAAGTGGAAAAAGCAGAATATCAGGAAAGGGGCAAAGACTTTTTCACATCACTGAGGTTATGCTCTTCCAAACCCTAATCTGCTATCAAATTGCCACTTTAGATTTAATTCATTCTCACGGGAGGTGGGGTGCTCGCCATTGACCCTGTCCGACCCGAGTGACGTGCTGCAGCTGACCTAACATGGAGGTCACCGTGACTCACGTGCTGTGCTCAATTCTAAGAGGAAGCCGTCAGAGTAAGTACGGCTATTTACTAATGGCGATGTGTGGAGTGGCACCTGCACACGGCCGACACACCTTCATATAAAATACAGCGACATTAGAACCTGGTCACTGCCACACGCTCCACCGAGGCTCACGTAATCGCTCTCGTCTTGGTCATGTCGGCTGTCCCGTTCAGTGACCCACTGAGAGATGTGCGATAATTATTGAAAAATAAAATGTATGGTTTATTGTTCACATTTTGAATTAGTAATATATGGGGGCATCACAATCTATTAAGTGGTTAGGACCTCGAAAGGTCTTAATCCAGCCCTGCACATTATCCACAATGGCCCTCAATCAGACGGGACGGGCCTAAACGGCAGAACTACACTAAAACCGCCAGCCAGCCTCACAGAGGACAGCAGTAAGCCGAGGGAAGACGAAGCTGGAATGGAGCGACCATTAAAAAAAAAAAAAACAGGAAAAGTAAAATGTGAAAAATAAGAATCCAGAGCAGATGGTCACCTCACAGTTCTTGGACCGCTGTGTGTTTCTCAGTGGGCGCTCAACATTAATGTTCTTCCAGAGATTCTCACTTCCAGCTACATGAACACAAGCCGCTATGCGAGAGTTGCAGTTTTGGGGACTGAAGGACTCCATTGAGTTGGTTTTTTGGATTTGTATCGCCTCACACCAACTGCTGCTACGACGAGCCACGTTTAATGGTGGGCTTCAGCAGGACAAAGCCTGCAAACAAAATGGAGGATGAAATGAGGCAGAGGCGTGCCAAAAGCAAATGCAACGCTACGCTGAAAATGCACTCCAAGGAAGTTTTTATTTATATAGCGCCCTTCACCGAGGGCAGGCACACAGTTCACAGGTCGGCACAAATGACAACGTCAACACACAGGAAGACCCAGACTGGCTTGAACAGAAACTGATCAGCATAAATGGAGCCCAGTAACGTCTGACTGTTACCTTTCTGTTCAACTGGACTTGACATAATCATTCAATTCTGCCAACATTCCATCATGTTAGAATTTAATTGATAAGCCAAAGGATCAATTGCTCTTCAACGCAATACGCAGTGGAGTAAGCTGCATTTCTGTCCTCGGCCAAACAAATGACCAATCAGTATCATCGGTTGGGGTAAGAGGCGTCGCTGCAATAAACACCCCAACCTGAGATCAGTAACCAATCAGCTCACAACCCGTAAGAAAGACCAGCCATTCTTAAGGGGCGCCCAGGGGTGGAGCTGCTGCTGCCGACGCTGCTGCTCAGGAGCAAATCATCAACAGCATTGGTGGCCATTTTAATCACTCATCCTCCACTTTTGTCAAATGTCTGGAAAAACAGAAGGAGAAACGAAAATGACCTAACGATATAATAACATCACATGGGGTAAGGACCTGAAGAAGCACAGCTTGTGGAAATCACAGGCCCTGACACACATTACACGACTGTTCCAGCGATTTTCAGTCGCAGACATCATTTACACAATCCTAGTAGGTTGGAGGCACTCTTGTCACTGCGAGTCACTTAGTCAGACTCGTTTATGGAGCAAACCCACTACCCCCAGCCCAGTCATTAAAAGCGGCTCAGTGTGAGTAAGAGATGAGAACCAACGAATGCATTGACGTAGCTACGAGGAATAAGGAACAAAGGGGTTTTGGACCGCGTCAACAGAAGGGATGGTCGACTAGCTATCTGACGGTTTGTGTTTTACGTGCCATGAGACAGAATTGGGGGCCGGAGAGGAGCTGAACTCGCCCAACATGCAATGTCTTTGTACGGCCATCAGCTTTGTCACGCAGCACGTCAAGTGGCTGTCAAAATGCGGTGAGCTCCGATATTTTAGAAAAGCAAAACTGTGCTTGACAGTCATCATGGAGTCACATAGTTTGCCATCCCCGTGTGATTCCTAGTTGTGCAATCTGATACCCTCAGTCAACGAGATCAGCAACTGCAGTCTGACATCCCCTCCAACTAGAAGTCACGTCGCATGGCGCTGGCTGTATTCTCGATTTTAAGAGTTTAATGGGACGCACCTTGACATTGTAAGAATACTGACCAACAAACGCAGCTCGACTCGCTAACCTTCAGTCCCTCATGGCCCCTGTGCCTACACCCCTTGATTCACCTCAACACCGACTCACCTGATAATCACCTTCCAGGCCCAGTTGGGGTATGCAGTACCACTCCAGGATGAGGGGGGCACTCACGCTAACTACCTCTCCTTTCTGACCCGCCAATTTGAGAAGGGCAATGAAGCCAGCCACGGCACTCAGAGCTGGGCTCTATAAAGCCAAACAGTTCCTGCAGGATGGCGTCCGACTTTGGACCCTGAACCCAACCTGGAGCAACAACTTACCTGTGGCTCCCTAACCAGGGGGACCCTTCATTTTTTGGGCTATTATGTCGTCTTTTTATTTTCGTGCTTGTTTCACTGTGGATGTTTTTGATTTATCCTGTTAATTAAATGTGCCCTCATTTAAAGCGGCCCACTGGTCATTCCATTTCACGCAGCTTTGGCACATTAACAAAAAGCCAGGTGGTCCAAGCAGACCCTAAGTGAAGTGTCATGAGCCTGCTTTGCTTTTAAAGGAACACTCCAACCAATAATGTTCTCTTTTTCTGTTTTAACTCCATTACTGACCATGTTTTGCTGGCAATGATGGCCAAGAAAAACTTTTCAACTTCACCCGCATTTGCCATGACAACATGCCTGGTGCAAATGGCTTCAATGGGGAGCAGTGGGTGCCAACACTGAAACAGCCAAGATACTCGGGTCACTTAATCCACATGTCAGTTATCCAGTCGTATGCTCCCAATGATCAAAACACATCTCACTTTGGACAAAATATTGTTAAAGAAGTACTTAAAATGAACAGAGCATGAAACGGGAGCTTTCCAAATGAAGATCTGCCTCCTGGTCATTCACTGGTCAAGAGTCCCGTCTCTAACAAACTTCAGTGTGTCATACATCGATCGACACATCACTTTTTTTGTAAGCTAGGCTGTGCGTACACGTGTTGAACAACAGGAGGCGCACTTGAGTCATCCTACACACAGAATAGCAGAAAGGGGGGCAAAATAACAAAAGGAGGCTGAGAGGAGGGGCTATTAACATACAAAATACCAGGAAGACCACCATACACACGTCACTTCCTGTGAGCTCCAGCAAGTCACGCCTGTCCGTTCAGCTGACTTCTCTGATCCAAAGGTGCCTTTAAATGCCTCCCTGTGGTCACTTGCAGCCCACGCACACAAGACTGGCATTGGGATACCAGCTCCCTCTTTTGGCCCCCGATGTCTCTGCACCACTGAGATGACTGAACACCTTAAAGGTCCGATGCCCACCTTCCGGTAGAGAGTCAGTCAAACTTGTCCAAAGTACGGCGTTGGACATCCCAGCTTCTCCTCACTGATCTTAGTCATCCCAAACACCCTCTGGTGGGACCCATGTCATGGTAGGGGGCAATGCCAGCATATGCAGTACTAGGCAGTGCAGGTGATGCCCCAAGTCCCGAGTCCTGACTGGGTCCCCATCATAATATCCAGTTAGAGGTGACACAGCTGCATTCTTTATTGACATGAAAATTCAAGATAGCAATAAAAATAAAACTCCATGTTGACGAAACAAAGACAAAGCGTAAAATGTGGCCTCCCCCTATGCCAGCAGTAAAGCACACACATGAAGACCCCTCAAAATAAGCAGCACGTTTTTATACACAGGAACTCATCTAAAGCCAACTTGAAAAATAACTGAAAACCACAGCAAGGTCAACCAATGGGGGTCCAAGACGGGGCCCACTGCATATACACATGCGGTAAATAAGCAGGGCCAAACTTGTCACTTGTCACACAGCTGGCTTTACTTGGCACTCGATATGAAGCGACACCGCTGATGGCCGACTTGGGGGGCGGTTTAACCACAACTTTGGTTGTTTTTCTAATTCCTACCATCAATTAAAGCAGAGGAGTAAAGTCATCGATTCTCATGATGCAACCATACAACATAATTTATTGTTGGGTAGCCCAAAATTCACACAAGGAGTGCTGCAATGGGCTTTAACAGGCCCTGCCTCTGGACAACCCCCCAGCCTCGACTCTCTAAGATGACAAAAAAAAAAAAAAGACCCTTGTTGGAGGAAAAAATGGAAGGCAGTTCAAAGAGAGACCCCTGACCACAGGAGCTCACATACTCGTATGCATCCACCCAACTAGTGTGTCATAATTGCGACATACGTACGTGTGTTTGTGTGCCCACCCTGTGGGGTGCTGCTCTTGTGCCCGCAGTGCCATCTGCTCCATTTCAGACAAGACAAGCCTTGTGGGTGACAAGCCTTGCTATCATCCAATACAGCAACACAACCAATGACGTCTCCTAAGCGATTATTAATTTGAATCCGTTCTTATGCTTGTGAACTTCCGAGCACATCTGCACACATCTGGTCACTTGGTGTCACATGATCAGCTCGGAAATTAAGTGATGGAAAAAGCAGACGGGCAATCACAGCTTGGACATTTTACACAGGAGACGTCCTCAAAACTCCAGCTCATTTCACAGCAATGCCAACCAGCCAACCAACCTGACCACGACGGTGAATGGGACATAAAGGACCTTCAGGGTGTCCTGGAAATACATGGCAGACATTTCAAAACGGCACACCTCTGGATCTGAGTGGCAGCCTTGTTTGTGACGTTACATGCAGCTGACCCACCCAGTGATCCCTCCATCCATCCATCCATTCACTTCCAAGCCCACAGGAGGGGGGCTGACCTCGCTGTATACAGCAGGACCACACGTGTAGTTTGGGAGGTTTTTGATATTTGGAGAATATACGGTATGTCAAGGGGGTTGTGCTGCGTTTTGATTCGTTTTTGATTTTATACTATTTATTACTGCTGTGATGCGCTTACCCAGCAACCAAGTCACGTGACATTAGTGGACGCTACAAAAAAGTTCCATGCGGCAACGTCCTTCACTTGGATAAAGAAAAACAAATTGTGAGCGGTGGCCACCTTCTTCAGGCCCAGCGTTGCTTCCGTTTCTTTTTTCTTTATGCTCCCCCCTACCACAACCTATCGGAGCAAAAGCTTGGGATTCACCTAAAATTTTCAATGGATCTCGACAGTTTAGGGTCCCCTGATACTGAAAATGATGGGTGTGTGTCTGAGTGTGTGTCACAGTTTCTTCAGGACTCTCTACACCTTTTTTTGAGTCCCAGACCCCTTTAAGAATCTGATGAAAGCTACGGACCAGAAATATTCACATAAACACAAATTTGCATGCAGTGAATATAATAGACTTTGTTTATCGAGATTTGATGGTCTCATACACACCTGACATACACAAAGTGTTATTAAACTTTAAATACTCCTTTGTTATGAAAAAGTAACGGCCACTCATTCGAATTATGAACTATAATCCTCTTGTGCAAATTCAAACAGCTCTACTGCTGCGTTTTCTACTACCATTACTACTCCGTCATCTCCTCTCTCGTTATCTTCTTAATTTCAGTGAGAAGGTTGTTCTTGATTGCCTTGAATAAGAATATGAAACTGTGGGGTGGTCTTCAACGAGGTGACACGCATATCATCTTCGACAATTCACTTTAATTTGACTTTTCGTTTTGATAGACACAAGTGCTGTTTCACAAATTAATAAGCATGACAGAAAGACATCGACAGATGGGGAGGCGGACAGACTGACCCTTGAACAAACCCTCATAGACAGACAGACAGACAGACAGACTAGGAGATACACACGGAGTCTAATTGGTTCTTCACAACACGCGCATTTCTCCGTACTGCACCCTTTTGCACACACACACACTTCACTTTTCAGGCAGCCACACTTGAAAGGAATCCTTACCCGTATACGAGAAAAGCATCAGGCCGTGATAAACCGTGGAAAATGAGAATTAGCACTTGCTGTTATGGAGTGGCACAAGATGGCGGTCACGCAGAGAATGATGAGGGGGGAAGAGAGGCAGGTCAGGAGCCTGCACTGATACAGCGCATTGCCGCACCCACCACATGACAAACCAAACTCAGATTAGGATCCGAGTGCAGCCATGTGACGGGTGACACCTCAGCACCCCACCAGTTCAGATGGAACGGAACACTGGGAGGTTTTTGCATGGTGGCTGGAGTTCCAATTCAAAAAGAATGATGAGAGAAATGGTGAATGTGAGCTAACAGCACGTCAAGAGACGCTTAGCGGTAGGTCGGCTCTGTAAGCAGTGGCAGGGGTGTTTTCTTTCAATGGGAAACCGTTGATTGGGACAAGGGGGAGAGCTGTATGATGACCGCTATTTTTCTCACGTGATTTTTTTTTTTGCCGTTCTTTTTCTCACGTGTATGTACAGTAACTCACTCATTCGGCATAGGTGAGATAAATACTTGCGAGAAAAATGACCGTGAGAAAGTTCACCCAAGAAAAATCAAAAGTACCGGGCTGTAGAGTGAACATAAACGTTCATTTTTATCTGATGTTCATGGACCCCCTAGGGGTCCATGGACCTCAGGTTAAGGACTCCTGGTCTTGGAGCTAAAAAATACCAAACTCAAAACGTAAGCCTGTGCTGATGAGTCTGAAGACAAAGAGGCGCGCTAGAGGACCCCTCAAATACCGTAACTCCATTGCTATCGTCATGCTCTCTTTTAGGATCATAAAGATCAGCATTAGAGCTGTAAATAATGACGGAGATGTTCTAGAATAGTTTGGGTGCAAAGCCTACTGACGCTCACATACCGAATTTCTTTCTGAAATGCTCTTTTTGACCTCTGACTCTCACGTTGCCTGGCTCTCTCGTCTTTCTGGTGTGGCAGACACCCAGGGGCCTTACCTGGGCAGGTCACCTTAATAATGGAAAGACCAGGGAAGAAAACAGGCACATGGCATTACCCCCCCCCCCCCCCCCCCCCCGGAACAGTAGGTGGTAGCCCCTTGGAATGCAGCAGCACCTTGGATTCCCACAAGGCTTTATAGGAGTAGGAGTTTGGCACAGCCTAGTTGGGTTCCATGGGTACCACCAGGGGGTGCTGCTGGGACTGCAGAGCCCTACTTGGTCAGGCTTCCAGACCACGGGAAGTACTCCTGGGTAAAAGAAGCCTGGGAGGGAGAGGACGACGCTTGCCAGGAGGAGTGGAGACGGAGGAGAGACGAGAGACAGACACTGCTAGAAGAAAAAAAAAAAAAAAGGCATTGTCCCGTGCTGCATTGTATTATTGTGCTTGTGGTGCAGAGTTGCCAAGTGGGAAAGATTTGGGGAGAGTTTCCCACCAGTAAATAAAAGCCTGTGGGTGTGAGAAGAACTTGTGGCAGCGTCTGTCTGTGTTGGGCTGGGGAGATGGTGCACCCCCTGCAGACCACGCTGGTTAGAATCATTTTAGTGTTTTGTTCCTTTAATGTGGGAAGTGACGTCCTTCACATCTTCTAGAATTCTGCTGTAACAGCACTACTTATCATGAGCCACATCTCCCAGCAGCCTCGGCAGTCTAACGCTATTCGGCAGACTCGGAGGAGGCAAAGGTTGCTGGGAAGAGAGATAAATCAGGTGGGCTTTTTTAAAGAGGGAAATAAAATGCACCAGGAAGATTGCAATCAGGGTCTGTGTTTCGTTTCTACTCTTCATACACGCCATTGGATAACGACTCAAACACTACCTTGGATTACAGTTTGTATCGGGATGGGCATCCTGTCCTGTGCATGCACCTGCTGATCCGTGCGAGTTCATCTTGACTGGACATGCCTTTGTCGGGGTAGCATCACGCCAAACTCTCACACAACTGGAACCTGGTAGGACAAAACATTCCTTTTCATTCGGAGGGCTCTTCGCAGGATTATCATGTCACACATCCATCATCGTCTGTTTCTGCCTCACTGGACTGCGTTGGACATCACTGTTCATGTTTGTGGTGTAATTTATTACCGCCTTCAGGGTACTAGGGAGGGATTTGGAGTGTAATACAGTTTGTTCTTTTCATTATTTGATTAATATATTCATTATTACTTATTGATTCATTGTGCCACTTATCAGTGCCCCTGTGTGTGTGTGAGTGAGTGTCAGGTCAAAGGCCAGGGGTGATCCTGCGGCCCCCAAAATAAAATATACTAATCGCCGTCTTTGGTGGCCAGTGTGGTGTGCTGGTTTGGAGACATCACTTCAAGAGAGGCCCAACGAATCAACAAAAGGGCAGGATCAGTGACAGGATGTGCTCTGGACCCCCTGGGGGTCGTAGCAAAGGAGAGAATGAAGACAAACAGTGCGCCATTACGACCAGTGCTGCACATCCTCTCTGACACACTGACGTGGAGGACTTCTAGCCAATGAAACAAACATTCAGCAGAAGCAGGACAAGAAAGGCGACTGGGGGTCCTTTATACCAATAGTGTATATAGCGCCTCACTGGGAGAGCCAAGTCAGAACTTTACTTGCTTTTGATTCTGGTGTGTGTGTATATATTTACTTACTTATTGCGGCGCATGGCTAGGGCCCCTCTGTACTGGAAGGACCAGGGGAGTGAGTTTATCCAGAACATTCTCTCCCCTGAATACTAGAGGGCAGCCCCCCTGGCTTGCAGTGAGGCCACAGGTTTTGGAGCATGGAAGCTCAACCATGCCTGTGGCCACCACCAGGGGGCGCCTGGACGCTTGCTGGACCCGGTTGGGCAGTACATCCACCACATCCAGAAGAAAGTCAACGAGCACCTGGGGCACTTCTAGGTGTCTTATAAAAAGAGCCAGCGGCCACTACTTGGGGGGGCCGGAGTCGGGTGGGAGAAGACGAAGCTTACCAGGAGGAATGGAGGCCAAGAGAGATAAGAAAAAGTGTTTAGCGCTGGAGTGTGCTGTACAGGTGGGAAACGGAGAAGGCGCGTGTGTGTGTGTTTTGCACTTGTGTCCTGCGTCTGTCAGTCTGGATCTGGTTTGGGCAGCGGGAGTGCCCTCTGCAGGCCATGATATCCATTTATGTTTCTATTCATTGAAAGAGCTTCTGTAATGAGAACTCAAGCAAAATGATTACAGTATTTTGAGGCGTCTCAGGTCCCTTCTACAGGCAGGTTGTAATCAGTAAACCTTACGTTGTGCCTGAAGAAGGGGCCTGAGACACCTTGAAAGTCCTGTTAGTTAGCCAGTAAATTAGGGTCAATTTGCTTAACTTCTCATTGCATCCATTATGGCAAACACGGTAGACCACCCCACCACTACAGACATACAGTGGGTATAGAATAATCCCCACCCCCCCAATTCAAAATATTCCCATTTTTTTTGCTTTACAGTCTTAAGTGTAAACACACACACTAATATTTCTTTCCAGCTTTACTTACTCAATGCAACCTAAAACATCCAAGTGAAAGAAATCACAGCTACAGTTCAGAAGAATTATTAAAAATCAAACACAAGACCGACTGAGATGAATAAAGGATCCCCCCCCACATGTCAATGTCATTTTGGTGACCCCCCTTTTGCTTTAATGACAGCCCTGAGTCTGTTGATTCTTCTCTATCAGCTTTGCACACCTAGATTGACCCCACTGAATATTTACCCCCCCCCTTTTTTTTTTTTAAACAGTTTAACTGTTCAAGTTCAGTCACATTAGATGGTGAGTGTTGGTGGTCTGCTATCTTCAGATCGTTCCACAGATTTAGGTCTGGACTCTGACCAGCCACACCAGGACATTCACTTTCTTCTCCTTCAGCCATCGTGTGCTCCATTTTGCTGTGTGCTTCGGGTTGTTGTCATGTTGAGAGGTGAACATTCTGCCCATCTTCAACTTTCTGCCAGAGGGTACCAGGTTTTCCTCAAGAATTTGATGGTATTCTGCCCCATCCATTTTTCCTTCTCCCCCTAATGAGAGCCCCAGGCCCCCCACAACGGGATGCTGCCCCCTCCATGTTTTACTGTAGGTATGGTGTGTTGTGGATGGTGAGCTGCATTGGTGTACCGTTTGGTATCGAGGCCAAATAGTTTGATTTGGGGCTCATCTGACCATAAGACCTTTTTCCACTTGGCATCAGAATCTTCAAGGTGCATTCTGGGAAAGCTCAAACGAGCCTCAATATGGCCTTTCTTGAGAAGTGCGACCCTCCTGAACAAGCCACAATTGTGAAGCACTTGTCAAATTGTTGTCACATGCACACCATTAATGAACACTCTTTGCCATCAAATCCTATAACTCCTTCAAAGTGGCCATTGGCCTCTCGGTGGCCTCTCTTACCAGTTTCCTCCTTGCTCTTCCATCCAGTTTGGAGGGTCCTAGTCGTACCAAACACTTCTTTATGATGGACTTTACTGAGCTCCTTGGGATTGATAAAGCCTTTGAGATGTTTTTGTCTCCATCTCCTGCCTTATGTCCGTTCACAACTCTGTCCCTGAGATCTTCTGAAAGCGGCCTGCCACCCATAGTCAGTTGTGTGCTGTCAGTGGCACTGCCAAGCAAGGGAATGAATGGACCAGGAACAGCTTCACTAATCACACTCATTACAACTGAGCACAGGTGGAGGGAAGCCAGTAACCGCAATGGGAGTGGGGGGCACTGACACCTGACTGAGTCTAAGGGGGGGGGGGGGTCCATTATTAATCTCAGTAGGTCTTGTTTTTGATTTTTTATCATTTTTCTGAACTGTAGCTGTGATTTCTTTCACTTGGATGTTAGAGGTGGCATTGAGTAAGTAAAGCTGAGAAGAAATCTTAGTTTGTGTGTTAAGGCTGTAAAGCAAAAAAAATGGGAATATGTCAAGGGGGGGGGGGATTCTTTTCTATACCCACTGTACGTGAGCTTCTGTATTAAGCCAAATACCCAGAGAAGGTCCTCTCTACAGCATGTATCTATTCAAGGTTGTGTTTTCATATCCAGGTCCTTTGTTGCACTTGCAATCCCCCTAGGAGATGAAGTCTCATTACAGTTACCCCTAAGCCATCCCAGCAGCTAAAAACAAATCAATCAATAATCAATAAACAGGTGAGATAGACAAGTAATGTGTTCACCGATTCCTTTAGATCGATTGTGAACACACTTCATTAACACACACGCACGTTCTCCAGATTTCAGTCTGCTTTTTGGCTTTGCTGCTCATTTCTAACAGATGTGTTATGGAGACACACGTTACGAGATAATGCAGTTTTACTCCCTAATGCTGGGGTTGACGACAAGTCAAGTGTAAGAAACTCCACTGTAGTCTGTACACAGGACAGCAGTCACCTATAAACCTTTAACACAGAACAGCCTCTAAAGCACGGGGTCCTGGAGGGCCGCAGTAGCTGCAGGTTTTCATTCCAACTATCTTCTTCATTAATGACCAGTTTCTGCTGCTAATTAATTTCTTCTCCCTTCAATTAACTTGACTCAGGCCCATCAGTTGTCTCTTTTTCTTTAATTAGCAGCCAAACAATAATGAGACACGAAATGAGCCGCCATATGAGCAGCTCACCTGTGCCCACCACACAATATCTGAAAATAAAGAAAGGCGAGGGTCTCAGTAAGGCTGATCTCTCAGGTCACCAACACATTTTGGCGTTCTTAGGAAAAACAGAAAAATCAACAGTTTTGGAAAAGTCTGCTGTGGCAGAATGACAACAGCAACAAGTCGTGGAATTAAAGAACGAGTTTAATTAACAGCAGGAATAATCGGCTTCTCGTGAACTCTGAGGGCTGAATATTTTTTTCCCCAAAAAAACACTGTTTTCTGAAAAGCATACAAAGCAATGGCTTCACACAGAAATCAACAAGAAACGTCTGTTGCTGCATGCTGTGCCAGCCAGATAGGCAGGAATGCGTGGGGCGTGGTGCATCGTCATGTGGTTTGTACCTCTTGTCATTGTAAGTGGTGGCCCTCCCAGGCGAATGTTGTTATACGCGGGTCAGTGACATGATCAGCTGATGCTGGTGCCTCGATCACTTGTATCAAAATCCGAGTCCAATCAATGGGAATTTGCGAAACGTCACCCACAGAGCATTTTGCTGTTCACATTCGTTTTGTTCTCTCGCCAGATGTCGACGCCATTTTTGCTGGTATTTGCTGCTTGTGCAGGGAATCTCAGTCAGACCTTCTAGCAAAGAGAGTCCCGCTAAACCATTAACAGCGAGTCTTGTCAGAGTTGATTACCATTGTCAACCCCTTCTGTTGACAAAAGTCGACGTCTGCCTTGAAAGAGTTAAAAGACTGGTTGGACTGAAACTGGTTGAAATTTGAAGGCCCAATTTAACTGGTCTTCTGTCATCTCATTTCTGTTTGGCTGCCATTTAATGAAGAAAGGAATCAATTCAGAGGACTGAATCTTTACAAACAGGGATACTAAAATGAAGGGAAAAGGAATTCATTAGCAGTGAAAAAAAGGAAAAGGGTTAGAATGAAAACCTGCAGCTACGAGTTTTACATTGCCCTCTAGAGCAGGGGTGTCATCAAATATGCCATCAGTAACCGTTCAGGCACTGGAGGCCAAGGTCACCACGAGCCCAGGGGGATCATCAGGGGCTCCAGCAGATGATAGTGCAACACCGGCAGTAACAGAGTTCAGACACTAGAAGGCGATGCAGGAAGGGATACGGTCAGTGGGGTCGGAGCAGCAACATGTGCTGAGACCAGTCTAGCCTGTTATTAACAAGGACCCCCCCCCCACCAAGTACTGCATCCACTCCCTGAACAGTGACCGGACATTGAGGCTCTTTGGTGCAGCTGAAAATCAATAACCATTTCCTCTGCAATTACTAGCCAAGTGTTCCATTAATAATAGAGCTGAGACACGAGGAGGGCAATACAGTCAGGGGCGCCATCAGCAACAGTTCAGACACTAGAGGGCGATCATCAGTGGCAGAATTAAAACAGCAGTGCAGCTACAGGCCAAGCACATCATCTGTAACCTCATTCAGAGGGAGACGCAGTATGGGATACCAGCAGAGAGTGGCAGCAGGGTCCGTGTGTGTCAATCAGCACAGACAACCAAGAAGTCCAAGGACAGTAATGACCTGCCAACGTCTAACAGAGTTCAGACACTAGAGGGCGATGTATCATCAGTATCAGTAAGAATGAGAGAGCTCAGACACTGGAGGGCCACGAAGTAAGGGATACCCACCACGGCAGCAGAGTGATGACATGTAGCGTGTTGATTAGCACATGAAAGTAAGAATTTCACTGGACTCTCCACACGTGACAATCAGGACCTGTAATCCTATAAGCGCCACTTCATTATTTTTCCTTTTCACATCTGCTGCAAATGGCAGTGCTTTGTAAACCAAGAACTAAAGGAATGGAGGAAAACGTTTGAGTAAAGCATACAATGGCAATGGGTGATGCCTTTTACTGCTTGAGTGACAAACAACCTCACAGTGACAAAAAGAATACCAAAGGCTGCTGCACAAGATAACATACCCCAACCTGCCATTAAATGTGCCTTGTAAAGGACAACCCAAGTAGACACAGGAAAGTGAAAATCTGCCAGGGCTGGCGAGGCAGTGAGTAGAAGTGTAGCGCAGCATATGACACCATTGAACATTCGATTTTACTGCACAGGCTAGAAAATGATGTTGGGCTGACAGGCAGTGACTGTGCTCGCGTAGTTTAGTTCTTATTTATCAAACAGATTACAATATGTACAGAAATGTGCTGACGGGACCCCATTATTGTACACAGAAGTGAGATATGGTGTCCCGCAGGCTCAGTACTGGGACTGTCACTGTTTTCACTTTACAGACTTCCACTGGGATCTCTCATTAGGAAACATCATGTTCATTTTCAACCAGTTCTACCTTCTTTTAGATCAAATGAAGTTTCTCCGATGTTGTCTTTAATTAGTTGTGTTAGTGAAGTAAAGGAGTGGATGGATGAGAACGACTTGTCTTTAAACAGATGTTAATTGTTGGAGGGAGTGACGCTGATCACAACAAAATTCTGTCATCATTTAACTCAGTTGGAATCGCCATTAATTTTACTGAATCAGCCCGCAGTCTAGGAGTTCTCTTTGACTCTAGCATGTCATTTAAAGCGCATATTACAAAGTTGTCCAAATCAGGTTTCTTCCATCTTAAAATGTTAGGAAATTAAGACGCTTTCTAAATAAACAGGATTCTGAGAAATTAATTCATGCATTTATTTCTAGTAGGATTGACTACTGCAATGCGGCGTTCACTGGATGTTCAAACCGTTCTTTATACAGCCTCCAGTTAATCCAAAATGCTGTGGCAAGAATTATTACAAGAACAAGAAAATACGAACACATAACCCCAGTCCTTAAATCCTTACACTGGCTCCCAGTTAAGTTTAGGGCAGATTTCAAAATCTTCCTTTTACTATATAAAGCCTTAAATGGCTGAGGTCCGGCTTACTTGTCTGAACTTATCATGACTTACAAACCAGAGCGCACATTAAGATCTCAAGATGCCGGTCTGCTTATGATTCCAATGACTAATAAATAACAGTGGGAGGTCGAGCTTTTAGTTACAGGACCCCCCTAAACTGTGGAGTGGTCTGCCTGCTACTATAAGAGATGCCCCTTCGGTCTCAGCTTTCAAATCCTCACGACTTCAGTTAGCACACCCTGGATCGCAGCAATCGTCTGGTTGAGGGGTCCCATCATCGGATTGGCTGGCCCAGCGCTGACTCAGCTGTGGAATGGCAGCTTGATGGCCAAGGTCTCCAGGACTCTGAATAAATCCAAATCCTACTATGGGATATCATCTACTGTTAAATTCTGCTCCGTACTTGTAATATTTTTATTTTTATACTGTATTGAGGATTTGTTCTGTTCTGTGTATTGTATTGACCCCCTTCTTTTTGACACCCACCCTACCTGGAAAGAGGTCTCTTTTTGAACTGCCTTTCCCGAGGTTTCTTCCATTTTTGTTTTTTGGGAGTTTTTCCTTATCTTCTTAGAGAGTCAAGGCTGGGGGGCTGTCAAGAGGCAGGGCCTGTTAAAGCCCATTGCGGCCCTCCTTGTGTGATTTTGGGCTACACAAAAATAAATTGTATTGTATTGGATGGTGATACAATGTTGGAAAAAATGTTAAACACAACACAAATGCCGACCCCAATTCTCAAAGCCACCTCATCCAAATCAGGGCAGCTGTGCTCTTACTGCTTGGGAAATTGAGGTTGTTGAGCTCCTCTCTCTTGAATCGGCTGGTGATGTGTAACTACGCAGAACTAAACACAGTACCCACCATGCATCCAGTATAACCAACCCGCTGACTGTTTAAATTCACTTCCCACAATGGCTGAGGGCCTGCTGTCGGCTCCTAATTCACTGTACAAAAGAACAGGAGGCGCGCGAGCCTCAGGGTGGCGCTCAATGATGGAAGGTGCTATATAAAAGAGGCCCTGGCTGTGTCTGCAACCCATGGCACCCAGCAGTTGACGACTAACCAGCATAAATGAAACACGGAACAAAGACAAAGGCTCAAGGCACCCTCCCTATTACAGAACAAATGTGGGAGTAACGTCATCCCACAGACTGGAGAAAGAAGGTGATGGCGAAGGATATGACGGTGTCACATGACCTCGAAATGCTGCTAGCCAAATCTGCCTAGGGAAGGACTGGAGCGCCAACCTCAGGCGTGGGGTACAATCACAAGTCAACACACCCTTGAAGTGGCCTCCCAGGTATGACGATGCTGTGTGTGACACCAGACATGCAGGTCGATTAGAGCCAACGTGTATTTGTGCTAAATCCGACACTGCTCTGCCCACGTGTGTCCGTGTGTGCCGAGCTGATCATTTACTTGATAAAAAGACGGACCTACTTCACCCCACCCAGGCTAGGCCTTCCCTCCTCCCCTGGCTGATGGACGCTCGCAGTGACAGAAATACAATCACAGGCCAGGAGTGCACGCGTCACACATGTAAATGAATCCAAATGTTCTCCGAGGTCATTTGTTCGCAGAAGAGGCTGCCAGAAACTTGTTCTTAGCCTCGAGGCACAAGGTCAGTGTGAATTCCTTCAAGAGTTGCGCTTCACCGTGCATTACAGGCACTGTAGGTCCGGGTGGGCCGTCTGACTGGGTTTGTGATTTTAAACAAGTCCACTTGGCAGAACAGTCAGGTGCGGCTCAGGACTTTGTCAGATGATTTGAAAGTTGTAGCGTTTTTTAAATTTTGTTCATTACTTGAAAGACGCAGCTCTGCTCTTTTGGTTTAAATCGTCTTTGTACAGCGCGTCACACGCAGAAACAACAACCAAATGACAGCAGAACGTAAGAACGTGTGTTCTTAGACAACAGAGCTCAGGAGGCCTGTGGCGGCTCAACGGTTTTCACTGACAGAGGACTGCAGTTCACAACAGCAATGCCCGATGTGCTGCCGCGGGGGTCTACGGCTGAGTGGAGCTCACGTCTTGTACCCCATGGAGAGTTGGGATCTCGTTGGCTGCTGTACGGCATAATGGAGAGCAGTTCTGCAGCTTTGCCAATCAATCCAAATGTCAGAAAAGTTGGATTGATTGGCATACATTCCTCAAATCCTGTGTTTGCTTTGTCATTCTGGGGTACTGAATGCTGCTTGATGGAGGAAAAAAAAAAATGAACCGAAATGACTTTAGCACAAGGCGGCGACAGAACAAAAAGTGAGGGGGTCTGAAGACTTTGTGAAGGTGCTATATACACAGTGCACAGCTTTGGTAGAGCAGACATCTACTAAGGCAGGAAAAAACAACAACATCCCATTGGGTTGACGGAGCATTGGAGGGAAGCAGCAGCTTCTTCTTCTTCTTTCGGCTGCTCCCGTTAGGATCATCACAGTGGATCACCTTCTTCCGTATCTTTCTGTCCTCTGTATCTTGTTCTGTCACCCCCGTCACCTGCATGTCCTCTCTCATCACCTCCTCTTAGGCCTTCCTCTGTTCCTCTTGCCTGGCAGCTCTATCCTTAGCACCCTTCTCCCAATATACCCAGCATCTCTCCAAACCAATGCCATCTCGCCTCTCTGACTTTGTCTCCCACCTGAGCTGACCCTCTAATGTTCGCATTTCTAGTCCTGTCCATCCTTGTCACACCCAATGCAAATCTTCACATCTTTAACTCTGTCACCTCCAGCTCTGTCTCCTGTGCCACCGTCTCCAGCCCATATAACATAGCAGGTCTCACTACCGTCCTGTAGACCTTCACTGTCACTCTTGCTGATATCAGTCTGTCACAAATCACTCCCGACACTCTTCTCCACCCACTCCACCCTGCCTGCACACTCTTCCTCATTCCCTGTTACTCTGTACCGTTGATCCCAAGTATTTAAACTCATCCTCACCAGTCCTCTGACCTGCCCCTCATTTACACACATGTATTCTGTCCTGGTGGTCCTACTGACTTTCATTCCTCTCCTCTCTAAGGCAAATCTCCACCCCTCCAGGGTCTCATCAACCTGCTCGCTACTCTCGCTAAAGATTACAAAGATCGGGGTAGGGTGGTCTCAGAAGACGTCCCACGGGCTTATAAATGAGTGGATAGGAACTCTAGGGGGCTTGTGTTCAGGGCTCTGCTATTAAGCGGCAAAAGGAAGAAGTGGAAAAAGTGCCAGCTGCACATGCCACCCAGCTAATAATGGAGTGAACGACACTTCTGAGGCACAAGTGCGTTGAGCACACCGGATCTAAGACATTGTGCCAATTACTTTTAAAGACTCCGGGCCTCATGCTTGTTCTTTTTTTTTTTTTTTTGTACCACTGCATTGCAGATGCTCCCCCCACTAGCGCCATGATCTATGGTCCCTCATGTATCCTTGTATCTTCCTCCTTTCAGGCACTACGGACACCTTTCTATAAAAGTTGTAGGATGTCCCCGAGGCAGCCATTAAGTGGGCCTGGGTCACCAGTTCATTGCCTGCAATGCTGAGCACACTCAATGCCGGCTCTCCTCTTATTCTTCTTTTTAATGATGATTTGTCTCGTAGTCTTTCGGAGGCCGAGGGCCATACATGTTCTCATCAAGAGGAGCTCCACTACAGCCAAGGTTTTATTTCCAGCACTGCATTTAAAACTCACCAACTTTACATCTGGAGGACGTTTACAAAGTACAGAAGCACGCAGGAAACACAAAGGCCTAAGCACGACGAGGGGCACCAATTAGCACACTGGGACGGCCACCGTAAACGTAGGAGGCCAGAAGGAAATACAGAAGAACTGATGTCCGTCACAGGGGCTTGTATTATTTTGGTCAATCAAGGTTAAATAGCTTGGATGCGAAACTGAGCTGATGGTCTTGAGCAGGAACGGGATCATCTTGAACAACTGAAACATTCAGTAAGCTGGGAAATGGAGTAACCAAAAGGGGCCAAACAAAGGAAAAGTCGTCCGTGAGGCAGAGATCCGAATCAGGATGTCCTAACGTAAATCTGCAAAGGCCAGAACGTTCACCAGAAAATCTGAACAACGCCGGCAGTCACTTAACTACCATAATATCCCGTCTTGAAAATACCAACCTTCTCAAAGTAGACATTTATGAACAAAATCGAGGGACTCGGGGAACAAATGATGCCCACCGCTATACTCTCTTAAATAGTCGCTGGCGAATGATAGGATAAGGTGCTATGCCTTCTTGTATTTAACTCTGAGGGCTGAATATTTTTTTTTCCAAAAAAACTCACACAAAGCAACGGCTTCACACAGGAATCAACACGGGTTTATTGGCAGTTCGCCAGGGATGTTACCGGATGGTCTTTGGAGGGCGAGGGCAGTGGTCACAGTGCACTGCAATCCGGTTTGTACCTCTTTTCATTGTAACTGGTGGTCCTCCCAGGTGAACGTTGCCATAGACGCGTCAGCTACATGAACCCGTTCAGCACCTCGATCAGCTGATGCTGGTACCTCATATTTGTTATCAATCACTTGTATCAAAATCAGAGTCCGACAAGTCAGAGTCCAATTCAGCAAAATGTTGTCCATGAAGAATTTTGCTTTACGCATTCGCTTTGGTCTCTCGCCAGATGTTAATGCCATTGTTTGCTCCTCACTACTCACTCAAGCGCAGGGAATTTAGAAATTCACATTCCTTCTAGCAAAGAGTCCAGCTGTTACGTTGAACTTTGGTAGGGCAAATTTTGAGCAGATGTGGCAAAGTCTAAGGAGGATAAACTGGATTAAGCTGTTAAGTGTGGAGACAGTCGAGGAGCAGTGGAACAGGTTTAAAAATGTTTGACTTGTCATGCAGGACAGATACAAAACTAAAATCGGAATTAATAGGAAATTAAAAAAAAACTCCACAATGGACTAATAAAGAGTTAAAAAAGAAGCTGCAAAGGAAAAAACAGACAAATAAGACGTATAACTGCAATTGAATTGTGGGATGTATGAAAACATGAGGGCAACCATCAAGAAGGACATCAGGGAAGATAAAAGACAGTTGGAGAAGAATAATGTAGCAGATAAGAGAAAGACGACCCTAAGAGATTCTTTAGTATTGAAAGAACAGTCAAGGAGGAGGTCAAGTGAATCAGAAATAAATGGGAATTAAAAGATAGACAGTGAAATAGCGGACACTCTAAACTTACATTCTTCTGAGGTCTTCACAAGTGAGGAAGTGGATAACCTCAGAGCAGTAACAGGGACTACTAAGGAGGTATCGAGGAATTTAGAAATTCTAGAGAGAGAAGAGCTGTGATGATTAAATAGGCTGAAATCAAACAAATCACCAGGACCAGATAATATTCACCCTCGAGTTCTTAAGGAGGTTAGTGAGTTCAGATAGAAACCCTTGACACATATTTTTAGGAAGTCACTGCACACTGGAGAGATTCCGAAGGACTGGAAAAAGGCAAATATCATCCCATTATATAAAATGGGTGACAGGGCAGATCAGACCAACTATAGGCCAGTAAGCTCAACGTGCATCACAGGAAAACTAATGGAAGGAATTATTAAGGAGAAGATGGAGCAACACCTGGCAAGGACAGGAGTTATTAGGAACAGTCAGTGTGGGGTCAGAAGAGGGAGGTCGTGTTTTACTAACAGGCTGGAATTCTGTGAGGAGGCAACAAAAGGATACGATCAAAGTGGAGCTGATGAGATTATTTATCTGGACTTTTAGAAAGCATTTGATAAGGTGCCACATGACAGAGTGGGCATCAAAGTAAAAGAAGTGGCAGTTCAGGGTGATGTTTTTAGATGGGGCAGAATTGGCTCAAACACAGGAAGAAAAAGGTGATGGTGTGAGGAACCTCATCAGATTGGCCGATGTTAAGAGTGGTGACCAGCAGGGGGCAGTGCCGAGGCTGCTGCTATTGCTAATAGATATACTGTAAATAATTTAGATAGGAATATAAGGAACAAGCTGGTGCAGTTTGCAGAGGATACCAAGAGAGGTGGATTAGCAGATAATTTGGAATCCGTTATATCAGTACAGAAGGACTTAGACAGCAGACATGCTTGGGCAGATTTGAGGCAGATGAAATTTATTGTCAGTAAATGTAAAGAATTAGACATAGGAAGTAAAAATGTGAGGTTTGAATTCACAATGGGCGGTCCACCTTATGAGAAGGATTTAGGAGTCATCGTGGACTCCAAGCTATCGACTTCCCGACAGTGTTCAGAAGACAGGCTAACAGAATGTCAGGTTATATAGCGCCTTGATGTGGAGTACAAGTCACAGGAGGTTCTGCTCAAGCTTTATAACACACTGGTGAGGCCCAATCTGGAGTCCTGTGTGCAGTTTTGGTCTCCAGGCTACAAAAAGGACAAAGCAGAGCTAGAAGAGGTCCAGAGAAGAGCAACTAGGCTGATTACGGGGCTACAGGGGATGAGTTATGAGGGAAGATTAACAGAGCTGAGCCTTCACAGAGATGAAGAGGAGACCTGACTGAAGTGTGCAAAATGATGAAGGGAGTTAGTCCAGTGGATCGAGACGGTTATTTTAAAAGGAGTTCACCAAGAACACGGGGACACAGTTGGAAACTTGTGAAGGGGAAATTTTGCACAAACATTAGGAAGTTTTTCTTTACACAAAGAATGATAGACACTTGGAATAAGCGACCAAGTAGTGTGGTAGACAGTAAGATGTTGGGGACTTTCAAAACTCAACTTGATGTTATTTTGGAAGAAATAAGTAGACAGGACTGGCGAGCTTTGTTGGGCTGAATGGTCTGTCCTCATCCAACTGTTCGAATGTTATAACTAAAACATAACAGTAGGATTTGTCACCGTTTACAGTTGACTGCCACCGTCAACCCCTCCCTTTGACAAAAGTCGACATCCACCCTGAAAGAGTTAAACAAATAAGCGCCTATGAATGACAACTAAAAGGCTACAAGTCCCGACTGCTTCTAAGAAATCATGATAACAAAAGTACAATCAGCAGATAAACAAAAAAAAAAAACCCTAAGGCACATGGCTGTGGGTGGTGACAACAAAGAAATGGCGGCCATGAACAAAGCAAGGCCTTGGGGGTGACGGTGCCTTTGACCGTTTAACGATTGCCTTTTTGAACCAAGCATGGCACACTTTGGTAATTTTCAAGTCAAAGTTGCTTCTTCACAAACACGTGACATACGCGCTCGCCACACAAAGCTGTGTTCAGAAGTGAAGCGTTTTCTATAAATTTTAAAACACACACAGCTGGCCCTGGCATTTCACGTGAACGCAGTGGGGCTTTGAAAGCAAAAGCATTCGGAAAATGAGGAGCAAATTGAAGGGGGCGGGGGGGGCACAAATGGTGGATTAAGGAAATACCACCAGACTGTGTCTTGTGTGTGATATGGAGTGGCAGGCCTTCCTCATAACGCACACTCCAGTTCTCCTCCTCTTTCTTTTGCTCCCTTAATGTCTATTTGTAGTTCCTACCGCACAATCAAGGCCCAATTACAGCCCCGAAGCATCTGCAGGGCTCTCCGCTTGGGTGTTGTACTTTATGTGTGCTCAGGGCCTCACACTTGCATTTCACATTTGCATTAACAGACATACCAAAACATTTACACAGCCGCTGCGGCTCAGCCACTTGGGATGGCGCTGTACAAGGCTGCTTGGAGCATTCAGAGTTTAGCGGGCGGCCTCTTCAACTGTGCAAGCAGCCAATTTCCACATTCAGGAGGGAAACCATCATCAGCGCGCGCGCGCGCACACACACACACACACACACACACACAGTCGAGCAGCATCCTCACGATACACAGCTCAGGGCAGGAAGGGGAAAGGAACGCGTCTGCCAACTGTGAAGTTCCTGTGCCAGGCCTGTCAGTGAAAAGCCTTCAAACGACACTCGTATCGGACCTCGCTGGCTGCTTAACGCACACGGAGGCCAAGTCAGAGCCTACAGCAGCAGCGTGGGGCAGAAGCAACCTTAGACACGGCAAAGATGCCAGTTAATACCAAGTGAGAAATCGTGAGGTATTCAATCAAGTGCTTTAAGTGACGTTAGCTGCATATTTCCTATTACAAAGATAACGTCTGGTGTGCCCACTAGAGTACCAGTGTGCAGCACATGAATGGCACCTCCATTCCTTAAAGTGGCCTGTTGTAATCGAGTCTGACCCGTGGCAGGGTGGCATGTCCTACTGCCCCACTTTACTCTCATTGTGCAGTCTTATTCTTGAGGAAGGCAGGTGACGTGGCAGCACTTCCAGCCAAGTGAAGCTCACATTAAATGAGTTTTATAAAGGCACAAAACAAATAAATAAAAAGGTCACCTGGCATTTCAAAATCCAGCAATGAACCCAACTACCATTAGGTTTTAACCAGCAAAAATAAATAAAAAGCAATTTAATTCTAAAACACCAGAGTAGAACTACACACGTGAACGATGACAACAATTCCACATTTAAAAACACAAGTCACCTTGAGGAGAGGAGGTTTCTCTTCTGCAGTCACGCCACAGCACCAGAACACCAACAAGTCATCTCACCAGAAGGAAAAACAAGCCGTTACCAACCCCCTGAGGGGAGTCCCATATTGGCAAACAGCGACAGCCGTTCACACAGAGCCATGTGCTCACAGAGACCCCGACACAGACGTCCACGCTGTCACTGTCGTTACATTGCAATGCTGCAAAAACATCGAAAGACAAAACAAGTAGGGGCGTCCGCAGATCTGCATCCTGCCAGCAGGAACCTCGAGGAGCCAACCAAGGCAGCAGGACTGCAAAAAAATCAGCCGAAAGAAACAGGAACTGGAAATGAGGACGTGCGCCATTAATGGGGACTGGGAAAACGAAAAAAAAAAACAAAAACCACAGGGGGCCAATGTGAACACGCGAGTTTGGTCGACTCACACAATTCAAGTCAATTCAGCCGGAATACTCCACCCAAAAGTCAGACACGTTACTCCTGTAACATTATAAAAAATGTTGAATCTCACGTTCTTCCTGGAGAATGGGGAGAGAAAACAGACTATGGTGACCAATGTGGCACAACTGCAAACAGCATCAAAATCCCTCGAAAGTAATCTCACGTTGTAGCGGTCCAGTGCCGCTAAGATTCACACCGTCGGAGAGACGGGGATTTATTTATCATTTTGGTGGAGATTCCAGGGACGCACCCAGCCTTGGCCCGACCCGCATACACTCGCAAGCAGACACACAAAACCAACGAATGAATAACTCATTTATGAAATGAAAACTTAACACACAACAACAATCAGACCACCTCCCCTCTCCACTACGACGATAACAATGAACCTCAACAATAAACACTCACGACAACCTCCTTATACAGTCCAAGACAGCAAAAGTGGATGAAAGGGTTTGGTGTGAAGATGAGAGTCCCAGGAACAGCTGCCATAGAAAATGAGTGAAATAGTCCTAGCGGTAGTCCTGAGCGGCGAGAGGTGAAGTTTCCAGACGCACGATGACTAATCCACCATTATACACACGCCAGACAGGCGGGCACGAGAGAGACAGTCCATTCATCCTAACGGGAAATGATCCAGGGCACACTTGACTTTTTAGACAACACATTGGGCAGGATACACAAAAACGCAGATCTCCTGTTGCTCCATCAGCCCTAATTCCCCCCCCCCCCTTTTTAAACTTTCCCGCTGGCCTCTTTTGGCCCCAGCAGCCCATACTTCCATTCCAGTAATCCCGCTTGGGCTGCTGGGAAATGAAGTTCTTCCCACGGTAGCAGTGCTACAACATCACCTGTGTTTCATAATCATGAAGTCACCTGGGCGTAAGCTCAAAAGGTCAAACCCACGTATTTTTAACTAAAATACAGTTAACTAAGTCACACCACCATCAGACATGATCACCTCCAGGCATTCTGTGCGAATAAGGGCACTACAGAACGGCCAAGCTTCACTCTGGCGAAGACCCGGCGGACATGGAGGCTGGATGGGCTGAACACCACAGGGTACGACGTGCTCTATAAGGAGTCTGTGCCACTATACACAAACATCAGCACCGAGGAAATGTGAAAAATCCAAACAGCGTGATGAGACTTTGGTGCAGGAGCCGCCACCTGTGGGTATAAACTCGCCGGACTCGGACAGAGCCATTCAACGTACGCGAGAGGTGGAGGGTGTCGGGGGAGACCTCCTCACCCTGGCCGACACTTCCTTTAAGGGACTGCGCCAGGCTGAGTAACTTTATATATAGTGATAGCCGACCGAGAAGGGAAGGACCAGGAGAGGGCGCAAGAGGGCAGCCCACCTGGATTTCATTGGGGGCCATGGAGCTAGGAAGCTCAACCCTGTGGGGGACCGTGGCCACCACCAGGGGGCACCTAAATGGTTCCAGAGCTATGGACTGCAGCATAGGAACCAAGTACAACCGGAGTGCTTCCGGGTGCCCATGCAGCACTTCTGTCACGCCAGGAACTGCTGCAGGAGGGCCATCAGGGAGCACCTGGAGCACATCCGGGGGCAAAATAAAAGGGGCCGCCTCTACTCCATTCGGAGAGCCGGAGTCAGGAGGCAGAGAACGGAGCTTGTGAGTGGAGGAGTGAGGGTGGCAGAACAGGGGTATCAAGAAAGGAAAAAGAAAGGTCAGAGTTTATTGAGGTGTTTGGTGCACTAAAGAAGAGAGAAAGACAAATAAAAGCGTGTGCTTGGACTTGTGTGTGTGTGTCCTGGAGTCTGTCTGTAGTTGGGCTGACTGTTCACTATAAATACAGTAAATAAATAAAGGGTGGGGGGAGAGGTCAGTCCACTCCTGCTCCGTTTGTTAAAATCCCTCTTACTTAGTTTTTCTTTCTCAAACGGAAGTGGAGAGTATCGACGTGTTACAAACTCCTTACATTTATAGACAATGATCTTGTGAACTAAAAGGGAACGCCCCGCGATGCACCTCAGCATTTGAATTGTGTGCATATTCAGTAAAAAGGTACGAGATGCGTTTTGCACATGGAGAATACAACTGGACAACTTGACGTGTCGATTATGAGCCCGCTCCTACGACAGTGTCAAGCCAGGCAGGACGAGTCACCGGGGATGTCAAACTACACGCCTGGCGGACGTTCCTCCGACTCACTCACATTAAGTAAATGAAGCCTGCAGCTGTAAAAGCGCAGGAAATATTGTGTAGTGTGACGAGGACCACAGAGTTCCGCACATAAAACGCCTTTGTAAACAAAGGTTGAGAAGCCGTAGCTACCCTGCCATCTAACCCACCTGAGCTACGGTTAGAAGAAAACCTTTCACCTCGTCACCCTGGTCGCCATTACTGCTACTTAAACAACTGTGCTTAGCACTTTATAAGAAGCTTCTATTGTTCTATCAATCTGAAAATCCATAACGTGCCCAGAAATAGCAAGGTGACCCATTTGGATGTGCTTATTGATAAATGTTTTTTTTCCCCCCCTTTTTCTTCATTTGATACAACTTAAACTTAGCCAAGAACACACTAAATAATTTAAAGACTATTTGAGCACGGCTCTGCTTCCACTGGAAGATGATCTCAGGACCGAGTCAAAATGGCTATTTATGTAAAACGGTTTGGCCGAATGGTTAAAATAACACAGAACCTCTCATGAGCGCATGAAGCGGTTGTTTCTTAAGCGGATGAATATTCCCAGGTGACCTTCATGGGGTTAACAGCAATGGGACACACCCCAGCCTGGCCAGGCCTGCTCCACTGCGGCGCACGCTGACGGGGTCGGACCCTGGCGGCACTCAAGATCTGTCACATCCATTCAGGAAATGGACAGTCTGTGCATAGCCGTCCCTCAAGTGCCCGTTGAAGTGTTCTGGTAGTCAAATGTCATGCAGACAGGCTTGACAGAAATGCTCAGCACAGCAAAAGATGTCATAAAACTTTTTGCAGACTTCCCCTGTCATGGATTTCTTAAAACAATATTTATAAATTGATAGAAGCGGAGGAGAAAAAGGAGGGTCCTTCAAGCGATTTGTTTTGACATCATTGCACCTCGTGTCCAGCTGAGGAAGTTCATCTCTCAAATTCAATGCTGTTAACTGCACCGTGGACGTCAATCACCAAATAACTACAACACCTCCTCAAATGAATCCCGACACACAACGGCCTAATCTCCCACTATGCTGCAAAAACAGAAAGACCTGTTAGGACACAGAAAATGGCAGTCCAAGAAAACAGACTGGAAACCCAACCCAAGAAGAGGTTTCAGCCCAGAGGGGGCTGACCCTGGGAAACACAGGCTTTGGCCTGCTAGGGCCTAAACAATGAGAGCTTGCAAAGAACTCAATACACTTGGGCCAATTCTTGGCATCCCGACTCTCATTGGCCACATCTGCACGCCCAACCTACCTTGAAAGGGGTCTCTTTTTGAACTGCCTTTCCGGAGGTCTCTTCCATTTTTCCCTACAAGGGTTATTTTTGGGGAGTTTTTCCTTGTCTTCTTAGAGAGTCAAGGCCGGGGGGCTGTCAAGAGGCAGGGCCTGTTAAAGCCCATTGCAGCACTTCTTGTGCGATTTTGGGCTACACAAAACTAAACTGTATTGTGTATTGTATACAAGGAATTTGACCCCATTTTTAATATTTTTTTATGACTCTCCAAATGTAGTGACAGACAACTGAGATTAATACAACACAAATAATCCACAGACAGTGCAAGAAATACTGAAATGAATGGCGATTTAAAAATTAGCCATGTGTAGGACTATACAGTATGTCAGGCACGGAGGGGCCGGGGTGGGTGGTGTGGGGTCGGAGATATTAACCAGATTAACCATTTGTGAGCCTGACAGTCTGTGGAATGAAACTGCTTTTATATCTGCTTGTTTTGGCGTAGTCTAGTCGAGAACGCTGTAGCAGTGCTGCTTAACACGGACCACAATTCCCAGCAGCCCCTGGAGTACTACACCAGTGGGCATCTTCAGCTGCTGCCACCGAGACTGCTGGAAGAAAGAGAATGAGGCAATGGACTTAAAAGGGAGCTGTAAGAAGGCGGCAGGATTGCGAATGTCTTGTGCCTTTTTTGTTGTTTCACCACATTCATCCCTTGACTGGTGACAATTTCATTCTCTACAGGATTACAGTCCCCACTGGACTGGTGTTCATGTCCTGTGCCTGCTTGTTCCTGTTTGAAATCGTCTTTCTCTGTGGAGCACTCCAATGTCTATAAAATCCTCACTGCGTCACAGACGGATAAAACATGACAGAACGTTCAGGAGGCGGCTCACTTGGGATCGCAGTTCACTTATCACCGCCATCTGCATTTGTGACGCCGGACTGTGCCTTGGCCGGTGTCGTAGGTGATCTTGCTGTTCATCGTTCTGTGCCTAATGTTTGGCTGGGTTGCTTGTGCATCTGTGTCAGTTCATTTTTGTCATTGGGGTTACTTGGGTGGGTTTCTGTGCTCTTGTAATTGTTTTTGTTTTCATCAATCATTCAGTACACTCTCTCTCATGGATTCATTTCTGTGTTGTGTGTGACAGTGCAAGCCAAGTCAAGGCCGAGCGTGTCCCCTAAATTAAACAAAGAAACCCCTGCAGTAAGACGGTGAGAAGCCGAGCACCTCAGGGTCACGATAACGCCTGGCAGATGCAAGAAGTTCAAAGAGGTTGTGGCCTGGACATGAGGGGTCGGTTCAGGCCTCTGGAAAAGTGCAGGACCTGTAAGGTGGGACGCCTGGTGCCAGTGAGCTTTTCGTCAGACTGCGGTACTCATCGTGGTCAGAAGGAATGATCAGCTTATGGATGCACTTCAGAACAGATCATCCACCTGAATCCCCTCGAAGGTTGCTGGATATCATTGCTAGCCTGTACACTGGTACTGTGAGTGCCGTGCAGAATGGAGGCAGACCTTCTGCGTTTTCCCTAGTTGATTCTGGGGTTCATCAGGGGTGTGTTCTGCTCCTACTCTGTTCAATGATCACATGGACTGAGTGTTGGCCTGGGGCATCGGTTAGTGAAGAAAGATTCACTGATCTAGACTTTTCTGACGATGCTGTGATCTTCAATGGAGGCTGTGATCGGGACGCTCAAGAGACTGAGCGAGGAGTCTGAGCATCTGGGCTTGCAAAGGTCCTGATAAAAACCAAGAGGCAGGCCTTTAAAGACCTCTTGGGCATGGCCATCAGTGGTGTGTCTGTCTGCAGAGAGAGTGTCGACCTCGTCATTGAGAGGTTTACTGACCTCGGCAGTGACATTCATGTTACTCTTCCTATGAAGTCACTAGATGGATTGGGAGAGCATGGGGGGGATCATGAGGTCACTGGAAAGGGGTGTGTGGTGCTCCATATATCTATGCAAAAGGACAAAGGTCCAAGTCTTTAGAGTCCTGGTGCCCCCTGGTTGTGAGACATGGACGCTATCCAGTGACCTGAGATGAAGACTGGACTCCTTTGGTACAGTGTTTCTCCAGAAAATCCTTGGGTACCGTTGGTTTGACTTTGTGTTGCTCATGGAGTCCCGAATGAGGCACATGACCTGCATTGTGAGGGAGCGTCAGTTACGGCACTACGGTCATGTGGCGCGTTTCCCTGAGAGTGATCCAGTGATCCAGCTTGTAGGATCCTTATTGTTGGACCAGGCCAAGGGGTCGCCCAAGTAAAACACCTGGACATGGCAGATAGAGGGTCATTTCCGGAGGGTGGGACTGGACAGAGTGTCTGCCTCGGGGATTGCAAACCGTGATCCAGAGTTGATTCGTCGTGTGGTGGGTGCGGCGACGTGCTATACCAGTGCATGCTCTCCAACTTAACTTGTACACGAAGGTGAACTAGGAATGATATTATTAGTGCAACCTACAAGGACAACACAGAATACAAAAGATACATCTAAAAAGATCAAATATGACACAGCAAAAAAAGAGAGAGACAATCAGGTTAAAATGTCGGGGTCATCCAGTGGGCAGGTCTACACACACAGATACCGAGGAAAGGCTCAGACGTGGTTAGTCAGAATAGCCGCACGTGTTTAGGTGACGGCATCTGGAAGTCTTTGGAACAGGTGAGGAGTTGGATCAATGAAGATGCAGAAATGCCAAAGAACATTCAAATGTAAGGATTTATCTCAGCCTGCACTCTGAATTACGGCGTCTCAAGACCCCACTCGTAAGCGTGAGCTGCACCAGAGGAGGGGTTAGGCAGCTTTAAAGAAACCAATTTGTTGCTGAGCACAGCCACTGAATCCATAAATCATGTACATTTACTTGTTTGGCCGACGCCAAGGTGACTGACCACATTTCAGATACAATTGGTGACATTTCATCTTTTGGTTTTCCCAGTTGGAGCACAGGCAGGTCAAGTGACTCACACAGTGTCCTGTCAGTGGCAGGATTTGAACCCACAACCCGAAGGTCTGAAGTCCAAAGCCTTAACCACTATGCCACACTGCCTGCCCGCCAGCAGCAGCTCTTCCTGCATTCCCTTATCCACATCTTCATCTGAAAAACAGGCACGATGGGCAGCCCGAGCAGAGTCCTCAAGTTTCAAAGGGCACCGCACGCACACTTGCTCTTTTGATCTTGGCATTTTGAATTCAAGGTGGATGCCCATTGATGAATACCTTCAAATCCTCCCAAGTGACAAAAGCCCCACAACAGAAAAGCAAACTGTCCTGGCAGCAGAAAACGTCGGATTCTTTCATTCGGTTCTCAGGCTCAGACAGCCACATGGGAACTTTTGGGAATTTTGAAGACAATACAGCCGTAGAAGAGTAGCATTTCCAACATGTGGCGTACAATATTTATAACCAACCTTTCACACTTCTCCTCATTCCAGATAGACGTTTTATAAGTTGCCTATCTGACAGCATGGTAATGAGCTTCTTGTACTGCACTTTGAACTTTATAAAATGAATGTACTTTTTTTATTGTACCCATAATTTAAAATGTCACTTTCTCAGATTCTCGTCATGATTAAACACTAAATTGGTGGGGATGAGGAAAAAAAGAGAAAAGTTTAAAAACAAAATGTATGTTTAATCAAAACAAGTCCAGAACTATAAATGCTCTTATGCCAAAACAACTGATAAATGATTATAATCCGCATTAGCAGCAAGCCACAGAGGCAGTGGACTGCAAAGAAGAAGATTTTATTAGAAAAGTGATCCTCTCATCTTTTAAATAATACATTAACTACCGTCCTAATAAATATACTGCACATCAAGGACATGTCCCCTTAACCACTGGGTAGCTGCAGCTCTTCTCCAGTTTCAAAATGTGCTGCTGCTTCTTCTCCACAAGTCCAGGGAGCGGCACAGTTGATAAATGCAAAAGTCACTGCGCCCATCAACAATTAAAAATTCACATCGGCGTCTCAAGTATCTACAGAACAAGAGAAAAAGTGCAGCGCCAGTTTGTTCAAGGAACAGAAAACAACACGGCAGCCTCCAAATATACGTCTGCAGGATTTCCTATTGTCCGCAGTGCCGGGAATTGGCAGACGCATTTCCCAGAAGCCTCAAGTCAAACATCTTGAAGCTCATCCATTTACTGATGAGCCTTAACCCGATGGTAGAAGGGGCACAGGCACACCAGACTGGGGGTCCGGGCCCCCAGCTTAGTCTCTTGTCCGTGTGAAGTTCACACCTCTCTATTCCATGTGCTTGTGGGGTTCTTCCAGTTTGTTTTTGTTCCCCACATCCCAAAGACGTGTCCGTTTGGTTTAGAGGCCATTAAATAAAAAGTGTAGTGCCGTGTGTGCCAAGTGCAATGAACTGCTTACTTGTGTATGTGCATGCGACATATTACGTTATGAACACACACACACGGTGCCTTACGAAAGTATTCAGACCTCCTCACTTTTTTCACACTTTGTGATGTTGCAGACTTGTCCTAAAATCATTTAAATTCATTCACACCCCCCAAACAACACTCAATACCCCAGAATGACAAAGAAAAAGCAGAAATGATTTAAAAAATAAAAACTGAAATATCCCATTGACAAGGCAATCAGACCCTTTGGTTTGGCTCAGGTGCACCCTGTTGAGAGGTTTGCTGTCCACCTGTGGATGGACTAAAAGGCCCAAGGAGCTGCCTGCAGAGCTCAGACGCCAGATTGTGGCGAGGCTCAGATCTGGGGAAGGCCGCAGCACTGAAGGCTCCCAAGAGCACACTGCCCTCCATATTTCTAAAATAAAGAAAGTCTGGAACAGCGACGACTCTTGTCGAGCTGAGGGCACAGCCAAGGGTGGGTCTGGTATGGGCCTTAGTAAAAGATGTCCAAAAACCCAATGGTCACTCTAGTTGAGCTCCAGGGAACCCAAGTGGGAGAACTTCCAGGACAACCAGCACTGCAAGACTCCACTAATCTGGAGTTGACGGCGCAATAGCCAGGCGACACATGACAGCAAAAAGGACTAACAGGACTCTCAGACTATGAGAAACGAGACTAGCTGGTTTGATGGACACAAGATTGAACTTTGTGTCATGTCTGGAGGAATGCTGGCACCGTGCGTCACCTCTGCAATATCACTCCAATGGTGAAGCATGGAAGTGGCAGCATCAGGGACTGAGATACGTCTCGAGACCACTCCGAGGGAAAGCTGAACATAGCACAGAGAGATCCTTTATGAAAACCTGCACTACGAGGTCCAGTGGCCAAAGATTCACCTTCATACAGGACACCAATCAAAGACGGCAACCCCGGGAATGTCCTTGAGCCCCCAGACTTGAACCCAATCAAACATCCTTGGAGAACAGCTCTCCACTGACGATCTCATTCCAATACAACAGAGCCTGTAAGGACCTGCACTGGATGTTCAAACTGTTCTTTATACAGCCTCCAGTTAATCCAGAATGCTGCTGCAAGAATTATTACAAGAACAAGAAAATACGAACACATAACCCCAGTCCTTAAATCCTTACACTGGCTCCCAGTTAAGTTTAGGGCAGATTTCAAAATCCTCCGATTAACATATAAAGCCTTAAAAGGCCAAGGTCCGGCTTACTTGTGTGAACTTATCATGACTTACAAACCTGAGCGCACATTAAGATCTCAAGATTCCAGTCTGTTTAGGATTCCAAGGATTAATAAAACAACAATGGGAGGTCGAGCTTTTAGTTACAGGGCCCCTAAACTGTGGAGTGGTCTGCCTGCTACTATAAGAGATGCCCCTTCAGTCTCAGCTTTGAAATCCCAGCTAAAGACTCAACTTTAGTTTAGCACACCCTGACTAGAGCTGCTGATTTACTGTGTAGACTGTCATTAGCACTAAGACATAAGTAACATGATAGTTCTAATTTGTTACTAACCCTCACCTATTCTGTTTCTCTTCTCGGTACTCAAATGTGCCACTTGGTGCCACGGCCCACCTGCCAAGTTATTTTGCCTGACTAAGGTAAAGTCATCCCTGATGGAGGATCGCAGGAATCATGGGGTAGAGGGGTCCTTGCATCGGATTGGCTGGCCCAGTGCTGACTCAGATGTGGAATGGCCAAATGGGGGAGGCAGCTAGATGGCTGAGGTCTCCAGGACTCTAAACAAATCCAAATCATATTACAGGATATCATCTATTGTTAAAATTCTGGTCCGTACTTGTAAAATTTTTATTTTTATACTGTATTGAGGATTTGTTCTGTTCTATGTATTATATTGTATTGTATTGACCCCCTTCTTTATGACACCCACTGCACGCCCAATCTACCTGGAAAGGGGTCTCTTTTTGAACTGCCTTTCCGGAGGTTTCTTCCATTTTTTCTCTACACGGGTTTTTTGGGAGTTTTTCCTCAACTTCTTAAGAGAGTCAAGGCTGGGGGGCTGTCAAGAGGCAGGGCCTGTTAAAGCCCATTGTGCTACTTCTTGTGTGATTTTGGGCTACACAAAAATAAACTGTATTGTATTGTATCTGCAGAGAAGCCTCCAAGTTCAGGTGTGTGGAGTCCGTTGCACCAAACCAAGAAGACTCCAGGCTGGAATCAATGCCAAAGTACTGGGTCTTAAACACATCTATCTAGTAAGAACCTTAGACAGCACACACTCGAGCCTGCATCGTCTCTGCTGTAAAACACCATCACTTTACTCTCAAACACACACACGCACTCACACTCACACACCAGTGCACAGGCCCAGGCTGAAGTGCCATCTTTATTCTACTGCATCTGAAAATGTAGTTTTTTCTACTGGTGGTCTCAGCCAGGAGAGTGTCGTCAGTCCGTCTCCAGAGCCTTTTTTAACTGTGGCATGAACAATCGGCATGGTGCCCATACGCTGCTTTGATTTAGTGGGTACCAGGAACAGCATTATAAGATAAAGTTTGATCATTTGATGGAGCCATTCTCGTCAATGTCAGCTTATAACTATCAGGTACCGCCTTGTGTTTCATGACGTCCTTGACAATCCCTCTACACTGAGACCCCCCAGAACACCTACAGCACAATTATCAGTCCGCACCATTTTATTGGACAGGGCGAACTAAAAGGACCAAAACAACTTCTTTCTGCTGCACCCATTTAGTGGTTGCCACAGCGGATCACTTATCTCCATTTCTCCCTGTCTTTAACATCACTTCCTGGCACAGCAAGTGCCTTCGGGGTCCTCCCTCACCACATCCATAAAGCTCCTCCTTGGCCTTCCTCTCGCCTGGCGGTTCCATCTTCAACATTCTTTTCCCGATTTACCCTTAGCTCTCCTCTGCACGTGCCCAAACCATCTCAATGCAGCCTCTGTCACTTGGTCACCAAACTGTCGTACCTGTGTTGTCCATCTAATATACTCATTTCTAATGCTGCCTATCTTTATTACTCTGAGCATCTTCAGCTCTGCCTCCTGTTGTGTCGGCAGTGTCACTGTCTCCAAACATACACACAACACAGCTGCTCTGACTAGCATTTTACAGACCTTAACGGTCACTCTTGCAGGTCCTCTTCTATCACGAATCACTCCTGCCACTCTTCTTCACCTCTCTGCCGCACTCTCAGTTGCTTTGGACTGCTGAACCCAACTGATTAAACTCGTCTCCCTTCACCACCTCTGCTCGCCTGTAGTCGCGCCCTTCCACCACCGTTCCTCTCATTCAGACACACGTACTTCGTCTTACTCCGATGGGCTCTCATTCACATTCTCACCAGTGTGTGCCTCCAGCTCTCCAGGATCACCTCAACCTGCTGTCTACTCTCACTAGAGATCACCAGCAAACATCACAGTCCACGGAGACTCCTGTCGGAACCAAAACAACATGAATGTTAATTTGTCCAAAACTCAATAATCCATAAACAACAAGCTGTGTTACCCAAATGGGAAATTTCGTTAAGACAATGTGTATCAGCTAGAGCACGGTCACTTAAATCAGGTGAATCAGAAGTAGTATGGAACCAAGTGAAGGGCTTTTCTGAATACAACATTTGTAGGTTTGTGTTTGTTTTTTTTGTTTTTTACCAAAAGCTACTCATTATTAGGAGGAAGAGTGTGGCGGAGTAGTTAAAGCTTTGGATTTGAAACCTGAGCTTGTGGGTTCAACTCTCACTACTGACACCACTGCATAACCATGAGCGTGTAACTTCACCTGTCTGTGTTCCATCTGCCATCACCAATTGTGTTTCTCAGATACACCGAGTCGCCTTAGATAAATAAGGCCAGCAGTCAAATCATAAGTAATAATAATATCATTAGGTCACGGGAGCTGCTCACTCTTGAACACACCATACACAATCGTCCAGGAGGAAATCATCCCCACGTAGGTCAATGCCAGCTTTTGTCGATGGTCACTGCAAAACACACCTTTATAGTAAAGTGCATTTTTGAACAGGTAATCAATAGAAATCATGTGAGTATATTATTAGATATTTTAACATTTTCATTTGCTCATGCTCTTCATTCAAGTACAGGGTTTCTTTCTGTTGTTTTTGCTGGGCGTATGTAGTCCCCCTTTGAAGTTTACAGATATGAATGGATATGCAAAGCAGTGCGTGAAGTGCAGGTACCCAATGTGCTTCATTGATGAATTAACGTGACGAGTGAGGAGCGCAGGGCATACGCTTTGAGTGTCACAACACGACTACTGTGGCTTCTCCATTATAAAGTCAAGCACCACCAAGACAGACTTTATCCCTTACATACAGTATTTTAAGCACTGCAAACAAAGATCCACAACCAGAAGCTGGGCAGTTGATGGAATGGTACAGATAACCAAGATGAGCGCTGGTACACATGTCAAAGTGCTGGTAATCAACAGCAAAAAAAGAACAAATAGTGCATGCTAACCTTTGAGATGTGCCAAACTTTCTCTTTCCATTTTACTATATGATCGTGTCTCTTTTTCCCTGTTCAGGCCAACTCCCTGTCTTCAGTCATCCGGTCACCCTGTTGGTTACTGGTGCTATTCACGTGGCCCGTCAATCACTTCTGCTGCACCAATAGCTTTATAACGCACTGGTGAGGCCTCATCTGGAGTCCTGGGTGCAGTTTGGGTCTCCAGGCTACAAAAAGGACATAGCAGCACAAGAAAAGGTCCAGAGAAGAGCAACTGGGCTGATTACGGGGAGGCTACAGGGGGTGAGTTATGAGGAAAGATTAAAAGAGCTGAGCCTTTACTGTTTAAGCAAAAGAAGATTAAGAGGAGACCTGACTGAAGTGTTTAAAATGATGAAGGGGATAAGTCCAGTGGATCGAGACGGTGACTTTAAAATGAGTTCATCAAGAACACGGGAACACAGCTGGAAACTTGTGAAGGGGAAATTTCACACAAACATTAGGAAGTTATTCTTTACAAAGAAATTCATAGACACTTGGAATAAGAGACCAAGTAGTGTGGCTTACAGTAAGACTTGAGACTTTCAAAACCCGACTTGATGTTTTTTTGGGAGAAATAAGTGGAGAGGACTGGTGAGCTTTGTTGGGCTGCATGGCCTGTTCTTGTCCAGAGTGTTCTAATGCATCCTTCATTTGTGTAAAGCACGCAGTCAATGTAGCCAAGGGCATATAAGTTAGCATCAAATTAATAAATATTGACAAATAAAAAATGCATCAAAACCATCAAGGTATTTTTTGAAATTTTGGGGTATTTAGTTTTTCTATTGGGTAGGGGATACCTAGATGTACACTCCTGTCACATTTCAGCTTTTTAACTTCACAGGAAAGTAGGCTTTTATTGATGAGCGAGCAATACAGATTTGTTGTCATGCACATGTGCACAGGAGGCAGCTTAAGGGCACTACTGATGGTAACTACCCATCGACCCAGGAGTTGCTTCCGCAGAACGGAAGACTGGCAGCCATTCCACCATTGACGTCACTTCTGCTAATCGCCCTCCTGGACACACCCCTTCCTGCTGCGATCACAAAAATTTCACAGACACTGCCATCTTGAGTCAGTCACATTGTAGACCAAAAGGATGTTACTCTGATTTTTGTACCGTTTGTTGTTTTGCCTGTAATTACACGGGGTCACCAGGTGGTGTCCAACACATCTTTACTGTTGTTGTGGTTTGCTTTCATTACAATATATACAGTACTAGCATAGTGAAACCTTAATGGTACAATAGTATGTCACATCATGAACCTATGAACCTCTCTGTTCACTGGATCTGCCTTATCTCTCTCTCTTTGTTTGTCAGACACTCCTGCTCTGTTGTAGGTACCTGATGACATCACGCATGAACCTACACCACGTGGTTTTTTTGTCTTATGCCAGCCATTTGCTTTTGTTCAAAGCACATTCCTAGCCTCCTGTGGGCGCCAGACAACATTACACCCGGGCAAGGGCATGGTCACCTGATCACTTTAAGTGTGTATATGTACTGTATGTGTGTATAATCCTAAGCCTAAAAGTGCAACGGTGACGTTTTTATGTCACATTTTTTGTCACGCTTTATAACAAGCTTACTTTAAAACCTACATATATATGTTTGGTATCATTCTTTTCAGAATTTATCGAAATTTTATGTGATGTTGTTAGATTTTTCAGATTCTTATTCTGTTTTTAAAATCAAACTAAAATATCAAGGAAGTTGTGGTTTTTATTTTTGGTCGAGTACACTTTTGTTCACAGGAACAAACTATTTAAAAAAAAAAAAAAATTCTCTTCATGTTTGTATTTAGGTGATTTAGTGAGCTGAAGGTTGAGTTACGATGACCCATTGCATACCACTTTAGTTTTCACATGGTTTTTCCTGTTATTTAAATAAATCATTTTTAAAAAAAAGTTTTTATCTATAAGAATGTCAATTAAAACTAATGGATCATTTATTTAGTCTCTTATAAATATTCATCAAGCATAGTGGACCTCAATTTAACGGGAATACTCCAATCGGTAAGAGAGGAAATATTTTATTCTCATTTCATGATTTCTACTCCGTTAAAAAATTTTTACTTTTACATATTTATAGATCTTTGTGATTTTGACTCCAATAAATAATTTTTCTTTTGTACATTTTCAGAATTAATATTACTAATATTAATGGCCGCAAGTGAGAGTTTGGCGCTGAAGTTGCCGTGTGGGTTGCCCCCCTAGTATGTGTGTGTGTATGTATGTGTGTATATTGTCACACATGCACGAGTAGGGGGGCAGCTAAAAGGACCCGACGTTTGACGTTAACCCACAAGACAGGAGAAAAAGCCAGTGCACTAACCCATCTCTCTGCTCTCTCACAGGAAGGCAGTGACTTTACCCCCCGTGCTGGACTCCTTCCGCATCATATAAAGTCACGTGTTGTCCCTTCCCGATGACATCACATTGCTCCCAGTATTCCCTGTTGTTCCCGACATCCTTTTCGCCGTCCCAGCCTCTACAAATACGCCATCTTGCCACCAACATGTTTTCTGTGCTGATGTATGCAGCTAAGCTGTTTGTACTGACCAAAAAGAGAAAGAGTGATACTATACGGGGACGGTTTCCCCCAACCCTTAATATTGTTTCCATGTGCTTCCTTTTACAATATTATTATATGTATATATTTTATATATATATAGGGCGGAGTGGTGGCTCTGAGGCTAAGGATTTGCGCTGGTATCCCAAAGGTTGACAATTTGAATCTCCATCACTGCAAAAGAGATCCTACTCTGCTGGGCCCTTGAGCAAGGACCTTAACCTTCAATTGCTCCGAGGGCGCTGTACAGCGGCTGACCCTGTCCTCTGACCCCAAGGGGTATGCGAAAACTAACAAAATCCTAATACAAGAAATTGTATAAGGCGAAATAAAGAACAAAAAAAATTATATATATATATATATATATATATATATATATACACACACACACATACATACATATATATATATACACAGTATAGAGAGATGCAAAATAATGCAAACACTGAACACATCTGATGAGCGCATCTTCAAGGGATTTTTTTTGCTATGACAAGTGAATCTTTAATTACTGCAATAACTGAAATGAAAAAGAAATGCGCATTTTCAGATTGAAATCTGTACACAGAACAACTTTTAAGTTCTTCATTTTCTCATTACATAAACATAAACTGATGAGAGGGAAATAAGACAAATGAAGAAAAGAAGTATAACACGGAATGCCAGCAAATTGAGATGAACCAATGCAAACAAAGAAAATAACTTCAAAACAAAGTAGCACGTATGTCCCTGAACAAGTCAAGCACCCAGTTTAATATCTGCCCATATTTTTTATATTAGAAATGTCCTGGAGAGCCAAGTCTGTCATCTTGGGAGGGAAGACATTTTGTTTGGAAGGCCACGACACGCACCGCTATGTGCTGTAGTTTAGTCTCACATGAGCTGTGATGACCTGAACTCTCCATCTCTGCTCACAGATGTTTCAAACAGAGCGACACTGTGAGATGTTGTTTTAGGTGTTGATTCGTCTGCCACTACACACCTGGATCTTTTGTGTTATCTTTGCATAAAACTTGCATTATAATCTTAGGTTAGAATGGTAGGGCAGTCTGGAAGTCAAGCGCCAGATGGAACACAAATCTGCCCCGAGGGAATCGGCCAGCGCATACTGTAAGTAAACGAGCCTGACAAGACAAGGTGCCTGCACGTATTGTTACGATCAAAGCTTCTGGGACAAGCTGTTCACATCGGATGAGTTAGCCAGCATCACAGGGTCTGGAGCTTCACGTGGCTCAAAGGACGGAGCGCCTAAAGATATATGAGAGAGAGAGCATCCACCTGGACATGGAAGACGCTGCCCGAGCATCAGCCGCACTTCCAAGTCAACACAAGCCTCAAAGAGGAAAAGCTTCTCCTCCTGACACGGATGGTCTTCAGCTTCCATATCCTAACAACGCATTGTTTAAGCTTTTTGATTTTCAAACAAGGGGGTATCATTTTATGAGTGCATTGCTATTTATTTATATTTTCCACCATTTATTTTGAATTATATTTTTTATTGCTCAATAGTCTATTTGAATAAATCTTGCTTTCATTTGAATTTTTGTTTGCCCCACTTAAGTCACTGAATTAATGCTGGGAAGAAAGGGCACCTGCTGTGGATAAACATGGTTGGCAGCTGAGGAGGGACCCCTTCAATCGTGAGTGGCACAGATGGGAGTGATGCACTCTTGTTAAAGCGGCAGTAGCCAAAGTGTGTAGGCCTTCACTGTCTAGGTAATATTTGAGGACACCCATGTGGATCACTCAAGCCACATCTGGTAGGGCCCTATGTGGAGTGACAGGCTTAATCAGTAGTCACCTGGACTGGTTGTGTCTGTGTGCCCCTCTGAATATGTATGCCAAGTTTGGGTGTGCCAGGGTACACCAATCCATAACCAACTTGTCAAATCCAACTAACCCCACGATAATACAATGAATAAAATCCTGCAGCTCACCCAAGCCACTCCATTCCATTTTCGAGTACACAGAGATCAGGGGGGTGGCAATTCTACAGGAGAAAGACCATTTCAGATCTCCAGAGGCTTTCCTTTTCTACCCACACATCAATGAACGTTAGGTCCAGATGAGTGGTCACACGGGTTTTTAGGTTGCCAAAGAATCTTCAGCAAAGTTCACGTAAGCTGAAGAAAACAAATGACTGTCCTGTCAATGTGACCCCCGTCATGTCCTAAATGTCCCTTTATCCCGCTCGTGACATATTGTAGCTTCTTTGAACTCACAGTGCTGAGACTGGCACCCGATTTATTTCATTTGTGACAACATCAAGTGCCAGCGCGTTATCCTTCACCCCTTTTATCTTTAACACCTCATGCTACTGCACATGTGACTTCCCCAGAGACTTCAAATGGCACTCACGACAAGCCACAGAAAGCAGTTTGCTAATGGCTAGTTAACGGTCTGCCCTGCTTGCACACCACCAGAAAAAGCGAGAATATTACTGCACAACTGGTTAAAAACACGTCTAAAGCAAAAACCCGTGTTGCCGTTTCCTTTTAACGGCATGCCATTTTATTCAATTAGTAACAACCAGAACTGGCGGTGAATGTTTTCTGAATGTAAAGCAGCCATATGCAGTAAACGCGACGCGGTGCCACAAACCTGCACGGTACTGTATAATTAATTGTACTCACTTTTAGCTTCACAATATAAAGAAAGCCCCTTTCCTTACTAAACAAATCACGCCAACCTAGTTTTTTTGTTTTAAAGACTGAAAGCATAAACCAGGAGATGAGGATCGATAAACAGTGCAAACCTTGGAATTACTGAACAACAATGAAAAGCAAAGCACAGAACCAAACGAGACAGAGACGTCTGCCCAGGGAGCACCACACACCTTATTGGACCACTTGTAGGCCTGAAGAAGCTGGCTGTAGAGGGGCGTCTTGTCCTGCACAGGATCGAGGCTCAGTAATCCACTATTATGCAGAGGATGGCTCTCAGAAGGTCGGCCCACAAGGTTGCTGAGACGTTCCAGCTCACTAAAAGGAGAAAAAAAAAATCCCCAAATAATATTGATTTTTTTAATATAATTAAAAGCAAACTGAAATTAATTTGTATATTCAGGATAAACCTAACAAAACTGTACAGCAATCTTATAGAACACACTCAACCTTTATTTAAAAATTCAAGACTGGCGATAAGATGGCATCCTGTCCAGGGATTGTTCCTGCCTTGTGCTCAATGCTTTCTGGGAGAGGCTCCAGCTTCCCTGTGACCCTGCTAAGGATAAGCAGGTTGGAAAACGGATGGATAGATGGATGGACAGATAGGCCTCTCCATAATGAACCAGTGCAGAGAGCGAAGGCTGAATGCTCAGGTTTACAAACCAAGTGAGACAGAAATCACAAATCAACGTGAAAGGTTTCTTCAAACAGAACACAGAGACACACTTGGAAACCCGTCATGGGCAAACGTCAAACAAACATTAGGAAGTTTATCTACACGCCAACAAATAAGTGGCCAGGTAGTGAGGTGGAGAGTGAGCCTTAAGGGGGCACGAAATCTCAAACTGGTGTTTAACATGCCTTTAGCTTCAGCAAATTTGGTCAAATGTTCTGAATAAAGAATCAGAAAGGGATACACGCTCACACAGAAATGAATCAAATTACAGCAACTCAAAAACTCGCAGACTGAACGTTCATCTTACTTTTGGGGTCTCCAGGCTGAGCACTGGAAGGTCACATGGACCGCACTGTCCCTCCACAAAGGCTCAGCATTTTACGCCATCTTTTATGCCAATGTAGGTGGCTGCTGCTGTTTATACACTGGAAGCTGGGGGTTTCAAAGGTGCAGCGCACACTCTCCTGTCCTGTCTGCTAAGAGGATGCCATTCTCATTGTCCCATTCTTGCCCTCTAGCTCTGTGTTCTGCTTCTCACACCACACTAGGGCAGGCAGCGGTGAAGTGGGATGCACATTACATTAACTTCATTAATCCCAAAGGGAAAAAAATATACAGCAGGCGCATACTATCTATCTATCTATCTATCTATCTACAGTGGCAGAAATATAAAGATTTGGACTCAAAAGGGCAAATAATATGAGAGAGAGAGAGATTGAGATAGAAGTAGAGAGAAATAGAGAGACAAAGAGAGAGATATGAAAGGCACTGTAATACATAGACAGATAGGAAAGGCACTATATAAAAGATTATTTAGATAGGAAAGGCATTATATGATAGACAGACAGATGGAGGAAGAGAGACAGACAGACATGAAAGACACTATGTAAAAGAGATTAGATAGACATATAGGAAAGGCACTATATAAAGACAGAGATAGAGAGAGGTGGAGGGAGAGAGAGATAGTAAGGGCACTATATGATAGAGAGATACAGTATGAAAGGCCCTAATAGACAGATAGCTAGGTAGACAGCTAGAGAGAGATAAAGAAACATGAAAGGCACTATGATAGACAGACAGACAGACAATAAAGGCACTAAACAAAGAATACCGCAAATCATAAACAAAAGCAGCAGAAACACTATACGGTGCAGCATGATGGTATTCAATCCCCTTGAAAGTCATCCTGATTTTCTGCAGGACTAAAGAGTTGTGCACATATTTATCCATTCAGTATTTTAAATGTGAACTCTTATGTTGTAACAATAAATTTACAAAAGTCCAAATAATCCATTTTCTATAGATATTTATCTGAACAACAACTCCTCCAAAGTTAGTGATTGGATTACCAAATATACTCACAGATAAGTTCTCCCACAGAGAAGTCGGGATTTGATTTTACTGTAGAATTTCCGGTATTTTATAATGTCGCTCGAATAAGTCGAATACAGAAAACTCACGCTATTGGTCCAAGACTATACGCTAACGCCCACCTGAGAGAGTCACCACAGAGCACACGGCCTTTTTTTCTCTATGTGATGTGGCAATGCACTGTATCAGCGTGTGCTCCTAACCGCTCTCGCTCTTGTGCCTACGTGACCACCTGGTAATACCCGCACTATTCTGAAGCGACCTTTGCAGTGTTGTGTTTTTTGTATCTCATGCCCTCATACCCCTTTATCGTAAGAGCATCTCTTATCTACGATGGAGCATTTGATCAGAAGAAAATATGAAGCTGCTTTTAAATTAAACGCCGTTGAAGTGGCAAAAGAAATTGGTAACTGCACTGCTGCAAGAAAATTTGATGTGTCAGAATCTGGTGTGAGATTTGAGGCGGCAAGATGTAAAAAAAATAAAAAGTGTTGCATTTTTGAACGCGCGTATAAGTCAGGGTCTGATTTTGTGATCGATTTTTTTCGGGTTTCAAGGCCCGACTTATACTTGAGTACATACAGTAAATATTTAAACCTCTGTGCTCTGGAAGCTCAAGGGTTACTCAAACGACACAAAGGTGACAATAATTAAACATACAGTAATTAGGAAGGACTCACACGCAGCACCTGTCTCTCGCCCCCTTTGTAATGGCCAAAGTCTTTGCAGGACAATCACTGGAGATACACAAAGTCACTGAAATGACTGCAAAACAACATCGGAGAGTTTGAATGTCCTACTGCACACTGCTGGATCCATCATTAGAAAGTGGAAGGGTCATCACAGCAGCACAACTCTTACCAGAACAGGCCGCCCCTCAAAACTAAACATCAGAACAAGACATCAACAGGTGACAGAGGCCACTAAAAACCCAACCATCACTCTCGGACGTCTGCAATGCTCTTTGGCTGAAAGTGCAGTGAAGCTGCAGGGATCCACAATTTCAAGAGCTCCCCATTAAACAGGCCTCTACAGGAGAGTAGCAAGAAAGAAGCCATTCATTAAGAAGGTCCACGTAAAAGCACAAATGTTACAAAGCATGAGAAAGACCCAGTTAAGTCATGCGAGAAGGTTTTATGGTCAGATGAGACCAAAGCAGAACTTTCTGGCCAACCTTCAAAGAGGTAAGTGTGGCGTAAAACTAACATTGCCCAGGCCTCAAGAAACACCACATCTACGGTGAAACACGGTGGCGACAGCATCATGCTATGGGGATGCTTTCATGTGCTGGGACAGGGAATCTTGTCAGAGTTGAGGGGACAATGCATGGACACAATTGCTGCACAATATTGCTGGCGAACTTGTTACAGTCTGCTGTGAGCCAGCTGTGGCTCAGGTGAAGATTCATCTCTCAAGGTGACAGTGACCCAAAGCAGAAGGCCAAAGCGACACTGGAATCGCTCAAAAACAAGAAGGTGAACAATTTAAAATGGCCACCTCAAAGCCCTGATCTTAACCCTATTGAGGATATCTGGCACCATTGAAAAACTGCTGTCCAGAGTTGCCATCCCATCAACTGTGAGGATCTCTAGAAAATCTGCCAAGTAGAGTGAGGAAGAATCAGAAAACTGGGACATACGGACATACCCAAAAGAATGAAGGCTGTTACTGCAGCAAAAGGGCTCTCGACAAAGTAGGTGTGTGTAGGGCTTGAATACTTAGGCAAACGCCAACGTTGCAGTTGCTGTTCTTCAGTTAAAGATCTACAGAGGAGATGGTTTACTTGGTCTTTGTATTGGTACAACACAAGAGTTCACATTAAAAATACTGAATGGATGAACAGGTGCACCAATTAGGAGGACTTTCAAGGGGAATGAACACTTTTGCTCCGCACTGTACGAATAAACTGACAACGTACGACAAAGACACAAAGCAAGCATTTAGACCCCAGCCATGGGAAGAAGCCCAGCCTGTCCCACACACTAGTGATGCTCCAATGAACCGGCTACTGACCGAGAACGGGCGACTTCCACCCCAAAGGACTCCATCGGTGATTAGTAAACCAGCCAACCTCAAAACACATTTTCTAGAAGCTGCTTTTCAAAGAATGTACGGTAATGTTAAGGAGTCGCACGTGTCACACTCTGTTGCTGTAAACGGAGAGCAGGCAGGCAGGCAGGCATTTGGTGAGACTGTAGACAGGCCTTTACAGTACAATGAGGAAAATGGAGTAATAAACCAAGATCGGGAATCAGAAGAGTTGTGTTGTGCTTGGTGAGGAATGGCAGAGTGTCTGCTTTCTTTGCTGCTCTTTGTCCGGCTCTCTGTGGTGGTGACGCGTGCCATCACCACCTGGTCAGGACACCACGCAGTCCCTACATCAATGGATTGAAGGCCAGATGTCCACGTGACCAGCATCATCAAACTCTTTCATGTGAAGCCTGAAAACCATGAGGATCGATTGAGATCATTTATGTTAGGGGGGGCTGGGTGGTCTCGTGGCCTTGGAGCCCCTGCAGATTTTTTTTCTGTCCTCCCGGGCCATCAGACCTTACTTTATTCTTTGTCTAATCTTATTTTTATAAACTTTTCTTTCCTCATCTTGTAAAGTACTTTGCGCTCCATCATTTGTGTGAAAACGTGCTCTAGAAATAGAAAGGGAGGCACATCTTCAGCAGAAATTACACAGACGGAGTTCAGACCTTTATATTGTTAAAGAGAGTCACCGGGGGCGAGTTTGTGTCCAGCACTGCAGCTCCCGTTTTTAATGTGACAGCGCAGATACTCAGTAAACAATTAAGAACTAAAGGACTCGACGTCACATGGACACTTGTTCAGCAGGGTAGCCTTGCTGCTTCCTGACAAGCACAAACATTGTGTTGAATTTGTGGCTTGCATATTATCTTATACTAGGGGGCTCTGACCCTGCTCGCTGCGCTCACTAACCCCCGTTTTGGCCCTACGTGCTTAGTCGTTTCCCGGATCTGCCGCTTGTGATGAATCGTGCTGTGCTTTTGGATAAACACGAATATCAACTCTATCGTTGATATCTCCGTCTTTCGAAACTATTATCGCTAACAGTTCATCACATGTTGGTTTATTATATATGCGAGCGTGAACTGATTCATATAGAAAACTTGTGTTTTGCAGATAAATTGTGTAAAAAGTGCGATACTTTTGGACATATGGATTTGATTCTATTATTGGCTGTAGAATTTCTAATCTGTCCAATCGTTTAACTTTTCCAATTCTATGTCGCTGACCAAATTGTTGTTACTTTGAAATCAAACTTGTCGTAGCTTTAATTGTTGCAGGACCACAAATTCTCCTTGCGTATGGTCCTGAATCGTGTAAATCTACGTTTTGAGCATTGAATGATGCGAACACGAACAGATTATTGTAGATTCAGATATTTTGCCTGTAGTGTATGTGGATTTCACTTTCACCAAATAACAAATCTCTTATTTCTCACGGATACGTCTCTTCATTGGGAAGAAACACTACTTTTCCAAAATGGCAACACGAATTAGACGATCTACAAGTCTCCAATTTCAACTTTAAAGCCGAACAATATCTACATACTTCTGTCGTATCACTTATTCGATCTCTTTTCACTGTTCCATTATTTCACTGAGTAATAATTTCCATGTTTGCCCTAATGCGATCTTTACTATCTTTTTTGAGACTTTCGAATTTTAGTACTTTCATTATCTCTAACCTGCTCTGCATGTGTATCGCACCAATGTTTTTGAACCTGTTTACAACATTCTACTTGGTCTTCTACTGTTTGTCTTTTATTTTGACCCCCACTTGGCCCTTGTAATAAAAAAAGTTTTCTCTGTAACAGGAGAAGGGATGAAATAAAGGAGTAAGGGGGGGGGGGGGGGGGGGGAATGTTGGTCGCTTCAGTGCAAAACCAGCTACAAAGATTGGAATGTTTGGGATGATAGCGAAAGAATGTGCAAAAACTTGCTTCTCATAAAGAGTTTCAGAATGTTATGGGAATACAGTCAAGGCCATGTACTTGTTTTTCACTTCGAGGGGCTTCATTGCAAGCAACGCTTGTTATTGTGTGTCTTCTGATACTAGGCACCATCTCAGTGAGGGCCAAGTAGAAGAAAAACAATACTGCGTCCCGTGGAAGGGTGTGTGCTGAAACTGATCACTTCTGTATACACTGCTTACACGTAAGCCATTTTGGGTAAGGACACTCAATTAGTATATAAGGGAAGGTTCCGCCCTCAGTTTCTTCGGAAGCTCAACCGTGGGGAACGTGCACACCGCCTGGTATTGGACCAGGCTCACGAGTTGATCCTCTGACGAGACTGACATGCGGGCTCCCTCAGTCTACTGGTCTAGGATGATGGCTCTGGGTCTTTTGATATTACTGTAAGTATAGTATAATTCATATATATATATATATATATATATATATATATATATATATATATATATATGTATTACTGTAAGTCAATGGTATAATTTATATATATATATATTACTGTAAATCAATAGTATAATTTATATATATATATATATTACTGTAAATCAATAGTATAATTCATATATCTGTACTACTGTGAGTCAATAGTACAATTCCTATATCTGCATGTATATTGCTATTATATTGTATGTAACTGATATTATATTTGAACAAGTAAACAATTGAAGTATTGGACCTTTCCTCTCTGATTCTTGCCTGCTTATTTTCTGTTAAAACCTTTGAACCATTTTCCCAAACTAAAACAGCCCTGTTTTCAATTCAGCTCCTCACTCAAAGTCTCGTCTTGCGGGACGTGAAATTCTCTCTCTGACAAAGTCTCATCCCAAGATTCTTTTATATAATAGAGACATACGTCTACGCGTGGAAGTGTGTCCGTCCGTCCGTCCGTCCGTCCCAGAAGTGCAAGGCTACAGCATGAAGGTCATAGAGCCGGCAAGGCGGCCCCAAATTAACAAGGCGATAATACGAGGCTACAGCATGAAGCTGAAAGAAAGTGACCCTGTTGCCAAAGTGAAATTGCTGAGGAAACACAAACGAGAGAGAAACTTGCTTAGCTGCTGATAGACGAGGGGGGCGAGCACATTCACAAAATGAAACTGCATTTAAATTTTTTTTCCTGACGATTTCAAAAGTTTCTTGGAGCCCAGGCTTTTTACAGCACAGGCTTACACAGCTAGTAGATATTGTAAATATTTTTGTATGTGTTTTATTAGTTTAAAAAAAGAATTATGGTCACTGAACAATGAGCCTACAGAATTTCACTTTTAACAGGTAACACATGTAGTCTGCAATTTAATTATAAGGTTTCTACGGGGCTAATTATGCAGGGTGCTTAGTGTAAATACAGAACAGTAATAAATCAAATTGATAAAGAAAACAAACTGGTATCGGAATTGGGAAACACTAGTGACATGAAATCAGTTATTGGTGTTGTCCCTGAATGAAACAGATCTGATCATCTTTTATTTAGTTCACAGACCCAGTAATAGGCCGGTCCCCAATTTGCTCCAACAGGGGCGACATACCCACCATAAAAGGCAGCGTAGCACAGCGGCTAAGGCTTTGGGGCTGTGGGTTCAAGTCCTGCCACTGACACTCTGAGACCATAAGCAAGTCACTTCACCTGCCTAGGCCCCAATTGGGAAAACAAAAGAAACAGAACCAATTGTACCTCCCAAATGCTGTAAGTCACTCGGGATAAAGGCAATAATAAAAATAACACACTGAATGGTACTGCAAAGAAAATAAAAACAAAAAAAAAATCTTTCTGTGAGCAGTTAACATCAATTTTACTTGCATTCAACTTTAATTATTCTGTTAATAAAATGTAGTTTTACCATTTGAGGCATAAATTATGTTGCCAGTTAATCCAGCAAAGTGGATGAAACTCCTCTTCTGGTACAGATCAACAACAAAAAAAAAAAAGAAAAAAAAAAAAAGAAAAAGGTTTTACCAGCAAACTAAAAATAAAGAGGAAACTTGCAGAGACATTTAAATGTAAAACATGAGCATGCGAGAGAAAATGGGAAATGTCATTTTGCGTTGGGGTATTCGGGTCTTAAAGGCCTTGTCTTTGTGTGTGGACTGGTACACATACTGCACTGCATGTAATAAGTGAACTGAGCCCTTTAACAAAATTACACAGAGTGCTGTGTGCTTCACCCTGATTGGTGCATCAGTAGGAAAGGAAGAAGCCGCGTCTCACGCTGTGCTTGCTTGGCAGCAATGGTGGAGTCTGTGAGCAGGCGAGGGGGCGACAGACAAAGAGAGAAGCCGCACTGTTATGGGTTCGAGGGAAGTTAATACCTGCAGTCGAATCGATTCGAGTAGCAGTGCGTTAACAAACGTGATGATAGATAAGAAGTCACCCTGTGTGCACAAGTCATCAATAGGGCACGTTTATTGGTAAAAAATACTTGGATCAGTCTGAAAGTACAGACAAACACAACACACAGCTTGGAATCTTTAATTACACTGCGACACTGACTGTTGCCACACCGCCTACTCCTACTCCTTTAGAACATTAGAACAATCCAGACGAGAACAGGCCACTCAGCCCAACAAAGCTCGCCAGTCCTGTCCAGTTATTTTTGGAAGAAATCAGATCAAGTTGAGTTTTGAAAGCCCCTAAAGTCTTACTGTGCACTCTTTACTTTTTGATCATCATTTCATGCCCAACGTTTCCTGCTCACCCATTCAAGTGTGGTCATTCACTAGATGTCTGTTAAAGGCAGTTTGTGATCCTCGTGTTTGTTATGAAATTTTAATAACAGTTTTAAACACACTAAAGGGACATTTTTAAAACCCTAGTCTTTACATTACTGTGAATCACTGGCATGAGGAGCTGAATATAAACAATTCTTTAAAAGTCAAGACAAGTCAAGTTGGGGAGCATGCACTGGTATAGCGTGTTGCCACACCCACCACACGACGAAACAGCTTGGGATCCCAGTTGGCAACCCCCCAGGCAGACACGCGGTCCAGTCCCACCCTCTATCTGCCGCAGCCAGGTGTTACGTGGGCGTCCCTTTGGCCTGGTCCAGCCACTCAGGTCTCCAACAATGAGGATCTTACAAGCTGGATCAGCCTCAGGGAATCGCGCCACATGGCCGTAGTGCTGTAACTGATGTTCGCCTCACAATGCAGGTCATGTGCATCATTTGCGACTCTATGAGCAACACAAAGTCAAACCAGTGACACCCAAGGATTTTCCAGAGAGACACAGGAGTCCAGTCTTCGTCTCAGTTCACTTGATAGCATCCATGTCTCACAAACAGGGAGCACCAGGACTCTAAAGACTTGGACATTCGTCCTTTTGCTGGGATATCTGGAGCTCCACACGCCCCTTTCCAGCGACATCAAGACCTCCAGCTCTCCCAATCCATCTACTAACTTCATAGGAAGAGTCACCAGAGACACCTGAATGTCAATTCTAAGGTAAGTAAACTCAATTATTGCTGATGAAGCACATATTGCTTAAGTGACATTTTGATGCTTCATTTTAGTGGTCTCGCTTGTTAATGTTCTCCAACCTTAATTGCTTATTTCAATCTTAAACTGCTGCATTCAGTGTTTTAATTGCTCCTTATTAGCAATAAGATGTAAAAGACAAAGCAGCCAGCAGTTCTCCAGCTAGCTTTTTTCCCAGTTACATCTGTGTGTGTTCATCATGCACTGTTTGATTTAATAAAACACTTAATAGAAAAATGTGACAGACTGAAAATGATCTGTTTTAGGCTTCAAATCATTTGGATGATATCCTTGGAAAGTAAAAAAATCTACGATATAAGAGCCTTACATTGCACAGACTAACAAGCCATAAAATTAAATAAGGTCTGAGATTGGCAATGATTGGTTTCTAATTAAGCAATTGGGTTGGAATGAAAACCTGTAGCCACTGCGGCTCACCAGGACCGACATTGCCTACCCCTGCCCTAGAGCCACTCTACCTATATGCAACTGGGCAGAGACCCTGCGGCAGATCTAGAACACGCTGGAGGGATTATGTCTCTGGGATCACCAGGGAGTTCCCCAGGAAGAGCAGGGATCTGTAGCTGGGGACAGGGAAGTCTGGGCTGCCTGCAACCCTCACCAGGAAACGTGGCTGAAATGATTCCAGACTGGTTACTAGATTACTAGGCGAAGCACGCATCTGTGTGTGTTAGACGGAGATGCACTTGTTCTTTCTAGCTTGCCGTTAATCCTTTCTTCTTTGTTAATGTTCACGTTACTGAAGCCATTACTTGTCAATAAGTACACAGGTGGATAACACTGAGGTACCTGCTGTCCATTAACATTCAGTGTCATTTGCAACCGTGTCCACTCCACTGTTCATTATTTCTCAATATTTAGACACAATGAAGTGAGAAACTCCACCAAATAAAGAAAAAATGACAAGGCAGAGCTAGTCACTTAAAGCTACTGCAGAAAAAAATAACATTCTAATAAATGTAAATTTCACATTAAAGCACTTATCTGAATGTAAAATAAAGAAAAAAAAAAAAAAAACTATGGAATGTAGGGGTCCCTCCTCGTGCTTCATCCCTGAACCAAAATGAGGGCCAGAAAGAACAAAGGATAAGGGCTTTATTACAAAAATGATAATCCCATGAACACATAGGGGCTTACAAAGAAGACAACGCTAACCCAAGCAAGTTTTTCTTCACACAGAGGACCATGGACACATTTAATTAGTGACCAAGTAGTGTGGTAGACTGGAGGACTTCAAAAACTTGATGTTATTTTAGAAGAATTAAATGGATAGAAACAGTGAGCTTTGTTGGCCTGTTCTCGCCCTGATTGTTCCAATGTACTGGCCCTCCTATGTACCCCTCACTTACTAGTCCACCTCTAGCCTCTCTTTACTTGTCCAGCTACTTAGCAATGGTTTCCTCGCCACTCCACCAAGGTTTCTGGGTTACCTGGCCAGCACTCCAAAGTCCGTAAGGTACCCCTGAGGAGCTCCCCCAAGCAGCACCAGCTTTCCATGCAGACTTCTCATACCAGACGGTCTGTCCTCCCCAGTACTCCTATGAATCTAAGGACCAGAGTGCTCTAGTGGCCTTGTGGATATTAATGAGAGTGAGAAATTGGTTATTACCTTCCAGGCTTTCACAATGGTCAGCTTATTAGACAGTAGGATTAATCAGAAGTAATGGCAGGATGGGAACCTGCAGCCACATGAGTTTTTGGGACCCTTGCTGTAGACTGCAGGGTCTCACCTAGCCAGTAACAGGCACAAGCCAAAACACATTTTGTTGCAGTCAAATAACCTTACATCCATCCATGTCTCCATTAAGAGGCAGGTGGACACTGAGAAGAGCCACGTCCTCTCCTGGAGCGCCAGCTGTACACAGTGAACGAGCCCAAGTTTGAAGCCAATATTCTGTACTTAATTCTATGGACTTAACCAGGGGACATCAGAGCGAACAAACCTGCCATGTTGGATTTGTGGACACAATACGCTGTACCTGCTCTAGACGAAGGTCAAGGCCTTTAAATGTAAACGTGCGGTACCACCGAGCAGGTCTGACCGCGTCTCACGGTCACCGACAAGCCTGGGACTGACGACGGCAGCAGCAGCAGAAGCAACAGCTGCTCTCGAATTCAAGCCACAAGTTCTAAGGTGTGCAGGTTGTTTGTTTGTTAGAATATTTATTTACTTACATATTTTTTCTTGAACGTTCTTAAGCATTTCACTCCACATAGTACCGTACGTATAATTTGCATGTAACAATTAAAATATGATTTGACTTAAAGTCCCTGTAGCTGTAAAGTGACAGAGCGAGCTGCCCAATGTTCCAGTATGTCGCACACAAAACCGGCGTTTTCAAAATTAGCCAACATTACAAATGTTTTCCGTATTTTACTGCAAATAAGCAGCAACTTTCTCAAACTGCATTCCTTCTACGGCATTGTTATTATGAACGAAGAGCTCACTCACTTGAGATCCCGGTTGACTGACTGCAGTATATCCTGGAATTCGGAGACAAACGCCTTCTCTCGCCCTTCCAGGGTCTCCTTATTTTTCATGCCATCCTTTAAAGAATCGAACACGCGAGTCACACTGGAACGTAATGCTTGAATTGCGCTGATAGCCTGAGAGAAAGCCTCCAAATTCACACCGACGCTCACCACGTCTGCCATCTTGGACCGCGTCGACGCGACAGCTTGGCGCGCACATTTTACGTCACGGCGCACGTGCCCGAAGACGAGAGCGCGCGCTCTTTATTATCCGGGCGCTTACGCCTTCAGACCGGCCCGGTGGCGAGAGGACCACCGTGTGCTGTTTGTGCGATAAGAAAACCGGAGAACCTTTTGATAGCTGAATGTACAAAGTGCTGGGGTTTTGTTTTACTTTTTATAAAATCCAGTTGTAACTGTTTCACATTTTGTATATTTGGTTAAAATCAACTAAACTGATTATATAAAAAAGTACAGCTGAAGGTAGCGGCCTATGTTGAGAATTCCATCTGGAAGGATTAAGAATGTGACAAAGGCTGCGACAGTTATTGAACGTCAGTGTCACCTTAATAATACTGGTGGATTAGCACAGAAAGAACGTGGCCGCCTATCAACTCCACTGCTCTTTCACAACAGAAGACGCGGCAGCGTGCGTGTTTTTAATACTGCAGATCCCGACAAGAAAAGGAATATAAACCGAACTGGTTTGTAAAGCACTCGTAAAAGATTAATGCTTGAGGTCCGTGACCATAATGGTAATCACAGTGGAGTCAGAAAGTATTCCGACTCCTTCACTTTCTGCACATTTCATTGTGCAATAAAGAAGCTGCCAGCAGCCCCACCACGTGCACTTCAGAAGAGGTCGTGGTGAGCCAGCCAGTACTGGGATGGGAGACCATGTAGGAAAAGCTGGAGCTGCTGCTGGAGGAGGTGTGGGTGAGGCCATCGGGGTGCGCTCGTCCAGCGGTCTGAGTGCGAATCCCAAAGCCACAGTGCTGTAAAAATGGCGCCGTCCTGCTCATGAGACATAAAACCGAAGTCCTGATTCTCTGTGGTCACAAAAGATCCTTGGGCAGGGGTGTTTCCTGATGTCCAGGCTAAATTGTCCATCATGCCATGGTCATTCTGGCCTCCTAATCAAACCTGTGTCACCTCATCAGCACCTAACAGCTAATGAGTGGTGAGTGTACTGGTGCAAAATGGCTGCCGTGGCGTCATCACATTGGTGGTGGTGGTTGAAGTGGCTCCCCCCTTCTATTTAAAGCACCTTCTTTGAGGGTCTGGAAAAGCACCATATAAATGCAACGCCTTCTTTTTCTTCTTTTATTGTGTTGTAGATTTCATTTGAAATGGATACATTTGCCATTTTTGCCCATCAGTTTAAACTCAATAACCCATAAGGACAAAGTGCAAACATGTTTTGTTTTCAGAAAGGTTTGCAAGTTTATTACAAATCCAAAACTGAAATCCCACCTTCATAGAGGTTTTCGGTACTTTGTGCTGCCTGATGCAGTTGGGGTTGTGTGAATGTTTTCCAGGTAGGGCGAGTTCAGCAGCAGTTTTTAATTCTTTAGTGGTACTTAAAACACGTTTGTGAGGTCCTAAACGCCCGCGTTTCTTATTCCTCATCGCTGTGCCGTACTTCCGGGTGGGCACTTACTGGTTGTCAGCTCTGACACACACACAGAGCCCACCGCCGTGACTGAAGATGAAGTTGTTGCACTGGGGAGTCACACCACATGAATGGAAGTTACAGGAGGCCACAAACACACTAAGATTATGTGAGTGAAGTCTGAAGATCATTGTAGGGATCGCATAACGTCCAGACGAGCTTGAGGGACTGCTCTCCATTGTCAAATGTCTTCTTATTGTTCAGACGTTTTACATGCATAACTAAATACGGTGGATTCAGAAAGTATTCCGACCCCTTCACTTTCTGCACACTTTGTTGTATTGTAGGTCTCATTTGAAATGGATGCATTTGCCATTTTTGCCCATCACTTTACACTCGATAACCAATAATGACAAAGTAGAAATATCAGTTCCAAAAAGGTTTGCAAATCTGTTACAAATCCAAAAGCAATCCTTACCTGGCCAGGACGCCCAAAGTGTGGAAGGATCGGGGGGAAGAGGATTATCGGGACAGTTTCTTCCCCGGACCGATAGAAAGCAGCCCCCTTGGTTTCCTGTGGAGCCATGAGAGCTCAACCCTGTTGGTGCCCATGGCCACCACCAGGGGGCGCAAGGACCTTTCCGGGGCCTTATTTGGCCACACTTCAAAGAGGCTCATTAGGCACCTGGAGTCCTACCAGGGGCCAGTCCCACCATTTGGCGGCCAGAGTCGGGAGGAAGGTGATAGGAAGAGTGGAGATGGATGGACTGGCGGCAAGGAAGGGAATGGACTGTGTATTGTGGTGTTGGTAACTGGTGCACTTAGACTGTAAATAAACATGGGTGTTGAATTGAACCTGTGTCTGTCAGGGGGTTAGCGTGGTGGTACACCCCTAGTGGCTCACAAAGGGAAATCTGTCCATCCTAGAAGTATTCAGACTCTTAATTCAGTACTTGGTAGAAGCCCCTATGGCAGCAATTCCAGCTTTCAGTCTTCTTGGGTACAACAACAACATTTATTTCTATAGCACATTTTCATACAACTGCGGTGGGTTGGCGCCCTGTCCGGGATTGGTTCCCTGCCTTGCGCCCTGTGTTGGCTGGGATTGGCTCCAGCAGACCCCCGTGACCCTGTGTTCGGATTCAGCGGGTTGGAAAATGGATGGATGGATGGATTTTCATACAAATGGTGTAGCTCAAAGTGCCTTACAAGATAAGAAAAATTTGTATGAAACAAAAATAAGATTAGGCAATACTAAATAACAAAGAATAAAGTGAAGTCTGATGGCTGGGAGGACAGAAAAAACAAATAAAAGGTAAAGTACCACTTCGGGTTAGCGGAAATAGCACAAAAGTTGATAGAAATCTAAATTTGGTTGACGTAAATGTAAGCGTCCTCAGGTTATTGTGTTTACACACACACACACACACACACACACACACACATAGACAGACATAATTCCAAAAATGGTATTTTTGGACAAGGGGAGGTCTAAAACATCAAGATTTTGTGGGCGATTCCAATACTTTCCCTATACTTCTTATACAAGAAGTCCTAGAGAATAAAAAAAAAAAAAACAAAATCTGCAGGGGTTCCAAGGCCAGGAGACCACCAAGCACCCAATACCTAACATAAATGATCTCAGTCAGTCCTAACATTAGAACACTCTAGACGAGAACAGGCCATTCAGCCCAACAAAGCTCGCCAGCATGTCCTCATGGCTTTCAGATGATGGTGGTCACGTGGACATCTGGGGCTGTACTGCCTTCAGTCCATCGATGCAGCGACTGCCTGCTGCCCTGATCAGGTGGTGGTGGTGCAGAACACTACCACAGAAAACCGGAAAGAGAACAGCAGAGAATAGCAGGGATTAGTATGGATTGCAGAGCCTTGATGATAATCATAATTCAATGCACATATACTTTAACAGGGATACACTAAAATGTAGCGGTGAGAAAGCCATGTTAAAATAATGAGTTTTCAGCAGTTATTCTTTAAAATGCTCCACTGTATTAGCCTGGTGAATTTCTATCAGTAAACTCGTATTCCAGATTTGAGGTGCATAACAGAGAGAAGGTCGTCTGCCTCACCACTTTTTTAAGTTTAGCTCTTGGAATTCTAAGCAGACCCTCATTTGAAGACCTAAGGTTACGATTTGGAGTGTGAGGTGACAGGCATTCAGAAATATAAGGTGGAGTGAGATAATTAAGGCTTTGTAAACCATTAGCAGTATTTTAAAGTCAATTCTGAATGCCACAGGTAACCAGTGTAGTGACGTCAAAACTGGAGAGATGTGCTCGGATTTTCTTTTCCTAGTTAAGATTCTGGCAGCCGCACTGTACACGAGTTGCAGCCGATTGATGTCTTTTTTTGGGTGGTCCTGAGAGGAGAGCGTTACAGTAATCTAGTCGGCTGAAAACCAAAATGAGAACTCATTTTTCAGCATCTTGCAAAGTTATAAGGGATCCAACTTTTGCTGAATTCCTAAGTGAAAAGATGCTGTCCAGGTAACCTGATTAGTATGTGATCTAAAGTGTAGGCCAGAGTCAATAATTACCCCTAGATTCTCAAGAAGATTGCCACCCCTGGGATTTGGGCAGTTGGTTCCTCTCTTCCTGGCAGACCCTCTCAGGTGCTGTTAGATTGAATGACAAGGGTCTGTAAACTGCCATCTTCAGGTCTCTCCCCAGATGTTCTATCGGGTTTAAATCTGGGCTTTGACCGGGGCCACTCAGGCACTTGGCCAAATCCAATCCAGCGTTGTCCTGGCTGTACACTTCAGGTTGGTGTCATGCTGAAAGGTGACCCATCACCCTGGAGCAGGTTTTCTTCAAGCAGTACTCTGTAGTTGGCCAAACTCATCATTCCCGTGATTCTGACTGATTCATGATGCTGCCACCACTGCTATGCTTCACCATAGGATGGTCTTAGTCGGGTGACTGTGACAGCTTCAAGTCTTCTTGGTGAGTCTCTACAAGTTTTGCACACCTGGATGTGGGCAGTTTATCTCATTCTTCCTGGCAGACCCTCTCAAGCCCCATTAGGTCAGATGTTAGTGAGCTGCCATCTTCAGGGCTCTCCCCAGATGATCTATGGGGTTTAAATCTGGGCTTTGACTGGGCCACTCAAGGACACTCAGACACTTGACCCAAATCCACTCCATTGTTGTCCTGGCTGTACACTTCAGGTTGTTGTTGTGCTGAAAGGTGACCTGTCGCCCAGTCTGAGGTGGTGTGCACCTCTCTGTAGTTGGCCACACTCATCCTTCCCTTGGTTCTGAACCCCACTGAGCCACACCAGCATTGTCTTGGTTGTATGCTTCGTGTCATTCTACTGCCACACCCCCCCCCCCCCCAGTCTGCTGTCCTATGCACTTTAGAGCATTTTTTTTTGTTCAGGGATCTCTCCGTTTTTGGCTCCATTCATACGTCCCACAATTGTAATAAGTCTCCCTGTCCCAGCACCCCGTAGCCTGATGCTGCCACCACAATGCTTCACCTTTGGGATGGTATTGGGTAGGTGGTGAGCTGTATCCAGCAGGGGGCGCCAGCTCCCTTATTGGAATAAGTTCTTTTGTAATTGTCACATAACCCGGAGCTATATAGATATAATATAAAAAGGCAATACCCCTTCCTTAGTGATACGGCACTAAGAAATCACATAGGAGAAATAACTCCGCTTTGTTTAATGACGGCTTACGCTGCATAACAGATGAAGGAAGCCATGACAAGACATTCGGGAGTGGGGGCCCAATGTATAGAGTCGGCCATTTTCACCACTGTGTTGGATGGATTTTCAGGATCTGATGATGTTATCTCCCATCCATCCGCCTGTCGGCTTCAAAGGTGTGCCGGGCAATGTTCCAAGGCTTTAAACTCTTTGTCCATGTGCAGGCCCCCACTTAGGTAAATCATGCCATTCCAAACAAGGAAAAGAAGATCCAAAGTCATGCTGACTCTGACACACAGAAATAGTACAATGGTCCTCAGAGTGACTGCCCATTTCACAGTTGTCCCTGACTCTCTTGTCTTCTAATGCTTGCCTAGCAGTTCTTATATGGTGAACTCCTGTTTGCTAAATCTGGCTTTGTGTTAGCTATACATGTGAGTAAAAAGAAAAGTAGATTTATAAAATATTTGTACAGAACACAGTGACATATTAAACATGTGCACTTATTACATGAGCAGTGTCTAGTGTGAAAAGGAACAGACCTGACACACGTAAAAAGGTTTGGGGCAGCCACCCATATAATATTCCTGGCTGCAAAAGTTTTTTTGAATAATACAGAGCTGTTGATAGCACTGAGTCCAAGATAGAACTGACGAGGGTTGGGAAAGATGGTGGCTTTAGGTGATCAGACCGGAAGTGATGTAGTAGGGTAACTGGAAGTGATGTCCTTCTGACATCACTGGGCGCCGGAGCCGGAAGTGTCATCACTGACTCAGATAGGTTTTCCCGCGGCTGGTCTGTAGAGATAACAGGAGAAGGTTTAGTGCACCCTGCCCTCCCCTGGCCTGGCATGGAATTACCTCCACACAACATCCCCCCTACTCACACGTATGTGACACTAGTCTTCACCAGACACAGATCTTGGAGTTCTTCTCAGAGAATTCAGTTGTTGTCTCACACCTGACATGCTCTCCGAGTTCTGTAAGTGCCCTCATACTGTATGGCTTCTTCTCAAGAGTGACTTCTGTCTCGCCACTCTACCATAAATGCTGATTGATGGAGGGCTGCTGAGGTGGTGCTCTTTCCTGCTGGTTCTCTCTCTTCTAATCAGAGGACTTCTGAAGTTCTGTTTGAGTGACCATTGGGCTCTCAGTCACCTCCCTGACCAAAGCTCTTCTCGCCTGGTTACTCAGTTTGTCCAGACAGTCCTGGTGGTCCCAAACGTCTTACATCTGTCAATAACTGAGACCATGCTGCTCCTGGAAGCACTCCAGGATTTACCGGTGGTTAAGTATCCCTTTGCTCTTATCTGTGCATCAGCACAGTTCAGTCAAGGAGGTCCTCAGGGAGTTCTTTGACTTGATGTTTGTCCTGATATGACTGTGGACTGCATGGAGCTTCTATACACTAGAACACGTGCTGTCCAGTCAGTTCAGGTGGACTCCAATCAAGTCCCAGACAAATCTCAACAAGAATTAAAGCGAAGAGGCAGTACGTGAGCGCACAGCACAGAGACTCTAATTACTTCTTTGAAGGAGACATTTCCATTTTTGATGTTTAATAAACTTTCTGAAGGCGCCTTGCAGAGCGACTCCCCTAACTCGGTGACCAACCCTGTTTAGCCATAACTCATGTTGCCAGCCGGACCCTCCATTTTGTTTTTGCACATCTCCAATTTCAATGGAAGCTGTCACACATGTGCACATGGGAATCAGCCACGAGGACTAGGAGAAGGTAGTTCCACGCCAGGCCGGGAGGTGGTGGGGTCCACTAAACCTTCCTCTTTTATCCCCAAAGACTAGACACGGGAAATTCTCCCTGTGGCCAAAGACGACACCTCTGGTTCCAGCCCCGATGACGTCACCTCCAGCCCCGATGACGTCACTTCCTCTGACAAGACCTTAAATACCCACCACCTCCCCTCAATTCTGTTTTGGACTCCGCTCCGTATTCATTTGTGCTCAAACTTTGCCTTTTGCAGACAGGTTCAAGTACACGGGTGGCTGCCCCAAACCTTTTTAGCGTGTCCAGGCTGATCATTTCACAAAGCACAGATGTAGTTACTGTAGATAAACCTGGCAGGTTGGATACGCAGACGTCGTCTGGTCATAAATTGACTTCAGGGGTCCGCGTTCAACCCCGGTTGTCTGCACGACAGTAGAAACTCGTGGTAGAGGCTTATTGCAGCTTGATGTTTTTATATTTGTGCCTGCAGTCCCAAAATGACGATTTTATCTTCCCAGGACAGTCCTGTAAGGTGAACACAGCTGTACTATGATGGCTGGAGTGGGCCTCACTGGATTCATTGTTGGTTGGTCCCACACCCCCCTAAACTGAACACACACTGCCCTGGTGCTTCTGGCAGGGACCCACTAGCACAGGCCACACGGGGGTCTTTCCTGCCAGTAAAGGTTCGAATGTGTTGGTAGGTCATTCCCTGAAGCCTACCTGAGCAGTTCAGCTGCACTTCACTGTAGTTTTATACAAAATGTCGGCAGTGTGGCATGCTAGTTAAGGCAAACCCTGAGGCTGTGGGTTCAAATCCCACTACTGACACCACTGGGTGACCCTGAGCAAATCACTTGACCCACCTGTGCTCTAATTGGGAAGCCAAAGAAAGAAATGCAACTAATCGGATCATAAATGTTGCAAGTTGCCTTGGTGTCAGCCAAATCAGTAAATGTAAATGTTGGCTGTCACAAAATAGCGACTTGTCTCTCCTGGTCCACCAGAGGGTCCAACTACTGATGCCATATTTAACTTCTGAACATTACGATGGAATCCTGTCAACACTTTTCTGCACACCAGCCCAGAACTGACGTATTGGCCTCCCAGCGTCCTCCGGGCTTCTCCTCGGCCGAACAGTACGTCTGCTCCGCTGGCTGCATACTTCCTTATTTTTATTTTTGACAATTTTTAAGCATAATGAAGTTGTTTCACTTTTTCTGCTTTGCTCCAAACAAGAGCTGAAAAAAGCAGGCAGGCAAAATACATAGATGGCTTGGAACGTTCTTTGCCATCTTAAACGTCACTTCTGATTACTGTAATGGTTTCATGCGAGAAGCAAATTAGTTCCCAGAAGTCTTAGCAGGCAAACCGTGGGGCAAGCCTGTAGGTAGAACAAGTGGAGCGGCACCAAACTGTACAGCCATCTGCTGTTCTAACAAAACAAACACAACATCTTTTGTTCTCTTGTGCCCGAGCTCTTTGAATTAAAGGCCGCTTACTTGAACGAAGGTGACCACAGACAGCCCGGGCAGCCAAACATTACATAGATGGCACTGAGCCCGGGTCTCTGGGGCCGTCCGACAGCAGCACTAAGCTCTGTGCCACAGCGCTGACAACGGAAGCAAAGCCGGACCTGCTTTAGTGCTTGATGTGCTGGCCGGCGACTCGGTGAGGGGGTCCTCAGGGTCCAGCTGCCCACTCGGCAGGTTCATCTGGCCACCCCAGGGCTCATCGGAGCTCCGTATCAGGCTCTGACTCAATGGCCTGCTTCAGCTGGACGATTTCTGATGCAACTGGAGAGACTCGCCATGAATGGCTTTGGCCGGGCAGAGTGCAGCCCTGTTAGCTGTGGCACGGGGAGGCCTCACCCCAGACTGCACATTCTTATGGCTCTGTGTTGCCAGCCCCCTTTAACGGTGGGTTTTAGTTGTCTTTGTGATTTTTGGATATTGAGGAGCCCAAATCGAATGTTTTGTGTTACTGTAGGACGTTCACATTGATCCTGACTTCACTGCGGTGCCCAAATTGCTTTCATACACATTTTCAGACTCCTTGTGTTGTCAGTGTGTGTGATGCCAGCGAGAAATGGCAGGAAGACCGAAAGTGACTGAAAGACAAAATGGAAGCAACCGCGACTGAAAATGACAAAACCACAACGTTAATAGGCAAAAATCACAGTCGATTAAACAGACCAGGAGCTCGAAAGCGAAAAGAAAGTAAAGTCGTTCACAAAGGTCCATGATCTCCATCTTCATATCATTCACCCTTTTGTGATAATCGAGGGGTTTGGGACTTCCGGGATTCCGTTTATTTGCTCTATTTTTATGTTTGATCCTTAATTGATGGCATTAATAATAATAGTTTTGCATCATTTCAGACACCAATCTGTTTCTCTGTAGGTGCCGCCATTCTGTGGGCCCCATTGTCCTGACGTGGGTCTCATTTGCCAGGGGTGTGGCCTCTAAGGTCACGACTTGAGGGGTCAGTTAGGCTGAGCGGTTGAAAGCTCATCTCGGTGGCCATTTTGAATCCAAGTGTGTAGACGACTCTCTCGAAGGGCTATCCTTGCGATTTCTTTGATTTCTGATTGTTTGGGTTGTCACGCACACAAGCAGAGAGGGGGCGCTGTCGCTAATCACATTGTCCTTTTTACCCACAGTTCCAAAACTTGACACCCGGTTCCACTTCCTCCAACTTCTGGGACAGACGACACGTAAACGGCAAAGCCAAAGGAAGTCGGAACGACCGCTGAGGACGGCAGAGCGCGCTCAATAAAGCCGCCATGAGTCTTGGCCTAATGCCGTTTTGCACCCTCGTGGGTCTTTTCGTTTCTGTTTTACAGACAACAATTAAAAGGGGTGACCGGCTGGCACCCCAACTCTTCTCTCATCTAATGTTCCTTCCTTTTTCCTCACAGAGTGGCAGACTTTTGGCTACAAATTACTGATGCTGATTCTCATGTTCTTGTTTTGGGCTATCACTTTGAATGATCTAGCTGTGATTTTGGTTTCTTTGGGTGGGGGGGGGGGGGGGGGGTCCTGAACTCAATTCAGATTTTGTTTTTCAGTTTGTTGTGTGCTTTAATCGTTCTTTATTTTTGTGGCACAGTTTCAGCCGCCATTTTGTTTTCTTAGCAGTCGCCGCCATTTTAGATACTGTGCCCGGCCAGGATGCCCCTTCAATGTGTATTCAGGAGGAGCAGCAGCCCTGGACGGTGCAGCACCTCCCCCTGGACGCTGGATGGCCTCCCCCTTGATATGAGCGGGTACCTCAGTCTCTTGCCGGGCTTCATGGGAGATGGAGTTGGGATCTGGGGTGGCCGCCAGGGTGCGTGGCATAGGACCCTGAGCCCAGCTGGACTAATCTTCAGCCCCACCCGGGCGTGCAACTGGAAACAGGTGATCAAACACCTGGAGTGGGCCATAAAAGGAGCCAGCAACCACCACTCAATGGCCAGAGTCGGGTGGAAGGAGGACAAAGCTGTGGAGGAGTGGCGGTGGTGGAAGAGACAGAGAGAGGAGTGTTTTGGTGTTGTACTTTGTGCTTTGGGACTGTGTTGTGGCTGGGGGACACTGGGAAGACGTGCCCTCCAGCTGAAGAAAATAAAAGTTTCTTTATTTTTATACGTAAATCCCATGTCCAATCTGTGTCGGGTCGGGCGCTATATAGTGCCTTGTTACAACACCCATCTTCAGGACGGCTGCCTGCGTTCCTAGGGTGGCATCCTCAGAGTTTATGACCAGAGGGGTTGATTTTCTCTTCTCTTTTCTCCAAATATCCTTTTGCTGAACTCCTAAGCTAACTTTTTGAATGTGAATTTTTGTCTCTTGTGTTTTTAGGCTCGTTGTTTAGGACCTTCTGGTTTAACTCTCTTCTCGCCTGACACTCTGCTCCCAAAACCCCGTCGGCTTGCTGACTGACACAACACCAGTTTTGTTTTCCATGTCTTATTCCCCGGTCCGTCTCTTCTCATATTGACATAATCCGCAATCTCGGATGAGGAAACGGCACGAATTGCCAACCTTTCAACTCCTGGCATCATAACAGGGTGCCCACCTAGAAACCAGGAGATATGTCCTAAAGGACGAGGACACAAAGTGGTGGTTCCCAAGACGAGTGGGCCTCAGAAATGGTACAAAGTAAAAGAACAAACTGCTAAGAGTTGACTTTGGGGCAAACTAACACCATAAATAGACGCTTTAACCCTGAAAGCCCCAAACAGGATCAGCAAATCTATGAACAGCCCACAGAAATGAAGAGCCGAGTGTCATCATGAGAGTGCATGGGGGGTGACATCCGCTGCTCAACAGTATAAAGGTCAGCGCCGCACACTTCCGGGTTATCCAAGATGGCGGATCATTCTAGAAGACTTGCCATTTGTATTTAGTGTTTATTAAAACTCTTAGCTTTGTCATACGACTGTGAATTTTGGGGGCGCTGAACCTTCAGCTTGGCAGGACTTCTGACTACGTCTGACCTCCTGGTCTCTCATGTAGTATTTTGAGCCTGTGTGCCCCTTGTTGACAAACAGCAGACTAAATGAATATGATTAACACAATTCATGCAAAAACAAAAACTTTAACAGAAATCGGTAAACAATTTACAGAAATGAACAAAGTCAACAGACTCCAAAGAGCAACATTCAGGACAAGCACGGACCTCCGGCAAACCCGTGACAGACTGGAGGACATTGGGACTGCCAAGGGTGCAGTGATGGGAACAGGAGAGCGCCCCCTGCTGGCACACCATCCACAGCCCAGCCAGGCAGGCGGCCTCTCCTGGGACATGATGAGGCCTGGCACGGGGCACTAGAGTCGCTGACAAATCCTTCACTGCTCTGAACGCGGGCCTCGCCTCATCCACTCCGACTAAAATCCTGCCGGCCGTACAAGAAAGGGCCGAGCAGACATTTATGTGAAGAGCGCATTTTTGTTTGTCTTAAAATAATTCTGATGATGGATGCAAGCTGTTCAAGCGGTCCACTGGCAATCAATAAGACTGACATGACCATCCTTCACGTGTCACCAGCTATAAATCCATAAAGTGCAGGGAAAGTCACAGAGGACACCGAGCTGTGACCTCCCCTGACCCCTAAGCACCGGGTTAAAAGAGGCCCATTTTAAAAGACAGAAGATGTTTGGTTGGCCGGAGGTTCATTTTTTTTGTTGTTGTTGTTTTCTTCCTTTTCTTACAGAAAGTTCTGCAAGCCCAGGCATCAACAGGCAGGAGCCCACACTGCAGGGGGCGCGAGTCCATTGCTGGTATCCAGGTGCCCGATGGAGAGAGGGGCACATTTTCACTGTTTGTGAGTCTTGGGCAGGTTGTGGGAAGCCGAAGCACCAACAGGAGTCCACGCTGCAGGGGGCGCTAGCCCATCACTGAGTACATCACTCACATCCTCATCCCAGTTGGCCACCATCAATCCCCGTTGTTTACCAGGCTCATGCCCGACATATGCCCTGCCAGCCTCTCCTCCTCTTCCAGCACGAGAATGGAGGAGGTGCCCTCACTTTGGGATCATTCCGGAAGCCCCAGCCCTTCAGTCTCTTCCCTATTTAATTAGTAAACTGACCAGAAGTGGTTCATGGTGAGACCCTCATCTACTGGAGCCACAATGGCCTGCAGGACGACGGGGGACGAACCATTTTAGGTCCTTCTTTTGTTTTTGGTCACCTTTACTCCACCTCATTGTTATTAAACAGGAACCTACGTGAGACCCCCAACTCTCTGCCTTGTCCCATCTCAGTTCACTCCACAATAGAAGCCTTTTTCTAATATTGTACAAACATAGAATACTAATAATAATTACAAAATATCCAGAGGGTTAAACCTGCAATTCAAGAAATGCCCAGTGTATGCCACACAGTCTATTGAGTCACCTCCAGGATTTTCATTCCTCCAAGACGGTCCTTCTGAAACACTGTGCTTGGGAAATAAAGAAAGAGAAATCAGTGAAAGGATAAATGAAAGGCAGACAAAGGGCCGGGCAGCCCCCTATGGTGGACCCCGTTTAATGACTGGCTGGCTGGGTGGGCCGAGAGAAACTCCTCAAAATGAGACGGTGCTGACTTCTTCAGTCAGACCTTCTGTTGAGTTGATGTCAGGGTCTCCAAAATGCACGGCGTCTCGCAGCATTGTGGGATCTTATATCTTATTTTACACAAAGAGTTGTGGGGGTCTGGAACAAACTACCAAGACATGGAGGTGAAGCAGCGGCCAAGATGACCTTTAAGAAGCAAACGGGCGACAAATGAACTGAACGGCCTCCTCTCGTCTTTCAGTCTGCTTATGTTCATGTCGGATGTGGCAGAAGACGAGGGACTTCCACATCGGAGACATATAGGGGGCCCTTAGCACAACTGTCCCAAAAAACATCTGGAAATGCCCATACTAGGGGGGAACTGTCAAACCCCGGCTTAGCCAGGAAAAGGGCAAATGTGGAATCTTTATAAATAAAAGAAAAAATCACCTGAAACAAGATGCTCCAAGAAGCACAAAAACACAGAAGACAATACCTTCAGAATAGACAATCCCACAGTCCCAAATATGACAGCCAAAGAAAAGCAAAAGGTCCCAAAAATCCAGTGAATCAAAAGACACAAGAGTACTCACCCACTGCCTAGCACATTCAATGAACCGCAAGGGACTCTGGGACTTCATAGGGCTGAAGTGATGGGGGGAGAGACCACCCACATATGACATGGCACTTTGACACAGAGAAACTAAATAGTTAACATAAAATTACAAACAACATGGACATAAATGAGATTTTTGAACCAAACCCTGGGTAAAATATAACAAAAATGGCATCACTGACAGCGCCACCTCATGTCTTGGAGATGTACTGCACCTGGATACCAAGCCCTGAAGACCCCCTACACACGGGAAGTCATCGACGTCGAAATAAAGAGACAAAAGAAGACGACAGACTACCTGGCTGAAAGGCAAACAGTAAAGCAAAAGTAGATAGATAGATAGATAGATAGATAGATAGATAGATAGATAGATAGATAGATAGATAGATAGATAGATAGATAGATAGATAGATAGATAGATAGTGTGAAAGGCACTATATGATAGATAGATAGATAGATAGATAGATAGATAGATAGATAGATAGATAGATAGATAGATAGATAGATAGATAGATAGATAGATAGATAGATGAGAAAGGCACTATATAATAGATAGATAGATACTTTATTAGTAAAACTACAGAAGTGAACCTGAAAAAAACAAGGGTGGGGCCGAGTGCCGTGCGTCCTGGGATTTGAAAGACCACCAGCAAGAGCCCGTCAGACATTAACAACACACATTATGGGGGGGGGGGGGGGGGGTAGATAATGTATAAATAAATTAATGCATTGAGAAACGTGACCATAAATAAGTAAATAAGTCAATCATAACAATATAAGATGTGAGCATAAATAATTCAATGTGTCATCAAATCTGTTTTTTGCAGCTTATTTCATCTTGTATTTATCCATCCATCATCCAAACCACTATATCCTAACTACAGGGGTCTGCTGGAGCCAATCCCAGCCAGCATATGGCACAAGGCAAGAAACAAACCCCGGGCAGGGCGCCACACACACACCCCAGGAACAATTTAAAATCACCAATGCACCTAACCTGCATGTCTTTGGGAGGAAACCCACACAGACATGGGGAGAACATGCAAACTCCACGCAGGGAGGACCCGGGGTCTCCTAACTGCAAGGCAGCAGCGCTACCTACTGCGCCACCCATCTTGTATTTATTTATTTCTTCATGCGTTCATTTCAGTGACATGAAATGAAGCCAATCACGTTCACCTGTCAGCACGGAGTGGGCGGGCTCCAGCCAGAGCTCTGTTTTGATTCGTCTTACACATTTTAATGAGTTCAGTTGTGTTCCCATGAATTCCTCCTCGACGCTTCCAAATCACTTCCGTTTTTTGTGACGGCGCCTCCTTTCCCGTCATGATGTCTGCTTACTCCCGACGTCAAGGTTTTTACCCCCCCCCCCCCCCCCCCAACATTTTTTCCAATTTCTGACAGGAAATGACATCCTGATGATAAAGAGTAAACCGATAAGTGTCTTCAGCAAAAACAATCAGAAGGACTTGAAGTTGTGATGCCCCCTCAGCTGACGCCATCTTAATGGCATGCGGGGGTCAAAGTTACTCCTTTTCACAAAACTTTGAAAAATTGGGGCTCAATAAGATAGACATGTGGGGCTAGGGGGTGAGCGACGCCATTTCTACTTTATAGCCCAATAACCGTTAGTGACCACTCCCTAGCTGTATATCACTTGGCAATACTATGAAGTCTGTGTCCACGTTACCGTCTGTACAACGTACTGCCGTCACCTAAAAGTGATGAGGACATGTGGAGGGTCGCTGAATGCCGTTTTGCGGTTGCCGATCTCAAACATCACCCTAATGTTGTTATTTGATTCTTTACCGGTGGTCCTCGCCCTTAAAGCGCACACTCAGAAGGTTCACAATGACACATTTCACACATCGGCATGTCGGGTATTGTTTTGAGATTACTTCAAGGTCGGTGATTACGACTAGGATGTTATTTTTGATTTTTGCTCTTTTACGAGGAGTCCAGCCGCCTACGGACCTCCATCAGAGGGTGAAAAATGCCACATTTCTATCACAATCGACAACATTTAGGCTATAAGTATTTCAGTTGAAGCACACGTTTCAGTGTTTCAAACATCTGACACGACTCTTCGTGTTTTTTCTGCACTTCTACCTCGTGAAGTAAGCCATCGCATTTCTCACGAAAACTCTTAATTAGGGCACCTTGCGCTCATTCAGACTTTTCCCGGATTATTTTCCACAACATCCATCTGGTGGTCCTTAATGCAGAAGCGCCCCTGCTCTGCTCCGTCATTGCCTGCTTTCTCTTTACATTATTCAAATAACTGCGAATTGGTCCTGGGCGGCACGGTGGCGCAGTGGTAGCAGTTAGGAGACCCGGGTTCGCTTCCACCCTGCGTGGAGTTTGCATGTTCTCCCCGGGTTTCCTCCGGGCGCTCCGGTTTCCTCCCACAGTCCAAAGACATGCAGGTTAGGTGGATTGGCAATTCTAAATTGGCCCTAGTGTGTGCTTGGTGTGTGGGTGTGTTTGTGTGTGTCCTGAGGTAGGTTGGCACCCTGCCCGGGATTGGTTCCCTGCCTTGTGTCCTGTGTTGGCTGGGATTGGCTCCGGCAGACCCCCGTGACCCTGTGTTTGGATTCAGCGGGTTGGAAAATGGATGGATGGATGAATTGGTCCTGCCTGCTGGCCGAGGTTGGCTCCAGCTTCCCCGGGACTCTGCTCGGTATTACGCTGATTTGGAGGACGGACGGGCGGATGGATTGAACATTTTTAGTATCCATCCTTTTTTTGCTTTTTCGCCCCAAATAAGGGGGGATTTGTCTGCAGCATCCCCCCCCCCCCCCCCCCCCCCCCCCCCTTCTCCTCCTCTGAACTCAACGAGCTCTTTTCCTGCTTTGTGAGTCCCATCAGGCTTGTGGGTTCGCCATGTTATCCTACAGACTTTTGTCACATGTCACATTTTACACCATTGTACTGTTTAGTGGCGTGACTTCGTTTTGTTCTGCCATAGCAGAGCACCAAGTGTGTGTGGAGTGGCAGAATGCGCAGAAAGGAAGCAAGAAGAAGTGGTCTCTCCCCGCAGTTCCTACACAATTATATATTACAGTTTATTTTTGGCTTTTTCAGGGTCGGACACACGTTATGTCTCGTAAAAATCAGTACAGTTATTGGTTAAAGAAAACACGGCATCGATCCGTTTACGCGAGCAGCGATCCTCAAAAGAAAACGAAACGATCGGAGGCCTTCGCGCGTTGGTGTCAATCAGCTCTGCTCTGCCAATCAGGACATGGGGGGCGTGGCCAGCCCAGAGCAACGTCTGATCGTCTCAGCTGTGCGGCAAGTCACCGAACTGCCATCCGAGATGAAAAATCACAGACAAGAGCGACTTTGGGTGACCTCGCGTCACTTTCCGAGGTCCTGTTTAGAGGACACCGAGTGTGGGCAAATCTGTCGAGCGAGCTGAGCCAGCAGACCTCAAAGTTGAAGTTCAAGCTGGAGGTTCATTAAACAGCACTTGGTTGCAATAAATTCGTGTTAACTCGTCAAAGTCACTCATTTTTAAAACAGCTTTGTCCTGAGCAGGTTCGCGGGGGGGGATTTGGGGGGTTTGTATGACTATCCCAGGTAGCACAGTGCGCCAGGCCATCGTAGGGTGAACACACACACACACTGGGCCGCCACTTCACCTAACCTGCATGTCTTTGGGAGGAGATCACAGCACGCGGAAGACACGGGGAGAACATGCAAACTCCGCGCAGGGAGGACCCGAAATGCCAGCCCCGGTCTTCTTCTTGAGAGGCAGCGGCGCTACCACCGCTCCACCAAGTCATCTTCAAAGACCAACTGCCGAGACTTCTCGTATTCGTTACCGAGTTTCGTGGGCTTAAGTCTTTCCCTGTTTTGCCACGCTGTCTCCAAGACTGCGAAGAGTCCAAACTAAGTACAACGAAATTCAGTAAAAGCTGGGGGGTCATGGCAGCACCTCTGGGTGTAAGGCATGAAGTAAACGTGCCTGGCGCCACGCCGGCCATTTGTATGGCTCAGCCGCACAGCCAAGCAGAAAAGAGTGGACTGTGTGCGATCCACTAACAGAAACCAACAAATGAAGTGTCACCTTAGGTCTAATCCAGTGATTTACTTCAGATATTTTGAAACGGTGTGATCTGGTGACGCAGCCGTTAGTAGTGATTGGGCTGGGACGGGCACGGAGGTGAATGGTATTTAATTCACTCCACATTAAGGAATCATTGAGAAATATTCCTGACACATTTCGAGTATTCAGATGTCATTCCTGCTGTTGACTTTGCTTGGCTTTTCTCTACATTCATAATGGCTAACACGGTACAACACCCTAGTACTACTGCTGTTGATGGCAACGTGGACCACGCGTGCGCAGAGAGACGTTGGGCTCACGCATAGCATGCGGTCACGTGACGCGCGCGAGGAGAACACGCAGGCCTCATGCAGACCCGGCCGCTCTGACGCAGCAATGACAGCAGCAGCAGGCTGCTTCTCGGTCCACGCCCAGTGGAGTTCAAGGACCGTCCAGTCACCTGAACTGGGAGCGTTAAATGTGCCACTCGGCACCCGCGCTACTAAACGTATATGCCTGCGACTGTCGTTCACTTCTTGTTACTTGATTACGCGCCATATAGACGCACGTTACTCTGTCTCTCAAAGGCCGTCACGGGACGATGAAAGCGGCCACCCCAGGTTAGATCATTTGTGAAATAACAGAATACTTTTGTGAAAATTCGCAATAATATTACAAAATTACGCAATTAAAAAAAAATTAAATTCACGCAAAAAAACCTGGCAGCTGCGGTTGCCAAAATTTTACTATAAAAATAAGGAGTGAATATTTTTAGATCTACGGTATAACTTTATAGAAATAACTTTTTATTTTCTTATCATCACATCATAATAGATGCGAATCTTTAATCATAAGCTGAAATCCACGCACTGTAATGAATATGCCAGCCATTAAATCATTAAAAAATGCCGTCAGAAGCACAGACCAGCACACAGTTTGCATTAATAAAGTAAAAACAATCGATAACAAGCTTTTTTTAAACTTGAGCCTTCACCGTTGTGGCACGTTGTTTAGTGGAGAAGTAAAGTTTGCTTTTGTGATGTATGGTGTCCTACTAAACAACCCACCAGAAATCAGCTTCCATAACCTCGGCGAAAGCCAAGGCTGCTAAGGCTGTTGAAGTCGTCTGGCCGCAATGGCCGAAGGTATGAGGCTCGCCAGGAGGAAGGGGGCGTTCCTTATGCAAATATCGTATCTGTATGCAAATTTAGAAATCGGTGCCAAGGAGAAAAAGAACCCAGAAAATGTTTAAGTTATGAAAAACTGCATCCTGATCTATATAGGGGCCACACAGACATTTTTTTTTTTACCTCGGATGCACATTAATTAATTTAGTAATTGTGAAGAAACAGCCAGAGAGAGCAAACACATCTGATCATTTCGAGTTGACTGAATGTAAGGTCGCCGTTTAAAGTTACAGAATTCAAATTCTTGGTCACCACGTGACAGCAGATTAGCGCAAACCGCAGCCCGTTTTCTTTAAACAGCCTGGTGCTGTAAAATGGAAGGTAGAAGACGATTTCCTAATTTCTGATGGCATTATGTCGTTTTTTGGTGCAGTGATTACCATTTTTCACAGAAAAAGAATATATAATTTACATGTTAAAAATGTAAAAAGTATTATATTGGTGTGTAGGTTTCATCGCAGCGCTTCGCTGTTACAGAAACTGCGCTTTACCGATTTACATTTTACAGTGGCTCACCCTCGCTATTTATCAGTTTTACTCTGTCAAATTAACAGTCATTGTTCCAGTAAACGACTCATTAATTATTATGAAATAACCCAATACTTTTGTGAAATGCGGAATAACCGCTGCGAAATAATGCAATACGTTTGCAAAAAAAGCTGAGTAATGATCACGAAATAACAATAATTTTGCAAAATAACACAATACTTTGGTGTAATTATGTAATATTTTTGCGAACTAACGCAACAGTTATCGTGAAATAACTCATTCTTTTTGCGAAATAACGGATTTTTTGAGTAGAGGAAATACGCTTGTGCACGGAGGACTGAACCGACAGCAGGACCCTTTAAGATGAAACATCAACGACCCAGCAAACCAGCCATTTGAAGGGGTCGAATCAAGTGGTCGTGGGGGTCCTCGCTTGGCCAGGAGTCTTTTCATCCAAAGCGCTTTGCATAGGAAATGGGCGCTTTGGGCTTTGACGAGCGGAGAAAGTAGAAGTCTGTGACGGGACAAGAGCGGATGAACAAATGTCGCTCAGCATGCAGCAAGACACTTATTTATCGGCTGATACTTTTTTCCAAAGCGACTTACAGCATTTCAAATACATTGAGCTCCATTTCTTTTCGTTTCTAATGGGAGCGCAGACAGGTCTAAGGCCTTAACCACTACGCCACACAACGAGTCCCGTTGAAATCGGGAACCCACTGGGATTTCAGAAATCGGTACCCAGCTTATTTATGATTGAATTTGGTCCAAATCTCTTTCTGGAACCTTCTTGTGGATGGCATCTCATATGGCATCGTCCCGTTTATTGTTAACAGTGTTTAAATCTTTTTTTTTGCAGTAGAATTCCCGGACGTAACCATGAGAAGGCAGACTCGCACTGTAAATGTCCTTTCCTCGTCTACTCACACACGAATACACGTCAGTCAGTACACTTGAAATTGGCCTGGCACGAGTGTGCGTACGCCTGGCGCCCTCCTCCCGTCCGATGCTCAAGGTCTACACCTGCAATGGACCGGAAATGAACGAGAGTCGTGACCCGCACCTGTCCGAGCACCGCATCAGAGACTTAAGCCCACTGGACAACGTGGAGAACGCGCACACTGAGCACGGGACTCCGTTAACCAGTTAAAGCCGCTGCTCGGGACTGCGCAACACCCCCGTGCAAACGGAGAATATCAGGAACCTGAAATAAAAAAGGCGGCGTGCGGACGGAACACGAGACTTGAAAATACACGTGCAATCTTAATGCGTCTTCACATCCTAAAACGATCGGGGGTCTTAAAAAAAGAGCCGCAATAAAAGCAATCGATGGCGGCCTCATTTACAACGTGAGCTTCAAGGCGGGACAGCGACGTGCAGACTGAGCGCAGAGCGAACAGAGCCCTGCTGGCTAAGGACACTTCATCGATCGGCCGCCCAACTCTGCATGCGCTCGCGACTGTCAATGTTAGCAGACGGTGGTCACTTCAAAGTCACTTCAGGCAGCGCGCAGACCCCACTCCGCAGTCCGCTCGGGCCGCCCTCTGCCCGCCAACTCCACCCAGATGGCCGCCCGGACATCGAGAGTCCTCTTCACCGCGCTATTAGCATCGATCACCGCCGACGGCTCCTTTTAAAAATCCTAAAACGGGCACTTTGTGATCAGCAGCCCTCTTATGGCGGCAGAAAGACGCGCTCGGATTACACGGGCCGTTTAACCTCCTCACTGGGAGTTGATTGAGGGATTATGGCAAGGAAGCAAAATGCGACACTCGGACGAACGGCTTCGTTTCTTGCAGGGTTTGAAATCTTCCGTCGTCATCTACAATAAGCGATGACTAAGATACAAACGACACTTAGCGTTTCACATTTTAATAAAGTGATGAGTGCGTGAAATGCTACATCGTTCAATGTAAACCAAGAGTCATTCAAAAAAGAAAAAGTTATTTGCGTGTAAGCCATTCACACACGTCAAGTAACGGAAGGCTACAGAGCCCTGGCACAGGGGAGGCACGCTGGGCTCCCAAACGAACCATCCAGATGAAGGTCCCAGGAAAAAAAAAGGCGCATATTTCGATCGATGACCACTTCCACAAATACCAACAAAAATAGGCGACAACAGATTTGTGACATCCCACTTGGTTCCTAATTTTAAAAGGACAGCTCATCTCAAAGGCCTAGCTGAGGCTTCCTTGATGTGTCCGTATCCTGCCTACAACACTTTCAAGATGTCTGTTTGCCCGAATATTAAGAACACATCTTCATAGTGCAAAGGATTAATTACATAGGCAAAGAACCGTTCACAGGATGAAATCAAGCCAGCTGGAACACAATGGGCCAGTAACACGACATTTCAGAACCAGCATTTTCAGGAGGATACAAGACAGCTGGCCAAAATTCCAGTTGGTCTGACTACACGGCTGATTGTGTTTTAACAATCTTCAATAACATAACATTGTCACATCTATACCTATTATATAGTGCCTTTCACATCTATCTGCTGTCTTATTGCATTGTTTGTGTCTATCTATTATTCGGTCTTTCATATTATACTGACTTTTATCTACCATTCAGTTATACAGCGCCTTTCAGGTCTATCTATGATTATTATATAGTGCCTTTCATATCTATCTATCTATCTATCTATCTATCTATCTATCTATCTATCTATCTATCTATCTATATGGCACTTTTGCCCAGCTGTAATGTTGCTTGATGTTATGAAACCACTTGTTATTTGCATATTGAATTAAGTACAGTATTTATATTATAAGTTAGCCCTGAAAAGTAAATGCAGCTGTACGCGTTAGGGGACGAGTCGCGCAGCCAGCAGAGCGCCATCCTCGAGCAGCAGCGCTCTTGTTATCTGGTGATTTGTCTACAGCGCGATTAATTCGCCGATCGATCTGTCGATAGCCCGTTAACTGCGCTCCGAGTCCGCGTAAGACGCCGAAGTGCTTGAAACTGCGCAGCCACACAAAACACTCAAACGCACAAGTCAGCTGAACTGCCTTCGTAACGGCGATGCCAAGAAGCAGCAAACGACACGGTCCACACCACAGAGAAAACCGGCTGTGGCGACCAGAGGAGATGGGCCGGTCGTTACTGGCGCACATTGTTTTCTAATTGAGGACTGGAACATTCTGCACTGTCGTTAATGGACGATTCCTATCGCGCTTTGAAGACTTTAGGCTAGCGGGCACCATCAGAATCCACTTCGTTGTCGTATATGAACAGTCGCATTAGTGCGTGTAAATGTCCACGGACCTTTCATAACAAAGACATCAAATGAAATTAAAGTGTAATGAACGAAAAGGGCATCCTATGACGACAATAATTACTGTACTGTTATTATTATGATTTGTGTTATTATTTTTATTGTTAGTAGTATTAATTATGGTTATGTATTAATTATTATTATTATTATTATTATAGTTTGTGATACATTTAATACTATAGACCTGCCAACAATAAAAATTCTAAATGGTACACTCTTAAAAATGAATATTCTTTCATGAGAAGAACCACTGCATTCTGGGAAGGGTTCTTTGGGCTTTGAAAAGGTTCCTCATATGTGGACAAAACAGGATTTGTAACGAATATTAACAGATCAGGAACACTTGAACTTAGCCTGTGTTGTTACAATCATGAACCCGTTGATATTTTCTATCTGTTATCACCTCTTCATGGTCATTTATGGACTATGTTACAGGCCGAAAGGTCTTTGGAATCTTCATGCGGATTTTTCTTTTCGGGATCAATAATGGTTGCCCTTATGGCATGGCTCTATAGTACCCACTTTTGGAGCTTAGATTTTTAAGAGTGTAGTAACTAATGCTATCCAGAATCTAAGAAATGCCACTCATAGACCCTGCATGCGTTAGGCGGAATCCGTCAATAAAAGAAAGGCCTTTATTACACAGGGACTAACAACAACAACAACAACAATAATAATAATAATAATAATAATAATAATTCAAACAGCATCGCGTCCGCTCCTTCCACTTTTAACCGTGCACACTTTTGCGCGTTCGCGCGGACTTCCCGCACATTCTCACTCGCGGTCCTCGGTACTCGTGGGCTGACTGCCCCCCCACCCGTGAATGAAGTTCGTGTGATGCTTCGGGAGTTCGAGTGCTCACAGTGTCGGTGTGATTGTGCCCGGCTAACAGCGACTGTATTTCTGTTTCGTTTTTACTGGTCGCGTTACGACTCTAAATCTCATCTCAAGACGTGCCGCCCATCGCCGGTTGGTTTTTTTGTGATTTTTATTCCGATGTTGCCAATGCGGCCAAGTAACATCCCGCACTGTAAACCGTAGACATGTTTTCCGTTTGTCGCTCTCGATTCGTCTCAGATCAGATTATAACTGACATCTTATCGGCAGCTATGACCATGAATATATTGGAGCTCATTACGGCTCAGCAATAAATACAATAAGAATCGTGAAAATGAAGGACCTGCTCACGCCGGTGCTGCGGAGTATCAAACGTAGAGTTCCGACCTTTCCTTTCACGCAAACGGACTTGTGCCACAACGGACAGGCATGGAGAAGAAGACGTGGGCTCCTCTGTCATCTTTCTCCTAATGTCTGCCATAATGGCTTTTCAGATGTACTAATCACACTTTAAAGAAGGCTCTCGCATTTTCAATCTGTTTTCTCTTTTTTACGCGAAGGGGACCGAACGCCATATGTGCTGTTATGTGGTGATTTTAAAGCAACGATCTTCGAGGGTTGGTGGAATCTGCCGTTAGAGATTTGTCTCTGTAAATATTTTGTAGAATGAGAAGATTGACGATGTACTTCGCATCTTTTGTCTGTCTGACAGCAGCCCGCTTAGAATTTCATTCCAAGGGCGGTTTGCCGTTCAATGGCGGGTCTGCAGTGCTTCAGAAATAACGCCCGAGAGGGTCAAACTCTGGCATTGCGTGTTTGATTGGGAGCGCAAACCCTCAGCATCCCCGGGCAGTCGTCAAAATTCAAATCAAAGTGAATAACATTAAGCGCAAAAAAAAAAAAAACTTCCAGAACTAAATTATTAAGGACCACAATCCCGAAGGATCTGGCAATAACCATTTCAGGAATTTCGAAGAAAGCTGCCCCAGGCACCCTGGCAGCGCAGATAGTCGGCCTCGCTCGGTGTGCCGTGAGACGAACCGACTCAGGGCGCCAAACTGAGCGCTGGTTTTCGGGCTGAGGCCGGTCACGTGACCGCGTGTGAGCGCGCGCGCGCGCGCACGTGCCTTACCAGTAGCCGGCCCGTTTCAGGACCGCGGACAGCTCCAGCCACGCGCCGCCTTCACTTCAAACGTCCGCCGTGGCTTTCATCTTCACTTTCGCTATCGATTCATTGCTCGTCACCCGCCAACTTCTGGAAAGTGTGAAGAATGGCGCACAATGGCAGGTGTCGGAAGACGTACACCCGCATGACTCAGACGCCTAGCAGAATTAACGTGTCTTCAAGTACCATCCTGCACGCTTCAACGACAGCCTCGATAAAAAACGAAAGATGGAGAGCGCGACGGACCCGGGTACAAACGGCCTTTCTAGTTAATCCACTGCGCTGAAGTCGCCTCACAACAAGTCCGCAAGTTGACGGCGTGGAACCGAAAATGAAATCGATGATCTCCTCGAGATGGTTCACTCATAGGTTGTTTAAGGAACGCAAAGTTGTGCGGCTGCATTTAAACGTCTGAGAGTAAGAAAATATGCAGGGCAGAAATTCATAAATTAGAAAATATGTACAAAAACGTGATATTAGAACATTTAAACATTTTGAACGAGAACAGGCCACTCAGCCCAACAAGACTCTTAAAACTGAAGGAGCCAGGGTGGTCCATCGGGGCATTGCCATAGTGGAGCCACTTCATCGGTGTGAAGGTTCCAGAAAGAACCTTTTATTTCTTCAGAGGCTCCATAAAGAGCCCTGAATAGCAGACACACAAAAGGGTTCCTCACTTTAAGTGGACTCCCATTATCCCCTTGGCCAGTTTCAGGTTTTCTTGCTCTCTCAGTCCACTGCCAGATCACCTACTAGACATTAGATTATTACAAATCTTTTCAAAGTCCAAGGAACCAAATTCACATGCAAAGTATGCATCCCAGAAAGAAATGGGTCTTTATCAAGCTGTGGTGAAACCACACAACCCAGTAAAGCTCCATTAAAGCACCAGCATGTTTAAGAGCCCATCCACCTAACTCCTCCAAACTAACATCAGTTCTGAAGGTCCTTAAAGTGCCACTGTCCACCACACTACTTGGTCACTTATCACATGTGTCAGGGCCAACTCCAGGCATAGACCAACTAGGCACTGGCCTAAGGGTGCCATGCCCTGGAGGGATGGCAAAACCCTTCTTGAGTCCCCAGTTTTGGAGATGAACACCGATCTCCAAGGAGGACCCTCCTCCTCCTTCATCCGACTGTGTGGATTTAAAAGAAAGACTCTCTTTGGGATGTCTACTTTGGGGCACTTGCGACTGACCCTGCCTAGGGGAGGGATGTACCCTTAAGCTGGCCCTGCCACATGTCTGTGGCTCAAAAACTTCCTAATATTTATGTGAAACTTACCCTTAACATGCGTCTAGCTGTGTCCTCATGTTCTTGATGAACTCATTTTAAAGTCACCCTCTCGATCCACTGGACTAATTCCCTTCATCATTTTAAAAAGGCCTACTTATGTCAGGTCACCTCTTAATTTCTGCTTGCTATGTCCACCTTAGTAAAAGGATAAGTGTCTGTGTTTTTGTCATTCCAACAGGTGGTGCATCATAAATATTTGTAGCAAGACAATGCATTACCACAAGTGTTTGTGGTGCACCATCTGTTGGAATGACAAATGCAATGCATTTATTACCACAAATGTGTGTAATGCACCATCTGTTAGAATGGCAAATGCAAAGTATTTCCATTTATCCATCCATCCATTTTCCAACCCGCTATATCCTAACACAGGGTCACATCAGATTCAACACAGGGCGCAAGGCAGAAAGCAAACCCCAGGCAGGGTGCCAGCCCACCACAGAGCACGCGCGTACACACACACACACACACACACACACCCACACACCAAGCACACACTAGGGACAATTTAGGATCGCCAATGCACCTAACCCATGCAGACACGGGGAAAACATGCAAACTCCATGCAGGGAGGACCCAGGAAGCGAACCTGGGTCTCCTAACTGCGAGGCAGCAGCGCTACCCACTGTGCCACAGTGCCGCCCGCAAAGTATTTCACTATCCCAAATTTTGTGAGGTGCCATCTTTTGGAATGACAAATGTAATGCATTTTATTAGCCCAAATACTTGTGATGCACCATCTGTTGGAATGACAAATGCAATTAATTTTATCACCACAGATATTTGTAATGCACCATCTGTTAGAATGACAAATGTAATACATTTTATTAGCACAAATACTTGTGATGCACCATCTGTTGGAATGACAAATGCAAAGCGTTTTATTACAACAAGTTTTTGTGGTGCACCATCTGTTGGAATGACAAACACAATGCACTTTATTACCACAAATGTTTCTGATGCACCATCTGTTGGAATGAAAAATGCAATGTATTTTAGTACCACAATGTTTGTGATGGAATGACAAATGAAGTGCATTTTATTAAAACATACATTATAGAAAACATTCCAATATATGGTGCAATGCAGATGTTAATGCTGAGGTCTATGTTGATTGCTTAGAATACAAACACATAGATCACACTGTCACACCGTAGACATGTATACCCCATATATACACTCCAGCATATGCATACATTTAGCTAACTCTAAAACACATACATCCATTTTACAATTCCACTGACAGCTTTTTTGTCACTTTCAAATCTCTGACTGCCACATCATTTCCTCATCAATCTTGATTTATTTTCTATTATAATGAATGGGATTTGATGTTCCATGGATGTCACTTTAGTCCCCACTACTGACTTTGCTGTTTGGCCCAAGCAGGTCACCTCATTAGTAGAAATACGGAGACCAGACTGCTTCTTGGTGCCACTTTTTCCTCCTGTGAATGAATGAATGGATCTGGATGGCCTTGTTTTACATACAGATGTTGAAAGCTCTGCGGTGGGTTGGCACCCTGCCCAGGACTGGTTCCCTGCCTTGTGCCCTGTGTTGGCTGGGATTGGCTCCAGCAGACCCCCGTGACCCTGTGTTCGGATTCAGCGGGTTGGATAATGGATGGATGGATGTTGAAAGCTAATAAAAAGACAAATGAAGAGGAGGCAGAGGCCTTGCCGGATTTCAAGGAGCAGGCATTTAGTCCTGCAGCTTACATTACATTTGGATCTTCTAAGCATATTTAGTTTGTAATGGTGTACTGCATTGCCTCTTGACTTTTACAGGCCATGTCTCATCACATGGCTTCAGGTGGACGAGCTGCTCTGAAGCTCAGTTGGTGTGGCAGCTGGCAGCGGATGGCACATGCCTGACAACATTCAATTTTTGTGACGTGTCACCCCTTTAGCTTTTTTTTTTTTTAGTCATTTTATTTATTTGTGTCTCTCTGTTCTGCCTGTGTCCACTTGAGTGCTGGCATCTCAGGCCGTCTGTCTGCATTGGCATGGGCATTTCAAGGGCATAGCCAGGAAATATGAAGTTTGCACAACAGAAGAAAGGAGAGCAGTCGGTGAATTCAGGGAGGTGCACCAATGTGAGGCGTACCACCTGAAACACAAGACTACGAGGACCGCGACAAAGTTTACAGATGCTAAAGTGACATTAGCGTCGCCAGTGCCATCACTTTCGACCACGATGTCATCCTCTTTGGCACACTCGACGGCTTTACCAGCTCACAAGGTCACCGGTCAGTGTTTGATGGGACAGGCCACCCCGACCAAAGGCTATTAGTTATTTTTAATTCGATGTGTTTTATAGGACGCCTCGCCTGCTCTTTAGCCACCCCGAGCAGATCAGCGAGTAAAGCCGGACGTCTGAAACGCTAATCCGGCATCTTAAGGAGAGAGAGAGAGAAGGAGAAGAAGAAGAAGAAGAAAAAGAAACGGGCCAATGTGTCTTTAAATGCTTCGTCTGGCCGCTGTGCCTTTAAACGGCGAAGCCCGGTCTGCTGGTGGGATGGTGTTAGTTTGGAGCCGAAGAGATGAGAGGAAGTTGCGCAGCCCGGACCGGGCGCTGGAATAAAAGCTGCGCGAGTGATTGAAAGTGATGGTGAAGCGGATTTGGCATCAGCGCCGTATTAACTTGGAGGGAGAGCGAGCGAGTGAGAAATAGAGAGAGAGGGAGAGAGAGAGAGAGAGAGAGAGAGAGAGAGCGAGCGAGGGAGGGAGGAGGAAAGGGAACATGTAGAGAGGGGGAGGGAGGCGCTCCATAAAGCTGCTGTTATCTGCCCTTGAGCGTGCAGGGCAAAGCCGAGTCGCCGAAACGAGCGGAAAGTCAGCGGGGCGCTCCCCCTTGTCGCCCATCCTGTCATTCAAAAAGTAACCTGCCGACAGCGACAAAGGGCCGGTCCGAACCGAAGCGCCAACGAGCGGAGAGCCGCCAGCGGATTTGGGAGGCGCCGCAAGTTATTGAGAGCAGCGTCTGTTAAAAAAAAAAGGATTACTGATCCGGGAGAGATAAAGAAGGTCCGGGAGAAAGATGGAGCACCGCACACATGCAGGTGAGTACCCGGAAAAGAAAGTATAACGACCCTGGAGGGGGCCGCCCGCCCGCCCGCCACCGCCACTTTCCCCGCATGAGAGGCGTTGGATGAAACTTAACACTCAATGCAACTCCGGAACGAGTGGAGACTCGCGGCGCCGGCCGGGGCTCGAACTTGTGCTCGTTTGTAGGGGCGTGAAGATCACTTTAAAGTGGAGGAGTCGCTCTCGGTGGTCCTGAGACGTGCGGGTCGAGGGTGGTTTACACAAGTCACGCCCGGCTACGGGATAAGCCCCCCACCATAAACTGTCTGCTGGACTTGTTGGACTTTTGGTACTTTATCACGCCGTGCCCCCCCCCCCCCCCCCCCCCCCAGACGCCCCCTTACCATGTGTATGTGGAGCTTAAACCGCGCTCTTCCACTTCTGTACTCGTCGCTGCGTTCTGCGCTTTAGTAAAAAATAGCAAAGAGCGGAATAACAAACGGAACGCCTCAGGGCGCCACTCTCCCCGTTTAACGGCTTTCTTCAACACGACTTCAGTGACACTTGCGCGTTCACCCCCACAACATTCACAGCCGTCCCCGGACATCCCCCTCCAACCCCGCCCACCCCGCTCTGCATGCACGTTCTTTCGCCCCTTTATTTATTTATTTATTTATTTAATTTATAAATTTATCCTCCATGTATTTTCTTTAACCACATCAGTTGGCGAAATGCCGGAGCGGAATGGAAGGGTCAGAGCCGGTCAGGACGCAAGTGTAGCGTCAGGTCCAAGGTCAGGTTAAGGGCCCCAGGACTTCGAAGATCAAAAGGAGAGCCCCGCGCACGCATTTCACCTCCCATTGTGAACTTCACCCGCAGGCGCCGAATTGGAAAACGAAATCCCAAACTTTCTATCGCGTTGACTTCGCCTTCTTTTTGTTTTTTTTATTTCTCTGTTAAAATGAACGAAACGGACGTCACACCTACGGCGGGACATCAACTGTCATCTGCCCGCTCAGATAACGAACATCAGCCTGATATTTTGAAAACCCCGTGCCACTCTGTGCCAAAAAGGTGACACGGAAATGAGCCCTTTGGTGTCGCAAATTAACTTAAAGAGCCACCGTCCGGGTTTGGCAGCGACATCGTCGTCTTCGCCATTAAGCTCCTCACACAGCTGAAGAAGCTGCCATGTAGTCGCCGTCCCATGGCCACCTGTAAGGTCACCTGTAAGGTCACTGTCTTTTGTCTGAACTACGGGATTTGCGGCCTTGTTTCAAGGCATTCAAGTTTAGTTTTTGAAAATGCAGGTGTAGTTTACGGCAAAACGCCTTGAAAAAGGTGCCACGGAAATGTGACGAATTATCACGTCGTTATGTAAACCGCGTCTTTTGTTTTTATTTCGTTTTTAAACGTTAGCTTTTCGGTGCGCTGCTGCTGGTCTCCTGTTGAATTACCGTCCATGTGGACTTCTTCTTTCTTCGTGACATCTTAGAAACCTGCTGTCATCGCGCCCCACGAAGACCACCCAACTGGAATAGCACTTTCAGCGGCGCCGCCTCGCAGCAAGGAGACCGGAGTTCAAATCCCGAGCGCTCCCTGCGTGCACTTTGCATGTTCTCCCCATGTTCGCCTGGGCCTCCTCTCACCAGCCCCGGTGGATCGGCGATGTAAAACTGGCACCTGACGTGGATGGGGGCGAATGTGCCCTATCCGGCGGACACTCCAGGGCTTCATCCTGTCTTGAGCTCTATGCCTACTGGGATGGGCTCTCACGACCCTGCTCAGGGTAAAGTGGGGTCTGCAAGATCGGTGGATGGGTTTGTAATCGAGAGGATCGAAGTGGGATGGAGGACTGCTGTGGGCGCCTGTACTGCCGGCAAAAACGGGGACTTCGCTGATATATGCGAAGGACTGCGGGGTCACCCTGATGGCAGACCCGGCCACGCGTCGGTTGCTCCTCTTTCTTTCTTTCTTTCTTTCTTTCTTTCTTTCTTTCTTTCTTTCTTATATAGTGGCTTTCATAATGTCGTCTAGAGTATATTGCAAGTGTTTTTATTCCTTTCTTTGATATGATGTCTTTCCAATTAGATGTGTCAGATGTAACAAAATTCATTCCTTTCTGTTATATAGTGCCTTTTGTAATGATAATGTCCCCAAGGGTATCCTACTTTTTTTTCTTCATTTTTATATAGTGCATTTTATTTAAATGTGCCCTATTCGACACAATGATTAAAGATTTTTCTTTCTTTCTTTCTTTCTTTCTTTCTTTCTTTCTTTCTTTCTTTCTTTCTTAGATATCCTATGTAGTTAACAGTACAGCTTCTTTCTTAATGATGATGTCGCATAGTACAATTGTTTTTTATTCCGCCTTTCGTGCAGGTTTTAAATTTAACAAAATTATTTTTTTTTTCTTTTTTTTTCTTTTTTTCCTTAATATAGTGCCTTTGTGTTGAATATGACACTTGTATGGTTAACAGTACGTCTTTCTTTCTTTCTTTCTTTCTTTCTTTCTTTCTTTCTTTCTTTCTTTCTTTCTTTCTTTCTTTCCTATAAGGTCCTAATCCTTCCCACCCATGCAGCGGCGCTCGCTCCTGTGATCCCGTCGGGTGCCAGCGGGTCCTTTCGCGCCGCCGTGTTTTCTGCCTTTTCTTCCTCCTCCTCCTCCTCCGAGCCGAGCCGGAGCCGCCCCGAGTCTCTCGTTATTTGCGCGGGGGTGCCTTCGCACGGCTCGCCTGGCCTTATGGCGCCCAGCTCTGCGGGTTACGCGACAGTGACATCGAGGAGCGCAGGCCACAGGCAGACCCTCGTGTTTGTTCGCACATCTTTTGGCGAGCGCGCTGTCGGTGACTTTCGTGCCGTTGCGATTCTTTAACGATTCTGCCTGTTCGGTTCGTCATGGCCACCCACCGCGAGCGGAGACGTGTGGGGGTCTCCTACGATGATAGTACATTTTCGTGCAGAGACGATAGGCTGTACGGTATCCGGATGAATGTTCATATAGCGCCCTGTTTCGGGCTGGGGCGCGTGGCCGGGTGGTCCTGAGACTCCTGTGTTTTTTACATTCTGATTTTCTTTTTCTTTTTCCAGCTTTTCTTGAAGACCCGGAAGGATCGGCGCTGAAGCGGCTTGAAGTTGCACTCCTCCGTGTCATTTTCACTGGGAATATAAACGCGCTGATGGGGGCAGACAGCCGGTAAGAGGGCGGGCTGTTTCAACGCTTGTTACGTTTTCGCCCGGTTTGCACCTGAAGGGAAATCGTTGTCTGTGTGAACGGCCGCCTTGGAAAAGTGGATTTATTGTAACTGCTGAAGAGATCGTGGAGGGTCGTTTTCAGCAATAAGCGAGCACTTTTACTGCTGGACTTCTAATTGTTTCTAAGGGACGAGGCAGGACCCCGTGCGTTTGTCATGACACCTGAAGAGTCCTGCTGCGGCCCGGCCGAGTTCTTCATTTCATGTCCGATGACAGTCCTCGGCTGAATTCATGACACACGACAATCTATCGTGACAGGCACCCTGTAATCGCCTTCTGCGCTACTTCTGCGGTGACACATGACAATCCGAGTTTGAAGTCCTGCTGGCGTGACGCATGAGCAGCCGCAGCTAGTAGCGTCCATGCGGATCCGGCTGGAGACCCCACCTTCCGGACCCTCGGACCATGTGTGTGGACCCCGCGATGGCCGTGCTCGTGCTGGCCGCCCTCGTTGTGCAGTGCGCCGCCCTGACACGGGGACAGTACGACATCTGCAAGTCACTGGTCAGCACGGACGACGGCCCGACCTGGGAGTTTTACGCGTGTCAGCCCAAGCCGATGTCCATGAAGGAGTACATGAAAGTCAAAGTGGAGCCCCCCGGGATCACCTGCGGAGACCCTCCGGAGAGATTCTGCACCCTGGTAAGTGAGAAATGCGGACGGCTAAACGTGGATTGGTGTGTGTGCAGCGGTTTGGGTTTTTGGGGTACTAAGTTAACAGTCCAGCCACGGAGTTTGGTGGGACGGCTGTCAGTCCACTCACCGCACTGCATGGGGAGCAAAAAGGACGAGCAGCGGTAACGGGCCCCCCTCCCGCTCCTACCAAAGCCAGGTTTGAGACCTCTGCCACCCCCCGTGTGCAGCAAGGGGACCTGCCACAACCCGAAAAAACGAGTGCCACGCAAAAGGGGAAAACGACCACCCGAAGTGGCTTCTAACTCGCCTGGCCCGAATCAAAGACCACCGCTCAGTAAGAAACTTAATCAGCCCACCAGGTAAGGGGCTTCAGAAATCGAGAAGAATCCGGTGAGCTCCCGTCTATCTATCTATCTATTATATAGTGCCTTTCACTCTATCTATCTATCTATCTATCTATCTATCTATCTATCTATCTATCTATCTATCTATCTATCTATCTATCTATCTATCGATTATATAGTGCCTTTCATCTATCTATCTATCTATCTATCTATCTATCTATCTATCTATCTATCTATCTATCTATCTATCTATCATATAGCACCTTTTATCTATCTATCTATCTATCTATCTATCTATCTATCTATCTATCTATCTATCTATCTATCTATCTATCTATCTATCTATCTATCATATAGCACCTTTTATCTATCTATCTATCTATCTATCTATCTATCTATCTATCTATCTATCTATCTATCTATCTATCTATCTATCTATCTATCAGTCAGTCATACAGTGCAGTCTTTTCGTGTCTATCAGCCATTACTAATATTATGAACTCGGTTGGCCGAGGCGACTTGAGGTACAATCGACTCCATTTCTTTTGTTTTCCAACTCGAGCAGGTGAAGTGACTTACTCAGGGTCACACCGCGTCAGTAGTGGGTTTGAAGTCTAAAGCCTTAATCAGGACACCACGCTGGGTCGATATGAAAGGCACTATATAATGAACTGATCGCTTTCAATCACAGGTAGCTGAAAAGATAGACAGATATATTTGAAAGGCGCTATAAATCGGTCCCTGATATTGCACACGCAGTTCATAGGTGTCTGTTATTTAGCGCCTTTCATGGTCGGCGTGGAGCCCCAAACCGGCGTCGCTGCTCAGTCCTCGCTTCCGAGGCCGCCGTCCCCGCGTGTGCGCACACGTGCGTTCCTCCGTCCGCGGTGTCCATTTATTCCTGTCCAATTAACGCGGTGCAGACGTGCAGCTCAGCTGTGATCCCCTCGCGCTGCCCCCCGGGAGGCGTACGACGGCTGCTAATGGCTCCCACCCCCACCCCCTGCATATGGCGGCCGGGGCTGCGCTGAGCTCCGCTCGGCTCTTCATGTAGGTTAGTAGATCAGTGGGGGAAGCGAGTCCTGACCGGAACAGACGCGCGCGAGCGGCAGGCGTTAAGGCGGTGTGGCGAACCGTTAAGTCCGTCCGAGCCCCCGAAGATGTATGTGAAAGGCGCCATATCAGCCTGGGTGCAGGGCGCTGCGGCATGAACTCGACACCCGGACCTCGCTGTCCTTGTCGCCTTGGCCCACGTGGCCCATTCCCGCTAAGTGCCTCTTGAATGAACACCCGGGAGACTCGAAGCAGATGGCGCGCCGACACCGAGCGCTTCAGCGCATCCTGCGGCTCTCCGTGCGGCTCTCCGCAGTCCTCCTGCCAGGTCTCTGTGGAGGGGCCGTCCGCAATGCGCGCTGCCCTCGTACCCCCTTGGGCACCATAGCCCCACGTCAGATGAGAGGAGCGAATTCATGACCCAGGCGGTCTGATTTTATAAAGCGCCTTTCACACACAGCAGACTCCGTGTTTTATACGGCAGCTTTGCTATCCTCCCCTCAACCACAAAACTCTTAACTGGACTTCTTTAAAAGGTGCATTTGACAGAGGAATCCATCACTCGTATTTTATAGCTTTATGGGGTCTTCTATAGTGCCTTTCCCAACGACCCACAGCAGAAGCCATCGTACAAAGCAACTGCTCAGTCATTTCTATGACACTCTTCACAGCACCTCACCAAACCTCATTTGTCATTTCTATATAGCGCCTTGCACAATGTGTTCTACCTAAAGCACTTTACAAAGGAGCTAATCGTCCTTATTTTATGTGACACCTTTCACTAATGTTTTTATATAGCGTCTTTCAAAAGCGAGCCCCACTTAATGACAGTTTATAAAAGAGTCACTCTAACTTATTCTCTATAGCGCCTTTCACAAGCAGTCCCAGCAGTTTGTAGGGCACTTCTCATAGTGAGTGCCACCAAAAGACACTTTACAAAGAAGCCAATCCAACGTCTGTGGCATCTTTGACCCAGATCAATCTTGCACAACTGAACCATCCAAAGGTGCCACACACGTTTTATATAGTGCCTTTCACAGCAATCTCTACCAAAAGGCACTTTACAAAGGAAGGCAGCCTTCTTATTTTATAGAGCAAATTTCAAGGCAGTACCACCTCGAGGTTCTCTGCAACTCCTCCATCCTTTTTAATGTGGAGCAGTTCACAAAATGTCCAACTAAGGGGGGTAAGATAATGAGGGGGGGGCACTTAGTCCATCAATCAGACCCCTTTGATATGGCGCTTCTCACCCAGAGCAGTGTCAGGTCTGCAAGGCCATCACCACAAGTCACTTTATAATGCGCCTGTCTCTGTGAGCCCCCCAGCCACCACCCAGTGGGCTTCCAGTGCAGACCTCAGCAGTAAATTATTATGAGATAGACATGTAGGGGTGGCACAGTGGCGCAATGGGTAGTGCTGCTGCCTCGCAGTTAGGAGACACGGCCGGGTTCACTTCCCGGGTCCTCCCTGTGTGGACTTTGCATGTTCTCCCCGTGTCTGCGTGGGTTTCCTCCCAGAGTACAAAGACATGCAGGTTAGGTGCACTGGCGATTCTAAATTGTCCCTGGTGTGTGCTTGGTGTGCGTGTGTATGTGCCCTGTGGTGGGCTGGCACCTTGCCCGGGGTTTGTTTCCTGCCTTGCACCCTATGTTGGCTGGGATTGGCTCCAGCAGACCCCCGTGACCCTGTAGTTAGGATATAGCAGGTGGGATAATGGATGGCTGGATGGATGGATAGACATTTAGGCTGATAGATGTGAAAGGCACTATATATTAGAAGGAGAGGTAGAATAGCATATATATTATAAAAGGATACATAGACATAGACACTCAGCGGCCACTTTATTAGGTACACCTGCTCACCTGCTTGTTAACACAAAGCTCTAATCAGCCAATCACATGGCAGCATTACGGCCTGTAGACCTCATCAAGACCACCTGCTGAAGTTCAAACCAAACATCAAAAAGGGGACTGAAGTGACTTTGAGCGTGACATGGCTGTTGGTGCCAGACGGCCCGCTCTGAGGATTTCACAAACTGCTGGTCTACTGGGATTGTCACACACAGCCATCTCTAAAGTTTACAGAGAGTGGTCCAAAAAAGGGAAACCTCAGTGAGCGAGTGGCAGTTCTCTGCCTTGGTGATGCCAGCAGCCAGACTGGTTTGAGATGATAGAATGGGAACAGGAACAGAAATAAGCACTTGTTACAAGTGAGGTGTGCAGAAGGGCATCTCTGAACACACAACACCTCGAACCTTGAAGCAGGTGGGCTACGACAGCGGGCGACACTCCTGTCAGCTAACAACAGGCTGCTGAGGCTACGATTCATACAGGATCACCAAAATTGGACATTAGAAGATTGGAAAAAAATGTCACCTGGTCTGCTGGGACTCAATTTCTGATGGTGGGCTCAGAATTTGGCGTCAACACCATGAAAGCAGGGATCTGTCCTGCCTTGTACCAACGGTTCAGGCTGCTGCTGGGTGGTGGTGGTGGTGGTGTGATGGTGTCAGGGGTATTTTCTTGGCACACTTTGGGCCCCTTAGTACCACCTGAGCATCGTTTAAATGCCACAGCCTACCTGAGTCTTGTTGCTCATCATGTCTGTCCCTTTATGACTGCCATCTTCTGACAGCTCCTTCCAGCAGGATAACCCGCCATGTCACCAAGCTCAGATCATCTCAAACTGGTTTCCTGAACCTGACGATGAGTTCACAGGACTCCAATGGCCTCCACAGTCACCAGACCTCAGTCCAGTAGAGCACCTTTGGGATTTGGTGCAGAAACTGAGTGACGCTGTCACGTCAATTAGGACCAATGTCCCTGAGGAATGTTTCCAGTGCCTTGTTGAATCTGTGCCACCAGTTCTGAAGGCAAAAGGGGGTCCAACATGAGACTAGCAGGGTGTCCCTAATAAAGTGGCCAGTGAGTGAAGACATGAAAGGCACTATATTATAAATAGCTTTTAGAAATGTGAAAGGCACAACATGTAGATGTAAAACCCACTAACGGTAATTGGCACCATATTTTTTTGGTATCCTAGATATATAGTTCCTTTCACATAAAAGCACTACCGTAACAGATCAATAGGCGCACATTCTGCCAGTGCAGACCCCAGAAGCCCATAACTGGCTCACCGCCCTCTAGTGGCAGCACAGGAGGTCAGCGGTCAGCACTGCTGCCTCTGCGGTTGTGCACTTTGCACTGGCATTCCAGACCTCCTCCCACATATTCAAAATGCCAGTTATGTTAATTGGCAACTTTTGGCCCTGGTGTGAGTGAACGTACCCCATGATAAACTGGCACCCTGTCCAGAGCTGCTTGCCACCTTGTGCCCTGTGCTGAAGGATTAAGTGGACCAGTACAAGTCCGCTCCATCAGTTTTCTTTAATGGTTTCTCCTGCCATTTTTGGGTCACACGGATCAGAGTTAATCTTGGCAGCACTGGGCACACGGCAGGAGCCAGCACTGGATGAGGTGCTTGTTTATTAGCTGGACCCTCAAACGCAGGCCTACATGGGGTCAATTCAGATTTTCCAGTAAATCTAACACACACACCTTTGGAGTGTGTGAGGAGAGGCCACAAAGACAAAGGGAGAACCTGCACACTCCTCATGGACATGGGCAGCCTCAGTTGCATCTTTAATCAGCTCTAGTAGACGGGTCAGAGCCCTGGCACTCCACATTATCAAATACCGTACACCATCTAGTTCTGGGTCTGAGGGGCAGACATCCAACCCTAAAAGCATTGGGGACAAAGGAGAAACCAACACAAGGTGCCAGGCCATCATAGAGCCAGCTCACATGTGCCACTTTGGAATCACCAGTCGATCTAATGAGCACATCTTTGGAGTGGTGGGAAGAAATCTGAAATGGCAGGAGAACAATACACGGTGGCATGGGCAATACTGGAAAACTCCAAGCAGAGAATAACTGGGCATGGCATTGGAAGCACAGACACTGGGTCTGTTAAACTGCATCTCTATGCCACCATGTTGCTGTTACAATCAGATTACCAATTTAATCTAATTCAGGGTCACTGAGCCTATCCTGGCAGCACGGGCATTAAGGCAGAGCCCAAGTCACTGAGTCAATCCATCAAAGGGCCCACTCTGACACACTCACAGGGTGCCAGCTTGGAATTGTACTGACCTGATGGGCACATAAATGGGAACAGTGAAACCCAACGTGATATGGGAGGAACATGCCAATGAGATGGCATAAGATTCAATCCAAGGATGAAGACTAACCACTGTGCCATCTTGCCACTGTTTCTATAGGCTGTGTGGTATCCACCCTCTTCCTATGTTCTGCTTAATGCCAGGCTGCCCTCACCCAGCAGGCCACACATCTGGCTTGAAGTCGCCAGTGCGGAGTTCAAGTCACTCGGGCCGACTCGTCTCATGGTGTCTTCTGAGAAATGCGGCCATTCCGCGCTGGCCGAGCTCGCAGCCCCTGTGACCCCCATCGTCTTTGGCGCTCTGAAATATTAATGGCCTCGCTATTGGCTTTGCTAGCGAAGTCCTTGATGCGGCGAGATGCTCCCCCCCAGGCTCGGTCGTCTCTTTCCGTGTGGAGTAAGCACTTTTTCAAGGCTGATCGATACCACGAGATGACACGGCAAGAATGTGGAGGTCAGGAGGCGAGCCCTGCGCACCAGCGCTGGCCTTTAGCACGAGTCACAAAGCGGGGGCTCTGAGGGGCCAGCAGAGGAGTGTCACACCCACCGGTGGGGGCTCCAGAGCAGGACACGCACACATAATCTGCGCCTGCCACTCCGCCCAGAGATGAAGCCACAAAGCCTTTCGTGAAAGTCACTTCCAGTCCACATGTTGTCACATTACTCTTTTTTTTACGTAACACTTTGATGACATCCTGTGGCTTCAGGAGCGCCTTTAGGGGGAAAAAAACTTTTGGTTCCCGTGAGCGGCTCGTGGATTATATCAGGAGCCCCCTTAGTGGATTCGCAACCGCGACGGTGGGGACGTGCATGCCAGCACACGGGCACATCAGTCAGGCAGACCCCGGAAGAAGCGCTATGTCACGCATCTGTGAGCCCGGTGGGCGCAGGACTTACGTGTCACTGCACTGGACACACACGGCAGACACCCCCACAACACAAAGCCGCGCGGCTCGGGGACTGGGACCACCCTCAATGAAATGGGAGACGTCCAAGGCGATGGTGAGCCCCTGACTGCATCCCAAAGGCTTCCATTTTAGGATGATTGAGGACTCCACATTGGCCCACCATAGGAATCCTGAGGGTCTCTGTCAAGACTGACGCCAGCGACCCTGAGACTGTGCAGTGGAAAAAGTGGGCTTGGAAGAGGAAGAAATGAATAGATGGATGTGAAAGGCGCTATATGATAGATAGATAGATAGATAGATAGATAGATAGATAGATAGATAGATAGATAGATGTGAAAGGCAGTATATAATAGATAGATAGATAGATAGATAGATAGATAGATAGATAGATAGATAGATAGATAGATAGATAGATAGATAGATAGATAGGTGTGAAAGGCACTATATAATAGATAGATAGATAGATAGATAGATAGATAGATAGATAGATAGATAGATAGATAGATAGATAGATAGGTGTGAAAGGCACTATATAATAGATAGATAGATAGATAGATAGATAGATAGATAGATAGATAGATAGATAGATAGATAGATAGATAGATAGATAGATAGATAGGTGTGAAAGGCACTATATAATAGATAGATAGATAGATAGATAGATAGATAGATAGATAGATAGATAGATAGATAGATAGATAGATAGATAGGTGTGAAAGGCACTATATAATAGATAGATAGATAGATAGATAGATAGATAGATAGATAGATAGATAGATAGATAGATAGATAGATAGATAGATAGGTGTGAAAGGCACTATATAATAGATAGATAGATAGATAGATAGATAGATAGATAGATAGATAGATAGATAGATAGGTGTGAAAGGCACTATATAATAGATAGATAGATAGATAGATAGATAGATAGATAGATAGGTGTGAAAGGCACTATATAATAGATAGATAGATAGATGGATAGATAGATAGATAGATAGATAGATAGATAGATAGATAGATAGATAGATAGATAGATAGATAGATACTTTATTAATCCCAAGGGGAAATTCACACTATATCATAGAGAGATTTAAAAGGCAGTATGTAGTAAATTAATAGGTGAGCAAGGCACTAGATAACTGATAGACGGATAGTTAAGGCACTATATAATGGATAGACCGATAAAACACAGATGGATAGATGTGAATAGAATGATATAGTAGATGAATATGAAAGGCACTATATAATGGGTAAAAGTGAAGGACACTACATGATAGATAGATATGAGAGACACTATATAATAATAGAATAAAAGTAAAACATACCTGATAATAGAGAAACTATTAAATATGAGAGGCACTATATAATAGATGGATAGATACTAAAGGCACTATATAACAGATCGATAGACACACAAGTAGATTGATGTGAATGGAATTATACACTAGATATGAAAGGCACTATATAACAGATGGATAATGGTTAAATACACAACAGAATACATACACAGGTAGACTGATTGACAGATGTGAAAGACGCTATACAATAAGCAGATAGATATGAAGCACACTCTATAACAGATGGAAGATACAAAGAGAGACAGCACTTGATTTGTCCAGATAGATGTGAAAGGCACTATATAGTAGATACACAGATGTGCAGAATTATATATAATGAGAGAAATTCAAATGTGCTTTCTAGAATTAATAAAACATTTTATATTTTATTTATATAGCACCTTTCCCATATATATTTTAAAGAGACGCACACAACGATCAAAACCTAAACTCATACCCTCCCAGCCTGCCCACGCCTGCCCCCTCGTTCCAGTGTCAATAATGGCGTCCTGAGGTGCTGCCCCATCAGGCCCATCGTGTACAGCTCTCACTGCCGTGCCCATTGTGGCTGAGGTGGCACCTCCATTCACGCACACTCACATCTTGGAGGCCCCCCGTTAATTTGGGCTCCATGTCGGCCCGTCGCTCGCTCACTCGCTTGCTCTCTCAGTCACTTTGCGTGTTTTCTCAGATCCATCACGAGAACTGCACTTGCAAAGTGCCGGCAGATTAAATGGAGAGCCGTCTGTAGCGTGGGAAGTCTGCTGAATTACTCGACTTGGTGCGTGCGGCGGCTCTGAGCTGCGGTGGTGCGGAGTGGCGTGGCTCGCACTTTTCATTTTCTTGTTTTCTTTCTGTCTGTTTTGGTTTGTTTTATTTATTTGTTCTTTTCTTTGTCAGAGCAGTTTGCTGCTGTAGGCCTGGCTGAGCTGGCGCGGTCTCTCTGTCTGTCTGTCTGTCTGTCTGGCTCTTTACATGTTGTTATGTTTATATGTTGTCCTTTTCCTCCTTTTTTTATTTTATAGCACCCCCCCCCCACACACACCTTTGCCCACATTAGGTCTCTTTTCACTTGACCCTCTCATTCCACAAGTCTTTCTCTGATGAGCTGCTGCTGATTCACACCATCCAGTTTCATGTTATATAGCGCCTTTCCTGAGGAGCTTTACAGAGGACATTCAAGTCTGCTAGGCTGATGCACACATGTCGGGAGAGGGGGCGGACCCAACAGATTAGTGACCACCATGACTCTGGTGGGGTAGGAGCTTTACGCAGATTCACTCTTTTGATGCCCCCTCATGGCGCCTGCACGTAAAGGGACAGATGAACTCAGTCTCCAAAACGTCACCACGAGACCAACCTAAAGCCACCCTGCTAATTGGTCACACCACACTGTGGAACTCTGCAATCACCCGGGACGTCCTGCAGTAGGCAGCAAAGTTGATGAGTCATTCAATTGAATTAAAATCAGTCAGGAGTGTAAAAGGCTGAGTGGCACGTGGGCACCTAAGGGCCAGTCGATCCTCTCAAGGACGGACCTCCTCTCACTTGCCAGTAGTGCGGCCAGCACACTCGACAGCACACTGCAGACGTCACATACAGGCCCATTCAGGTGTGGTGTGCTGGTTAAGGCTGTGGACCTCAAACCCCAAGATGGGTGGTTCAAATCCCACTAGTGCCACCACAGTGTCACCCTGAGCAAGACACGTCACCAATTGGAAAAACTAAAGAAATGGAAGCAGCTTGTCATAAATGTTGTAAGTCGCCTTGGATAAAGGAGGTGCCAGCCAAAGAAGAAACATTCAGGACATCTTGTCATTGAAGGTGACGTTCATTCATTCGGTTATTGATTTAGTCCTTCTTTCCCTCATTCATTTAATTCATTTGTTCATTCCATCCATTCATCCATCCATCCATCCATACTTTCTCTCTTCATTTATTTATTCAATCATTTTTCAATCATGCTGTATTCATTCATTCGTTTACGGTCGTTTACGTTCATTAATCTGTTCCTTCATTTATTCTAATTTTTTAATTTATTACTGTACTTAGTTATCATTGATGTGTTCATTCAATTATTCACTTGTTACTCTCACTTATTTATTTGTTCATTCCTTTATTTGTTTCTGTTTATTCCTTCCTTCCTGCATTTATGTATCCTTCTATTCATTCATTTATTTATTCCTTCCTTTCTTCATTCATTCCTTTCTTTGCTGATTTGTTATTCGTTCATTCATTCATTCATTTTTCTGTATGTATTCCTTCTTTTCTTCATTTATTCATTCATTTACTCATTCACTTGTCTGCTCCATCCTTCTTATATTTAACCAAATATTTATTTACTTGTTTATTTGTTTATTTATTCCTTACTTCCTGTATTTAATTATCTATGTATCTGTCCATCCAGTCATTCATTCATTATTCTCACTTATTTTTCAATTATTTGTTTATTTATTCATTCACTCATGTAGTTGTTCATTCAATCCTTTGTCTTTCTTTCTTTCTTTCATCCATCCTTCCTTCATAAATTCATTCATTTTTTTCTTCCTCCATTCTTCTTCCTGACTCACTGAGTTGTGAGCACACCTGGTGAGGCACAGGTGACATGTCCCCATCTGCATGACATCAACTCCTGGCACACCTGGCACATGCCCATCCCAGCCTCCTCCTCCTCCTCCTCCTCTTCCTCCGTCTGCTCCTGCCAGCTGAGCACCCCTCCTGCTCACCGCCCAACTCCAGACTCGGCAGGGCCAGCAGCCAGCCAGCCTCTCACACCAGACGTCACGCCAAGAAGAAGCCGACACGCTTCACAACATCACTTGTAAAAAATGCAAAATAAAAGAGGGCTAATTTATTCCGGAATTTATTTCAGTAACATTCAAGTCGAAAATGCAAACGAAAAGCCGAGCGCGCGATGGAGGTTAATTTATTCAGGGCTACATTTAGCCGCACTGGATCTAAAAATGCCAGGGGAGAAAACTCGTCTGATTTTAAGGGCATTGGGGCCAAAAAGGACGTCTTCTCTGTGATGGCACACCAGTGGACTGTGGGCAGGTTCAAAGGGCAAAGTCTGGCAAGCTCTTGAGTATAGGTGGGCACAAAAGAAACAATCTGAAGGGCACCACAGGGTGCATGGCATCTAAAACAAGCATGTAAGACTATTAAGCTTTATTTAATATAGCGCCTTAAAGCCTCAGTGCTGTCATTTGTGTTTATTGTGTATAGTGCCCTTCACCACCAGCTCCTCTCTGGAAATGATGGACTGACTGATTGACTGACTGACTTTCATTCTTTTAATAGTTGGGCCATCTCTTTATGAAGCCATCTCTGGTTTTATATATGGTGGGCAGTGTCACTATATGCCTATGAATGACACAGTCAGTCTATTTTTTCTCTATATAGCGCCTTGCACAGTAGACACTACAACATAGCACAGCATGTGGGGCAATCAGCGTATCTAAATAGAACTTTTCCCAATGGGCACTTTACAAAGTGTTCAGTTAAGTTGTCTTCCATATAGCGCCTTTCACGTTGATCTCTTTCACACAACAGTTTGGGAAGCACCAAGTCACTCCGTGCCTTTCCTGCAAATTCTTATCATCCAAGTCTAACAAGACAGTTTTTGTTTAACATATAGCGCCTTCCTTTATTACACATCTCTGTCTGCATTCTATAGCACCTTACACTGGGACCACAGTTAAAGCTCATTAGAAGAAGACTGTTCTTGGCCTCCAACACAATGACTTGTGCAAAACAGCCCCCTGGTTTCATAGGACAGTCAGTAATTGTTCCGGTCGGGGTCTTTCATCGTAAGCACTGCCCACATTCTGTGACTCTGATTTGCTCTATATAGTGCCTTTCACATTGTACACTTCAACAGTGCACAGTATGGGGCAGTCCACTCTTCTATATCGTGGGCACTTTACAAAAGTGGTCAGTTGGGCTCCCCTTCATATAGCGCCTTTCATGTTGCACTCTTTCACACAGCCTGTCCGTCAGGGTCTGTCCAGGTAATTATTATTATTATTGTCACAAGGCAGTGACACCATCAGTTTTTGTACCTTCCTTTATTAAGTGGCGCTGTATTTCAAGGATTTGGTTTCAGTGCCTGTTTACGCAGCAGGTGTCTAAAGGCGCTTTACGTCATTAAAACACATTAAATATAAAAGGACATAAAACAGAACAGGATATGAAAAATGAAACAATGACTCCATCTCTGTCTCCACTCTATAGCGCCTTTCGCAGCAACCACAGCAAGAGCTCAGCCTCAGCCTACCGCAGTGCTTTACGCTGAAGATCCTTTTGCTTTTATATAGCGCCTTTCACCGTCCACTTGTTAGGGCAGTCAGCATTTGTTCTTTTCAGAGTGTTTCATCCTAAGCACTGCGCGCTAGAACAGTACACTCCGTGCCTCGAATTTGCTCAATATAGCGTCTTTCACGCCGTGCTTATGAAGCTGTCATAGACCTTCCACAGGCTTCCATTCCGTATATAGCGCCTGTCACGGGTGTTTTAACAAGCTGTCGGTCCTCCAGTTTTTTGTGGTCCATATAGCGCCTGTCACACGGTGCCTTTGTGTTGCGTTCAGCGCCTTTTATAGCGCCGCCGCGCAGCACTCCCTCAGTCAGATTAGGTCAGTAATGCGCATGTCAGAATGTTTTATAAGGCGTCACTGGGTGGGCGGCACCTCGCGCAGTCTTTTGATACATAAAGCATGTAATTCGCTCCGTCGAGGGTCGTCCCGGTGGGGTGCTGGCGCAGTTTGCAGCTCATCGCGGACGAAGACCACCGCGAGGCGTCATGCCTTCAGTTCCAGGCACGACCCCAGAGAGCGGCGGGACGGGGGATTTTTCTTTGTAACTTTTTTTGTTTCGGCTCATTTCGACGGTGACTTTATTCAATAATAATAATAATAATAATAATAATAATAATAATAATAATAATAATAATAATGAATTCATTACATTTATCTAAACACGAAAGGCGTTTAACCGGGTCCGTTATGAGGACGCTTCTACGACAAGGCGCTGCTTGAAATTCCCCGGGCGCGGGTGCCAGTCCATGTCCAGACTCAGGCACGCGCACGTGCACACCCAGGCGCGCGAGGTCCGAGCCTGGTATCTGTGGACTGACTGTGGGCTGCCCCCTGCTGGTCCTCGGCCTCTTGGCTTCATGCCGCAGATGTTTTTCCAGATCCTGCTGACCTTGGCGGCCTCGAGTGAGCTTTGGCACATCGCACCTCGTCATCTTCTGTCAGACGCAGCCATTTCCGAGGTGCTGACATGTCACAGCGACTTGACAAGATCGGCGCTGCGTCAGTGGCACGCAGGTGGCAGAGAGGCAGGGCGCCAATTCAGCACATCCACCCCAGATGGTCACTTGTGGCTCGGCCAGGTCACATTTAGAAAAGGGACAATGAAAGAGATGGCAGTGGCCACTGTGGAACCCTGTTTTTGGCCACAACAGGAGTGTCACCTCTTGGCCACTCTAAAGCCTGTGTCTGCCCTCTGCCCTTGCTAAGTGTCCCCTGTCTGGGTACATTTTGACAGTGTGACAAGTTTCTCTGACTTGTGGAGGGGGCGCACACTTTAATTTTTAGGAGATATTTCATTTGTGGCCACCAGGGGCATTTTGCCACCTGTGCACAGTCTGCTTTAGTGCCTTTGTCACAGCTATCTGCTGAACACTGTGGGTGCCTTCAGTCTGTCACCCAGGCCACCTTCTCACTCCAGCCAGACACAGAGACCGTAGTGTACAAATAGGACTCGAGACTAGACCTGCTTGTCTCTGGGGTGACCACACGCCAGCAGTGTCCACCCATAAGGACCAGTTTTTAAAGCATGTTTTAGTGGGCTGGACTGTCCGAGTTTTATCACAGGACTGCCCAGTATGACAAGGCAGTGGTCACTCGCCTGTCCAGAACATCCTCGGATTTGGGAAGTGGGATCCCCATGAAGACCCAGCCTCCACTACTGCCAGCCAGTCCTGTCAAGAGAAGCCCACCCAAGTGCGTCTCACCTTCCCACTCCTCTCCGCCGGACAGACGGCAGTCCAGTTCATGTCTGTTCTCTGTTCCATGGACGGTGTGCACAGATGAATGTCAGCTTGTCCATTCAGTTGAACTCAGACCTGCTTATCCAAGGTGGTGTCTTGGTGGCCAGCACCTACCTGGGCAGCACAGGGGGCAAGCCATGCATAGCCACATTCGGCTACCAACAGCAGTCACTCAATGGTAATTGATTTAATATTTCTACATGCAAATCGTAAGGTGACCTCCCAGCCAGTAGGGGCACTCTAGCATAATCAGTCTAAAGCCAATGCCCACCCACAGTCTTCTACCACTATCGACAGTTCTGTGGGTCATAAGGGGGCTGCATTGGGCAGAACACAAGTGACACCACGCCAGTCCAGTGAAGGTCCACTCGTGACATCCTAACACACATGGGGACATCAGTTAGCCAAACCTGCACATGTCAGAGGACTTCCCACACAGACACAGGGAGAACATGCAGAGCAGCCTCCATGGATGATGGCAGGACGTGGACTTTGTGAGGTTGTGCCACCCTGATATCCGTACCCAAACATCATTAACTTGGAATTGAACTGTGCTGTTTCTCCATAGTTGAATATTGGTGACATACCAGCCATACCAGTGTCCCCTCCTTCACACACCCGTGACCAAACTAATCTGTCACAGGTTTAAGTTAAGGCGTGTCACTCCATGTTTTACATTGACTTGTCGTCACTGAGTGTGCAGTTCTATAGTCGGGGGTCCAAATTCAAGCCCCCTCTCAAATCGATCGCCACCTTCTCCTGTTCTTGCTGCCATGGCTCTAGTTCTGTCGTTTTTTTGTCTTCCTTCATTCATCGACTTCCCCACTGCTCTGGATTTTCTTCACGCGCCATCTGCCTGCTCCCATGGGCACCACACTAGAGCCCCCTGTGCAGCTGCCCTCCAAGCAGACGCCTTGTGGCGTTTTGATGAATGTCCTGGGGTGGACGTGCTCTGATGTTGGTGCCCCTCCTGAGCGATTTAATCAACAGAAATTCAGCCAGCTCAAGTGCCATTAGTGCATCGGCCAAAGCCCATAATCTGCCCGGCTAATCCAGTAAAGTCACAAATCTGATTGCCGGTAATGACATGATCTCCACGCACAGCACGGCATGGCACAGCATGGCATGGTGCACCAGCCAGCTTCATTTAGGGACACGGTGGGAATGCAGAAGAATATTCAGAAAAATGAAATTCAGTCTCCTGCACGTGACCAACAGACCTGAAGGGAAAGGTGGCAGACCACCTGAGGGTGAGGGGCAGAGGGCTAGGACACTGCAGTGCCCCCACTGGCTGGGCGGTGACATTACTGTTTGTAAGGAGAAGAAAAAAATCAGCAGCCATTGCATTGTCATCAGCGGTGGCTGTGTGGATGGGGACATACAGTATGAAGCAAAATGGCTTTAGCTTCTCTTGTGTGACTGGGCGGCACGGCCCCTGAAGAATCAAATCAGTGGCCATTGAATATGTGATAGTGGTGGGAGGAGTCTGATGGGGACGAATGAAGACCTGCTTCTCCTCTCTACCACCCCCTTATGGCCGAGTGTCTCATTACAGCCAATCGACTTTGAATTCTTGTTAGTGATAGCAGGGTGTGGATGGAGAAGTATAAAGCACCTTGGCATTAGCTTCATTTTCATTCACTGTACTAGAGCGCCCCTGCTGCCTGGGAGGTCACATTACAAGTTGTGGGTAGAAAGAAAAAATCAAGAGACAGTGAATTATTGGTAGTGATAGCTTAATGTGGCAAAATGTTCATTGACTTGATCATACTATTCTGTAGAGCCCCCAGTGCCCAGGAGGCCACATTACAGTTTCAAAGGAGAAGGATAATATCTATCTATCTATCTATCTATCTATCTATCTATCTATCTATCTATCTATCTATCTATCTATCTATCTATCTATCATATAGTGCCTTTTCTATCTATCTATCTATCTATCTATCTATCTATCTATCTATCTATCTATCTATCTATCTATCATATAGTGCCTTTTCTATCTATCTATCTATATCTATTATATAGTGCCTTGCATCTATCTATCTATCTATCTATCTATCTATCTATCTATCTATCTATCTATCTATCTATCTATCTATCTATCTATCTATCTCTATTATATAGTGCCTTGCATCTATCTATCTATCTATCTATCTATCTATCTATCTATCTATCTATCTATCTCTATTATATAGTGCCTTGCATCTATCTATCTATCTATCTATCTATCTATCTATCTATCTATCTATCTATCTATCTATCTCTATTATATAGTGCCTTGCATCTATCTATCTATCTATCTATCTATCTATCTATCTATCTATCTATCTATCTATCTATCTATCTATCTATCTATCTATCTATCTATCTCTATTATATAGTGCCTTGCATCTATCTATCTATCTATCTATCTATCTATCTATCTATCTATCTATCTATCTATCTATCTATCTATCTATCTATCTATCTATCTATCTATCTATCTATCTCTATTATATAGTGCCTTGCATCTATCTATCTATCTATCTATCTATCTATCTATCTATCTATCTATCTATCTATCTATCTATCTATCTATCTATCTATCTATCTATCTATCATATAGTGCCTTTTCTATCTATCTATATATCTATCTATAAAGTCAGTCAGCAATGAGTTGTGGGTAACAGTAACTGAAAGTGGGTATGGATGAACGAGGTCCATGGGTATTAGTACCTTTTTTGACTATGCCGCATTGCCCCTAGTGACTTGGTGGTCATATTACAACCTTAAAATCTATGATTTAAAGGATAATATATGTAATTCTAATCTGCTCTACAGTGGCCCCAGTGGCTAGGAGGTCACATTACAGTTTCAAAGGAGAAGGATAAAGTCAATCACCAATGAATTATTAAAAGTGGCAAGGTGTTGATGGGGACATTTAAAGGACACTGGCTGTAGCTTCATTTTTCATCCTGTTGCACTGCCCCTGGTGCCTAGGAGGTCACATTGCAATTTTAAATTAGGAAGGTAAAATAAATGACAATTAAATGACTGATAATGGTAGCGGAATGTTGATGTATAGGATTCATGGTCTTTAGTGGCGCTTTGAACCAATGGGCAGTGTCCCAGTGGCTAGGAGGTCACATAACAGTTTGAAAGGAGAAGATACAGTCAGCCTGCAATGAACTATGGGTAATGGTCTCAGAATGTGGATGATTTTGTATAAAGCAAATTGGTTTTGGCTTCATTTTAATTGACTGTCCTAGGGTGCCCCCATTGGCTGGGATGTCACATTGCAGTTTGGCATGTCGATGATCAGTTATGGTTGGTGGTAGTAGGGTGTGGATGAGGACGTATGGAGGACATTGGCTTTAGCTTTATATGTTTGACTTTGCTGCACTGCCCCCGGTGCCTAGGAGGTCAGATTACAGTTTTTAATCCGAGTGATAAACTCCGCTACAGTTACAGTTGTTGATAATGGTTCTTGAACGTGGATATGGACTTATAGGGTTCATTGGCTTTAGCACCTTTTTTTCCATTTTTTACTATTCTGCAGTGCCCCCGGTGACTTGGAGGTCACATTACAATTTGAAGTCAGTCACCAATAAATTATTGATAGAGGTGCCAGCGTATGGATGGGGATCTTTTTTTTTTAATTTAGCTATTCTGCACTGTCCCCAGTGGTTAGGAGGTCACATTGCAGTTTGCAAGCAGCAACATAAATGACCATTACACTGGTGAGTGTGACAGCAATGCAGGAGACATAAGAAGTACTCTGGTTTAACTCTTATGTGCTGTAGTGCCCCCTTGTGCCTGAGTGCTGTTATTACACATTACCTAGATGGTGACATTTGGACTCAGTGCCGCTTGGCTCTGCCTGGGACGCTATGGTGTGAGGATAAGTCCGAGGCTTTTTACTGATGGCCTTTTCTTCTGTTTGCTTTTGCAGGAAAACCCGTACCTGTGCAGTGACGAGTGTGATGCCGCCAATCCCGACCTGGCACATCCACCTAAGCTGATGCATGACAAGGAGAAAAACGGCCTGCTGACCTACTGGCAGACGGTGACGTGGAGTCGCTTCCCCGAGCCCCTGTTGGCCAACATTTCACTTTCTTGGAATAAGAGCATCGAGCTGACAGATGACATCCTGATCACGTTTGAGTACGGCCGGCCCACCATCATGGTGCTGGACAAGTCCTTGGACTATGGACGGACATGGCAGCCGTACCAGTTCTACGCCGACGACTGCATGGACGCTTTTGGCATGCCGTCCAAGAGAGTCCAGGAGCTCTCGGCCACCAACGTAACCCGGGTCATCTGCACGGAGGAGTACTCCCGCTGGGTGGGCTCCAAGAATGAGAAGAACGTGCGCTTCGAGGTGCGGGACCGTTTTGCCATCTTCGCTGGGCCTCACCTGCGGAACATGGACAGCCTTTACACCCGCATGGAGAGCATGAAAGGGCTGAAGGACTTCTTCACCTTGACCAACCTCCGGCTGCGGCTCCTGCGCCCAGCACTGGGTGGCACCTACGTGCAGCGCGAGAACCTCTACAAATATTTCTACGCCATTTCAAACATTGAAGTCTCAGGAAGGTAAGAGCAGGTCCTTGGCGTTTGTCTCCGTGTGTTGTGTTTCCTTCCATTTGTGAGGCCACACGGCCACTTGAGTGAGGCTGCGCCATTGTGTGCCACTAGGGGGCGCTTTTACTGAATTTGCCACAAAATGGACTCCATTATTTCAGCTGAAGTTTCTCAGTTATTTAATATGTCTGCTCAAATATGACCCAAAAAATGCCCTAATACGTCCATTGACCTCTTCATTGGGGTACATCGTAGCACCCCCTGCTGGGAAAACCCAAAACCACTTTCTCCTTTTTTATTGTCTACTAAAGTGTTGGGTAAGACTCTCACATGTTCAACTTGGGGTCTGAACTGACTGCTCAGGTGGGACACAGCCATTAGTGATGCACACACCACCCCGATCCGCCCACCCCCAGCCCCCCCCCCCCACACCACTTTGAAGGGATTTGTGTATTTATGAATGAGGGTCAGGGAAGCAATGTTCTCTGTGGCCACTAGAGGGCGACTGTGGCGGTGAGAAGGCCACCACTTCTGTCACCTCTCCAGTCTTGTGTGCCCTCTAGTGGCTACTGAGCACATTGCACCACTGACCCTCACACAAAAAGGCACAAATCCCAGGAGACGGCTGTCCTACTGCCACCTAGAGGTTACAAGGAGCCACGTCTGGCCTGAATCCCACTTTGCGCTCCCCCTTTGACATGGACTCATGTATATTGTGCCCCCACTGGATGAAATAATGAAACAGTGAAGGGTGTGAGAGTCTCCCCCTAACCTAACCCCCCCCCCCCCCAAGACTCCCACATGTCTCTGGTGACCAATCCAAATGTTCTCTCTTGGCCTTTCAATTATAAGGTGTCCTGCACAGTTTACAGACTCCATCAGTTTAAATGCTCCGTAGCTCCTCACCCCTCTGAGTTCTCAAAGCAACTGCAAAACCAAAACCAGCCATGTGGGGGCGCCAGGTGAGGCCTCAGTGCCTTGAAATGTGACTGACATGATGTGACATAAAGAGCAATATGGAGGAAGGGGTGGGGCTTCAGGATCAATTTGAAGATTTCCTTTGTATAGAAGGGGTGGGACTTGATGTCTAATTTGAATATTATCTGGGGCGACAAAGGGGTGGGGCTATAGTTCAATTTGACTATTTGGATCAAAGGGTGTGGTTTTGAGTTCAATTTGAATATTATGGATGAGGTAGACAAAGAGGCGGGGCTTCAGGTGCAGATGAGCTTTGCTATGGTGGGGGGGTGTGACCTCAGGTTCAACCCTGGAAGTTGAAGTCAAAGGGAGTCAAAGCCACTGCATAGCCAAAATCAGCCATGAGGGGGCGCCATTTAAGGTCGCAGTGCATTGAAATGTCACAGAAGGGTGACCAGAGTGGGTACACTGCGTGACAGGAAATTTCTGCATTGCTCATTTTAGTTTGTTTGCTTTTTTTCTTATGAAGCTCACTTTGCCCACATCCCCCAGACCATCGGTGGTCTAAATGTGGCTCTGCTTCCCTGTCAAGGAGCTTGTGTGGCATCTGTCACGCTGCCACTTGATGTCTGAACACAACAATTAACAAATTGTGTCAACACAGTGGGGTCACATGTTGGCCTAACAATTAGTGCTTCTGCCTCACAGCTCTGGGGACTTGGGTTCAAATGCCAGCCCAGTCACTATCTGTGCACAGTTTGTGTGTTTCTTCCTACATTTTGAAGATGTCTCAGTGGCAGTGATCATGGCCTGTGGTGGACTGGCACCCTTTTCCTGCCTTGCGCCCCATCGTGGGCACTCTGCCCTCCATGAGTCCGTAAGTGAGTTCAGTGGGGCCGCTAGTCAGATTAATGGATGAATGAATGAAGTGAGGAGCTGAATACCAGCAGGCATCCACACCCGGGCTCCCTCGCCCGCTGGCAGTCCTTGAGGTCAGCCTAAAGCATGGAGGTCATTGGGCAGCACTGCCACCTGGTGGCCCCTGCTGGTACTGCACCCTGCACTGCACTGTTTGCCTCATTCGCTCGCACCTCCCGAAGAGCGAGGGGAGGCGTAGGAAGTGAACTAAATGAGAAGGGCTTCTGCGGCTCCATCTGGAAGTGCGTATTGATCAGAGGTGTAAGCCGACACCGGCGAGATGAGAGTCAGCTGTGGAGACTTTCCGCTGACGGGTGCATTCGGAGCCTCGCCATTGGCCTGCCTGATTTAGCAACGAGACGATTAGAAAAATGAATGGAGTTATCTCATCGGCCGGCCTGTAACATCAGCCCCCCATCAATAGTTATTTTAGGACCTCCGGGCCGGATTTCATTTATCTAATGGCTGCTGAGTCGGTGAAGCTGAGTGACTGATGCAGAGGTCTGGTGGGCCGGTGTGTTAAAGTGGCCAGCAGCCCCAAAGAGTGAGGACTGGCCCGGATCTAACAGGTGTTTGTATTATATAGCGCCTCCACCTCCATGACTACACGTCTGGTCTAACACATCCTCACCCGTGCGAGGGGTCCACATCTGAGGCCTAATGGGGGCTGCAGCTCTCCCCCAGTCACATGTGCCAGTTAAGAGTCATCAGCACTGGGCCAGAGGGGCCAGCAGGGGGCGCACTTCCCACATGTCTTATGGGCCAGTCAAACGTAGTGCAGGCAGTGGAGGACAGGGGGCGCTCTCAGACTCTCCCAGCTCCTCACTCCCACCCTTTGTCTATGGTGCGTGTGTGACGGCGGCTGCTGCTGATGATGAATACTTCATGCGTGGTTATGAATCTGATCTTCATATTTACCATTCATATACTGACAATAATATTACAATTATTAATACCGCGTAATCTTAGGAGGTGGAAGGCTGAATATGGACTTTCAGAGAAGGTGTCGAAGGGACAGTCACAGAGCAGCATGGCCGAGAGCTCCTCTTCTCTGCCATTTTAAGCACTAATCATGTGTAATTGAAGGTAATCAAGCTGAAAAGCCAGCACGGCGCGATGTGGCGCGTTCTAAATGAGCAGCACACTGGAGTGACTGGCCGATCGAAGAAGAGAGCAATTATTTGCAGTGGTAATCAGGGACGCCGTTAGCCATCAGCCACAAAATTACAGCTGCGTGCAATAAAGTCAGAGAGATGAAACAACGGGTAACCCCACCCGAGGTGCAGGGCGCTATATAAATGAGACCTGATCATAGGTGTTGTGGGTTCAAAGGGCACCCGTCTGACTGCCAGGGTGATTTGAAGGTGACATGAGGGGCAGAGAAGTTCAAATCCTTTGGGGTTGGTGAATGACACAAGGCACGGAATAATCAGTGCATTTCCTTTATATGTATATTTATATATATATATATATATATATATATATATATATATAGTGCCTTTTACAGCACATAACAGCATCTGGCTCTTCACAAACAAAGTGCAACTTCAGTGCATTGTAAAATAAGGAGCTTGATGGGCAGAACAGCAGACCTGGCGTCACCAGTCACATAAGAGGAAAATGGAGAAAGAGCAGCCCGAGTGGTCTGGTTTGAAAGGGGCGGAGCTTCGTGCTCAATCTGCATAATATGATCATGGTAGAGAAAGGGGCGGGGCTTCGACTTTAATTTGAGTATTATCATCATGACAGTGAAAGGGGCAGGGCTTCATGGACAATCTGAATATTATTATCAAAGTAGAGAAGGGGCGGAGCTTCATGTTCAATCCAAATGTTGCGATCCAAATAGAGAAAGGGGCGGTGCTTCCTGCTCAAGCTGTGTAATATGATCATGGTAGACAAAGGGGCGGTGCTTCGACTTTAATCTTAGTATTATCATCATGACTGTGAAAGGGGCAGGGCTTCATGGACAATCTGAATATTATTATCAAAGTAGAGAAGGGGTGGAGCTTCATGTTCAATCTGCGTATTATGATGATGGTAGAGAAAGGGGCGTGGCTTCAACTTTAATTTGAGTATTATCATCATGGCTGTGAAAGGGGCAGGGCTTCAGAGTCAATCTGAATAGTATGGTCATAGTTGAGAAAGGGGTGGAGCTTGAGGGTCAGTGATCGAGGTAGAGAAAGGGGTCCTTGAATTCAATCTGAATATTATCATCACTTTAGAGGAAGGGTTGGGGGCTTCAGGTTGAATCTGAAAATTATGATCAAAATTAAGACCGGAGAGGGCTTTGGGTTCACTTGGAGTATTATGCTAAACATAGATAAAGGGGTGGAGCTTCAGATTCAGTTTTGAATATTATGGTTGAGGTAGACTAGTTGAGTTATACTGTCTGGGGGGATAGGTGTGGCCTCAGGTTCAACCTTTGTGTTATTATTTAAGCTGGAGAAAGCGGTGGGACGTCTGGTACAATTTAAATATTATTACATACGGTATTAATGTTGTTCCTGAATACCATAATGTAGGTGGAAAAAGGGGATGAGCTTTATATTTAACTTTAATCTGAGGCTCAGTAGAGACTCCATGATGGACCTCTGGCCTTGTATGTTTTTAAGATTGCCAAGACCTATGAAGAGGAAGGGGCGGAGCTGAACGTCAAGTGCAGAGAGAGAGGGTCAGGCTGTGAATATTATGACCACTAATGACTTGCAAACTGACCTTGAAAAGGGGTGTGGCTTTGGGTGCAATTTCAATATTCTGACCTAGGAAGCTATGGCTTGAAAGGGGCGTGGCTTGAGTTAGTCTAGATATTGTGATTGCTTGAGAGTCATCAATCAGCCTTTGGAGTGAAAAGGGGTGGTGTCTGTTGTGCAATTTGAATATTGGGTGTGGTGTGGCCTCAAGTGTAATTTGAATGTTACAGCCTAAGGTGAGAAGGGGCGTGTCCTGAGATTCTATTTAAATATTGTGATCTCTAAAGACCTATAGGCAGACCCAGAGACTAAAGAGGGGTGTGGCTTTAGGTGCTGTCATTTACTCTTCTTTAACAAGATCTGACCAAAGGCTGCTTTTGGTCTTCATAACACTTCCAAAGCATCAGTAGATCGGTTATTCATGTCTGTGCAGTGTGGCATATTGACAGGATGGTTAAACGACTTGTTAATATGAAGGATTAATATGTAGTCTTATACTAAATACAGAATAGCAAGAAAAGTGACGTTTTGTCAGCAGGTCACATGACAGAGATGAATAAACACTTTTCTGATGCTTTGGAGTGTTATGAAGACCCCGAGAAGCCTTTGCTAAGGTCTTGTTACGTAAGGGGAGTGAGCAGTAGATGCATTTTTGCAGCACCTAAACTCAGGTGTTTCCCAATCTGCATATTCTGATCACTGGATACTCATAAATAGAGGAAGAGCGAGTCTTGAAGCTTCAGGTCTAATTTAAATATTGTAATCTAGGGAGAGAAGGGGCGTGGCCTCAGGTGTCCTTTAATATTATGATTATGAGGTGGCAGTGACACTCTCCCGTCAGCCGTTCTTTCAGGTAGTGTGATAGGTGGCACCACAATGCAGGTGGCATGGCCCCCTAGTGGCTAAAGAGTGGAAAGAACAAAGGCAGACATGAAGACCCCTAAAGGGCTTTGGGATGAGAGTCACTAACATGAAGTGTGTGCTCAAGATGGAGGGACAATCCGCATGACATGTAGTTGCATAGGACAATGACGGTAGTTATGGAATTCATGAAAATGTCATCACTTATAGTGTTGCTGGCTCTCCCAGTGGCTTTGGGACTCAGGACTGGACAACAGTGTGTCATGGCACACGCTCACACATTTCTATTGTAGGGGATTCAGGGCTGCGTATTCAGCTGATCTGCATGGAGTGACCCAGGAGAAGCCCCCTTCAGTAGCGAGTGACTTTTTGAAAAGCAAAGTCCCTGAATATCTGGAATGTGGTGTGAATATCATGCCAGCAGTGTGGCCCCCTAGTGGTTAAGGAGCTAAGGCAACAAGGCATGAGTGACCTCAGCGTGCCACCCTACCTGTGCTGTGACAGCAGAACTAAGTGACAGGTCGTTACAAACAACAGACACGTTTATTATATATAGCGCCTTGCCAACCCAAGCCCAGGTGAGTGAAGTGACTCACTCGGGGTCATAGAGGATGAGGCTAACTCACGGCTTCCTCTCGCTATAAAGCCACTTCACTCTGGTGGGCTCATGGATGTCCAGCCGGGTGATGGGCTCGAGTGAGGTGACGTGGCCACTCTGCTCTTCCTCTCACTTTACATTTCCAGTCAGTTTGAGAAGATGATGAGTGTAATGCAGGCTCTGATCCTGTAGGGGGCGCTGACTGAGCACCACAGTCTGGTCCAGAGCAGCAGCCCAGTTCGCTTTTGTGGCTTCCCAGTGTCCCAGCCTTTCTTGTCCCCCCACCCCCAAAGTTATTAATCCTTCAGGCTTTGACACTCGGCCGTCATTTCCGTTTTGTTTTTTGTTCCTATGTGAACCTCGGAGGCTGTGATGGTCTTCTCTCTTTACATAAGCTGGGGGTCCCACCCTGGGTGGACTCACATAAATGCCCTCTCTGCACTCTGATGCATTCTGGGAGACTGTGCACTGACTGCATTGATGAGGAAGCAGACGGGACAAGCAGGGGGATTGGGAGAGGGGGGTCCAGCCAGGTAGTCGTCCAGCACTGCTGACTGAGCGATAAGACGGCCGTCCGCTAAGTGCTCTGTGAGGGAAGGCAGCCAGAGCTTTCCAGTAAAGTGGAGGCGGGGTGCCCAGACAGAGCGGCCGTTTTGTGGAGACCCTGCACAGAGCAAAGATGAGCCCTGACTTGTGCCCCAGGGATTGCATTGCCCACACAAATGTTTGCTGAGCGCAGAACTCCTGCTCCAGATTTTCCCTCAATCTGCACGGCCATCAGCTTCTGTGACCACTGGATGTCTGACTGCCTGGGCAGGTCCACCATCCTTGGTGAGAAGTGGCCACCCGCCATGACAATGGTCATTCTGTGACCCTCAGAGCCTTTTGCGTCTCACAGGTGGCATTGATAGAAGTACCGTCATGTGAAAAAGTAAGTACACCCCAAATTGAACCCTGGTCTTATTGCTGTGTGGCAGCAGCATTACCAGTGTGCCACCATGCCACCTAAAACCTCAAAGCATTAAACAATCCCAAAGGGGCAGGAGGGGAACCGTTAAACCCCTGGGCCACAGTCCCCTTTACGCAAGGGACCCTGACCTTAAATAAATAGGCTGAGGGCGGTGCCTCAGGAGTCAAGTCAGTAGCTCCACCCCCCTGAGCCTCCACCCACAAGTCTCAAGGGACATTAAAACTAAAAAAACAAAATCCAACAAAATCAAAAATCATTGGGACATAAACAAAGGGAAGGAAGAACATAAATAGACGATAAAACACAAAGAGAGTCCATAATCACAGCGGCCTGCGCCCCCCAAAACACCCAAACAGATACATCTCAAAAGGGAGAGGAGGACCAAGAAACCCCTGGCATAAAATAACCAAATTGAATTGTTAGAAGAAAGCAAAGGTGGCCTGAGCTGATGGCCTCTCCTATCTGACACGTGTGGAGTTTTCATCCATTTTGTGTTTTTTTCAGTTCTTGAGGTTCATTTTTTATTTTGATTTTCATTTCGTTCCCGTTTTGCTTTTCTTATGCGACGTGTTTTAAATGTGTCATGTGACTGCGATCTGATGAAGTTATAAAGAGGGCAGCGGTGTCTTTAGATGTCCATACGCTGTGTCTCTCCAGCATCAGGTTTGGTCTTTACCTTTGACTTTTGGTTCTCGCTTTCTCCGTTTCATTCCCGGTTCCTTCTCAGGTCGGCCTCCTCGCCTGTCCCGACTTGCCCACGTACATCATCTTGTAACATTTTAGGCCTTTTCACAGTTTAGGTCGAGGCCGCCCCGCAGTGTTAGGGCCCTGCCCGTGCCTTTCTCAGGAGACTGCAGATCTCATCCTTCAGCTCAGCTTCCCATCTGCTTTTCTTGGTGAGGCCAGCGGTTATGACAGGAGATATGACCAGAAAACAAGACGTGCCGGGATCGAGAACCAGGAAATCCAGTCGCTCAGAATGTCAGCAACCAAACACGAGGGTCAAGGCCGGAGCTGATGCTGAAGGGTTGCCACCAGATAAAGGAGCAAAGAATCCTGAGAAAGTCTCAGATAGAAAATGGCCACCTAAACTGGCCTTGTAACCCTTTCCTGTAATTGACAGCAGGGTCATGACATCTAAGCCACGCCCCCCCGAGCTCCACTTGCGTCATAGTGATGGGGACGCTAAAAGTAGCGACTTCCAAAGACGGGAGCAAATGATGTGCCTGCCTAAATACTCTTTAGATCTTCAAGTACGTGTGAGGTCACTCTTCAGACCACCAAAATCAACATGTTAAGGGGTCAAACCATCCTAAGCAGAAGTTATACAATACGTAGTCACAACACTGCCCCCTTGGGGTCACCATACAAACAACAAGGAAAATCACAAACTGAACTACACAAAGGCCCAAACACCAGAAAACACAACATGGAAAAGTCACAAGCAACAGAATTTAACATGAATATAGAGACTATTGTGGTACGAAGGACGAACACGGGTTCAACATATTGGGGTACCGCCCCAGTAATCCCTGTTTAAAAAACAAATAGCATCACAGTCCAACAGCACCTGGCTGTGGTCCTTCCAAACTGACAGCGCCCCCTCTCTTCCTGTGGTGGTATCGTTTACCTCACCAAAGCCTTGAAGTCACCCGATGGGCACACTTGAGTGACAATATCCAAAAATAATCAACAAATGGCAACAAAATGAAGAAAGGAAAACAAAGACCCTAACACAGACACAGCGCCTCCTCCTGGTGGTAGTAGTGGGATTCAAGAACACATCCCTTATTATAGACTTGGCGTCCGGGTGGACAAGTAAAATTATAACACTTCCATGGGCATCACCTAAAATGTGCCACCACTGACTTCTTCCCGTTGGCCTGCCATAGGCAGCTAAGGGCCATGGGTTTGAATGCCCACCCTGGCACTTGCCACAATTCAGAATCACTCCCTAGAAGCTGCTCAGTAAGCCAAGAAATTTGTGCCAGCGGTGGGATTCCAGAACACTCACTTGGCACAAGTCAAGTAGCTAGAAAGCTAGTGATGCCCCCTGTGGCCCAAAGTACTGTGAGTTTGTCTTTCACCCCCGCCCCCAGCTCAGCATCGCCCCCTAGGGTTGCTCCAAATAAAGGAGCCCCTGCCTGGACACATGGTGCCGCGCCAACTCTGAAATTGCTCCAGCATTTCTTTTCTCCTGCTGGGTGCCCCAGAACTTTCAGTGACAGCGAGTGACTTTCAAGTTGTTCTCTTTGATATTTGGAAAAGTCAACGTCGTTAAGGCTGCCTGCCCGCCTGCCCGCCTGCCCGCCTGCCCGCACCATTTCTTGTTGAAAAGATCACACTGGCGCGTTTGTGCTCATGTTTATTCAACAGACAAGCTCAGCGCCGGCCTCTCCAGGATAAACACAAACCCCAGACTGCTAAACATACAAGGAAGTGGACATGCGGGCCGAGACCCTCTGTGACGGAACGCCGCTGCCAGGCTGGTAGACATCCTTGATTCCATTTAAATGAGGGCCACACATCGGTAAGGGCAGCTGCTCGTTTGCATTTCATGTCGACTCCAGGCGGCCTGCAGTTACGTGAAGGTGCAGCGAGTGGGGCCGGTGCTAATTCATGGGGTCTTAATCTGCCCCCGGGTGCCATTTGTATACTGCGTTGCTGGGCACGGGGGCACTCAAGAGCAAGGAGGGCAGAGCTGCTCAGTATGGGCCAGACACATGTGTGAGAGTGGACAGTCACTTATTTACAATCATGAAATTATACCCTGATATAGCGCCTTTTGCATTATAGTATCTCTCACAAACAAGTTCAAATAATACCCAGCACTACCTCTGTCTTACCTTCTACAGTGCCACTCATCTTCAGACCCCTAAAACAGCAGGCCCTCCATTACAGTCATTTCTCCTGTGGATGAGGGATGTCCAGAAGCGCCACACGTGAACAGCGATTGTGTTTTTAGAACAGAACGCCCCTCAGCCAGTCTTCAGTTTATATAGTGCCTTGCAGTGTGAGACCCATTGCACGACGCATTCCAGAATCCATCCATCATCCAACCCGCTATATCCTAAGTACAGGGTCACGGGGGTCTGCTGGAGCCAATCCCAGCCAACACAGGGCGCAAGGCAGGAAACAAACCCCAGGCAGGGCACCAGCTCACCGCGGGGCACACACACACATACACACACACATTAGGTGCACCTAACCTGCATGTCTTTGGACTGTGGGAGGAAACCCACGCAGACACGGGGAGAACATGCAAACTCCACACAGGATGGACCTGGGAAGCGAACCTGGGTCTCCTAACTGTGAGGCAGCAGCGCTACCCACTGTGCCACCATGCCGCCCTGTTCCAGAGTAATGTCGCAATATCACCTATTTCAAGAAGACACCGACAGCACACCTGGTCATTCCAGGTTTATCATGTAGCGCCTTTCATTGTGAACAACCGCATAACGAGCCACAGCTTCAATGCTCAAAGTCAGCTGTCGTTTATCTCGTATGCTACAGCGTCCAATGAACAGATGGCTTCAAAAAGCAATTCAAAGTGGAGTTCTGCGGTTTATTATTAGTATGGTTTATATAGCGCCTTTCATCATGACACCTCTAGAGTGTGCAGAGCCAATTAATCCTCAAGAAGTTCAATTTGGTATGAAACTAAAGAAAGCATTGAATTGTAAGCCACCTTCCTCATACTGTATATAGCGCCTTTCTTTGTTAGTCGTCAAGAGCAGTGCGACACATCAGGTACTGTATCATGTCTCCGGGCTGAGACGGTCTTTATTTGATGTAGTGTCACCAGGGTGGCTTCTCGCTTCTGTGTTTCTTATGGGTGGCACCATTTCATGAATTATTCATTGTGGGTGTGGCCTTCATTTGTATTTGATAAGAGCACAGCCACATTTGGAATTATTTCTCCAGGTGGTTTGTCTGTGGTGAGTGTGGCAACGTGCTATCAGCGCATGCTTCCAACCTTGTGGGCGGAGCCTATGTTTATAAGACTAATTGTGGGTGTGGCTTCTGCTAAATGCATTTTTTGTGGTGGCCACTGTTCTGGTTGTTTCTCTTGGGAGGGGCCTACATTTATGAGGCTCATTGTGGGTGTGGCCTCCAGCTCCATTTTGAATTACTTCTTGTGGGTGGAGCCTGTGTTTGTGCTACTATTTGTGGGTGTGGCCTCTAGTTCATGTATTTTGGGGTGAGCTGCTTATCAATGTTGGGGTGACCTCTGGCAATTTCTATTAAAGGCATGGTTTCTTGTGGGTGGAGCCTGTGTTCATAGGTGCTAATTGTGGGTGTGTCCTCTTCTGAATGTCTTGTTCTTGGGGGTGTGGCCTGTGCTGTAGTTATTTCTTGTGGGTGGAGCCTGTGTTCATACAGCTATTTGTGGGTGTGGCCTCTGCTTTATGCTTTTTTTTTTTTGTGGTGACCTCTGCCTAATTCTGTTGAGGGTGTGGCCACTATGCTATTGACTCTTTGTGGGTGTGGCCTTCGCTTTGATTATTTCCTATGGCGTCTTTATTCATTTTGACAGTTATGTTTTGTGACTGTGGGGGTCTTCGTTATCCATCTGTCCTCTGTTTCCAGTCCTCCACACTGACAGTGCTGGGTGCCAGCTCCGGCAGGACGCCTTCACTGGAGAGAACATGCAATTCGGTGGGCTGCCCTCTGCCTTGTGCCCATTTTTCAGGATTTTCCCCCCACTGGAGGCCCCTGGCATTGGTTCAGTTGGTTGATATTTTTTGATTTCCTCACCCGCTGTGTTCTTTTCTCGCTGTTTGAGTTTTACGTCCGTTTTCTCCTGATGCCTCGTTCCAAGCTTTACTTTTCTTCTAAAATGTGAGTTTTCATTACAACAACGGCACCAAGTACAGCGTGGCAGAAAGCACTCGGGCGCACATGTGCAGAAGTAAAAGCCTTCTGCTGAGTTTCGATTCTCCGGAGACACTTCCAGTTTTTTTTTGTTTTTTTTCCTTTGCATCTAAAAGCCTTCTGCTCCAGCTAATACAACGTTAGTAAAAAAACGAGGACGCGTGTCTTAGTAGGCCTCGCTGGCAAGGGGCACCAGCAGAGCTGCCAGCCTAAGGTGTTTGTGCCAGTGGGGTCACACAGAGAGGTCTTGATGGTTCTATATAGCGCCTTTCCTACTCTTCACCTTATCCTTAAGCTGTGAGGTGACCTGCGCAGGGTCACATAGGGGTGGGGACTGACTTGATAAAGTGCCTTTCCATCACAGCCATCATGCCAAGGTGTTTTATGGGTACAGACAGGTCACCATGGCACACTTTGAACCATGGAGTGGGTGTGATTATCACCTCCTTAGTTTATATAGTGCCTTTCACAGCAAGACTTGTTCAAGTGTATCAGGTGTTGGAAGAGACCCTCAGACCAAAGTGGTGGCCATCTTTGAGCCTGAAGTCCAACGCCTCAGCCACTTGGGCCCACAGACCCAGGAGACACATTCAGTTCCTTAAAATGGGCTGTTTGGGACTTTGGTGCCATGGTGCCCCCCTCTAGTCACTTTGACCCGAGTGACTAAGGAAGTTGCTGTTTGGTCCACCTATGACCCCCCCAAGTCAGTTGAGGAGCACAGATAAACACTCTGAGGGTGACGATGGCACCCGTGACACTGAAGAGCTGCCGAGTGAAGGCACTGATTGCTCTGGGGTCAGTCACCAGGACCAAAGGACATGCAGCACCTGGAAGACCACTGGCAGACCCCCCCCCCATTGAGACTGCACCGAGGGGGAGGTGGGTATGGTGGAGGAGTACAGGGACACAAGGCCAGCATACACGGTCATTTCACCAGTCAGGTTAGGAATGCCAATGGATCATCGGGCGAGGGGCCCACTCGAGCTTTAGCAGTTGATGAAGAGCTACACGGGAGCTGGGGGTCCAAACTGAATGTGCACAGTCAGGACCGCCAGTCAACAAATCCAATAGTGCCCCCCCAACCCCCAGCTGTGGCCCCCTCTGCTGTGGTCGTCAGGTGAACAGGCCAACAGCAGATACCCAAGTGCTGTGAAGGGCGCCATATCTTACGTGAACGCTCCTTTCACTTTCATCCAGATAACCTGATGTTAGCTTGGGCCAGCGTCTATATGGCGCCTTTCACAGTTTGGTATTTAGGTCTGTGCAGATCGATTTAAAAAGCAGTTAAGCTTACAGTAAAAGAAAGTAAGAAAGAAGCTGGCAAAGCCCAGAGCCGTGGCGCAGCCCGCCGTGCCGCATGACTTGCCAGCAGCTCGGAGGTGTCGGGGGGCTTTCAGCAGCGATGCTTCACAGCAGACATTGAGTGCAAAATGGCATTCGGGCAGAAAACGGCGAACACTGGAAAGCACTCAGCGGCCCACCGCTTCCTTTTTATTCCGAGGTGGGGGGGCTGCCCTGATGTGTGGAGGTCTCTCTTAGCGTGCCTGACATTGTCCTGAGACCCCTGAAAATCAAGACGGCTGATTGATCGATCGATTGATATCTGCTAAGAGCAAAAGGGCAGAATCACGAAGGGGGGGGCCGGAGGTCTTCAGACCCCCATACATCAGTCAGAACCTTTAGATGTTGTGCCATCAGTAATGCTGCCCACCTTCTTTTAATCCAGTGAGTCCAGAAGGGGGTGGGGGGGGCTGTTGGGAGAGGCAGTCCACTGATGTCACTGAACTGGCGTATCTTGGGGACTCCAGTGTCACATTAAACTCCTGCTCGTGTGTCACCTAAAAATCCACCCGTGTCAAGTCCTCAGAAGGGCCTCTCTTGCCCACCATTGAGTCAAATGTGTGCTGACTTGTCTCAGACATGAGCAGAGGACACGTTGTGAAGAGTGGTCCAAACCCACCACAACCAGGGGAGACCACGGGCCAAAAGCCAAGGCTATGGAGACCCTATGGAGGCCTATAATGGGGACAGCTGTGACGAAGTGGACTATCATTGTCACATGTTGGGAATGCAGCTCCCTGTTGAGCCTGGCCTGTACGTGTCACACCACCTGTTGGAGCGCCTGCTGTGTACACGGGGAGGCTGTGCTGTGTGTGGAGGGGAGGCTGACTGTCCGGTGAACTGTATGAGAGGAATAGGGGGGCACAGGGAAAGAGTTGGAGTTCGTAGGGGGGACTCCCTGCTTGGCACCTGCTGACACAGAGTTTGTCACAGAAGAGCCAAAAGTGACAATTGAGGTCCTCAGACAGGTTCTACTCCATTTACTTGTAGGTCTAAAGATGGAGAGCCAGTTTACGACTTTGTCACAGCCCAGTCCTTCTGCGCACCTCACCAGTGGCTATGAAGCACGTCCTGATCGTGTAGGCCTGACAGGAATATGGAGGGACAATGACAGACAGACAAGTGGTGACCGGTGACAAATCACTCAAGGCCTTGTGTGTGTGTTACAAGATGATAATCATTCATAAAAAATCAAGTCATGAAAAATAAAAAAGCTAATCTATGTGTCAAAGTGGGCCAGTGAGCAAAAAAGATGCCACTCCTGATCCTCAGAGCTTAATCCACAAAAGTGTACAACAGGTGGAACTGAAGACCCCTAAGAAGCCCACCATGGCCTTGAAATGGCGAGGATAGTCTACCAAAAGATCAGAAGTGAACCGCGACTCAGGCCATTCGTCTCTTACTCCAGGTGACATCACAGTAGCAGTCATTGATGTGACATTCGTGTTCTTGAAACTGACACTCTGACCTCTCTCTGCTCTACAAATGCTAATTAAAAACGTTAAAGACGTTTCAGTGCACACTACACACATCCCGAAAATCTCAAGTTACGTTTCCACGCACTGGTCCAAGGTGACTTTGGCTTCCATTCCTTCATTTTTTCCAACTTGAGTACAGGCAGGTGAAGTGACTCGGGCTGAGTGGCACAGTGGTGTCAGCAGTGGGATCTGAACCTGCAGCCTCAGTCCAAAGCCTAAACCGCTACGCCACACGGCCTGCCCTACACCTCTTAGTAAACGATTGGAAAGCTCGTCAGGGTCCCAAAGGCCATGAGGCACATTAATAAAGTCCTTCTGATGTGCAGAACTTGAAATGTGATGTTCTCCTCGGGCCAAAGACAGACAAATGGACACAGCAATTAGACAACTTCACTGTCCACACACTTGGTGTTGGAGATCTCATCTGACAGTTTTGCCCATCAGTCAATAACCCAAAATGACAAAGTGACAACATGTGACCAGAAAGGTCTGCAAATAAGATAAATCTATAAATAGGTAGAAAGACACTTTATAACGATAGATAGATAGATAGATGAAAGGCACTATATGATAGATAGATAGATAGATAGATAGATAGATAGATAGATAGATAGATAGATAGATAGATAGATAGATAGATAGATAGGCACTCTATAATAAAGTGTGGTGGACAGCAGGACCTCAGGGGTCTTCAGAAGTCAACTTGATGTCATTTTCATGCATATAAGTGGACAGGACTGGGGGACTTTGTTGAGATGAATGGCCCGTCCTCGTCCCAATTGTTCTAAACGTCCGGCTGATAATCAGAGAGCAGCGCTGGTCCCAGTGAGGCCCATAAAGGCATTGGAGGCCCAGAAGCTTTTCTCTGCTAATGAAGTCCTCCATGTTAGTGTGTCAGAGAAGGGACAGGTGACGTTGATGCCACTCTGCTTTGTCCCCATTTTCTTCTCCCCCTTCCAGCAGGTCCACAATGTGTCCCCTAACTGAGTCCGCCTACTGGCTGATAATGAAGCAGCAGACCATCTTGTTCTGAGATTCGTGAAGAAAGCGGACCTGAAGACATCGACGCTGAGCTGCTGTCCCCCCGTCGGTGGCTTCACGTGTGCTCATTACGTGGTCAGTCGTCTCCATTGTACCCGTGATCTTCTTCATCGGGATTGAACCGCCTCGGATGTTCCTTTGAGTCTCCGTACGCTCGGCTGGTGACAGAGACAGCGCACTGTCACTCTTTAAGGTGGTGGGCTTCAGGCAACACGACACTGCTGATTACGTGGACGACCACAACCAACCAACGGAGCAGATGGGGGGCAGTGTCTGGCAAACAGGGTACAGGGGGTACACGGAGGGTCTGGCATTAAATAACAAAACAAAGCGAAGGTTCAGCCTCACTAGTCAAACGAAACACAAAGGTGGGACTCAGCGGGGAAAAGAGAAAGGAACAGAAGCGGAAACATCTGGAAAGGCCCAAATCAACAGAGAAACGGAGCTGAAAGATCATCAAGCAGAAGGCCTCGCCACGTGAAATACGAGAAAGACGAGCTCTGAGGAGGCAGAGGCGTCCATCGTAACTTGTGACGCCGTCGTGTCCTTCCTCCAAATGTTGGCCTCCGTTGTTAGGACGCGTCCCGCTGAGTTAACTTCCTGCTCTGCTTTAAATCCAAAATGGAGTCCACGACCTGAGTAGAGGTTCACGCTAAGAATCGCGCACCAGAAATCCTGTAGAGGGTCACGCCAATGACGTCACACGTTCCTGGGGATTCTGGGATAGGTTACCTAGGCAACAGATGTTACAAACTGAAAGCCCCCCCAGAAACCATACAACGGAGCACAGCAGGTTGATGTTCAAAAGCCGACGATCCTCCAGAAGGTGGACGGACAAACTGAAACCTCAAAATGCAATTCCTAAACACGAATTTCGATCTTTTGACATTTTTTTTGCGCCTTCCTTAAGTTGCGTTCCTTTTGGGGGTCTCTTGACCCAAGGGTTCCATCTCTGATATGCGTTTCTCTATCCGTTTTGGTTTCACAATCGGGTTGATTTTCAGTGCCATATCTGTTTGCCACCAGGTGACACCATGTTGTGCTCCTGCGTTGCTAATGGCCTGTCCTCGGTGGTGGTGACATGGTGACCTTGTCGGCCTTTCACTTTCTGACTTTGTGATTCTTGTTTCACATGTTGGCTTTGCTTGCTGTGTTGTGATCTCCTGGTGTTTGGCCCCTTGCTATCCCCCCGGTTTCATCATTTGTTCCTGTTCCTCCCAGATGATTACTGTGCTTGCAGCTCAGCACATGTCACAAACGCCCAGTTTTGTCACAAAGATGTCCTCCCCAGAAGAGACACCAAAGATGAAAGAACTCAACAATCCCAGCATCAGCTTCCTGGAGTCTTTTGATTTGTTCTTTATTCTTCTCGTATTACGCATGTTTACATACCTTGGCCTAAGGGGGCGGGGCCACCTGAGCCTCCAGCTGCCTGACTCCGCCCCTTTAGGACCCCCGTCTTAACAGGTGCAGGTCTGTGGCAGACAGATGCCCACCTTTGGGGTTCCTGTGTAGGCCCCTCCACTTAAACTCATTTCTCTTCAATGTCATCGTCTCTGGCTGCTCACTAAAAGTCGTCCCTTGTTTGTCCCCGGGTGCTGCCTGCAGCAGTCGAGTCCACCGTTGGCTCCCGTAAATGGACGGTGGAGAGTCAGGCCTAAAGGGGTACCATGGAGTCGGGCACCGGTCTGCAGAGTCCACTGAGGTGCATGTGATCACAACATGTGACCTGCTGCCAAGTGACAAGGACGCTTCTCGCCAAGTGGGAAGCGAGGTATCAGAAAATCAAGAAACGTAAAACGGGCAAGGCCTAAACGAGGCTGTATGATGGCCCCCCGATAATTTCAAAAGTCAAAGGTGGAGGAATCCTCCAGTAGATAAACGACAGCTGGGACCTTAGTCTTCGGCGAGCGCCGCGCGCTCCTCTGCCTCATTGCATAACCGTTTTAGGCTGTTTGACAAAGAAGAGGAAGTCGGCTTTCCGCATCCCGTAAATAATTCACGGAGCGGGCCAGCTCTCATCACTCAAGGTCACCGAGAGCCATGCGGCGCACTTCCAGGACTGATCCGTGTCCACAGATAGGCAGCAGAGACAGAGAAGTGTCACCGATAGCGAGCAGACCCCGCAGGGCGCGGCCACTTGCCGGTCCACCTGAGTCCCTGACTGGAGAGACCAGATGACCGCAAGTGGCCCCTGTCATTGATACACCTACAGATGCCACCAAGGTGGCATCGCCACGTCACATCCCCCCCCACCAGCTTCAATAACAAGAGCAGCCCAAGGAAGAGGCACAGCGCCCCCCGCTGGCGAGTACTGCCATTCGAGATGATTGCCCAAGAAAAGCCAAACGGATCTGCTAGCGCTGCATTTCCATGAATAATAAACGCTTAACTCATTACTTAGTAATGCAGCACTCCAGTGGCATCCCAGGGTTCCGGCGGGACCACAAGAATTACCGGCGGTCCGGGCCTTTCCTGCTGGCAGCCTGCCTTCTCTTGGTCCATCTAATTTCTAATTTATTCATGTGGCCAGTCAAAAAGAGGGTGATACCAGCCTGTAGACTCTGCCCATGAGTGTCCTCAGCTTGTCAATCAACCCAATAATAATTATACATTAAAATAAGCAAAGCCCCTAGGCAGGGGGCTTAGCCAGGGGGATAAGGGGGTACATGAATCTGAATCCCACCTGTCATCAATCAGTTGAAACTGTCATGTAATTCAGGGGGGGTTCAAACACAGAGGGTCTTCTAAAAATAGCTGAGCTGTGCCCCTCAGCCCACACTGTACCTCCCAGATGGACCCTTCTGATATTCCTTAAGGCTGTGCTATGGGGGGCACCCCTGGTATGTCAATGGGACTCGAGGCAGTGCCCTCCAGCCCTGCAGGTGGCAGCACTGAGTAACAACCGGCTGAAGGCTTTGGCTTTGGCACACAGTTGGCTCTTGTCTCCGGCTGCCCACTGTCAGTGGCACAGAGCTCTAGTCTACTGGGGGTACAGGACAGGGCAGGCCACCCCACGCCTCTATCATGGCTTGGCATTTTACGCATTGAGCAGTGTGCCCTGACATGCCCACAGTTTTTTTTTTTAACCGCTGCCACTGTCACCCTCATGATGCCCTCTCTACTCACGTTTGTATGACTGACATGTGTGCCCCTTTGAATTTCAAGCCCAGGTTGAGCAGCACTCCATGCCCATCTCCACCAAAAGCCCACGCCGCCCCGGTGTGCACTTAGTGCGCTCGACTCCACAGCGGCTCCATTTCCAGTTGCTGCTCTGAATTTTTAATGTAAATGGATTGCTGCGCACTCCAGCGGAACAAACTGCACGGGAATTCAGGCGCTCGTCTGGAAAGGTTAGCCGTTAAAAGTCATGGCAGGCATGCATTATAGACGTGGCACGCCCTGGCGTCCCATGGCATCACCGCTTCATAAGGCCGCCTCTGACCACCTGGTCTCTTTATACTGGTTAGGACACTGGACTTTCGGCCACGGGTTCAACGCCCAGCCTTCTCCGAGTCATGTCACCCACCACTAATCAACTCTAGTGATGACAAAGACCCCCACATGGTGTATAGCATCATGGGGGTGTGGGGTCAATTTCCAGTACTGAATAGAAAGGACGACATTGAAATCTGTTTGTGTAAAATACCAGGATATGAAAGGCACTATATTACACTAAAATGTCACCAGTCAATGGGACCCCCACATCAGCTGCTTCTCCTGCCTGTGCAAACACCTGGGGGTCCGCATTACAGTAAACTGGCCCCTGAAGAGAAGGACCAGAACTGAATGGACTTCCTGAGGAGACACTCGGGTCCTGTGATGTGTGCAGCCAGCTGCTGGAGTTTGTTCTACCAGTCTGTAGTGTGGGGTGGCACGCTGAGGACTCCTGGGGGGCCGCTTGATTTCAAATATCTGAACAAACTGTGCCATCACAAGGCTAACCTGGGGTACACCCAAAGCTGTTGTGGGGAAGAGGATGGGGGCAAAATTGAATGGCATCATGAAAAGTTCCCTCCATACCCTCCAGGTGGCACTCTCTGGAGCAGATTCAGCCACAGGCCGTCCTTGGGGGGTCTTTTCTGCCCACTGCTATGAGGTAATTCAGTGTCTCCTTCTGACATCCCAAGCTAAATGCTTGTACTCTTTAAGATCATTTTGCTGTTTCGGCCCAATATACATTTATTGATTGATTGATTAATTTTGATTGATTGTATTATTTGCCCCTTTATTCAGTAACTTTACTTTTATTTTTCTACAGATGTAGAGTTTATCTAATGTCATCTAATGTAACATCTGTATTGCACCTGTAAAGCAGCCAAGGATGGCGCTCACTATGAAAGGCGCTATATACAACTGTAGAGGTCAGGCAGGCCACATCAATGACACTCACATGTTACACACAGTGACAAACAGCACAGCCACCTAGTGGCTGCTCTGAACATTCTCACTAAATAACATTGGAGACAATAAGGGTCTGTTTGCAAAGCCCCTTGGGCCGGCATTTCGCTTTTGAAAGGCACTATATAAAATAAAAGTTGTGTGATTCTGTAACCTCAGTTTTTTCTGCTGTGTCAAAGCCATGCCCACCTCCTGGCATATAGGGGGGCACAGAGTAACAAAAAAGAGGGCACGGATGTTGCCATATGTGGCGTAATTTCGTATTCGTTGGAAAATGTTAAACACGTAGCGGTGTATCGGCAGCAAAAAATATAGGAATAAATTTTATTAGGGTTTCAAAAAACATTAGGGGGGCGCAATTAAAACTGTTATGAAAACTCAGGTCGCAAATACTTAAAGGTTCAGAAACACTGAAGTGGGCTCTGCCAGACTCCCCCTAGTGGTCATTAAGAGAATCTCCCCTCTGATGGTCAGCCGACCCCTGTGTCCATTCATGTCATTTTCTTGTGTGTCTTATTCCTATTGTGCCTCCCTCATCATCTCACATGGCTATCTGTTGGCATTGGCATTTTAAAGTGGTACGTGACAATGTGAAAGTCACTATATATAACAAAAAATGTCATCGGGAGACTGTGATGGTGCTCTTTGTGAATTGGAAATAAGAATAAGAATATGTTAATCGATTGGTTGGTTGATAATGAGACCCCTCCACCATTCATACCCGGCTTGCCCTTCCCAACCCCATCCACTGGCAGCAGTGCTTCTGTTTGTCCACCATAACTCCAGGGGGCGCCCAAGCTGGTGAATATGGAGAGCAGGTCACTTGTGTCCCTTTCTGTTTGACAATGTGGCTTTGTAAAAGGCACCATATAAAATGAAAATTGATGACCAGTGCTATGCCACCTCCAGCGCTGCCAATCCACTGGCCAACATCTGCCACCTTGACTCTGGTTTTCTTCCAGAGGCATGCCAAGATGGTGACCTGCCGGGCACATTGTGTTGTGATGACTGAACTCATGTCCTGTCTGCTTGTCTCCCTGCAGGTGTAAATGCAACCTCCATGCCAGCCAATGCACATTCAAAGATGGCAGCCTGCAGTGCGAGTGCGAGCACAACACCACGGGACAGGACTGCGGACGGTGCAAGAAGAGTTTCCGAGCCAAATCCTGGAGACCGGGGTCTTACTTACCATCGCCCAACGGATCACCCAACACCTGTACGTATGGGGGCCGGGATGAGGGGATAGGGGCTTCACCTTCAGGCTGGGGTGCACTTTGCATGTTCAGTATATTCTTATATAAAGTCTTATATAGCGCCTTTCCTAGTGGTTGATCTCAAATGGAGGTGTGATGAGAAATTTGGTGAAAGTGAACTTCTGGAGGCCTGCACGCTGCATTTATGGACATTTCCTCATACGTTCTTCAAAGATGTATGGCCAGGCTGAGCACAAGTGGGCATGTGGTGGACTGGCGCCCCCAATAGGGCTGCTGTCAACATTGCACCCATTTTACAATTTTGTTTTTTTCAGTTTGTCCCTAAACACCCTAAAGACCTGACCAGGTCGTGTAGCCTGGCGTATTCCGAGACCCTCATTCAATTAAAAGTGGGCCTGGTTATTACTGAAGTCAGGTGGCACACCAGCGCCCCCTTCAGGCTCACCTCCCTGCTACGGCACAATCATCACACGCACGTCCGGCAGGTCAGCACTGACAGTGACAGTCGCTATATAAACAGCAGCACCGCGCGTTTGTTTCGACAAAGTTCGTTTTTTACTCAAATGAGGGCGATGACATTCTGCTTTGCTTTCAGAAAACATCTGAAAATAAAACTGATGAATAAAGAAAGCGGCGAGAGAAACGAGTGAGGCGGATCTGGAGACTCTCCGCTTTAGGATGCCTTCAGGAAATCCCGGAAAAAAATATTTGATGATGTTAGGGGAAAAAAAAGAGAGAAAGGGAAAAAAAATCTAGGACAGGCCTCCCTGAGGAGGAACAAAGGCGCATCTCGAACGCGGCAGCGGATCTTTCTGGATTCGGATTTTCAAAATAAAAATTCCTCCAAAACTTGCAAATCAGATGCGACTCGGCGTCTCATTAATGAAGTGAGTGAAGTGAGTGACAGTGATGGGCAGCTGAAGTCGACGGGGACGCGCCTGCCTGGGGCAGCCTGCCGGCTGACTGCCTGCTACAAGCCGAGCTCTGCGGGTGCCAGCGGGAAGCCTGGGGTGGCACTTCACTCACAATAAGGTATTAGCTGAGAAAGGCGCTATATTAAAGAGTGCATGATGGGCAGCAAACCGCACCTCCAGTAGATCCCACTGCTGACACCTGTGACAATTCAGATGGCATAAGACGAAGCCCAATGGCAGTTGGGCACATTTTGTTCCACAGGGTGTCACTCAGGTCCACATATGCCAGTAGTAGGAGATAGTGGGTGGCACTGAGGCCCTGGGCACCAGCGTGCTTTGACCGCCTTGTCTTTGTTTCTTGCAGGTGCGGCTGCTGGATCGGCGCTGGGCAGTAAGTAACTGACTTTTGGAATCTCCCGAGAGTGTACTGGTGGTCCATCCTGCATGAGCGCCCGTTGTCATGCCCTTCACGCTGTGTCTAAGTCATCATGAACATTTATTTATTTATTTATTTATTCGTTTGCTTGTTTCTAATTTATTTCATTTTCATCTTCTTTTGGCACAAAACAATTTTTCCACAGTTTCTATTCCTGACACTCCTGGCATCCGGGTTGGGGTGCCAGTGAGTTTGCTTTGGCAGACTGGTTAAGGCGACTCTTGTGCTCCAATACAACGTGAGCAGGGTGGGTGTTGTGGCATGCAGGGTGGGTGTTGTCACAGAATGGGCTCTGCCAGCACGCCTGACCCCGGACGCACAAATGCCAGTCGGTCATAACGCTGCCCTGCTGATCTGTAGCTCTCCTCAAATGGCAGTGGCAAATGTGAGTCGAGTTCAATCAGCGAAATGTGGCACGATAAGATCTGAGCGCGCGGAGGAACGGCACTTGAGAGCGGCCCTGTCGTGTTACATTTGGGTAAAAGGCTTTACGTGTCAACTGCGGGCTGCCTCTACCTGACGAGGCGGATGGCGCTAAAGTGCCAACTTCAGTAGTCACACAGAAGCAGCGCTTAGAGAGACCCCCTTGAATGGCCTCCTGCCCTCACAGTGCCCCCTCCTGAGCTGGGCACACGTTCTCGTTTTGGGACGTCTCGGGACCTCGTGACAGGACCCCCCATCTCTGATTATTCCGTGTGCCATGATGAGGCTGAGACCTGCTGGCTCCTTTTACTTTCAGCTGGGTGTCTAACTGGGTGGGCGTTATGACACGGAGGGTCCTGTGCGGATTATGATAAAGAGGACCCCCCGATGGTATATTTTTATGCATGTTAGGATAAAGACCCTTTTTCCTAATTATTCCCTCCTATGTATTATGATGAAGGGACCCCCTTGCTGGGGTATTGAGAGAATATTTTCCCATGTGTGTCACGTTGAAGGCCCCCCTTTACTAAACGTTCTGTCATAGGTCACCTTTTCCGAGGTTTTCATTCCCAATTCGATACGTTTATCTGCGGGACACCCCTTTGTCTGGCTTCCCTTTCCTAATCATTCATTCCTGTAGTTACGCTATGGTGGTCTCACCGCCTCGTTTTATATTTCAATGGGTGTCATGATCAAGGGGCCCCCGGAATTACGACAGCATATGCGTTATGGTGAAGGGGTCACCTTTCCCGAGCGGACCCCCCTCTTCCATCTTATATTTGAACAGAGTGTGTGTGTTGATGGAGTTTTCAGTCCCATTTAATGTGTAATATTATTAAGGGGTCACATTTCCAGTTTTTCATTTATATATGCATTACGGACACAGGGTGGTCTTGTAGACTTTAGGCCAGTCTGTGTATTTCTTAATCATTTATTGCCACTCATATGATGGAGGGACCCCCTTTGTGATATTACGATACTGCCTGCCTCCTATCACTTTGCTTGTGTGTCACGTTAACAAGCCCCCCTTTACTAAACAGGGGGTGTCCTGTCCTAGGTGGTAATTCCTGTTCATGTGATGTACTCTCAGTGCTGTGTTTTCTGGGTTGTGCTACGGTGGTCTCACTGCCTCGTTGTATACTCAGCCCCCAGAAGTACAACAGATTATGACACGGTGGTCCCCTTTTCCTGAGCGTCGGTGTGCTGGTCTCCTTATTCACTCCCAGTGGTCCCATTTTCTGTTTTTCGTTCTCTTCGTGACCCCTTTATTTTTTATTCTCATGCCTATCCTGAAGAAGGCCCCCCCTTTCCTAATCATTCATTCCTGTGTATTGAGAATCATAATGGAGGACTGTCCCCCCCCCTGATATTATGTGTCGGTGGATATTGAGATTGCGGTGGGCTGGCACCCTGCCCGGGGGTTTGTTCCTGCCTTGCGCCCAGCGTTGGCTCCAGCAGACCCCCGTGACCCTGTGTTGTTGGATAATCGATAGATGGATGGACATTGAGATCAGCTGTTTTCACTGACACCCCCCCGGCTGATATGATGAATTGGCCCCCCTGTTCTAACACTTTGTATTATAAAGGACAGGTTGTCCCTTCCTAAGTTTTTGTTCAGTGAAGATGTTCTTCATTTTTGTATTCTTGTGGATTGCAGATGAAGGCCCCCCCTTTCCTAATTATTCACCCCCCCTTGCTGTTTCTTATGATTCTGCATATATTATGATAAAGCAGCCTTGCCGCCTCCGTTTATACTTCCATAATGCGTTGAGATAAAGAAGACAGAAGGGTCACCGTTCCTGATGTCTCCATTTTATATTCCAGTCTTTACTTAAAGACCCCAAAAGAGAAGAGATGGCGGCTCGTTCATCAGCCTCTTAGGGTTGACCGCCACGCTTACCTTCGCTCTTCATGGGCCAACAGGAGGAGAATCACACGGCCGTGGAGTCCCTGGTCTGAGTGCTGACGGGCCATTCTGGGTCATGTGATTGAAACAGGTGGTCCCATCTGCCCCTTCTGGAGACCTCACGGGGTGGGTCCTGGTGCAGGTGACTTTCCTCCTCATAGAGAGGACAGCCCACTATGTGAGCCCCTCGGTGTCGGGGTGAACTGTGACTCCACACATCATGTGTCTCAGCGGAGAGACCCCTTCATGGTTTGATGTTTTTCTGGATAGTTTTTCCATGAGAGGGTCTTCTACCAAACTTTGGACCGCTGGCCCCCCTCGCACAGAGAGCACTTGTACTGTGGCCTTGTCTCCACTTCACATTGTCCCGAATGTTTCCTTGGTGAAGATATCAGACCACACATCCATCGCCGAGGCTGTGAGTAGGATAACATAATCTTACCTTCTTCTCGATGCTGTGGTGTGCATTTGGGGTCCTGCTCAAAGGCGCTACCTGACCATAAACTGGTGACGTTCAGCTTATTTATTAAAGACCACCTCACTGAACCCTTCTGAGATTTCTTCATGTGTGACATCAGCCTGGCCAGAGTTTTCCTCCTGCCTCCTACTCACATGTTGACCATAAAGTAATCCGCTCATCACCTGTAATGTCATCTGTCCCAGCTCCCATTCCTTCTCATATGTGCTCCTCCAGATGTTTCCTTTTCTTAAGGTTTTGCTCTTCTTGCTAGTGCCATATAGCAGACCTCTCCTCCCAATTTTCACGTTAATAGAACAATATGAGGCTGCCTAGCGTGGGGTCCACCCGCCTTATTTATCATCCAGCTCCCTACCAGGATCTTGTCCTACTCGGGTGGCACCATCTTCTGCTAGTGGTGGCCTACTTAGTCATTAGTTGTCTGTAATGGAGGACGGCCTCTGCCTACTACTCATACGTCGACAGGAGTTTATCATCAAGATGTTTCCCTTTCTGGTTGGAGTATTGGGGTGGATGTCCATCTTGTTTATCGGCCAGTTCCCTGCCAGGACTTTGTACCACTCAGGTGGATCTTCTTCTGCTCGTGGTGTCCTCCTAAGTCATTAGTCATCTGTAATGGGGGGCTGTCTCTGCCTGGAGTTTCTCTTAAAGAGCTTCCCTCTCCTAGTTTTCCGTTGTTCTCCCAGTTGGTGTATCAGGGGTCTCCCATCCTGTTTATCAGCCAGCCCCTTTCCCGGGTGCCACACTACTTAGGTGTCCTCTTCTCCTTCTCGCAGTGGCCTCCTTCTTCAGTGGCTGGGATGATCCTATCCCTGATGTTCTGCTCTTTTAAAGGCCTGAGTTGGGGGGCAACCCAAATACAAAGACGAGAAGAATCTTCATGGGTCTGGTCGTATAGGAGACCAATGACCAGGTGGAGTTCCCGGCCTGTCGATGGCCACACCAGGACTGTGCAGCGGTCCTGAGTCACATGACTGGAAGACGTGGTCCTGTCTAGTGGCCTCATCCTGGCGCAGGCCCCCCAATCTTTGGCAGTAGAGTGCGGATCACTCACTTTGTGTCCCAGCAGCCATTGCAGTTGTTGTAATCGCAGCACACTCACTGACCCGAGCAGAGCTTGCGTTTCTAACCTAATAACACGTAAAAGTCATAAAGTCACCTCACATGATGTCCACGGAGACGAGCGTGGCCACCCGATTGGCGCTGCCAGCCCCCTGTCCCCTACACGTGCCTCACATTTCATGGGCCTGTCAGATCTGCACTGTTCTTTATGCCACAACGCTACATGACGGCTCGTTCCACTCCGCCATCGTATTGAGGTCGACTTTGTCTCCGTTGAGTGTAAAGATTTGGTTTTGAGAGGGCACAGCTTTTCACTTCCACCATGTGATCAGTTTGATGAAGTCCCTGCCTTGTCACCTGCTGTTTGTCCCCCACTGAGTCCTGAACTTTTGCTCGACTCTTCTCTGTCTCCTTTCAGTCCCGGTAGTCGCTGAGCCTCCAAAGGTGACCACAATGACGACCACGACATCGGTGCAGACTTTAACGACCGAGGCTCCAGGTGGGATATCGACGTATGCCTGGTGGGCAGTAGTTAGTGATGATAGTGACACCCGTTCTGGACAATCTAGTGCCCCCCTTACTCGGGAGTCCATTACACCTGCCAACAACTCACGGCACAGGCCTGGGCACACAGCGGAGGTCCATGATGTGTGGTGTCTGGACAAGGAAATCGCAATACAAGGCCATGTTGTAGTGAAATTGGTGAGGAAACACAAGGAAGAGCTCGACAGGCTTTGTGGTGCCCTCACCATCTCTGTCATAGTCTAAGATGCTACAAAGGGGACACCGGTGGCTGAGTTGTCTTGCACTGTGCTGGTTTTTTGTCTTAGGACACAAGGGGAGAATGGAGGGGAGAAGCGCCCCCCACAGGCCAGGAGGGCCCACTCACTTTGTCCTGTTTCTGTAGGACTGTTGGAGATTTCTGTAATGTCCATCTCTTTGGCCCACATTGTTGGGGTCGTTGTGACATGTGTGGGAGGTTCAGCAGATTCTTATTTGGCTTATGACAATGGCACAACTCGGACCCTTCCTTTTCCCCCTTTTTAGCATTTTAAAATGCTTGTTTGACCCAAATGTGCACTTCTCGAAGTGGCCGCTGGTCAGTTAGCTCTGTTTGCTGGTCTTCCTAACCACAGACTGACATGAGCAGTAAGAATGTGACGCAGTCCGGTGGGCCCTGAGGTGTGCACTTGGGGTCCTGGAGGGTTTACAGAAGGCATCAGCAGAGGAATACGTGGACCTCATGAAACAGCCAAGCAAAGGGGCACAACCAGGATGAGGACCTGACTGGAAACAGGGCCACAGACTTATTAGGAGGGTCCCACCACTGGTATAAAGAGCAAATGCGTCCATCTGTCTTGAGCACCAGCATCACGGACCTCACCGTTTAGAGGACATTCTGCCTTATGATTGTCCGAGCAGCGAAATGAGGCCACAAGCTGCCATGTCACAGTAATAGGATTTGGGATCGGCGTCAGGTGATTGGGCCGGCTGGCGAAGACGGCTTTTATTTTTAGTTTGGTTAAGAGGATTTGATGATTAGACAGGAATATGGATGGTGAGCCATAAAGTAGCAGGCCAAGCGTCTCGCTGCCACCTCGCTGATTGCTTACAATTCTTAACAGCAGACGTCACCACCAACGGCTGCCAGGGAACGATGACAATGGGAGGCTGGAGCCGCTCGTCGAGTCGGTGAAGATCTGGAGACCCCACCCCCCCTCGGGGTCACCTTAAGCAGCCCCCCTCTCCACGTCCCTCGTGAAACGACTCACCGCTCACCCAGCTCAGCGCCCGCAGTTCGTTTTCATTTTCTGTCTTTGAGTTTCGTTTCCCAAGCACCTCCACTTGGCAGCAGCCATCTTGCTTATGGTCGCTATGCCTGTTGCTGGTCACGGGACCCCTGGGGCCCTCAGGCTGGCTTACATAAGATGGCAGTGCTCTCCGAGTCTGTGGCCGTCTCTCCGGGTCATCGCTGCCGTTTCTTCTTTAGAGTTTGAGTTTGTTACTCACTGACCTGCCACCATTAACCCTGGTCTAGTCATGTTGTGACATTGAGTGACAGACTGGGAGATCAGAAAGTGACAGATCCAAATAAGCGAAACCGAGATGTCAATGGAAGCCTTTGTTGGTTTGCTGGCATTGAGTCTGCCATTCAGCGACCCGACCGACGAGGTCAGAGACGAGCTAAGGGGTCCAAACCAACGAGACAAACGAACAAAGACAGCAGGGCTACCGAACTTGACGGCTCTCACAGCCGCGCGATGATCGGGACGTGATGAACACGGCGTCAGGGCAAGAACAACGAAAGAACAAAGTCCGAAATGAACAGGACTCATTCTGTCAGGGTTACGTCAATGAAAACCGAATCAGAAATCAGCGTTGGGAGCGAAGCTCAGGCTCGCAATTCCGTTCTGCAGATTTCGAGCACCCAAGGTGAGCTGCTTAACGCAGGACGCCATTTGTTAAAACCGCCGGATTCTTGACGTGCAACTTCTGAAGCCACGGCCCTAGTTACCGAACCTGGCGACAGTACCATAATATGGCAGCAAAGTATAAAGACTGCAAGAGACGCGCTCTGAGAAACAGATAATCGATTGTCTGTGCCCCCCCCCCAAAATAAATAAAACAACACAAATACGACTTACTGTCCACGCGAAAAAATGTAAATGTTTTAAAATCCCCTTTCATAAAAATGCTGCCCTTATCCCGTCAAACCATCTGCACTGTGACGCCACGCAGCGCCACTTCCTGATCGAACACCAAAGACAGAAACAAAATGGCGGCACCTGCACTGGAAACAAAATGGCGTCACGTCATAACACGAAATATTCTTAAAAACGGTGAAATAATTGATTTCCTCGTGTGTGAAAACCCCGACAAGAAACAAAATGAATGAAGAAGCAAATAAAAACTGAAGACACGCCACGGGCTCGACGCGCCTCTGAGGAGCCCAAAGAATCGACGGTTTGCACACATTTTAATAATTGAAATCCACGAGCTTGGACGGCGACTCCCATGCAGTGCCATCTTAAGTGCCGTCACGTCTATGACATCACAACCTGCGACTTCCTGACAACGAGACATCGCATCATAGCAACGGTGCCTCAAAGTAGCGGCAGCCATAAAATACAAAATGGCGTTCGGTCCACGTTAGATAAACTCAAAATATGTAAGGCAAGTACAAAAATATTATCGAGGAGCCTGGAGAAAAGGAATTTCATTGTAGTTGACGACAGAATGTTCCACAGTTGTTTACTTTGTTAAAATTCACGAGTTTGGGACGATGTGAGCGCACCGTGTTCTCTCGTAGACGGAGCGATAAGGACCAGCAGGGACGTCAAAGCCGAAAGTCAAACCGAATCAACTCGATAAGCCAGGAGGGAATATTCATAAATGGAATCTGCACAGATGGGCGACCCTGATGACAAAGCGGGCACAGCACGGGCATAGCACGGGCACAGCACAGTCCAAGGAATTCAGGATGACGTCATGAGATAACGGTAAATTGGAACGACTTCTTCAGTTCAAAAGTCACTAAAGTCACATTCGCAATCCTTGGGTCCCAAAGCCCTGAACAGACGGAAACTTTGTAAAAATTCACTCAAGGGTGAGACAAGAAGAAGACACGCAAACGATCATAATGACAAAAAAACATCAGAAAGACGGGAGCGACTCAAAGGTGGCCGAACGTCCAGGAGGGCGGGTAACGGAAGCGACGTCACCTTAAGGACGCAGCGCCAACCTCTGGTTCGGCGGGTAACTACCATCGCTTTAAGCGGCCTGCCATGCCCACACACATGACATGGGGCAACTGGCAAAGCAATTAAGAAAGGCGACTGGACGACGTGGCACGTGGGTCATGTGACGCGCAGAACGTCCGATTATTTTTGGAACTTCGTGTGCTGTTTTTCCAGCGTTTGTCCCCATTGAAGGCCATCGTCCCCACTGTGCCTGAATGACACTAAACATGACGTTTACTCAGCCATCATGACAAACCAAAAGGGGTAAGATTAAAAATATATAGATATGTGGGGGGGACAAGGAGTTCATCCGGTGGCTGCTACTTTAACATGTGATCAAGGGGGACAAAGATGGAAAAATAAAATGGCAGCTGACAACAAGCATCCATGTAATTAACACAAAGAAAGAATTGACGAATACGCATCCGAATCTTATTCTATGGCCCCAGCATCACATCTCGGAATTTGATCCAGGACAAAGTGACAAAATGTGGACACGAGTGACAGCAGGCTTTGTGCCTTAGGGACCAAGTCACCTGAAGTTGTCTTTACCGCTCTGACACTCATCTTTCTGGTCGTTACGATAGCAGCTGACGAGAAGGACTTAAGGGGTCCTCTAGAGTGACTGGGCAGCACATCGTCGTCACAGAACGGCTCAAGACACTGTGACACACACACAGACAGACGGACGGACCGACACACACACCCATCATCGAGACATCAGGGGAGCCTAAAATATGGAGATCAGTCAAAAAGCGCAGGTCAAGATCTGTGATGATCAATCTAAAGTTTTCGCTCCCTAGCGTCTGTTTGGGGGGCACAAAGCAAAAACAGAAGCCGATTCATGACCTCCCTGCTCGGCCAGACGCATTAAGACCCCAAAGTGCGACTGAATCACAAACATGGCTGCCAGCCTCTACACTTGTGTCCTGCAGTAGATGAGCACTCATCTCACCGTGGACAGCTGGCCTCCTCTTTAATGATGTCCCCGTCACGAGTGGTGACAGCCTATCAGCTACAAGAAGAGATGGCAATGGCCAGAAACGGCAAGTCGAGAAAACCCAAAAGTGACAGAGCCGAGCGCAGCAAAGTGAACTCAAAGTGTGACATCACTGGACACGCCCACATGACAAAAATGAAACCTAAAACCATCTGAGTTCCTAACCCTTGAGTATTTATTTATGACAAACACGTGACATCTCTGATCATCAGACAGGACAGTTCAGTGGCGCCCTCTAGTGGCCGATCAGAAAACATTCAGAGCTCAGCAGCTGCCACCAGCCGTCCCAATTCATGCCAGCCCACCTGCCACACGACCCAATTTACTCCTCCTGCCATTTATCATTCCCACCATCAGGTGATCCAAGGAATAGAAAAGTCGGATAGTCGACGGGACGTCGGGGGCTTCACAGAGTGAGAGAATATTCTGTGTGTTTATCACACTGCCAGCATGAAATTAATGAGTCTGCGAGTGAACAAGCGGGTTAATGAATTTGTTTAATTGCCAGAATTAGCGACGACTTAATGAAGTAATTAGTTGGGTCATCAATTCATCGTTCAGAAAGCGAATTCATCCGCCCACGTCAAGAAGCAAATGCACAGCCAACCTGGGGCGCCACATTCATTCATGGTGGGCCAACCAGAGCACCCATCATGAAGTCACACAAGAAGAGGCGGACCAAGATTTGAGCCCACAGCCGTGCCCTCATGCCACCCAGCACACACACACACACACACACAGCTGATTAGTAATTTGGGTCTTTATTGGTCACTCGTGTCTCCAGAGGGCACCTGAGTGACGCCATGGCTCAGCTGCCCGCTGATTAAACCCAACAAAGACAAACTGAATTGCGGTGACTGGCAGTCTGGCACTTTACCAGATTCTCACCCACTGGTGCGCCCTCCAGTCCTGCTGAGACTTATTCACGTCACCCCCAGTGGTTGAAGGTCCCCTTAAAGCTGAAGTCTACATTGGTTTGGTGGGACAGGAGACAAGCTTGACTTTACTGATGTGGGTTCCAGTCCACTGCTGGGCCGGGTTTGTGATGGGCCACCTCTCAAAACTACATGACTGGGCAGTAGGGTACCTCACCTCACCACCTGCAGGTCCTGAAATAAGGGGTGTCCATCTCCATGTCCAGTTGAGCCACTGAGTGACCACCATCCGTACCCTCTAGTGGCCCCCACTACCCACCACTGCTAACAACATACAAATGTGGTGCCAGCCCTCCTTTATGCTTCATTTGGATTTTTAATGAATGGCACGTAAGCAGGTCCAGCTCTAGAGCCCCCAAATATTATGCTGAGGCCACCCACCCACACGGTCACTTGCTGGGTTTTTAGGACTTTATCACACCACCTCACACTGGCATTCTAGATGTCCCCTCATCATTTTCCACTTCCTGGGACCCCCGGGCTCAACATGCAGTTCCTGTGCAGTTTGCACTTTCATCCCAAACATGAAACCATGAGCTATAATGTGTGCCCTGTGATGGACTGGCATCCCACCCCAAGCTGGTACCCACCTTAGAGTTGATGCGGCCAGACCTGAAAATGGGAGGCTGAGCAGCCAATACATGCAGGCCCAGCAGCAGGCCGCTCCTCGCTGAAGGCCGCACACATGCCGCTTTGATCCTGATTAAAGGGGGGCTGGCATTTACAAACCTTGAGCGGCTGGCAGATGGGACCCAGGGGGTGGGCCGCGTTTATACAATATGATTAAATCCGCACAGCTCAGCCCCTCAGGCCCGCTGCGTTGCTCCGCTCTGATCGTCTCCCTTTCTTCTGCAGCCCCGTCCATCACGTGGTCGGTGCCAGGCGGGCTTAGCTGCACATGCAAGCGCCAGATGTTGTGGCACCACACACACAAAGGCCCTGAAAGCGGGCACCACAGCGTCAGCACTGCCCCTTGAAACTCTAATAACATTTCATTATTGCTGAGTGTCCTCATTTATATGGCTGAGCCATGTAGGTTGGGCAGCCACCCCATGACTTTATGTAGCGCCTTTCCATGAAGGGCCCCATTATGTTATGCTGTGGACTTACAGAATGGATGTTACCGTATTCTGACAGCAGGACCACCAGCCACTGGTGAGGCGAAGCTCAGTCCTTTACCAGCACTGAGGTGTGCCATGGCTGATGACAGTTTGTATTTGTGCCTGGCATTAATTGGGATTTGCTTGGACGGATGTGCCCTGCGTTTCTCCCAATTACCTCTCGGGTGCCCCTCGTACCCAACATCATTTTCAGGTAGAATTGAACTGAATTGCTTGACAGAACGTAATGGGAGTGCAGCAGCATGGGCACCACAAGACGTCAGCCCCTCACCACCCTGGAACCAATAGATGGCCCTTTGTCTTATGTAGCGCCTTTACTAGCAGGTAGAGCCACAATACACTAACACTTAAGTAAAGACCACTGAACTCCAGAGCAGACCCCTGAACTTGACAGCTTAAGGAGTTAATGGGTGGCATGCGGCCTAAATGGCCTGCTCTCATCTGTCACACATTAGAACTGCGATATGCCATGGTGGGTGTGGCTTCACCCTGCCCCGCCCCTAACATGACCCTTCAGGTGGCTCTCGGCCCCCCTCGACCCCCCTCGACCCCCAAAGCTCACCATCTCTGCCTTTCCAGAAGTTCTTGTCCACAGATTCTCTCCCAGAGGTTGTCCAGGCGGACCCCAGTCCGGTGTCATAAGGTGTGTTTAATGGCAGCGTGTGCCATGCAGTGAACAGAATCTAACACGGCAGATGTGGAGGCGGACCCCCTTAAAGAGGTTAACATGGGGGGTGACCCACTTTACAAACAACACTCCAGAATAAATAACAGCTAAGAGTGAAAGGCGAGCCTCACTATGCAGCAGGACTGGCACTGCGTGTCATCGTGTGTGACCCCGAGTCAAGTGCCATCGATTTATTGCCACTCCAGTCCAGACAGACGTATATTTAATTATCTTTAATGATTTCACTGATGGTTCCAGCCGCTGCATTTGCATATCCGTCCTTTTCCGTGTCTGTGACAGTCAGTGTGTGACGCGTGCGAGTGTTCAAGTTACACACACATCAGGTGACCTGTGATGTCACAAACTCCTGATGGGGGCACACTCAGGGTCACTTGGGGACTGCGCTAGCAGCCTCATGTTCCTGTATGGTGACGTCTCCATGGCGAGGGTCCTTTTAGGAAGTGGTGGGGTCCAGCTTCATGACGCAGGCGCCTCATAATTAATAAGCACGAGTGGTCCGCACAGGACAAAGTGAGGACTTCAAGATCAGGTGGCCGGCACTGGCCGAGTGGCCCGTTCTCGTCAAAAATGAACGGAAAAATGAAAAACGCAGCCAGCCAGCCAGCCAGCCGGGACCCACGGAGTGAGGAGGGCGGTGGGCTTTCTGGTGGTTGAGTCGGGTCTCATGGTCACAATCCTAAGGTGGGCTTGATGATGCTCTGCTTAGACCTTGTAACGATCACAGCTGGCAGCCATTTTGCTAAGCTATGAGAAGAAACGTCTCATCTGCTGATGCCTCGTAAGCTCAGGACACCAAGCCGATGGGGGGGTTCAGATTTGAGACACTAAAGGAGTTTTCTTCTCCAATGCAACCAGAAACCACGACGGCTGTCCTGAGTGAATCACCGCAGGCCACAGTGAGCGAATCAGACACCAAAAAAGACGAGAAGAGGGAAGAAGAAGAGAAGGCTGAGGAACGAGTGAGTAACGTGGAGGAAGAAAAGAGGAACGAGGAGGAGGAGGAAAAGAAGAAGGAGCTGGAGGAGCGAGAAAAAGACAAAGAAGGTGGGGAAATCCTGGCAGCTCACCTCCTGCCATCTCGCCGTACTGTAGATCCGATGTCTCCCACCTCCACTTCTGCTTCCTTGATGTTGTCTTCAGCCCACCCTGCCACTCTGATTGTCTCGCGCCAGTCCTGATGGTTTATGAGGCCCGTCCCACACTGTAGAGCAGACGTTTCACAACTTGACTTCCTCGATGTCGTCTTGTGCCCATCCTGCCACTCTGATGGTTTATGAGATCTGATGTCTCCCACCACCACTTCCGCTTCCTCGATGCGCCTTTCATTGTCTCGTAGGATGAATGGCCGGGAGGGGGAGGGGCTTATTAATCTCCCTAATCTCGATGGCTTTGGTGTTGGTGGAAGTCACCTGAACTGGTGACCTCATCAGAGTTGTCATAAAGACAATCGTGGACTCGCTAAATCAGTCCAAGGAGTCACCCCGATGAACCATCTCCATGCCATCAGGTTTTTTCCAATTTCTATTTCCAAACGTTTTGCCGACGCCTTTCTCCTCAACCCAGACTGTTTGGTACAAGAAGAGCCTCAAGTATCGTAAATGGCTGGCGTTGGTGTGTGATGCCCGCCTCCCCCCGTGCCCACACTGGACACAGCCGGCCTCAGTTTAGGATGAGGAAGCTCAAGTGGGAGCCATAGGGGCGTTTTGTGCGCCTCGTCTCACTTGTTGTATCGTTGGTCTCGTTTCCTTACTAAATGAGCGGGTCGAGCATTTCGGGATTTCCGAGGACCACCCTGAGACCTCCAGAGTCGGTGTCATCGCTCCGCTACTTCATTGACGGCCCTGCTTTTGAAGTTTGGGGGAGGGGCCCGTCACCCTCGAGTCCCGCTGCCCACCTGAGGCTGCGCCCATTCCTCTGGAGGGTCTCGGTGATCTTAGCACTTCACGTTGCAGATTGAGGGGGCTGTTTCAGGGTCGACTTGAACTTTATGTTGAATAAAAAACGAGTTGGAAAGAAGAAGAAGTTTTTACATTTTTGAACAGAATTCCTGACGGCTTTAAAACAAAGAACGTGTCTTAAAATATTTAAAAACATGAAGATACTGGAATACTGGATGTGACAACACTTCCACTTAAAATGTCACTGGGTGGCGGGTCTCTAGAATGACAAGCCCCGAAAATGAAATGACTTGCAAGGCACAGACCTGCAAATGATGAAGAGCGCCTCATGGTGTCCAAAAGCTGCAATAGCAGAACCCGCGCTCAGTGGCACCTCGATGGGCCATTTTATCAGACGTGGCAGCCCAGGGCTCGGTACACCCAGTACTGAAAATCCCAAGCATGGCCAGGGGTCCACACCCGAGTCTAAGGGGCATCACTAGCATGTCGTCCTAGGTGGGCAACTAAATGCCAAAAGGAGTGCAAACTTTTCATTGGCTGGGCAGAAGACCCTATACAGTCCCCACCCACCTGTAGCCACACCCCATTTTATTTATAGCGCCTTGCCCTCACGGTTATGTCTAGTTGGAGGGTATGAAGACCATCAGTATGTCTGGCTGATCCCCTCTGCTCCGACGGTTTTGTTCTCGTTTCACCAACGCCAGGCTAAGACCTCCCTGCCGATGTTTTGTCCCACAGCTCTCCTGCCACCATCTAACGTCCTTTCCATCTTTTCTTCCTCCCAAATTATTCCTCCCAGAACGTAAAACAAGCGCAGCGCCAACTCCGTCACCATCTCCACCTCCATCTCCTAAAGAGAAGTCACCGTCACCTTCCCCAGAGGCGGCTGTAGAAGGTAAGACTGAGAAATGTGGGGGACGGCTGGATGTTGGTTTTGATGCCCGACTCCAAGTGGCAGGTGTTTGTGTCACAAGGCCACCTTGTAGCTCAAATGATATTCACTGAGACCCCCCAACAGCATCTGCCCTTACAGGTGCCACCTTTGTGTCCATTCCCCGGCCAGAAGTGCACCAATCATTCTGAGAGAGTAGCCAGCCGCTTCCTGTCTCACTCAGGCTTGGCACACCACTGCACTCAACTGGCACCGATAGCAGAGGTCCATTTATTTGCTTATTTCCATTCCAAGTGGCCCTCAGGAGAACTTCTGCCGGTGCCAGGTGGGCAGCACCCACGGTCCTCCAGTTTGAATATGATTAAAAAGGCCAGCGGCCGCGGTCACCTTGTGACTCTGATGACTCCGGAGAAAATCAAAGGAGGACGATGCCACTCGGGCAGCATCAGCATCCGGCCGGCGTGCAGTTTGCGAAGGTCAGTTTTGCCGGCTTTGAGTAATGAGGATGGATGGATTTGGGACAGGCCAGCGATTTTAATCCCCCCGAGACGGAGCGAGGAGACAAGGCTCCTTGACGAAGTAATCCCCTTCTCCTGCCATGCTGGAGCTCGTGTGTGCGGGTTGGGCGTGTGAGGCATGGCATCGATCCACCGAGAATCGAGCGTCCAGTGTGCTCCCTAATGCCCCTTAGTGGTGATTCCTTGACATGCCCTGTGCCAACGCCGATTTCTCTACATTCCATTTTGCACGTCGTCTTTGGTCCCCAGAGGTTCTTTCCCCCCTTGGCAGTTGGCACAGGTTCCCGTCTGGTAAGATTCTCAGGCTCCTCACTCACTTTTATAATCGCCGGAGAGTTCTGTCCTCGACGTGTTTTAGCCGACCTCGCTCTGCCACAGTGAGGTGGATGATTGACAGGCGGACCTCAAAGTCCACCCACCCGCTACCCGTGAGGCTTTTCTGGTTGTATATAGCGCCTTTCAGATTGCACAGTTGTTTCACCTTTCTCTTTATACTGAGTTCTGGTCTGAAAAGTGCGGGGGGCACAAAGGAGCCCACGCCAATCCAGTCTTTGGACTGCACGGGCACTGCAGGCCATTTAGTGTGGAGGATGACATCACACACTCAGGGTCACACAGGGACCCCCACACTTACAACACAACGCCATGGCCACTAGGGGGTCCCAGGGGTCTCTGTATTACCATCACTGTAAGCAGCCTGGACAGTGCGTGGGCCGAGGGTCCGTAATGTGAATTATTAAGGGGGCGGCTAATAAAGACCAGGGGGTTCAAACATCCCGCTTGTTCTGGGGACAGTAACAGGATGAGATGGGTGGGTGACTTTTGACACGGGTGTCACCTGGTGTGGCAACACTGCCACTCATTGACAATCCACATGGAGAACACATCATCGTCTCGTGGTGTGTGCCACACTGAGCAGGACGTGTGCCATCTTTGGTGCAGTGAGGGGTCCGAGCTCTCTTGTTTCTCCTCCTGCTTCACGCTGACATGTGTAGTCCAAGGTTCAAGTTGGGCTTCTTCTGCTCCCTTCAGGCTGGCATCCTTGTCACCTCAGGACACGCCACTGCACCTCCAGCCCCATCAAGCACTCAGTTTCTGAGGCAAACAACATTTTGGTCCCAAACCCGAAGTGTTATGGGGTGTCACCGTGACCTGTCACCTCATCTTCTTGACCTTTTCAGTTTGCTGAAAGGCACTATATAAAATATCTGCTGTCCCCACACTTGGCCCTACAAACAAGAAGTGACCCACCATTGGCCTGGAGCTTGTTGTGTCCGGTGGTGACCCCGACTTTACTGGTTCAGGCCGGTTCATGACGTTCAGGGAAGCTTCTTTTTGGTTGAAGTTACCTGCGGGGGGCGCCACTCACAGATGAGGACGTGAGGGGGCTGCCACCCTGAGTGGGTATGAGCGGGTCTTGTTTCCCTCTAAGTCCTTGGTGGCCACGGCTTCTGCTCCCTCTTGATTCTGGTCGACTTAAGACTGGCACCCTTGTCACAGCAAAATCCTGGTATGGAAGAAGTGGGCATCCAGAGGAAGGCCAGGTCATGTCATGTTCAGGTTTGGGTGGATGTCCCCGACCCCATGGGCAACACCTGGGCATGCTGCCCACTTAGAACTGAGCCTGGCACAGACTGGAGCTGCAGGTGAACACAAACCTTCCTGTTGTCCTCCTCGTGGCTCAGATGTAACGGAGGCGAGCACTCGTGTTATAATGCCAGCAGAGCGCACAGTGACACCAAGTGAGCCCTGAGCCAGTGACATTCGTATACAGCGATGACCCGCAGTGCCACTTCCACTTCACTGCCCCCTGAGCAACACTGCCCCTGGTGGCCTCTGGGCACTCTGCACCTACTTAGTCATTCCTGCCCACTGCAATCCTACCCTCCCCACCGATACAATGGGACAGGACTGAGGGGACACCGGCACCCTGGCAGTGCCCTCCTCTTTTCACGTTTGAAAATCTGTTTGCGTGTGTCGGCCATCCTGAGATTGTGCAGCCAATGCGCTGATCTGTGGTGGCTTGTCTTTATATGGCCTAAACAATGTGACACATCACCTCCTGCAGGTGACAATTCAAGAGCTTTGGCCCCAGCCTTTAAGTGCCAGGCCCCATTGTGCCCACTCACTCCTTCAAGCACATTACAACTACATGTGTGCCAAGGTGACACTTGACTGTGTGGTTGATGGCTGTCAGTCTCTGCTTCTGTTCTCTTTTACTGGACTTCATCTTATTGTCCATGTTGTCCACTTTCTACCATCCAAATGGCCGCTGTGTTGCTGGCACACTTGCATTGCCCCGTGTTTGGCATCAAGTGGCAGAAGCACTGCTCCAGTCTATGGATCTAACTGCCATCCCTGCCCATTGAGCTACAAGTCAGAGCGCCAAGCAGAAAAAGCAGACCTGCCACTTGTGGACTGTGGGCATGATGGGGCATGTGTGTGTGTGTGTGTGTGTGTGTGCCTATGTGTGTGCCTGCTGTTCCGTCCCACTGATCACAACTTTGTCTCCGCTGTGCAGCCCCTCCAACACCCACAGCCAGGCACTCTGCTCACTCTTCTGGAGGGAAACACTCCAAGTCAGGTACCCGCTGTGCTTTAGCCTCCCTAACACAAACGCTGCGCCCACGTGCTTGGGCATCTTGAGACCTCAGAGTACCTGACATATTACAGCGCTGCCCCCTACAGGTCCTCACATGGTATGGTGCAGCACAATCCCACTCCCAGATCCTCGTCCTCCCACACTGTAGTGCTGCCCTCTGCTGGACCCCATTGGCCCATCTGCCTCACTGCCCCCAGCATGTCTTCACCTGTTAGACCCTCCACCCCACCCCCATGTCACATGCCACCCCTTCCCTGCCAGTTCTTGACCACTACAGTGTCACCCAAACCCAATCACCGAATCCTTCCCTTGATGTAGTGCCATTCTGTGACAGTAGGGGGCAGCCTCGTACCTTCTTGAGAGCTGAAGACTCCCATCGTGCCCCCCAAAGCCATCTACATGACCACTGAATTGGTGAGATGAGTCCAGCTCCAGTTTTTAGGGGTCGTCCCTACTGGCCCTGGTGGTCCTGCCCATCTCTATGGTGCCCCCTTTTAAAGCCCTGGAAGGTTCACTTTGAGGTCAAAGGTCACGCGCGGCCTACCTGTCTGGGCACTGAAGGAGCTGACGGCTGTTCCAGAAGCATCTCAGACTCTCGTCTGCTTTATCCTGTCCAGTATGGCACAGCTTTGGCACACTTGTTTAACGACCCAGAGGTGCCACGTTCAAACTGCTTCTATTATTGTGAGCAGGGTGGCAGCCTTCTGGATGTTCTAAATTGATGACTGCCTAGATGGTGGCTTCTCGCCACAAAGATAAGTTGGCAGTGCCACATATCAGTGTGCTGAGTAAATTGACAGCCACAAACCAGATGAGCGAGGGCAGCAGGAGCCGCTTCTCGATGGCGTCACCTCTCTTCTTGATGCTCAAGTGTTGTGCCCGTAGCTGTAGGAGAGCACCCAGAGCCACCAGCTCTGCCATTAGATCCCTTTAGTGACAGTGAAGTGTCCCCTTAGCTGGTCCAGTACCGTGTTTGTGGCACCCAAAGCTGAAGCTTCTCTAAGAGTTCATCGCCGATTCCAGGGCACAGGTGGCCCTCAGTGAGCAGGTGCCATCGGCCATGTCCTCTTTCAGGGCATCCTCGTGACACTCTTACACGGGCTTCAGCTGAAAGTGACAATGCCCTCTTCACATTTAACGAGTATAAACCCATGATGCAATTTTTTTTTTCAAGCATCCTCAAAGATCATAAAATCAGGGTGGCCGCTTGGCAGCATCTCAGGATGGGCATTCGGGAACTTCAAAGGTAAGAAGGCCTTGCCAGGTGCGGCGTGTGGCGCAAGCCAAGTCCTCCAAACACAAGGTGGTACCAGCCAGTCATTCCTTAGAGCGCTGAGCGATGTGTAGTGAACGGAGGGCAAGTGAAGCGCGTCGCCTGTGTGCCACCCCTGTGCCACCCTGGCAGCTCATTTCATTTGATCTTCATTTGTGTTTCCGAGTTCACTTTTCTTGTTGTTATCTTCACGATGTTGCTGTCTGGGCGCCGCCATTTTGTGCTTTGCTCCCAGCAGAGGTGTGACGGCTAGGAGTCACATTGGGGGACTCCAGTGGCATCTGCCACACGGCTTTAGACGTCAGTAGTCCGTTTTCTTTCTTTCATTTTTGTAACTTTCTAGCTGTGACCCCTGCTTGAGTCCCCCCCCCCCCCGACCCCCCCCGTCTCACATTGGGTGGGGTGACATTCTTATATTCTCACACATTACTTGAGAGAAGCCATGCGATGCCAGCTGACTTGAAGTGACGTTACGTTTTTGGCCGCCTGTTGATGCCGATATTTACGTCACTCCAGCCCTCCACGTGAGGCGTGCGAGTCACCGGCCCACCGAGCGCCACACAGGCGGCCGCGGCTGCAGACCGATAGACCGATAGGCGGGGCTGGATGGGTGATTGGCAGCACAATGTCACACCAGTATACTGAGCGCTGCGTTCTGTGACCCACATAAGGGACATTCGCTTCACACCTCCCAAGGTCCAAGAAGGTGGCCGGAGACTCCTGGGGTATTGCAGGAGATGTCATGTGACTCCGCCGGAAGACGATCAGGAACTTCAGGAAGAGCCGTGGCTGTCACTTCATGAGGCGCGTCCCGTGGCCCTGACCTACCCCGGGCGGGTAGGAGTCGTTGTTAAACCAGCGGGTGGTCCGCAGTGGGGGGGCGACTCTCTTCGGCGTGTGTGTCTCACCCTTCCATCTCGGTGCTCGTTAGTGAGGTTGTTGTGCAGAGGCCATAATTACGTGCAGCTTAACGCAACGTCCCACCTCCTTCTGATTGTCATCTTCTTCTTCTTCCTCTTCTTCTTCTGCTCTGAACATTTTTATTATTTTTATTTCCACTGGTGAAGTCTCAGAATGAGCGTCAGAAAACCAGAAAATGTCATCGTGAGTGTCACTTTGTGGCCCAGGGTGACGTCATCACGCGTGGGACGCTTCAGAACTTCTACTCATGTCCTACTTCTCATCCTGAGGCGCTTGAGGGCCCAGGACACCGAGACCCCCGGTGAAGATCAGAAGCCCCCCCAATCAGCCCACCTGTGGCTCCGCCCACATCCTTGGCAGACTCAGAGCTGCTGTGATTTTGAGGTTTCTTTGTGACTTTCTACTCCTGTCATCTTTTGTCGTCATCATGTGGTGGCTGTCACTAGGAGGTGTGGCTTCAGGAAGTCATGTTTGTGACGTCTTGTGGACGCGCGCAGAGAGCTCACTCACGATTTGGTCCACTTTGCTCGTTATTGGGGTTTTATTTTTATATCCTGGTGCTCAGAGTTGACGTTTGAGGGTTAGGGTGAAGGCCACCGACGCATTAAAAGAGGGGAGTGGGGGTGGAGGAGCAGGAGCATAAGTGACAATTAGTGACAAGTTGCCTGGTAGGAGTCCAGATGGGGTGGGGACATGAGGGGACAGCTAGTGACTAATTACATAACAGGGGTTGAGGTGCGGGTGTGCCAAGAGGTGACGGCTACTAACAGACAGGTGTGCCAGCGGTCCAGGTGGGGACAATGACTACTGAATGACAGAAGAGGAGCCTAATGAGGGTGGGCTGGGGGTATAGAGGCGATGCCTCCTGACAAATCAGATATCATGGTGACAATGACCAATGAAATCCATGACACTGCTAATGAACTAGAAGTCCAAGTGGGGAGGAGCTAAAAGCGAGGGCCACTAATGAGGCAGGGATTAACATGGAGGAGGAGCCAAAGGTGACACGAGTTATGTAACAACAGGTGAGGTGGGGAGGGGCCAAAGGTGGCAGCTACCAGGTGGGCAAGAAGGGTCAATATCTGAATGTCCGAATGGGGGTGGAGCTAAAGATGAGGGCTGCCAATGAGAGGCCTGCTGGGGGTCCAGGACAGGAGGCAATAAGTGAAGACCACTAATGAGCTACTGGTAAGGGGTCCAGGTACAAAGGTGACAGCTACAACTGACTGACAGGCATGAAGGGCCATTCACCTGGCAGGGACTCAGCTGGAAGACGGGTGCCAGCTAATGCCAGGCAAGGCAGCTGGAGTGGTGAGAACCACAAATGAAGCACATAACATGACTCTGGAGTTCAGGTGGGCTTGTTATGTGTGACAGGGGTCATTCACCAGTGTCACTTAGTGCCCCCTAGGGGCCGTTCTTGTGTAATGCTGCATATGCTGCCATGCTGAGGTGTGACGGTCCTTCTTGAGTGACAACTGTGGAAAAATGTCTGTGAGCTGCACCCCCCTGTCGCCCCCGTGACTGCCTGTGTCGTGTCTCTTGCTCGTTGACAATGACGTTGCTGTCTGCTTTGTTTCATCTCCTCTTCATGCCCATTGTCTTGGCCGTGTGCATGTGTCGGGTAAACCAGGTAAGGCCGTCTATCTTCTGTCTTGGTGGACATTAGGGGCCCTCGCCCTTCTTCTGTATCAGTGCTAATGCCCCCCTCCCCTCCCCCGGGACCCCCACCAACTCGTCTGGAATGATTTGTGCTTGAAGCTTCTGGATTCTCCTGTGGACATTGGCATCAGGTGCCAGCGCTCCTCAGGGACCTTTGTTGAAGTCAATGTGCTCCCTGACATGTCCTTTTCACCTACCATGTGCCCATTGGTGCCACCACAAGGTGGTGTGGTGGGCTCATAAAACACTTCTAAAAATGCCAACACTACTTTAGCTCTCATTTTCTTGGAGTGCCCCCTGCTGGTGGGATCAGCCAAGTGCAGAGGTGCCCCGGGTACCTGTGAACAAACATCAGAAAAGAGCCATCAGTTCAGGCCAGGTGATGTGAACAGGGACATTCAGGACCGGGATGGTACACCACACTGGCATCTGGGCATCCCACCCTCGCTAACATATGCTGGCATGTGGTGGCTTTGCTTTTTCTTTCTTTCTGTCTAATCCCACCTCCAGTCAGGCTCCACTGCCAGTGACAAGAACCCAATGGGCACTTTTGAGGGCATTCATTTTCCATTGGGTTCTATTTTTGTTCAGCCTTCTCTTCCCACATCCCACCACACACAGTGCCAGGGAGGCATCCTCGTCTTCTCTGAACTCCTCACCCTTTCGCTTTGTCACTCCCCTTAGGCAGAAGTGGTGGCACCACGGTGACAGCTTATCACCCCAACACCACCCTGAAGATGCCAGTGAACCTGTTTTTCAGATTTGTGGTCCTTGTTCCACTTGGCACTGGGGCATGTTGAGTTGTTTTGGACCCGTCACTCAGTGGCACAGTGCTAATGCCACCTTATGGGTCCAAATTTCATGCCAGGTAGTCATCTGCCTGGGTTTTCCCTCCCATAGACCAAAGAGGTGCCAGTTAGTTGATGACGGGTGTTCTGCCCACACTTGGCTCCTGCCTTGTGCCCAGTGTTGCCAAGTGTGTTCCTAGTCATTCCCTGCCCCACCCCAATGGGCTTGACAATAGCAGGTCACATGTCACCAACAATGACAGCTGGTGATCCCGAGTGCCCCCCACTTGTCTCCCCACCCTGAACTGTGTACATTCAACTGGCCACCTCAGGTCCACAACAGAATGTTTGGAACCCACCAGGGCTACAGGACCACAGGGGTGTCCTTTTAAAATCAGCGTGGGGGCCTTTAAAAGGTCAGAGGCCATGCCAGGTGGCACCAGCACTGCCTTCCCTTTTCGTGGTCGTCATGCCCCGAGGTCCACCTTGGGCCTGTCCACCTGCCACCGCTCACTCAAACTGACTGCATGCTTTGCCCAGCTGTGGGTCTCCTCTTCAAGGATGGCAGTGCCAGGGGCACTTAGAGGAGCCCCCTGCCTGGACTGGCATGTGTGCGCAGCGTCTGAACTTCAAGCATAAATCGTTTCGGTGTCTTCCTCGTCCTCTTCCTCCCGGGGCTGTGACTTTAACGATGCTCTGCTCTCTTTCTCTTTCCTATCAGACTGCGAGTGTAACGGCCACTCGAACCGCTGCAGTTACATCGACTTTCTCAACATCGTGACGTGCGTCAGCTGCAAACACAACACTAGGGGGCAGCACTGTCAGCACTGCCGCCTGGGATACTTCCGGAATCTGTCCGCCGAGCTCGACGACGAGAACGTGTGTATAGGTCAGTCGCCAGACCGCTGCATGACCCTCAGGTGACACACGATGGGGGTTGGGGGGGGGGGGGGGGCTGGTCCAGTTTGTCGATGTCCCTCCTCCCAAAAAATGTCATTGGATTGAAATTCAAAGTACGATCGGCTGAAGGAAAAGTCGCAGACATCCCAGAATGCAAAGCGGGGGGACAAACAGCCTGACGGCACATTGGGGGGTCCACAGACGTGTAGACAATCCAGTAGGCACCGGACCCCCAGACTCTTACAGTAACCCTAAAATGAAGACAAGGACGCCGTTTCTATTTTGTAACTCTGATCCGCTCCCTGCGCTTGTGTCTTGTGGTGGGGGGGCACCTGTGCTGAAGCTTTAAGACCACCTTTGACTTGAATGAGCCGACACACACACACGTGAAGACCACCGGCCCCTCACTGGACGACCTTCAGACGCAGCATGAGGCCAAATCGATGGCCCACCCTTCACCAAACAGCAGCACCATTCGCGAGTGCCCTTCCAGTTGGCATATGGCTGCCACTTAGCCCTGGCGGGCGAGGCGGGCACCACCATCCACCTCGTTAGGGTCGACACACGTCAGGCTGTCCGAGTGGAGCTGGCAGAGCTGGCAGCCCACAGGAGAGGAGGTCTTTGTGCAGGAATTACTTTGGAGTTGTTCAATCAGCCACCCCCCCCCCCATTTGGGGTGCGCTAATTGACTCCTCCGGGTGCTCGCTTTACATTCCAGGCGCGCACACAACCCCAGGCATTCTGCCTTTTAAAGCTCAGCGAGCTTTGATGATGGGGCTCGGGCTGAAAGAGGTACGCAAATGAGAGGCGAAAAATTAGAAACCATAAAGATGAAGATGAAGAAGAAGAAGAGCAAAATAGGAAGAAGGCGCGCTCGGCCAAACGTTATTCAAGGAGGAGAACCCAACAGGTCTGCCCAGATCTACAAGCCCGTCCGAGTGCATGTGACACCGTTAGCCAGCTGGCGCCCACTCTGTCCTCTCCAGGGGTTTGGGGACAATGAGTGACAGGCCTGTAGTGTGGAGCCGGGCACACAGGAGTACCTTCATGCTCCACTAACACCCACAGATACTGGGCAGGGGGGTCAAATGTCCAAGGTGACTGGAGGGAGGGGGATGTGGTCTTATGTGCCAACTGGACTGGCAAGAGTTGTGCCATACACCACAACACTGGGCATCTGGTTAACAACACTGGCATGAATTTCGAGTTTTAGGAGCTGTGGGCAACTGGTCCACAAGAGTGGCGTAAAATGGTTCTCTTAAAGATCGGGGCGATGAGAGGGTGCGACAGAGAAAAGGGCACCAATAATCTGAAGACCACACAAACGCGTGTGAGGGTCGACTGGCAGTCTCTTCAGATACTAAAGGGGGCAGTCAGCGCCAATCCGTCACCCGCAAGTCCTGATTTGTGGTTTCTTTGTGTGCAGTGCCCTCTTGTGGACGGTGATGGTACTGCACCCCTCTCAGTGCTAACAGCTAAATCGCCATCTCGGGACGTCCTAAACTCAAGCTGGCAGCATTGAAACGCACTTTAGCTGCCCAGAAGTCTCACATTCACTTCGCTGGCATGTGCAGTACATCATGAGGGTCTTCAATTGACCCTGCATGCCTGCTAAGGTACCCCAAAGTCATGGCAACTGCATTTGACCCATCGGGGCTTTGACCAGAAATGACCCTGTGACACCTGGAATGGCAGCTCAGGTGACTTTAAGGGTATTTTAACGTGACATTTTGGATGTCACCGACATCTTAGAACAGACTTGTAGCACTTTAAGATGCCAGGAAATGAATCAGAGATTTAAAGACGTCAGGTGGGCACCTCAGATGGGAGGGCATCCTGACCCTGCTGGCATCTGAGCAGACATCACCGCCCCATCAAAATGCAATGAGTCCTCATCCACCTCTAGGGGGTCTTAAACGCGTTGTTGGGCTCGGCCAGGTCTTCACTTCTGACAGCAGGAATGCCAGCTTGAAGGGGATGGTGGCACACTCTTTGTTGGCATTTGAGTTGCCGCAGGTCTGATCTTTAGCTGCTGGTCACACCAAAAGTTTTTGTGTTTTGCTATTAAGAGACTCCAAACACGTGGCGGTGCCCCCATAAGTCTCAGGGGTCACCGTGTGAAAGAATTAAAAGGGGGTGGACAGCGATGGACGTCATCGGGCAGGCGAGGATTGGTGGCCAGGAAGATCAAAAGAGCGAATGACTAACGGGCACACCAGTCGGACCCTCATTCCTCATTTGTTTGCAGCTTCACCTTGGCATCTCATTGGAACTTCATTGTGGGGGTTTCAGAGGTGATAATAAATAAAAAATCCCGCACCCCCATTGCTTTGGCTGCCAGTGTCATGGACTGGTTTACGGTGCCCAAGGGTTACAGCGAGTGAGGACCACCAGATCAAAGGGAAGTGAAGGGTCAGGGAGAGCAAACGGAACCGATGGAAACGAGACCACGGGGGTCTGCTCACCCAGAGTGACGACTGGTGACACGAGGGGCACGTGAAAGTGGTCACATGACCAAACTCAAAATGGCATTGAATAAATAAAAAGGAAGCGGCAATAAAACGAAATCGTAAAACTGATGAGAGAAACCAAAGTCTGGCGAGTGAAGACCCCAAAACACTGGGCTGCTTGAGCTCATGGTACAGCCAGCAGGACGGTGGGCATGGTGACATGGTCACACACCTCCTCGCAGTCCGAGTTTACGCTGGACGTCTGCGCTCTTTTCCGCCATTGATGTCACTTCATGTCTTTCGGTCTTGGGTTGTGTTTACTGAAGCGCGGCTTGCCGGCTTTGCCGTTGGCTCGTTGACATCGACGAGGACGTCTTCTGGTTGTGTCACTCAGCACAAGCGAGACCCCCAAACCAAAGTTTTTCATTTCTTTTGAGGTCCACACAGAAGTCATGGATGTCTGCGTCACCACTGTGCCACCGTCAGTGGCTTGTCCTCCTTATTCAGGCAGGAACTGAGCCAAGAAGAGGAGCGGGAGACGAACGGGACATAAAAGTCACAGTCACAAAGCGGTCAACGCCAGCAGAGCAAAAGTCTAACATGGAACCAAAAGCCAAAGAACACACGTCATTGTCATCCTCGGTCTGGGGCCCACCACACAGCACTGATGTCACAGGGTGAGACCCCCAGTCATCACAAGGCGGCACTGGAAAAGCAAGAAGACAAAATGGCGGCGCATCAAGATGTTCTCAAATCAAAAGGACCTCGCGTAGCGCCAATCGAATACCTCAAAGCCCCGGCCAAGCGAATTGTGTGCAGGTTTGTGACGCCAGCATCTCCACGAGGCGGCACTCTGCACGAGCATGAAAATGAACTAAAACAAATCATGTGACACACGCGAGGAGACCCCTCGGCCCACTTGTCACTCGTTTGTGCAGCTCAGCTGTCCCCATTTCTCCTCCAGATCCTCCTTGAAGGATCCCGAGATTTCCTCAAAGTTCTTGATGTCTTCAGTCTGCTGTGCTTTCATTTCCAAATTTGCAAAAACTGCACAACATGAAGATTCATCACGCCAGGCCATCCTGAAGTGACGATGACAAAGCCCAGGGCTGCACTCTCTGATGTCACCAAAGTCATAATTCAGGTGCCCCAGACAGCCAGCAGGCCACAGGTGAAGATGGCGAGGCCTAAACCATCAAGACCCCCGTACTGCTGGAAACAAAAAGGAAAGTCTGAGGGACCCAAACATCAGGGTCAACGGGTAAAGTGCGTGGGGTCAAAGAGCAGGGAAATCGTCACAGCCAATCGTTTAACAAAAGGGGGACTCGAAAGGCCACACACACACACACACACACACACACACTCCTGGCACCGCAGAGCTGTTAGTTTACGCTGAGTACCCGGACCTTAAATCTCGACGATGACATCACGAGTCATGTGATTGGGCTCACAGCCAATTGAGACACTACCAAGATGGCCACCAAAACAAAAGGACCTCAGCAAAATGGCGTCACAAAGTGAAATTGAAATGACGACCACATTTGATCAGACTTGGCAACGTTTACGAGCAAAGTGTGGCGCGGTAAGCCTCGACTGCCTCCTCACGGCGGACTGATGACGGGGTCTCTCATGTTTGTCAAATCAAAAGTGCCACACCAAACTCAAACCAACGTTTATCTGGAAGGATCCAGAAAGTCGGACACGGAAGGCAGTGTGCCGGGGGGGCCGTGACCCCACCTGTCACATAAAATACCCTGAGTCATGTGACCAGCAACGGGCATTGCAGCCACCAACATCAACACATAATGGCGATGCCAGTGTCAGAGGTGTGTCGGTGCTCACTGGTGCCCACTGGTGCTCAGCACTTCTCCGTGGAGCCCACCTCACGTACGAATGACGACACACAGAAAACAAAATGGCAGCACAGCAACATCACACACAAGACAGAATAATTCACAACTCAAAGGGACAAGTGACAAGCGAGGCAGGCGTGGGTCCCCAAATCTTTCATAACACAGTGTGACGGGCACACATCGGGTGGGCACTTTGCCACGAATGATGGGTGCTCAAGTCTGTGAGTACTGATTAAAAACGGACGGCCAGCTGCTGGGTTGGCAGATGACGACAGCGGGCGGGCAGGCGGGCGAGCAGGAGGCGCAGTGATTGACTTTCTTTTCTTCACCTTCTCCTTCGTTCTTTCCTTTCTTTCTTGTTCTCTCCACCCGCCGCGTTTTGCTAGAAGGATCACAAGTGGTGGTCTGGAGAACTTGAGGAACTGAGGAAAGCTGCTGCTCATGTGCATCGCACCAACCTCGCCAGGCTTGTCTGCCAGTGGGAGGCAATGTTGGCTTTACCCTTCGTGGGCCAATACCAAATCACCGCCACGGCGTCCGACTCTCTGTGCCACCTTGGTCCCCCCTCTGCCCTTCAGCCCACAGTGGCCCATTGGCCTTCTTCAGGATGTGTTTGAGACCCCCCAGAGGAGGATGGCGGTCTCTGCCCAGTGGCAGGACTCGTACGCAGGGGGCCATTAGGTCACATAGCCACCTGCTCTACCAGCTCTCTTACAGCTTGGCTGGCAGGCTGCTGCTTACTGATTTGGAGGCCCTGGGTTCAAGGACGGTGGTAAGTGGCACCGATCTGCTGGCCAAGCGCAGGGCGTCTCGGCGGGTGGGCTTCGTCTGACTTGCACGCTTGCCTGTGTCTTGGACCAAAGTCGTCCCTTTATTGATCTCTCTGTAGAGTGTAACTGTAACCAGATGGGCTCCGTCCACGACCGCTGCAACGAGACGGGCTACTGTGAGTGTAAAGATGGCGCGACCGGCCCGAAATGCGAGGACTGCCTGCCCGGATACTACTGGAAGCAGGGCTGCTACCGTAAGTATAGCGAATGGGCACTGGACACAAGGGGGGTGCCCGCTGTCACCCACCCAGGAGGTCAGCATGGCAGTGGGTCACACTGAGAGGGCAGAGCAGAGAGAGGATAAGCAAGAAATGGAGACGGGAGGGATGGGATAATGCCAGTCTGTGCGCCCGCCCAGTCAGCTCATAATTTGTGTTGCTTTCTTAATCGTTTGTATTTTTATAAAACTGGCAATCAGTGTGAGGTGGGAGGTGGAGCAGTGGGTGAGAAACAAGAAACAAGCGGGAAGTAGGGGCCACCTAAAAACCTCGTAAGCACCTCGTTGTTAGGGGACGCTGACAGGTGACACTGAGCTAATGGCCAATGCCCAGGGGGCACCACTCTGAGCCCAGAAACCAAGAGAAGACCCTCATAGGCCAGTGCCCCCATTCTCAGGTTCCCATTAGGGTCCATCACCCCCCTGCCCTAGAGATGACCCAGTGAGTGCCCCCTCTACCCATTGTGCCCATCCCCTCACACGTCCAATTCTCTTTGTTTGGCTCACTCTGTCCACTTGCCTTTGTCTCAGTGGGACGACCATCTCCAGGCGAGTCATCTCCATTTTCTATTTCCAGCTAATGAGGTCAAACTTCAGCATGCGGTCAGTCACGGGGGTCTCACCAGCCCCTGGACCCCCGAAACTTGCTATCCAAAGAAAAGAGAAACTCCAGAGATTTAATTATGGCCACAACTTTAAAACCATCTAAAGTCCTCCAGGGAAAAGAAAAATAGAAAAAAAGAAAAGCAAAAGACCCCCAGGACAGATGTGGCCTCTGAGCAAAGCCCCCCACATTCATAATGGCCACCTGATCAACTTCTGACCTCCTCTGCTGCTGCTTTAGGTTGATGGCAGAGCACCCATAATGAGCCATGGCTGCCCTCTGCTGGATGGAGGTTCAAACCTCCGTAACAACGACAGACGGTAAGACCTTCTAATTTAATAAAGGAGGGTCCGTTTGAAATGACACGTCTTAACCAGACTCCACCATAACTCACAAAATGAAACGTTCTGCTGTTTGGTTTGTACCCCCCGGCCACAACGTCCTGCTCTGAGCTCGGAGTGTCGCCCTCTAGTGTCTGAGCTCGGTTACTGATGGCACAGCCACTGCTATTGGTGATACATCTGACCAGCTGGCATGTCACCCTCTGAACTCAGTCAGGGCTTTCATCAATAAGAGTGTCGCCCTCTAGTGTCTGAACTGTGCTACTGCTGGCACTGCCACTGCTTTACTGTCCGATACCCGTAATGCTGCTGATGATACACCTGACCAGCTGATATGTCGCCCTCTAGTGTCTGAGCTCACTTCTGCATGGCACACTTGGCTGGTAGCTCCATTGCGGTCTAATGTTGATCCTGTTACTGGTGGTACTAATGGCGCGGTGGGGGCCAACATGAACTAGAAAGCCACTGCCACAAGGCAGTAGGGGACCACTGGTTCAACACAAACCTAGGAGGGGCGCATTGGGCAGGTCACCCCACCTCTGCCAGGGACCCCCATGTAGAAACTTATAAAATGTGGGACAACTTGAAATGGCATCAGGGATGGAAAGGGTCACAGGGCAGTCCCCATCAGCGGCCCCCCCAAGCGGGGGGGCTCATTCCACCTGCAGAGCTTAGAATGGCAGCTGTCCAAAAGGCGCTGTATAAGATTTTGAACTTCCACGAGCGTCCATTTTAGAAATATGGAAACAATTGTTCTGTGCACTTTTTGATTTGTAAGTCACTTTGGATGGACAGATAAATAAATAAATAAATAAATAAGTGGACAGAGGGACACACACATAGTGACCATTGGTGGGTGGGACTGTCCGAGCAGAATGGCCACATTGACCTTGTCCTCCTCTTCCTCTTCTTCTCTTTCCAGCCAACGTCTGTGACGATGGGCTCTTGCTTTGCCTCAATGGAGGGACCTGCTACCAAAACCAGAGGTGCGTGTGTCCGGCGGGATTCAAGGGGGTCCTGTGCGAGCAGCCCAAGTGCAATTCAGAGGAGGGCGACTGCGACACCGCCGCCCCGTCCTCGTACCTCAGCCTGGCCGTCCTCGCCGGGGGCCTGCTGCTCCACTGGCTGCACTGAGGCGCCGACGGGCCAAGACCCCCAGACCTGAAGGGAACGGGCGGTGAGGGAAAGACGAACGCTGCCACGAGACGGGCGGCCGAAGGTCCACAGGAGGGGACGAGAAGAAGAGCGCCACCCGCTCACTTTTGGGATTGTGGCCCCAGACTTTGATACCAAAAAGCAAACTGGCACTCGCTCAGAGACGCGCCCTTGTAGTCCATGCCCACGTTAGGATGCACCTGCCCATGATATCATTTTATTTGTTTTGAACTCCGAAAGATTCAATCGCTGCGCCCGCTGCCACTTCTGTATCGCTCTAGAGAACATAGACAGCCACGCAGACGTCAGTCGACCGAGACCCTCAGACCCCCGTCGCCGGCTCCAGGGCCCGAGTGCGCATCAGGTAGCCCACCTGTGAACACATGCTGTGGAGGACGGAGCGGCGGCAGCGGAGTCACCGAAACAAACCGACGATGACAATAATGACAATAATGACAACAGCGTACGTACACTGCAGCACTGTTGGAATATTCTTTTGTAGAAATCATTATTTTTGTTTGGAGTAAATGTTATCATTTAAAATCTACAAATAAATTCCAGATGTGCATTTTAATATTCTTATCCCTAACACCCACCCACCTCACCCCGGTGGTCTCACTGCTGTCCCGACTCAGACCACTCATTTACATTTGGAGCTCCATTCACTCGAGGCTTCCAAAAGTCCACATCTGCTGAGCCTGACGTGGTCACCACGACTCCCAGTGTCCGAGGGGCTTCACCTTCATCTGGAAATGCCAGGATAAAAAAAAAAACCACAGCAAAGGTAACTCATGAGGGACGTCACAGGTATGGATTGGGATCACCACGGGGACACCGGGACTGACACCCCAAGGTGCCAGGGGATGGCCTGCTCTCACACCCTAAACTTAACACACCAGCTTCTCATGAGCAACACACGGTGTCCCCAAGACTGAAGAAAGAGGACGACAATGCCAGGCCCTCTACTGGAGTCTTAGGCCTCCCCGTGTCCTCACCACGTGCTGCCAGGTGCCAGCGGCGACTTCACTCACTCGAGTTGTGCAGACAAAGTAAAGCAGCAAATGACAGTCAACAATGAGGTCCTCACACACCCTGGTGTCAAGTGACACTTCCTGTTAAGTCATGTCCTGGTCAGAGGGGAGGTCCTCCTGGGTGGCTTTACCATTCACTCACTGAGCTGAGGTCCAGGTAGATATTGTCCCTTTCGAGTGTCAGGCAGATTGTTCTTCTGGCCCAGTGTCCATGTGGGGTTCCATACCTCCTCATGATGCTCCTCACACACACGTCTGGTTTGCTCTTCTGCTGATGGACGGCTGATCGTGAAGGTCTCAACCAAACACTTCAAGGTTCATTTCTTATTGGCGGAGTGGCAAGGGGCTCCATGGACGTGTCAGGTGGAATCTACCTTGACCTACGTAGACATGCAAGACCAACATCTCGTTGTGGTGACCTGAACGTGGACCTCAATGTGTGTGTGTGTGTGTGTGGGGGGGGGGGGGGGGGGGGGGGGTTCACCCACATTGGACTGGTGTCCTATCCGGGGCTCCAGCTGCCCCACAACCCTGCCCTGGATAAGTGGCTCTGTAAAATGGAGGGGTGGGACATTAAGTTAGTTAGAAGGTTTGGCCAATGCGCCCCGACTTGCTTTAGTGTCCCGTCAGGTGTGACATCTCCATCTGTCATTTAGCAGACACTTCAACGTACATAATGGAGATGATGTCAGTGAGGGTCTTCAGGTGTCCCAAGACTTTACTGGCTCGGTACCTGAGAAGTGCTCTGGAGTCTACGGGTTCTTCAAGCACGACACACGTGAATCTCAGCCCACTGCGGACACTCACTAACTAGGACCAGTTCACTAAAGACGCTTCTCATACACACCGAGGAGCTCAGTGGGTCAGCTGAAGGTGGGCAATGAGGGGCTACACATGAAGAGCCTACATTAGAGTCTCAGGTCACATGGTGGAGACCCCAGAAGGTGCTGACCATCAGCAAACCTGAGTGGGTGTGAAGGAGCACAGAACTTCATGAGGACCCTCATATGAGAAGGTGCTGACCCTCCGAGTGTCTTTCTGACCAGCATCAATGGCTCATCTCAGGTGGTGTGCTGCTGCATGGTGGGCCATCGGCAGGGGCTTCACAGGATGTGCCCCCTGTCCATGTCACGAGACGTGGTCTGATCTTCTACAGAGTGAATCAGTTTTGAATGGGTGGCCACCACACTGTGAGCAGCGACAGGCAGCTGGCCATCGACTGTCACCTCACAGTGACATGCTGACAAGGTAGGTGTTCATGATCAACAGCCGAGCCCCATGTTCAACCAAATAGCTGGGTGGGATGGTGAGGACCTCCAGCTTTGACTGGTCGACCCAGAGATGGTGGGCCTTTACCCAAAAGTGGAGATGTCATTAAGACCTGCAGAGAACCTGGTATCGTCCCCGGGATGTGGAGGGAGACTGGCAGGCTGAAGGCGAGGTGGGGGCTGGGGGGGCAAACATCCAGCCTGGTATTTTAGGTGGCACCTTTCATGGTAAGTGACATCAACTGTTAGAGAGGCACCTTTGGGCAAACTGAGTCCCAACAGAGAAGTCGGTTCAGCGGACACCTTCGGGGTATGGAGACGGCTAATGTCACCCCATGGCACAGCCCACCATCTGATCAAACACAAAAGCGATAAAAATCACAGAGAAGAAACGGGCAGCGACGAGCACAGCAGGCCTGCTGAGCAGCACCATGACGGTGTAGCAGCTCTGGGCACGGAGATCTCATGGCTTCAAGCCGAGACCCAACAAAAAGAGAACACAGCTGAGAAGAGGTGACGTCTGATTGTGCCAACCTCAATGGCAGAGCTGAGGTGCTTGAGGGACTCCTCCCCAGCGCCCTGATGTCACAGCATGGAGGCTGGCTGGCTGGCATGGACATCTAAAGTGAAAGAAACAAGCAGGACGACAGCCAAAGAAGAGCGGGGCTGAGGACAACCAGAGGCCTGGGACTAAGGAGCAGCTGCAGGGGCAATGGTGGAGCCGAGGGGACCGATGGGTGGCATAGCAGGCAGGTGCAGTTTCTTTTGGTCTGTTTTGGCCTTTAGGGTCCCTTCATTGTGGGGTTGGCCTTGTCCTGTCATCATTTTTAAAGCACCGTGAATTGGACCGGACACGGACCACTGGGATGGTAGAACGACGCACTTTGGGTTCTGCCCACCCAGACCCACTGTGTGGAACACCTGGAAAGTTCCATTTGATTGAAGAAGAATCTCCTTCTTCAGCTGACGATGACTTCACTGCACCCCCTTAATAATGTCCAGCACTCCCAGCTCTGCCACCTACGGGGGTCTCATAGCCCACTCACCGTCTGAGTACACAGTTAGGTACTCAACACGGCCAGCAAATCTGTGCACCGAACAGTAAATGTAACTCGCCCATCAGGAGTGACGGACGGCGCATTAAACCAACCAGTGTTCCTGTTGGGTTGGGCTCCACCCCCAGTAGGCGGGTCCACAGATACAAACAAACACAAACTTCTCGCCGTTTGTCTTCTTCACTTCACATCGCGACTTGTGAACGCTGCACACTCATTTTGATGTGGAGGAAGGCGCAGCCCCCCAGCACAGCACACTGCGCTATGGACACTTTGTCACCATGCCAGCCATGGGTGTGGCTTTCATCTGCATGTCACAGAGTTCAAGTGTGTCCAGCAGGGAGCGCTGGCTTCATACGGAAGGACCTTTGGTGTACTGTGTCACCTCAAAGCCACCAGACAAGTACGTCAGTGACACATTTACACTTGGCTTGTCACACAGACCCTTTCAGCCAGGCTTTGTACGGAAGTCGACCGAGGTGACAACAGCCATCAGCCGAGGGGCTATCAGTGCTCAGCTGTCGTCTTTTCCAGATGCTGCACAGACGTTTGGAGGCCAAAGTTATTGAGGGACGCAAAGACCCAGGGCTCAGCACTGGGGGGTCTCGCCGTGCCTTTATGAGAACATCGTTTGATACAATAAACCAATCAGGTTCCCCTTTTCCCTGCAGCACAAAGACCCTTGCCAGCCATTCAGCTGGTAGAGCCGAAGACGCACATGAATGAAAACAAAGGCTGTGCCCACCCGTCTATCATTACGTTTCACCCCAGCGTCTTCACATCTGTTCCAAAAGTATCTGCACAGACCCCAAACCGACCAAACAAATCTTCCAGAGGGTCTCTCCAGACCCCTCAGCCCCACAGGTGTTCAGGTCAGAGGATGGCCACAGCAAAGTATCGATTGAGCGCCCACTGAAACTGAGCGTCCTTCTGATTGTCGTCCTGCTGGAGGGTCCAACCAGAGCCCACCCTGAGCACCTCGGCTGACACCTGGTGGGGTCCATGAGCTGGACTTTATGCAGTGTTGTCATTGTCACACTGTAGGCCACCATAGTGGCATTGAGCCTTCAGAAATAACAGCCATTTGTCACAGAAGCCCAAGTGTAACTGGACGAGAGGCTGAGCAGCGGTGCCATGGCCAGGCATAACCTGCTCCCCAGATAAAGGGGTCTGCCATCCACCCAAAGCCCTGAATTCACACGGGATGGCTGTTCACTGGAACTCCACAGGAGGTCCAAAGAGGTGGCAGTGCCACTGCAGGAGGCCATCAGTACCCAAGAGAGAGGCAGCCAAGACTTCAAGTGACCAAATCAACCATCAGGTAAACCCGTAGAAAGAAGGAAGGCACTGGGAGACCATGGAGGACAACTGAAGGGGTCAAGAGCACTCGTGAGGGGGCAGACGCATCACCGTCAGGGTCCGCCCTCAAGGGACACCAGTACAGGGGGGTTCATCTCAAGGTGCAAAGCACTAGGAACAGCGAGGAAGACGAAGGTGGGATAAGGGTAAGGCAGAAGACATCTGGACAGCCAAGAACAACGTGAACCAGAATGAAGGGAAGAGCGTGGAGAAAGAAAGGGAGAGCTCACGATGTGAAGCGTGGCACACCGTCTGTCAGACATGGCAGTGTTAGGGCCTGGGCACATAGGACTACTGGGCAAGATGGCCGGGACGCCCCTGCAGCACATGTTCCGGGGCAGCAAGTATGGGAGACCCAATTACCAAAGGACGCTAGGTGGCAGCAGTGCCTCGGACTCCAGCAGGGCTTCATGGGAGTTGGAGTTTGGCGACGCCAGGGTCAGAGGAAGAAGCTGCCTAGGAGGAGTGGAGAACGTTTTGGTGTGTGCTGTGCTTGGGACTGCATACTGCCAGTGGGACACGGGGGAAGACATGAGCCCACAGGTGAAGATAAACAAATAACGTGCCTCCGTGTCGGGCGCCTATATAGCGCCTTTCACACTGCCAGTGGCGCTCAGTCACTGGTGTGTAGTGACAATGTGACTGATGAATTCTGAAGGGTCCACGGCTGTCTGCTCCGATTGAGACAAATGACGTAAAACTGAGGGGACGCCGCTTCACAGAGGACATGACCTTCGCTAGCTGAGTCTGAGGCTGAAGACAACACTGCAGGCCCTGAAGACCTGGCAAAGGGGGGAAACTGGGCATTTGGTGATGTCTAGGGGGCTCATTGACCAACATTTAAACCATACGTGGATCTTCTGTTAGGCCACTGTGTCCGGGTACTTTTGAGCCTCAGAGGGACTCGGTGACAAATGGCTGTCATTTCTGAAAGCTCAATGCTGTATCTTTATTAGACCCTATAAGTGAAAGCTGACAGTCGATTCTTCTGTCACATCTTTTGATTGCTTCGTTTCAAATCCATTGAGAGAGAAAATGACACAAATGTCGACATACGTGATGCCCCCCCCACACAAGCTGCCTAGAGCCTAAGCCAGAAAACCCGCCTCATTCCACCAAAGACCCCCCAGCGTCCTGAAATCCTCTTCTGCATACCTGCCATTGCGCACACTAAAGCCTCCTCTGGTCTTTGTCTCATATGACAGGACAACTCGGCCCATCCAAAGCTCCAGTGACGACTGTCCAGCTGTAGGCGCTCGAGTTTGGCATTTGAGGACAGCAGAGACTTACTTTGTTCTTGCAGCCCACCCAAAGGACTTGCAGTTATGGAGGTGGCATCTGATCACAGTTTGAGATTTTCAGACCCCAAGGTCCACCTAACATCTGCAATTCACCAGCCTTGACCCCTGGGCGATCCTTTGGTCACTCGTCACCCATTTCTGGCCTACTCATCCCCAGTTGCTTTAAGCGCATTTGTAGCTTTGCTCCAACACTCAAGGTGGGCATTTTCAACCCTTTTGCTGCACATCATTACCGTGTTTTCTGGGGTCTTTACTCCTGTGTCACATCATTTTCTACCTCACCTAATCCAGACAAGGGGCACAGAGGGACTGGGGGTAGTATGGGGGGCCAGAGCACATCCCAGCTGGCACAGGAAGTCATGCCTGATGCCTTGAGTGTCCCGACTCACTCGGGTAAACTGCCACCGTCAACTTGCACCAAGCTACAGAACTTCAGCATCGTTTTGACTTCCTTCAGTTATTTACCTCATTTGAATGAAGACTGATAAAGACCCCCCTAATCCCCCCCCAACTCTTATTTCCAAAGGGGGCAGATAGGAGGGGGGCATTCCAGCTCACTTCTAGAATTCTACTAATAAAAATCAGAGTGTGTGCAAATCCAAGCCATTACTGCCACCTTCTGCAGATCCCCCATTGGCACACAGAGGGTCCCTGCCCATAATCACACTCCACAATGGCCAGGGGGGGTAGGGAGTGCTGGTGGGGCTTGGCACAAGCAGGTAGATTTACTCCACATGGAGGGTTTAATGCAGGGGTGGGCACACCTTCAGCCCATCACACGCGTGGGAGCAGACCCTGGCCTGGCCAGTACCATGGCTCTCATGAGGTGGTCTTAATAAGACGATAGAGTAAGTATAGTGATTTGCCATGTGGTGCCATCAACAAGGTAACTCAATAAAACGGAGTGGTCTCCTGGAGGGCATCAGGCTCATTTGTTCAGCTCAGGTCTTCTCCATTCAGAGTGGGCAGTGTGGTAACAGAGAAGGCCTTAAAAGTTGGCCATTTGATCAGGAGGAACATCAGGGGCAGGTTTGGGCACAAATGAAGAGTGCCATTTACAAATGTGAAAGAACGATGCGAGGAGAAGGAAGATGGAGCAACAGCAACAGACCAACGCTGTACTTGACCCTGTGTGTTTGGAGTTAATATGAACGGCTGCTGGTGGCGGTGGGCACTCGCTGTGTCTCTCTCTGTCACATCCCTGACGTGGGCTCATTTAGTTTGGTACAGCACTGCCACTCTCTCTTACTCTGCGTTCTTTCAACCTTACGATAATCGGAGTCCATTTGAAGTCACCACAGTCAGATGCCAGCCATGCCGCTCAGGTTCCCGTCAGGTAAATCGCATTCTTAGTTTTAGGGACCACGACAGACGGCTGTAGGCTTCTGGGCTGTCAGTCCTGCTGAGCAACAGCAACATTCAAAATGACTTCACTCTGCACAACTTGGACTTCCAAGGCTAAGCCAGGCAGCTGTGCCCATGCCATCACTAGGTGGCAGTCACAGGTGCAGAAATGGGCATTTTGAGTGCAGCACCAGATTAAAATCTTGTCACTTGTTATTAAAGTTGTGTCCTTAACGGCTTTAAACAAAATGTTTCTTCATGAAACCATCACCTGAAGCAAACGTTTTAGCGTCAATGCCAGCCTGCTCAAGCTCACTGGCACAACCCAAAGCACAAGTCATCACTGAAAATTCATCCAGCTAACCAAAAAAAAAAAAAGTATTGCCCATGCTAGTGAAAGTCTGGTTTGGGGACTTAATTGGTGGCCACACTTGCACTTTAACCCACCCCGGGGGGCACTAGGCACTCTAGGATTAAAGCTTGTGAGATTTCTAGAGAAGCTTGGAGGATGTTGGGCATTAATGTCTCTATGGGAATGTGTGCCCACTCAGCCACAAACAGCATTTGTGGGGTCAGATATGAACGCTGAACATAAAGATGAGGCTTGGCATTCCAATGCATTCTGAATGTCAGGTCACTCATGTCCCTCCATTATTGAGTGACCTCTGGGCACAGCAGCATCGTCAAGCTGGGACAGTAAAGGGGGCTCCCACAAACTGAAGTGCACAATCGTCTCAAAGGTCTTCGTATGCTGCAGCATCAAAAGGACCCTTCCCTGGACCCAAGGGGCCCTGCCATCATCACTCCTGCAGCAAGCTTCACAGTTGGCACTACACCATTCAGAAGGTAGCGTTCTTCTAGCAGACTCATCCATCAGACTGCCAGCTACTGCTGTGCGACTCAACTCTTCCACTTCCCAAAAATGTCACACAGTTGACCAGGACAGAAATTTTGCATACCGACTTGTGGCACCCTAGGGCAGTGCCAGGTGTAAAGCCACCGCTCTGTGCTTTGATTTGATGAATCCTATAAATGAGGGTTTAGGCAGCCAGCTGACCGACTGACCGAGCCTCTTCCGTGTCCCTGGTCGACGCAACTCTGCTTTCTTCATGCATTGAGGTAGAGCATCTCATCCATCAAACACCATGTGTGTGGCATCATGCCGGCGCTTCACCGACACACCGAGGGTGGAATTCCTTTAGGGAAAAAAAAAATGAAAAGAAAGACAATGAGGGTTTTGTTTTTCAGTTTAATAGCTTTGCAGGAAACGTAAAAAAGGACATATATAAATCAACTTTCGCGTTATCTACAAGGGAGTATTTACAAAGAGAATTTAAAAGGGCGTCAGCCCCCCCGACTAAGCAGGCAGACTGAAGATGTCCAGCCCACCTCACCAAAGCCATGATGGGTCAGACCCCAAAACTGCAGAAATGGAACTGGACATGTATGGGGATACCAAAGCAGCCACTGGAAGCCCGCAGCCAGACGTTGGCAGTCAGCGCCAGTGGCCAATCCTGCACTTAAATGATAAAGGACCAGCCTCTACATAAAGAGTTGGAGCAGAGCGTCTGTTAAGATAGAATGAGGAACTGTAGGAGTCAGAAATGAGAAATCTAACAACATTTTAAAACACTGACACTTGTAACTTGAGTAAGAATGCCAAGCGCTAGGCCATGCCAGCCTCACTCCCTGCCCTCATCATCATGCAGGCCCATTCTTGAGTATTTGGCTGAACTGAAAACAACAAAACCAAAAAAGCCAAACAGTCACAAAGTGTGAACAACCATTAAATGAGTCCACCGAACAGGCGCGGCTGCATTAACAGTTAATCATGGTGTGCGTTTCTGTGCCATCGCTCAGGCTCCAGCCTCCATTTAATGCTTCTGGACACGCAGGAATACTTTGCCTGAGAGGAGCCTGAACTAAAGTGCAAACCTCGCTCATGAAGGAAGACAAGCTGGCGTCACAACAGGCACTAGAGAGCCCAGACTGAAACCCACCTTAAAAATATCTGAAGTTTACTTGTAACATGGATGGCAAAAACAATTAAAACATAAAATCATTTCTTAAAAGGAGGAGGAGATTTGGAGAATAATAAAAATGTTCAAAGCTGCTGCTACTGCGACTCCAGCATGGTGCATTCATAATAACACAAAGGCCCTTTGAGTTCCAAGACCCCCAGAGAGCAGACGCGTTACCCACTTGTGGAGCTCTGCAAATGGATAAAGGTCAGCTTCGGACCCCTCACCTTCCAGGCCACAGCCAACACTAACTTGTTGAGTTTTAGTTGTGCCCACCACTCCGGGGTGAGGACTGTCACCCTTCAGCTAACCTACATGTGACACTACAGGATCCCACTGACATCCCAAATGAGTCTTTAGGTAAGATGTGGAGTATTTGTGTTGGCTCCGCTACCGAATCCCCCAAACAATACAATCTGCTTTCAAATTGAAGAATTGGAACATCCCGACATAGGAGCTCAGGCAGAGACATCAGCGGTCACTTAGACAAACCACAGCTTTTCTTTCGAATATTTCTTGAGTGGGACCACCCATCGGCTCTCTCTACTATGATCTTCACTAAGCGCTTGCCTTTCCTCTGCCTGATGGGCTGTAAGTTTGGAAGAGCAGCACTCTTCGGAGGGCAGGACTTTTTTGCTTTATCTTTGTCAAGAGGTAGTTTCATTTTAAAAAGTGCACTTTTTCAACAAAACAATACATTTAAATAAAAAAAAAAAAAAACACAAACAAAAACAAAACACGTGGCCATCAAGTAAACATGAAATGACATTAACATAAACCAACTCAACAGGACCCCCCTCAGCTAAAGATGAACTTAGGGTTGGGGACGCGCCATTTTCAGGCCACCGTACCAGTGGGCCAACAACGGCATCACAAGTAAAACCTCCATGGGCTCATCATGCTGCCTTCCATGACCTCCGCTGTTGTCACTTTTGCCGCTTATGTGAAACGTCATATTCCCTCGAGTCCAGAGGCCTTTTCTGAGGGCGGGCTTGGTCATCCCATCGTGGAGGACGCTCTCTGACAGGAGGCGCTCCTCCGTCACCTCTAACTGGCACTGGTAAAGTCTTGCCGGGGGTGCTGGAGCTTTGCATCCTGTTAGCAGCAGCTGGGCCTTTCTCAGTGGACAGCTGATTTTTTGTGGCATCACGCTGTCTACTTGCCAGCCTTGGGTCCTTTGAAGTCTCCTTTAGCACGGTGGGCCTAACCGAAGATAGGGCCAGACAGGACTTCAGCACCTGAGTACCAACGGCCGTTAAGGTTTCCGTAGTGTGCCTTCTCTCCACTGTCACGGCCGCGCTGATGGGGGCTGCAGAGTGAGAAGAGGCTGGTGGCATGAGGCCTTGGTTGCTACTGGTCTGTGCCGGAGAAGACCCCTGAGGCTTAGGCTGGGATCTGGAGGAGTCTGCCGGGGGATACGATAAACTGCGGGTCAAGGCAGGCTCAGGTTTGAAAATCCACAGAGCATCTTTTTTGTAGTCTTTATCTTGAGTTTTGATGATGTTGCCTCGTTTGTAAGCATCTTGTATTAATGCACCCCAATCTCTGTGATCCTGTTAGGCGAAACAAACAAAATTAGACAACACACCTTTCAGGTGTCCAACATACCTGCAAACATCCAGACCATGAAATAACTTCAAGGAAAAGTTTTCAATGAGTGCCATGATTACTGTCAAAAGATTACAAGAACATACATTATCTTTATTCTGACTGCTGAAGATGTAAAGATTTATTTAGAAACATCCAAGCCACTTCTTGATGCCTTCATTCCAAACTATGCTGCTTAGATGTATGTGGTGGATGGGAGGGAGTCCAGAAATGCTGGCAGTAGCACAGAGGTCAAAGCAACTACACATTAACGACAGCTTAAGGGCCGTGCACTGCATAAGGACAAACGTAACCCTAACAAAGCAAGTTGACGATGCCACTTTACAGCATGCTATTCTCAAAGACTTCATATCATCCATCACGGCTTTCCAATGATGAGCACACAGCTCTTCCTACTATTTATCTTTGAGAAGACCACAGAACAGTTAGCCCTACTGCTACGGAGGAGTCGGGACTGGGGGTACCAAAGCTGAGGAAATTACAGCTCACAAAACTCAAAAATGTAGAGGGTCTCCAACTGAAAGTCAGGGTAGGCCCCACCTGAATTCAAAGGAACAGGCCTTATGGCCTATACAGGCTAAAAAGTATGGGATTGAAGAAAACATCACTATAGGAAGAGGGGAACCATGAAACTACTGGCTTACAACAAATGAAGCAATGTTTCTTTACACTGAAAATATTTCCAACAGCATTATTAAAAGAGACAAGTAAAATAATTTATAAATAAAAGCCTTAAGCAAAGCCCCAGGCAAAATAACAAATCCAAAATCCACAATCAAAACACAAAAGTGCAGAACCAAATAAATAAAATTGAATTTCCAGATCAGTGGAGAGCTGAAAGAACATTCCCAAGGATCACTGCTTCAGTGAGGGGCACATACAGCCCAGTTTAAAGGCTGGCACACAGCCCCAGGAGGTGTAACTTTAAGTGAACACGGCCCATTACAAAAGAGAAATGCTTGTGTTAAACAAATTCAAACAAAACACTCCTTATGGCACATTTTAAACAGAAATCAGACAATAATCAACACCAATATTTATACAATACTGCACTCCCTGCCTTGGATGTCAACTGCTGGTATAAAGAAGTGTGACCAAATGTTAGCAGCCTGGCAGTTAAAGAAAGTGACCCATTTAAGGTGCCCTCTGTGCCCACCACCATACTGGCAGGCTGAGCTCTGACTCGCTGGCCTCCGCGCTGCACATTAGCTCTCATCTTATAACGCTGACGCCACACAGGACACGGCTGATCCAACTAAAGGGCAAAAAAAAAAAAAAAAAAAAAAGGAGACCAACCCTGCATATGACATTTCTAATAATCATAATAAAGGATACATTTTATTTAATAGACACCTTTCTTAGCACTCAAGCTTACCTTACAAAGAATGAGAAAACAAAAAAATATAAAAATAGAAGCATATAAAAAATAAAAATCAAAGGCAAAAAGCAGCAGCAAACAGAAAAATAACTGACTTTAACAATAGTTACGATCATAGATGAATTGTGTTACGGGGGCCAGCTGACGGATGTGAGAGGGGAGAGAATTCCAGGGCACTAGGAGAGAAGGTACAGGAACGATGTGAGGAGCGAGAGGAGTGTAAATGAGTAGGAGATCAGCGAGAGTATCAGGGGAGTTTGAGAGCAGAATCAGGTATTGTATTCAGTAGTAGACAGGGAGCCAGTGAAGCTGGGAGACAACAGGCGTGACGTCTTCAGTGGACTTGCAACAGGTAACAAAGGATTACTGTACAGGTGCTGGTCATAAAATTAGAATATCATGACAAAGTCGATTTATTTCAGTAATTCCATTCAAACAGTGAAACTTGTATATTAGTATATTCATTCATTACACACAGACTGATGTATTTCAGATGTTTATTTCTTTTAATGTTGATGATTATAACTGACAACTAATGAAAGTCCCAAATTCAGTATCTCAGAAAATTAGAATATTGTGAAAAGGTTCAATATTGAAGACACCTGGTGCCACACTCTAATCAGCTAATTAACTCCAAACACCTGCAAAAGCCTTTAAATGGTCTCTCAGTCTAGTTCTGTAGGCTACACAATCATGGAGAAGACTGCTGACTTGACAGTTGCCCAAAAGACGACCATTGACACCTCGCACAAGGAGGGCAAGACACAAAAGGTCATTGCTAAAGAGGCTGGCTGTTCACAGAGCTCTGTGTCCAAGCACATTAATAGAGAGGCGAAGGGAAGGACAAGATGTGGTAGAAAAAAGTGGACAAGCAATAGGGATAACCGCACCCTGGAGAGGATTGGGAAACAAAACCCATTCAAAAATGTGGGGGAGATTCACAAAGAGTGGACTGCAGCTGGAGTCAGTGCTTCAAGAACCACCACACAGACGTATGCAAGACATGGGTTTCAGCTGTCGCATTCCTTGTGTCAAGCCACTCTTGAACAAGAGACAGCGTCAGAAGTGTCTTGCCTGGACTAAAGACAAAAAGGACTGGACTGCTGCTGAGTGGTCCAAAGTTATGTTCTCTGATGAAAGTAAACTTTGCATTTCCTTTGAAAATCAAGGTCCCAGAGTCTGGAGGTAGAGAGGAGAGGCACAGAATCCACGTTGTGTGAGGTCCAGTGTAAAGTTTCCACAGTCCGTGATGGTTTGGGGTGCCATGTCATCTGCTGATGTTGGTCCATTGTGTTTTCGGAGGTCCAAGGTCAACGCAGCCGTCTACCAGGAAGTTTTAGATCACTTCATGCTTCCTGCTGCTGACGAACTTTATGGAGATGCAGATTTCATTTTCCAACAGGACCTGGCACCTGCACACAGTGCCAAAGCTACCAGTACCTGGTTTAAGGACCATGGTATCCCTGTTCTTGATTGGCCAGCAAACTCGCCTGACCTTAACCCCATAGAAAACCTATGGGGTATTGTGAAGTGAAGAGGAAGATGCAATACGCCAGACCCAACAATTCAGAAGAGGTGAAGGCCACTATCAGAGCAACATGGGCTCTCATAACACCTGAGCAGTGCCACAGACTGATCGACTCCATGCCACGCTGCATTGCTGCAGTAATCCAGGCCAAAGGAGCCCCAACTAAATACTGAGTGCTGTACATGCTCATACTGTTCATGTTCATACATTTCAGTTGGCCAACATTTCTAAAAATCCTTTTTTTGCATTGGTCTTAATTGATATTCTAATTTTCCGAGATGCTAAATTTGGGACTTTCTTTAGTTGTCAGTTATAATCATCAACATTAAAAGAAATAAACATTTGAAATACATCAGTCTGTGTGGAATGAATGAATCTAATACAGTGATCCCTCGCTATATCGCGCTTCGCCTTTCGCGGCTTCACTCTATCGTGGATTTTATATGTAAGCATATTTAAATATATATCGTGGATTTTTTGCTGGTTCGCGGATTTCTGCTGACAATGGGTCTTTTAATTTCTGGTACATGCTTCCTCAGTTGGTTTGCCCAGTTGATTTCATACAAGGGACGCTATTGGCAGATGGCTGAGAAGCTACCCAACTTACTTTTCTCTGTGTCTCTTGCACGGACTTTCTCTGATCCTGACGTAGGGGGTGTGAGCAGGGGGGCTGTTCGCACACCTAGACGATAAGGAAGCTCGTCTAAAAATGCTGAAAGATTATCTTCACGTTGCTACCTTCTGTGTGCAGCGACATGCTGCACGGTGCTTCACATACTTAAAAGCTCAAAGGGCACATATTGATTTTTCACTGTTTTTATCTGTCTCTCTCTCTCTCTCTGCTCCTGACGAGGGGGTGTGAGCTGCCGCCTTCAACAGCTTTGTGCCGCGGTGCTTCGCATACTTAAGCCAAACAGCCCTATTGATTAGTTTGCTTTGCTCTCTGTTTCTGACAGCCTGTACTCCTGACACGCACTCCTTTGAAGAGGAAGATATGTTTGCATTCTTTTAATTGTGGGACAGAACTGTCATCTCTGTCTTGTCATGGAGCACAGTTTAAACTTTTGAAAAAGAGACAAATGTTTGTTTGCAGTGTTTGAATAACGTTCCCGTCTCTCTACAACCTCCTGTGTTTCTGCGCAAATCTGTGACCCAAGCATGACAATATAAAAATAACCATATAAACATATGGTTTCTACTTCGCGGATTTTCTTATTTCGCGGGTGGCTCTGGAACGCAACCCCCGTGATAGAGGAGGGATTACTGTATACAAGTTTCACTTTTTGAATGGAATTACTGAAATAAATCGACTTTGTCATGATATTCTAATTTTATGACCAGCACCTGTATATCCAAGTCTTATTCTTCAATACGATTACCAACATGACTCCCCCTCTTGCTAGCTCCATCCACACACAGCAACACAGAATACCAAACAGAGGCCAAGGATTTGTAAAGCACAAACACAGCAGAGTGTTTAACGGACGTTCTCTACCTTTGAAGACCCCTTTGCCATCAACCAGACTCCTTCATCACTAGTCTGTCCCATTCAAAGTACATGATCATGAGATTAGTCCAGATGGGGACTTCTTTTACTACACGCTTTGCTTATATGGCCACATTGCAATTTCAAAAAGCAAGTACACTGCCATCTGTTGGTCATTTCTGTAAATATGCAAAGAATACACCACCCAAAAACAATAATTTCTATATTATGTACTCCATGTTGGTAGGGATGGCAGAGAAAATCTCTCTCTCTCGTGTTTTTATGGAGGACGGAGACAACAAAATTCCTTACACAATGGGCTTTAATGGAGACCCAGCATGAACAGCTGCAGACAAACTCGAAACATCCATTTAAAAAGTTAAAGAACTCCCGTCATGTGTGTTGTATAACCTTCATGTTGTGTAACCTTTGTGAAGGCCCCAAATATGTGCATTCCAATCCAAATATTTTTTAGAACACACACTTCCGGAAAATACTCATTTAAAAAAGTGGAGAACACTCAAGTGAATCGGAGCTTTTGAACTGAACTCAATTCAATTTCACTCATTTTTATGGCGCCCTGCACTCGGTGTTGGCCGACAATATAAATTTAAGAAATCTCTAATCAAATAACGAGTATACAAAGACACAGATTGGCTTAAACAGACAGATGCAAAAGTAGTTTGAAGCCGACTAACAAATGCAGCCCATGAAAATCTGTCCAATGATCAACTGGGGGCTGCCGCCAGTTACCCGGTTACTCGCTGCTCAAGAGCCCTCACTTCAGTTCCAAAGCTCCCATTTTCTTGATCACGGTTTATTGTCATATACTGACTGCTCTTATTTTCTAGAAATAATTTATTTACACAGTATTTTTCTCAAAAACCCAAGTGCTTTGGATGTTGTGAGCACATGATGGGATAAAGTGGCATGTGGACTGACTGCAGGACACGAGTATATTTGAGACTTTCTTCATGAGTATTTTGACACTACTTGTTGTTGTAAAGCAGTGACTCACTGATATCCTCTATCAGGAATTTAATGATGTCCTTTATCCATAAAAGCCATGCGATTGGAAAATAACAAACCAACCTCCACTTTAAACATCAAGGGATATAGAGCCAATAGAAATCATGATCAAGAAGAACTAATCTATACATGAGCTAGTGATTTAAGCAAAAGGAGATTAAAAGGAGACCTGACTGAAGTGTTTGAAAATTATGAAGGGAATGAGTCCAGTGGATCCAGACAGTGACACAGGGACACAGTTGGGAACTTAAGGGTGAATTTTGCTCAAACATTAGGAAGTTTGTCTTCATGCAGAGGACCAGACACATGGAATGTGTGACCAAGTACTGTAGTGTGTTAGACTGGAGAACTTTAGGGAAGAATTAAGTGGGCTGAATGGCCAGTTCTCATCCTGATTGTTCTAATGTTCCAAATATGAATTGATATGGATGAAAATCTGGGTCACGATGTGTCCCATACCGATTCAAAACAGGAGTCAGTATTGTACATTTCAATCCTGTATTATAAGGAACAACAGGCAACTCTGCTGTCAAGTGTGAATGAAGATCGTTATCAAGAAATAACCCGGGGAGCCATCAAGTGCTGGTGACCCACTACTACTATTCAGTGCCGCACTGACGTTTACAGGCAGCAGGTGCTTTCCCAGTGGGCTGCTGCCTGGCATTCAGAGCAACCAGTGAAATAAACTAATGGTGACATTATACAATGTTATTATACTGGAAAATGAGCTGGCATTATTGTTCTGTAGTGGGCACAAATCCTTTCGGTTTAACGTTGGAGGGTTTTGTTTTTTGTTCAAGTCAAGTTTTGACTTCATGTGCATCTCACGCCCTGACAGTTAAACAGAAGCGGTGTGTACATCTGGTGCATTTGTGATTAAAGTTATATATGAAGATTGTTTGAAAGTTTATAATATACTTTGAGTTATATTTGGATGTTGTATGGGTTTTGGTATGTGTTACTGGGTATTTTATTTTTGTTTCAAATTTTAATGAATTGTAGTGTATGGTCACACTTTTAACATCCCCCGCCCCCAGAGTGACTGAATAGGCTACACAGGTGGTTTTATTTTTCTATTAATTAAACATGGATGCGAGTGAAATGATTTGTGTTTTTAAATGTACCTGTTCCTTATTTCATGAGAAGTCTGTTAATGAACGGGTCTCGTTTTTACTTTAACATTTTTAAAGTGCGTCTCTCACGCTCTGACAGTTAAACCTTAGCACTATGAGTGACTGAACAGGCCATACAAATGGTTCATAGTTTTTTGTTTACTCTTTTTAAAAACGCTTGACAGAATTCTGTGGCACGGAGACATTTTGGAGTCTATTGAAGAAATTCAAGGTGGTCTTTTATGACCAAAACTTCAAACTTTGTGGAAGACACTGACAGCGGCTCGGCAGATCGTCGACTCCCAGTTGAAACTGCAAACCTAATCTCTGCACTGGGGATTCCACGGACTACTACTTTTTGTGGTTAACAGCTTCTTTAAGCATAAAATTTAGTGTAAATTAGACATGTCAAAGAAATAGTTAAATAAAGGCATTAGTCATATTTCATTAGTTAAGCTTGAAGCAAAAATCACCAATATTGGGTAACTTGGAAAGATAGAACAGGAAAAGAATGACGTACAGAAACTAGCCGAGGGCAAAAGAAGGGGGCATTGGGAGAACACCTGTTTGAAGGCCAGGAAGCAAGGAATGATACAATGACAAAATACAGAAAATGTTGATGGCCATGGAAGGCACGTGAGAAGCCAGCTGGAGTAGCAACTCAGAATAAGACAGCAAAGGCATTGTTTCAAACGAGGTCAAGATGATAACAAATGATGATTATATAATCTTTGATTTGTTGCTTGTTCGGGGCACAGCTCGATTTGGCCTAATTGGGTTGAGTCCATGTTATTGTTTTATTGCAATAAAGCTAAAATACTCTGTCTGCCTATCCTCCGACTCCTAGAGCCTTCATTTCAGGTGAAGACCCATTGGTGCGTCTTTTGCTCTGATGATTTTGCTTCGACAGAATTTTTGTTCCACACTTCATCAGAGGTTGTCTTGAGACTGATATTTAAGAGTCAAATGTATGTGTAAAAGTTGAATCTACCATCTCCTCATTCATAAAAGTCCAAGACAAAATGGTGTTTGTTGGTTTTGTGACTGTACAAGAAAACCGACGTATATTGTGTGGCCTGCCATGGGGTAGACTTGGGATTCCCACCTGAATAAGCGTCCCAGTCACCTTATCAAGAGGCTTGGATTCACTTGGCGCGGCTGTATTTAGTGTGAAGGAGGGTCAAATTGAGCAGATTAAATGAATGAACTAAGGGGTTGCGTTAAATGTGATCACAGAAATGAACACATTAAATTGCAATTAATCAGCAGCTCTAATATTAAAGAAGAAACAAATGAGAATGTGTGGTACAGAAGTTATTAACTACATGGGAAAGCATCGCCACATACGAGAATAAAAACATACCATGAGGGTCTTCAAATGCCCCAAGATAAACAGGCTCTGTTTTGCTCTTGTCAGTGTAACATTTAATCGTTGTTTATTTCCCACAAACCTAAAATGCAAAAGGATAAAAAAAAAAAAAAAAGGCAATGAGATATGCAGATGAGCAAGAAACATGAAATATTTATATAAAAAGGCACCACACAACAGAAAACAGAATGCCACATGTAAAGATTTTACATTAAATGGTAAAGGAAAGGGGGGTGGAGTGCACATTAAAATGACATCTCCTGAAAATGGATGGGATGGATATTTACAACTGACAGTATAGAAGGTCAGCTTCTCTTTGGCAAAGAATGAGTAATGGAGTCCCTCAAAGAGAAGACTCTACACACACTGTAATAAACACTATTCCATATATTTATAGGAGAGACAAACTAAAACTGGTCTTAAAGAGCACAGATGGCACTACAGACAATTACAAAGCAGCAGCTGCCCTCCGACGACTACACGGAAAGGCCATCCCAACTCACAAACACAAGCAGGTTTAAAACGCGCCTCTGATAAAACACGACACAGAAAAGATCCACACAGATTCTCTAATGAATGTACGCCTTACATCAGCACCTCCTGAATGCCTGAAGTGCTCACCAAATACCTTGAACTGTGGCCTCTGTACTAAAACAACAACGACGGTTATTTCTGAATTGCAGAAGGACGATTTTCTTAAAGAGATTCTGCCGTGGTGCACATTAAAACAGATCAGGTTGGGGAGCATGCCCTAGTATAGCGCGTTGCTGTACCCACCACATGACGAAACAGCTCAGTATCCTGGTTGGCAACCCCCCCCAAGCAGACACGTGGAAATGACCAACTATCATCCTCAGCCAGATGCAACATGGCCACCCCCTTGGCCTGGTCCAGCTGTTCAGGTCCTCAATAACAAGTCAAATCACCCTTTGGAATCACACCACATAACAGTAGTGCCGTAACGGACACTCCCTCACAATGCAGGTCATGTGCCTCACTGTGTTACTCACAGAGTCCCCAAAGTCAAGCTAGCAGGGCCCCCAAGGATTCTCCAAAGAGACACAGGAGTCGAGTCTTCATCTCAGGTCACTGGATAGCGTCCATGTCTCACAAATAGGAGGCACCAATACTCTAAAGACTTGGACCTTGAGCACTACACACCCATTGCCAGTGCCGTCATGACCCCCCCCCCCCCCCATGCTCTCCCAATCCATCTAATGACTTCATAGGAAGAGTCACCAGAGACATGAATATCACTGCGCAGCCTTTAATTTGTGATGACTCAAAGTGGAAATCAGCGAGATCTACCTATAAAAAAAAATTACATTCTTAAAAACAGCAGCAAACTGAAAAAGGAGCAAAACAAATACATAATGGGACAGGTACAGATCAATAAACTTGTGTTTATTAAAGGAATACTAAACCAAAAATCTCTTATGTTACTTTTATTCATGTAGTGTCTAGTGATGACCAATAAAAGTGAGTGACAGGACTCCTGACTAATGAATGAGGGGTCTGTCTTTAACTCAGATGTGCAGTACAGTGGAACCTCAGTTCACGAACGTCTCAGTACACGTACAAATCGGTTTACGACCAAAATGTTTGCCAAACTTTTGCCTCAGTTCACGAACAAGCCAGTTTCCCTTTCGGTTTGTGCGCACCGATGATTTCCGCATATGTTGCATTGTTCCCAGTCAGACGTGCGTGCTTGCACATGCGTGCGTGCTTTCGCTGTGAACTCTTTGTGCTCTATTTAATTTCTCTTCCGGTTTGTACGTGCCGATTACTGTATTTAAGCACGTGTTCAGCCTCTCCCTGTTCATTGTTCTCAGTCAGACGTGCGTGCTTTACCTGTGAACTCTTTGTGCTCTACAGTATTTCGTGTGCTTTTGCAGTTAACCATGGCTTCTAAGCACTGTAACCTCCTCTCCACCCAGTTCCTCCTCACTTCATGCCAGAACTCTACTCATGCAAGGTTAGTTTTCTTGGTGGTTTTATGGTTAGTTTTTGTATTACGGATTTTTCAAATGTTGATTTTTCGGTTCGTAGTGTGAATTGTTGCAATGGTACTTTTCTTGGTTGTTTATTAAGTTACGGATTTTTCAAATGTTCCTTTTTTTTCCCTGCTATCGGGTTGTAAGGCTATAGTGCAAACTGCTGCAATGTTACTTTCTTGGTTGCTTGTGGTTGGTTTTTAAATAAAGTTCGGATTTGTTCAAATGTTCCTTTTTCCCCCCCTGTGCTTAAAGCTCATTTAAAAAAAAAAAAAAAAAGTGTTTTTAGCCAGCAGTTCCTAGCACTATAGCGCGAACTATTGCAATGTTAGTTTTCTCTGTTGTTCAAGGTTTTCTCAGTGTTATTCAATGTTTTTACATTTAGTTCACTATTACAATGTGCATTCTATGGTGTAATTACCGTATTTTTCGCACCATAAGACGCACTTTTTTTTCCCCAAAAGAAGGTTGGAAATGTCTGTGCGTCTTATGGAATGAATATTGCATCACAGACCATGATGTGTATTACCTGACAAAAGTCGACATCCAGGGGTAGAGGGCGACAAAACTCACTGTTACGTTACAGGCATTCCCTCTGTGCTTGGAGGAATGTTAGACTCATTGACTCGGCATCTAATCCTTGCGTGTGCGTGAGTTGCGAAATATAAACAAATATAAACAAAGGCAAGATAGCATCTGCATCTCATGAGGGAGTGAAGCAAGTGCAGAAAACAAAATACTCAGCAGAGATGTTTTGCGCATTATCACTGAGTTGGACTCTGGACTCGATAGATTACCAGCCCCTCGACTACTTCAGGCTGTTCTTTCCTGAAGCTGCCTTTCAGCTGCTGTCAGACGAGACAAACAGGTATGCAGAGCAATTTTTCGAATCGACGGCTGTGCTTTTTTTTCAAACTGGAAACCCACAACAAAACACGAGATGAAGGGCTTTGTGGCATTACAAATATAGATGGGACTAGACTGGCGATATAACTTCAGGGAGCATTGGTAGAAACCTGCTTTGTCTCCTGGTGGCTTTAGACAGGTTATGTCGCGTGATGATAGGTACGTGATGCTGCAAAGTGATTGTGAGCAACTGAGCTTAATAAATTCTGACACTAGCGATGAGGAGTTCTTGGGGTTTCCATAAAACTAGAAGAGTGCTTGAACCTTAAAGTCTCTCCTTATTTGGTAATGACAGTGATGATGTTTCTTAATACCACTGTTGAATTTATATGGTTGAAATATTATTCTGCTGTATTTTATTAAACATATTAGTGCACCAAAAAAGGGTGCACAAAAAAGGAAAAGGGTGGAGTGCCCTCTCAGGGTTGGTAGCGAGATCCTGCCCCAAGTGGAGGAGTTCAAGTATCTCGGGGTCTTGTTCACGAGTGAGGGAAGAATGGAGCGTGAGATCGACAGGCGGATCGGTGCGGCATCCGCAGTAATGCGGGCGCTGCATCGGTCTGTCGTGGTGAAAAAGGAGCTGAGCCGCAAGGCGAAGCTCTCAATTTACCAGTCGATCTATGTTCCTACCCTCACCTATGGTCATGAGCTATGGGTAGTGACCGAAAGAACGAGATCGCGAATACAAGCGGCTGAAATGAGTTTTCTCCGTAGGGTGTCTGGGCTCTCCCTTAAAGATAGGGTGAGAAGCTCAGTCATCCGGGAGGGGCTCAGAGTAGAGCCGCTGCTCCTCCGCATCGAGTGGAGTCAGATGAGGTGGCTCGGGCATCTGATCAGGATGCCTCCTGGACGCCTCCCTGGTGAGGTGTTCCAGGCACGTCTAACTGGGAGGAGGCCCCGGGGAAGACCCAGGACACGTTGGAGGGACTATGTCTCTCGACTGGCCTGGGAACGCCTTGGGATTCTCCCGGAAGAGCTAGAAGAAGTGGCCGGGGAGAGGGAAGTCTGGGCATCTCTGCTCAAGCTGCTGCCCCCGCGACCCGACCTCGGATAAGCGGGAGACAATGGATGGATGGATGGATATTAGTGCACCATTTGGTTCAGAATATTTTTTTTCTTGTTTTCCTCCTCTAAACCTAGGTGCGTCTAATGGTCAGGTGCGTCTTATAGTGCAAAAAATACGGTAACTATATTTGTGCTTAAAAACATTTAAAAAAATATATTTACATACAGTTCGTACCGTCTGGAATGGATTAATTGTATTTACATACAATCCTATGGGGGAAATTGCTTCGGTTCACGACCAAATCGGTCTACGACCAGAGTTTTGGAACGAATTATGGTCGTGAACCGAGGTTCCACTGTACTATGGGAATACACTTCCTGTTTATAATGGGCACTGATTTTTCGATTTGACAAAATTTTAGCTAAAAATGTAATTGTTTTGCACTATTTGAGAATGCAACAGGATAACTGATACAAAGATCATGCAACACAGCAACGTGCAATTGTTTTTTTTCCATGGATTTTTTTGCCATTGTACAGTATTGGTCACCACTGCCATTTATTATTTCAAACAGTTTTTCTTTCTGTTCATCACTACACTACAGGGTAACATAAAAAAAAAAAAAAAACATTTTTGGTGGCTTATTCCTTCCAGCAGAAACACCGGAATGGCACAAGGATAACGTCCATCCATTTGTAAAGGTGGGATTGTGGTTACTGGGGCAGAGCAGGGACCCACAAGAGCAAGTGTAATCTCTGGTCGAGTGAGGTACAACACAAGCACAAGATCCAAAATAAATGCTGCGGTACCAACCGCATTGCTCCATTTAATAGCTGTGCCAGTGGGAACAGAAACAGCATTCAGTAGCACACAAATAAAAACACAAGGCCGCAGTGCCTCCTCTGTAAAGTGATCAGGTCTGGGTGAGAGCTCTACAACCAAATGAGACGACACCTTCCAGGAGCCCCTTAAATTTATATTCCTCTAACCAGAAGGGGCGGCGCCAATTGCCCTTATTGGGTGTCTCCTCAGAGGTGTGGGAACAGCAAATGGCAATCCAGTTAGCATCAGCGGCCCCCTCTTGCCCAGGGGCTTTGCTTACCAGGTAAGAGCACCAAACATGACCTCCCTGACACGCATGAGTATTTTTGTAATGTTTTAACATTTAGAGAGAACAAAGATCAAAAACACTTTGGAATTCATGCCAAATCCGACTTGGATGAGCTGTTCATTTAAATATGAGATTTTAATCATTTGGTCGTTTCTCGCACAATTATTCATATTAAGATTGGAGTAATGGTTTTTTAAATTGATGCTACGCTGCAGTCAGTGCAAACCCAAGCGTAGACACGTCACAACTGCCTTTTGGACAAGCTGGGAGAAGTCACAGGGACAGCAAAGACGATCTGAAGGCTACCTTAAATCTGCAACATCTGAGAATGTAAGAGACTGAGAAACGTAGAGTGGGATATATGAAATATTCCCATATTCAATCACTAGCGCCTAAGGAGCTCTGTTACACCTTACTGGAGGAGCAGCGGATTTCAGAATCTTTCCTGCCCACACAGAGTATAACAAGGAAGGTTTGATTGCTTTTGAATAAGAAGTTGGATGAACAGTCCAATCTCATGGCGAATCCGTGCAGTCGGGGAGCGAGATGATCAGAAAGACTGGAAAAAAGGCAGGAGGGGACTGGACATCTATGAGAAAGAGCAGCACATTACAATAAAAACATAAATGTGTACACCAGACATTGAAATGTGGCCAGGTCACTGCCCAGAGAGGTATGTTACACCATCCTGATTAATGTTTATACTCCTAATCAGCTAGAAATGACTCGCTCAGTTACCAACACTCCAATGATGTAGCATTACGACTCTGGAATGGCGGCGACTTCAATCAGGGGAACTGTGGAAGGAACGATGTGAAACTCCCACCAATATGTGTCATGTTCTACTCATTGACACAACAAGCTAGACCCGCTTTATTTAAAGGTCTAAACGCCTTTAAAATGTAAACCTGTGGCATAGACTGTGCTCAGATCTGCCGCCCGTTATTAGACGTTAGCAGCTCTCTCATCAATAGCCAAGTCAGAGGTTCCTGTGCATATTTAGGGAGAATTGTTTGTTATAATATTTATATTTTTCCTGAGCTACTGTCATAATTTCTACCTAACTAAAGTCTTAGACTCCCCTTAGTAGACAAAATAAAGTCATTATGTGTGGTTTATTCATATTACTTTTAACAAGCAAATCAGAAGTTTGACAGGGCCATGCAGCCTATGAAAATGAACAATTTATAAATCATTAAAAGTGAAAAAACTTGAACATCCATCCACTTACAGAACCCACTAAAACTTCAAGTTCAAGGTCAATAAGGAGGAGTCAAGGAGGGCAGCGGGTCATGGGCCACACACCAACCATCTGAAACCAGCAAAACCTACAAGTCACTGAAGTGAGTGAAGACAACGGAACACCAGGAAGAACCACCACACAGTGATGAGGAGAACACAGAAAACGGACGGGGACTCAAACCCAAGACGTCTGCAACAAGACAGCAGAGCACTGTGCAGACACAAGAACGGGTGACAGACATCAGCTTGCTTCATCGTGTAATTATTATGACAAGAACCACCACAAAACGCAGACTTTAATGGCAACGCTTTACGAAAACGAATTCTGCTTACATACATCTTTCAGCATCTGGACAAAGGATATCTAAACTTCATCTGTCATTTTCAATGACACATTTCAAATCAAGTATGTCCATCTGTCATTTATACAATCTGCTTCATTTTGAACTGGAGTGAGAGCAAATTCTTTCATTTTGCATTTGTGTAGTTTTTGGTTTAATGCAAGAAGAGAATGCCCACATGTCGAATCTCTCTATTCTAGGGTTGTCAAAATTAGCCAAAAATAAGGCCTGAATAATCAAATGAAAAAGTCAATATTCAAATATGTCTAAACTTAGGTTCAAAATTCTTAGTGTTGTTACATAAAACATTTGAATGCATACTTTCTAAACTTATTATTATAGTAACAGCAAAGACAAAAAAAAAAAAAGTTAACCCATCTGAGAGGAAAAAAATCCAAGCGGTACTTGGGCAGCCATTAGATAAACGTAAGAGCCATGAAAATCCTGCTCAAGTGCACCTCAAAGAGAGAAGCATCTGCAAAGCCATCACGTCTTCAGTCTGAGCAAGTCCTTGTTAGCACAGCAAGTCATGAAATCAGGCATGAATGGCAGCCTAAATATAATACCATTTATTTTTATATAGCCCAAAATCACACAAGGGCTTTAACAGGCACTTTATAGTCCTCTAACCAGAAGGGGCGGAGCCAATTGTCCTTATTGGGTGTCTCCTCAGGAGGTGTGGGAACAGCAAATGGCAATCCAGTTAGCATCAGCAGCCCCCCCCCCCCCCCCCCCCACAACCGCCCAGACTCTCTAAGACGACAAAAAAAGACCCTGTAGAGAAGAAAATGGAAGAAACCTCGGGAAAGGCAGTTCAAAGAGAGACCTCTATTTCCAGGTAGGTTGGGCGTGCAGGGGGTGTCAATAAAATACAATACACAGAGCAGAACACAAGTCATCCTCAATACAATATAATAATATTACAAGTACAGGGCAGAATTCAACAGGACATCCCTTAATATGATTAGAATTTGTTCAGAGTCCTGGACCAGCCAATCTGATGAAAGGACCCCTCTACCCGATGATTCCTGTGATCCTCCATCAGAGATGACTTTACCTCAGGCAGACAAAACTTGGCATGTGGGCAGTGAGATGCGCTCCAGTTGGTGGCCCCACACTTTGTACATTATTAATAAAACTTGGAGGCTTCGCTCACCCACCCCCGGGTTTGTATATCCGGATATACAATTTAAAGAGATTGTTACATATTCTTTCAATTCTATGTTGCATCGCTTCTCCGTGATCATAAATATACACTTGACAAAATTGTGGTTTCTTCAAACTTAAACATAGCTTTATTTGTTGCGGGACCACAGATTCTCATAGCGTATGGTCCATTATTGTGTAAATCTATGTTTTGAGCATTGAGTGATGCGAAGGCAAACAGATTATTGTAGACTTGGATACTTTGTGTAGTGTTTGTGGATTTCACTTTCATCGAACAACAAATCTTTTAATTCTCACGGATACGCCTCTTCATTAGGATGAAACAGTACTTTTCCCCCGATGGCAACACAAAATCAGACAATCTACAAGTCTCCGACTTAAACTTTAAAGTCAAACAATATCTACATACTTCTGTCATATCACCTATGTCCATATATTCGATCTCTTTTTGCTGTTCCATTATTTCACAGAGTAATCATTTCCGTTTCTTTGTGCTAATGCGATCTTTAGATACTTTCAAGTTCTACTACTTTCATTATCTCTAACCTGCTCTGCATGTGTATCGCGCCAACGTTTTTGAACGTCTTTATGAATTCTTATTTCTGACCCCGATTGGACCTACGAGGTTTTCAATTCCACTCGGTGCTGGCAGATTATTACTTTCCTTATTTTCAGAATTTGCACCTAGCTGCTTGCTCTTCTTCGCTTTGTCGTTGATGTGCCATCTAGAACTTGAGCTAGAGCTGGGTGCACATGAAGTGCGTCTGCCAAAAGCATTCCAACAACTGAGAGGTTAGATGTCCGTGATTTTGTTTTAAATTGTTTGTAAGTAGGGTGTGACGTACAAAAGTCACCATCTCATGGGTCTTGCTTCCAAAGGTTGTAAAGTCTAGTCTCGCGGGACGTGAAGATCACATCTTGACCCAAAATTATAATAGAGAGATTATTACCGCATTAAAACTTGAGGCAAGTCTGCAAGGAATAAACAACTTTAAACTCCTGCACCGATGAGTGTGTACTGCTGCTACAATTCACAAAAACAGGAAGCTCTGTGTGTATAAAGTGATGGGACCAGAAGGCCTGTAATGCACACATGAAGTCCTGACAAGTGCTTGTGACTGCCATCAAAGAACAACAGACAGGGTTAAAGAAAATGGGGTCTTTATTCTACTAAGTAGATGCAAGAAAAATGGAATAAAGGAGGCTTGAATAGTTCATTTACTACACCTTGTTTTCTGAACTTTCTGACGATATCAACAAAGTTACCGTATAATGCTGTTAAATGTGGGAAGGCAAATGGTTAAGCAGGAGAAAGAAGTGGAAAATCATTCAGTGCGATTCCTTTATTAGTCGGAGGTGTTCTGCTAATGTACGCTGTTAACATGGTGGTTTGATGTAACAACATCCTGGTATGAATGGGACTGCTGCCAAACTTGATTCAAAAGACAGGATGTGGAAAACACGGCTATGGAGGTCCTGGACTTCTGCAGATGTAAATGAAAGTGACCTGAATTCACTTGGTATTGTCCGATTTCTTTCACTGTTGCTACCTGGGGCTCATGGCACTTACATTCCACTTCAGGGGATTCCAAAAAAGGTTTTCAATAAAAACCCAAAGCCACTCAAGGCACTGCGGGAAGAGAACTTGAAACCACCAGATACAAAAAGAAACATGTCAAGCAAATCAGACACATGGAAACACTCGTCAGCCAGCCTCACTGCCAACAGCTGCTACTAAGAATATGCATGTAGTGCTGCGACCGCCGAGTAGCTTTGGCTTTTTTGCTAAACCTTCGTTCCTCCTCCTGGTCCATCACAGTTGGTCGCCTGGCCTTGAAATCCTACATGTCTACTGTGTTCAGTAAGGGCTCATTGTGATACCCTCATTTAGAGCGTGTTGAATTCTGTACAATTAATACTTTATGTATGTATGTATGTATAGAACTCAACACTGAACCTGCCCCCTCAGCCACAAAAATACATCAAAAGGGACTCTGCACTACAAAAGGAGGAGAACTCCATTAAATTACACAAAACAAAGGAGACTGAACACTTTGTTCTTCCTAAATAACAAACAAAAGAGAACAATCCAATGACAGCCCTCTGGGCCCACCTACACAGATTATCCCACCGTCTACCACGTCAGACGCCTGAACTGCTTACACGCTCACCACAACACACAAATGCAATCCCCTTCTCACCTCTGTGATCCTCCTTCAATCTCTCTGCCTCTTCTCTGCACCTCTGGAGACTGCCCTATGCTGCCAATCAATAAATATTAGGTTAAGAACGACAAATGTTTGTGGAAGAAATGCTTAAACTTGTAAGCTGTAACTTCTCACACCACTCTGTGAACTTATCACGGCACTGGAGAGTGAACACCTGAATGTCTGACCAACATGGAACAAGTAAGAATTCGACAGCAAATGGGACCACAGCAGCCAATGCCAGATGCTGCTCCTGGACTACTGGAGCTCTGTGGCTCGAGCTTTACCTAGCGGCCCCCCAAATGGTCATGCTGTCCTAATTCTCACACCTTTTAAAAGGGTCAAGTCAGGCCCAGGAGGCTACAGATAAAGCATTTCTGTGCTGCCACTGCTCTCTCTAGGAGTGTGAGGCGTTTAGGAAACACTGCAGAGGATCATTTTGTGCTCAAGAGAGGACTAATACTTGGGTGCTGTCCCCAGTTTAGTGATTACCCAATAGTAATGGTCATGTAATCCTCTTTGGGGCATCATGTGGGCCCACCTTTCTGAATTCCTTCATAGTTGACAGTTTCAGTCACTACCAGACCCACCTTTGGAGTCGTTTTCTTCCCTGGCATTTCCTTCCACAATGTTGAGTAATTTCAAGGCACTCTGCTATTTCGGCTTGTGGTGCACTGGTTATGAATCACAGCTGTGATGTATGGTCATTTCAAAGTACCAGTTTAGAAGATTTATGAACAGTAAATATCTCATTGCATTTGTTAAGCCAGATATAGTCATTTCTTTTAGACACCATCCTCACATTTGGAGTTTTTTTTAAATACCTTGAGAAAGTGTTACTTGTATAAGAATAAATAAATCTCATTTTGGACATCTTTGATCTCCCCTCTAAATGGATGCTCAAAGTGGCCGTCCTTTAGTTTGAAAGCAGTTCTTTACAACTGTAGACAAATACAAACTCCTAAAACAGACTGACAATATATGGATGGCAGTCTCTGACAACTGTTTGTAGACTTATCAGCCTTTAGCTCTTTCACTGCTTTAATGACATCCGGAGAAGAGAGGAGTACAAGGGGAGTTTAATATTTAGCACGCACAGGGACTTTGTGGCCTTTCTGTGTATACAGTATTTGTATATACCATAAATACTGCACAATGTCTTTTAGCAGGCATTACTTAATTTTAACATCATTACATTACATGAAACCATATACGGCACACTAAACTGTGGGGATGTGAAATATGCTACACAGTTAACAAAAAACGAACTGTACTGTTACATCATGTACTGAACTAGAACTCCATTTGCCCTGCAACTCACAATGTCAGAGTGCATTCTATGAGGTCAGGCAAAAGTAGTCGGACCCTTCGCAATTCTCAGATTTTACTGAATAAATTCCTACATTGACACTAAAACAATGGCAGATTAAACTACTAAGTTTAAATGTTAGAAAAAAAAAATCTTAAGGGAAATCTGCCTTAAATGGAACTTCAGGTGTACCCAGGTGATGAACACACTGCCTGACAAGAACACAGGGGGGTCCTTCCAACTGGCCTCCACCAGTGGATCATTAAAATATCGTATATACTTACGTTTAAGTTCTCATGTGGATAAGTCAGGGATTGATTTTACTGTATAATTTCTGGTATTTTATAATGTCGGTTGTTTAAGTCGAATGCAGAAAAATCTCACGCGATTGGTCCAAGAGATTATGACATGCTAATGCCCACCTGAGAGATTAACCACGGAGCACACAGCCTTTGATTTCTATGTACTGTGCCTATGTGACCACCCGGTACTACCCAAACTATTCCGAAGCGAGGTTTGCACTGTTTTCTGTATCTCACACCCTCATACACCTAAGAGCATCCCTTACCTACGATGAAGCGTTCAATCAGAAGAAAATATGAAGCTGGTTTTAAATTAAAAGCCATTGAAGTGGCAAAAGAAATTGGCAACTGCGCTGCTGCAACAAAATTCAATGTGTCTGAGAAACTCGTGAGATTGGAGGAGGCAAAATGATGTAAAAAAAAAAAAAAAAATTAATATTAAGAGTCGCATTTTTGAACAGGCATATAAGTCGGGGTCTGATTTTATGATCAATTTTTCAACTTTCATGACCCGATCTGTGCAAGAATATATATACGGTAACTTAACATTTTCAGGATAAAAACCCCACAGATAAGTGATCACTATTCAAATTATAAAACTGAAAACTGACAATCACTTAAAAACAAATTTAGAGATAAAAATCACAGACAAATTAGGAAAATAATTATTCTTTACATTTATATAGCACTTTTCTTATTCTCAAAACACTTTGCAAACTCCCCACAGGGAGGACCCGGGACACAAACCCATATTCTCCATACTGCAGCAGTGCTACCACTGCGCTGGGTACAAATCAACATCCAAATGTCTGGATGTCTCCAACATCAAATTGCAAACTATGCCAAACCATCAACGCACCACCTACAACACAATGTTATCCCTTAAAACCCATGGCACAAAACGAGGAGACTTGAGAGAAGTCAATTAGAGGCCAACAATCCCCATGAAGCGGTAACAGAGGTCAGCGGAGCCTGGCGTAAAGAGGCACAGGTCAGCCATATCAAGAGGTCTGCGTAATTAAAGTGCCATTAAAAAACTGAATGTGCTTCAACAGCAGAGGGAGAGAACATTGCTTTCTTGTACAGACCCAATAGATTTGGTTGAAATGAGGCCTTAGTCCCAGGAAACCTTAGTTAATATCAGGTCTCAATCTCTCATCACAGTTCACATTTAAAAGAGGACGTCTCACTTTCTTATTCCCCAAAATTGTCCAATTGATCAAAATCGCAAAGTTGAAATCACCAGTACATATGGAAATTGTTTCACTGTCATGCACACATAATAATAAATAATTTCATGATTTACATCTAAACTACTCAAAGCACATTATAAGCAGTGGGGAGTCGCTTCAACCACCAATGTGCAGCATGAGTCCCTGCCATCGCATTCATCCTGGTTAATAGATAGTATCTATCTATCTATCTATCAACCAGGATGAATGCGATGGCAGGGACTCCTGCTCCAGTAGCGTCAGCACAACTTATGTCTTAGGTAGCGAAGGGGTGAGAGAAATGGACAGTCGATAAGGAAGACAGGATGATTAAAATTTCCCACCATGCTTGCCATGGTCATTCTGGCACCTTAGTCAGGAAATCTGAACACTCCGTACTCTTTCCGAACGAAAGTCAGGACCTCAGTTGAATGGATGGCCCCAGTGTTTACAGCAGAGTCCCTGTTACTGCACTGGGGCAATGGAATACACACGCAGACCACAGATCACTAACACCTCTTCCAAAAACAACCTAAGCTTTACCTAAATGGTCTCCCACCTAAATACTGGCAGAGCCCAAACTTGCATAGCCTCAGGTGGATTACCTGTTCTGATGTGTAGGTGCTACGGCCACAACACAGGAGCACTGATTCAGTAACCCCGTTTAAGGGCACATCCAGAAAAGACGGACGATGACACACAGAAAACATCTTTTTACTTGTTGTGCAAACTCAGCAGTTTGCAAAGAGTACATTCCAGTGACTGGGAAACATGCATCACATCTCTGTCATCTTACTCAATTCTATTAATTGTACATTTGGTAAAGCAAACTGAAGACAATAAAAGGGGGGGGGGGTATTTGGGGGAATAAGCCACTCACCCAATTGAGCCTTTTGAACTGCTGGCTCGTACACAGGAAACTATAATGCAGTCTTTTTCTTGACCCTGGAAGCCATCCACAGTGTCGACCTCCACACACCTGAAACAGTAAATAAAAGTAAAAAAACTCACAATCACCTCAGGTACACAAGAGATTTAAACTTCAACACCACTTACATCGGGTGGAATGAAACAATCAGCCATGGCAACTCCCCAGGACAAAACGATTCCTTTTTGTTTTCTACTGTACTCCCATATAGAATGTTACAGGAGTTCAGAAGCAACAGCCACTCAGTCCAGATGTATTTCATTACATGATTTTAAGAACTTACTGTAAAAGCTTCATCGGATCCTTTTTCTTTTCTTTGTTGAGGATTTCTCGGATTCTGTTCTTCTGGGCGCTATAGTGAGTTATGACTCCAACACGTCCTTTTTGTTTCTCTACAACCAGCTTAATCAGCTCCATCACGAGCTTCACTTCTTGATGGTTGACAAAGGAACTGAAAAACGGGAAACCAGAATGTGTTTATCCAAAAAAACACCAATTCAGCAAAAATGTTTCAGAACAATTAGAATGAAGAAAAACCAAAATACTGCATAAATACAGGCACCCTGCCATCTTATTCAATACCACACAGGAGTCTTCAAACTTTAGACCCCACAGCTCTGCAAGGACAGTGTTTCGGTTAATCCAGAAACCTGTGCAATATTCAGTCAAGCCAGGGGTCCTCAGAATTCAATTAAACGTGTTGCTATAAAACTCCCAACCAGATATACCTAGTGTGCGATATTCAAATAAATCACTCGTGATGAAATGACAACATGCAAGATCAAGTACAAAACAAACATCACAACGAGGTATTCTGTACAGATTAGGAAGTCAAAAATTCTAATTTCCCCAAATCACCCAACCCACCTACTACAGGCATCATGGAATACGTCTGCTGGCAAAAAGTCCAGTGGATTGTACAGAGGCCTGTCATTTGATCAATCACTGGTCCAGGCACAGCCACAGTAACGTACACCAAGCAGAGAACAGCAGCGGGCAGGCAGCCAATCACAACAGTTAAAGTTAAGAAGTATGGATAGTCTCCATAGTATGCCGCTGTCCATACAAGCATGCCATACTCAAACAGAATTTCCGCCTCAGCTTAAAAGGCTGAGCCCAGAGGGTCTTCTCTAATACCAGTTTAGGGGGCTTTATGTAGCTAAAGTCTCAGAATACAACACCAACTTTACTTATTCAGGTCATTTTAAGAACACCTTCCACCTGGGACTGCAATTTTCTGTTTGAAATGTAGGCGACAAGGAATAAGGAAGAATAACCATTAGTAAAAAAAAAAAAAAAAAAAATTTTTAAAACGTCCGGAGTCTTAGGAGCTCAATTTATACACAGGAGTCATTTGATCAAAATGCTGACGCGGTCCTTGCAGCAGTGTAAGTTTAGATCGGCTTATCAGCCCGCCAAGCCATTACAACAGTCAGCTGTGCTCAATCAAAAAGGACTCATTTCAGGTGTAAAAAAGTTGGTTTTTTTTCATTTAAACTTTAGGGAGATGACGACAGCCAGTAACCACAGTTAGTGTTGAGAATTTCAATTAAGGATCAATATGCTTTATTATTAGTTTTAGTGCGGTTAGCTATGAAAGTCTCTGCCTAAAGCAGCTTTAAGAGGACACCATTGACTTAGCAGAAGGGCTCTGGCCTGCCCGACTTTTCACTTGCTTTGTTTTGAACTTCTACAAGTCAGGGACATTATGTTCTCTGAAGAAGTAAGCAGGCAGATTTTGTTTTGGGAACGCAGGTGCCGAGCTTCTCACCGACAGAAGACGAAACAAATGGCATGCAGGGTCTGGGCAGGCTCTCGAGTTAGCACATAAACATACAAGCACTTCAATGGCATTTAGATCTATTTGAACTCAATAATTTGGACATTAAAGTTAAAATAAAATGCAACACCTAGTTAGTCGGAGCTATATAGGGGCCCAAGAGTCGATTATTGAAGGTGAGGGACTTTTCCCTGCACATAGATGCCTGTGAAGTAAGCAACAGCTTGGCCTTCGTGCCAGCAAGTCAGACAAGTTTGCTGTCTGTGTTTGTAGGTTTTTACATTAGCACACACACACACACACACACACACACACACTATATACAGTGGTGTGAAAAACTATTTGCCCCCTTCCCGATTTCTTATTCTTTTGCATGTTTGTCACACAAAATGTTTCTGATCATCAAACACATTTAACCATTAGTCAAATATAACACAAGTAAACACAAAATGCAGTTTTTAAATGATGGTTTTTATTATTTAGGGAGAAAAAAAATCCAAACCTACATGGCCCTGTGTGAAAAAGTAATTGCCCCCTTGTTAAAAAATAACCTAACTGTGGTGTATCACACCCGAGTTCAATTTCCGTAGCCACCCCCAGGCCTGATTACTGCCACACCTGTTTCAATCAAGAAATCACTTCAATAGGAGCTGCCTGACACAGAGAAGCAGACCAAAAGCACCTCAAAAGCTAGACATCATGCCAAGATCCAAAGAAATTCAGGAACAAATGAGAACAGAAGTAATTGAGATCTATCAGTCTGGTAAAGGTTATAAAGCCATTTCTAAAGCTTTGGGACTCCAGCGAACCACAGTGAGAGCCATTATCCACAAATGGCAAAAACATGGAACAGTGGTGAACCTTCCCAGGAGTGGCCGGCCGACCAAAATTACCCCAAGAGCGCAGAGACGACTCATCCGAGAGGTCACAAAAGACCCCAGGACAACATCTAAAGAACTGCAGGCCTCACTTGCCTCAATTAAGGTCAGTGTTCACGACTCCACCATAAGAAAGAGACTGGGCAAAAACGGCCTGCATGGCAGATTTCCAAGACGCAAACCACTGTTAAGCAAAAAGAACATTAGGGCTCGTCTCAATTTTGCTAAGAAACATCTCAATGATTGCCAAGACTTTTGGGAAAATACCTTGTGGACTGATGAGACAAAAGTTGAACTTTTTGGAAGGCAAATGTCCCGTTACATCTGGCGTAAAAGGAACACAGCATTTCAGAAAAAGAACATCATACCAACAGTAAAATATGGTGGTGGTAGTGTGATGGTCTGGGTTGTTTTGCTGCTTCAGGACCTGGAAGGCTTGCTGTGATAGATGGAACCATGAATTCTACTGTCTACCAAAAAATCCTGAAGGAGAATGTCCGACCATCTGTTCGTCAACTCAAGCTGAAGCGATCTTGGGTGCTGCAACAGGACAATGACCCAAAACACACCAGCAAATCCACCTCTGAATGGCTGAAGAAAAACAAAATGAAGACTTTGGAGTGGCCTAGTCAAAGTCCTGACCTGAATCCAATTGAGATGCTATGGCATGACCTTAAAAAGGCGGTTCATGCTAGAAAACCCTCAAATAAAGCTGAATTACAAAAATTTTGCAAAGATGAGTGGGCCAAAATTCCTCCAGAGCGCTGTAAAAGACTCATTGCAAGTTATCGCAAACGCTTGATTGCAGTTATTGCTGCTAAGGGTGGCCCAACCAGTTATTAGGTTCAGGGGGCAATTACTTTTTCACACAGGGCCATGTAGGTTTGGATTTTGTTTTCTCCCTAAATAATAAAAACCACCATTTACAAACTGCACTTTGTGTTTACTTGTGTTATATTTGACTAATGGTTAAATGTGTTTGATGATCAGAAACATTTTGTGTGACAAACATGCAAAAGAATAAGAAATCAGGAAGGGGGCAAATAGTTTTTCACACCACTGTATATCCTTTATATAATATTCCTTATATATCCTAATGATAATAAAGTTACAGCAGAACACATTAGTAAGCTAAAAGAATTGTTAAAGGCTCATCTTTTCCCTTCTTTCAAGCAGCCATGAAGCTTGGCCCTTATCAGTGAAGCTGCACACTGCTACTTACTGGCACAGATGCCAATTATTTTAGCCTTACAGAGATGCTACTGCAACAAGTAACCATTAATAGAATTATGAATTGTGCAGTCCAGTTTTCACACGTGGGTCCTCCTGATCCCAACTTAATTATAAGAAAAAGGCCATCGATCTTTAACAGCTCAGGATTAGGATACGAGAACGAAGGGCGAGGTGATCAGGTGATGCTCACCATCAGGTGGCGGATATGTCCTTCAAGCTGAAGTGGTTTTTATAAGAAGATGGACTGGGAAGGAAATTTGTTATGAGAAGGTCTACTGGGAAGAAGATTATTATGGGGATGTCTAGGGGGACAAAGGGTATTGTTATGAGAAGGTCTGCAACACCAGGCGATTGTTATGGGAAAAGGTGCTACGCGAGGTCATCATCATGAGAATCCCTGTACAGCAGATGTTGGGAAAGAGGCATGAAGGAGGGACATTTTGTGATAAGAGTTGTATTAAATTTGGGTCTGATTTCATGAACTGAGATGGCTTTATATGCTCTGCAATTTTTTCCTATGCTGTGCAATAAAGTCTAAATTCTGACTGCCTTTCTGAAGACACTGCTCATTTTTCTGAAGATGTCTCCACAACATTAAACACCATTCCCTTGCCTTGAGTATTGATAAGATAATCGATAGCTTCACAAACTTTCAAGCACAACTGTACACCTCGCCTCAAGTCCAAGATGAATGAAACAAGCTGCATTCAACTATAAAAACTTTACATTTTTTTTTGTGGAAATCTTTTTACTATTGGACATACTAAACTCTGAATCTTTATTATTTTGAATTTTGCATCTTTTAACTAGCAGTAGACTACTAGGCCTAACTTCAATGCACTGATATTTGAAAATCAACGTAATCAGCCGGGGGGTAAATGAGATTAGCATGGGTGGCTGCACAGAGAAAAAAAAAACAACTCTGCAGCATAATCATGGCTAGTGAGTTTAAGATTATCAATCATTTATTAATTACTTTTTAACCACATATGAAAAGAGGCCTTTAAGTTTGGGACGCATTACACACTGAAAAAAAGATGATCTTCAGCATCACCTTGACAAGATGTCTACATCTCCCTCAAATTGGCGAAATAAAAGACCTGCACAGCCATAAACCAAAGTCTGAAAGACTTGTCATCTCTGGCTAAGTATCCTCCATTAAGACCGTTTTAAAATGCACTCCCTATGCTTGCTACTATCGATTTTACAATGTGTTAAAAGCAAGTACAGTACAGTGAGTTTGGTCAGGTCAAGGTATCATGCTAAGGAAAGAGCTTAGCAGCCGAGAAGGAGCTTTTTAAACGGAAGGCACCTGCTATGGTAAGTGGGGCCTGGTGTGGAGATGCTCCAGTTTAAGGGTAACTACTTAGACTGCTCATGCCAGGCTAGTATGGCAGCTGTTAATGTGGGTTATGGAAAATACGCTTTAAAAAAGGTTACTAACAAAAAAAAAAAAAAAAAAACCTTTTGGAAGAGCATGGCCGAGGCGAGACTAAATGAAAAACTTACAAAGTAATTGACATCTGCTTTCCAAAAAAAAGCAGATCTGAAAAACGCAAAAATCAAATCAGAATTACCTTTAAATACCACACCAGGATATCAAAATGTAAACTTAGTCAAATATGGCTACTTTGTGCTATGATTCACAAGAATAGAGAACTGGAAACATTTATACCATATAAATTTGACAATGGAGGAGAAAGAATCTATATATATAATTCACTAAAGCAGCCGACCATGGCAGGCAAGACGCAAGACAGAGCCACGCCTGCCAACTATTCACTAAGCAGCCGTGCGCGCCGAAGATTTCCACACGTGTTCAGTCTCTCCCTGTGCAGCGAGAGAGACAGAGACACAGGCGAGAGGGGGGGGGTGGGGAGTGGGGGGGTGTCTGGACGCATAAGGCAGAGAAGGCAGTTAAAGAATGATGCACCGGGCTTGATTTTGTTTTCACTTCTGTTTACAGCGATCAGTTCATAGCGTGCATTGTTGCAATGTTACTTTTCTCGTGGTTTAGTCACAGAAGCATAGTCATACAGTCTGCTCAACAATACGCTGACTACATGAATACTTCTGGAGTATGCAGCATATGCTACGCCGCGGGTTGGCTAGTCCACTATACAATAAAACACTAAAGTGTGTGTGTCTCTTGTCCCTTGGCACAGTATGATTGGTCGGTAGGACTTTGGTGTGATTCATCACATTGGCTTTGGCAACGCAATTGAAATGGAAGTGCAAGTACTACTCACCCAAGGAGACACCATACACGAGGCACACCGAGAGGTTTGCCTTCAAAGACAGGCAGGATGAATAAAGGCAAACAGGAGGTGAGAAAGGGTCCTCGAAAATAAAGGCAGCATCGGAGAAGCAGGCTTTACGGGAACCCACTCGGAGGTAGCACCAGTGAAGAGTGACTCAGACAAATGCCAATACAGAGGACAGGCGCCAACGTCCTCTACACTACATGAATGACCCGAATCTAGTGCTTAATATCACACAGGGGGCATATAACATGCTAAATTGAGTGGGCTTAAAATCCATCTTGTTACTTACTCTCCTTCCCTTGTTTCACGGCCATCCACAACATCAAAGATACAATATGGCTGAAAAGGCCATCGGATGCTGCATCTCTGCGCCGCTGTATCTCTGCGAGATTAGAAAAGAAAACTTAACAAATGACAGGTCATTAACTGGTCACTAACAGCACAATCCTTAATACTCTGCCTTGGACAAACACTTCAGTCTTGTCTTGCATTCAGCACACTTCATTAATGAATAAAACTGGACTATTTTATTAGTTTTGAGAAATTCAAAACTGCTAACTAAGAGGTTTAGCTTGGATTTTGTCCTTTGGCTTGCAGAATTAGAGGACACTTGTGGCCTTTACGGCTGAAAGTGAGTTTACTTGTGTACTGTTAGTGTGGGAATACCATTATGACAACGCATAAAAGAATGGCAGTAATAAGTAAGCAAAGCCAAGTACAGTAAGGTGTGTAATTTAGAATCTCAAATGCTAAATAAGAAACATGAAAATAAAATCTTCTGTGCAAGTTCATCATAACCTAAATGATCGACTCAAAATGCAAAACTGAGACGAATCTGGAATGCCCAAAAATAAAGACAATACATAAAAATAAACTGAACTGACATTAGCTGAACATGAAATTCATGAACAAAAAAATTAAAAAGTGAAATAATACTTAAAAAGTTTGAGTTCTTACCCATCTGTTTTTAGGGCCCTATTGTAGATGTAATTTGAAGGAAACAGGCATATATCAGGGTGCATTCTGTACTGCATGGTAAGAAAATTAATCGGGTTCTGGATGCCAAGGTTCTGCTTAATATCCCGGTGCAGGCACTTCCATAGCCGAGCCATCAATGACTGGTCATACTTTCTCTCTTTGGCTTTCTAGAAAAGAAAAACAAAAGCCAATAATAAGCAAAAACAAACACACATTAACGGTGGCAAAGGCAATGCCCAGCTCTCCTTTAGTGTGGCAGCAGATTCTGTACACACATTTACTGGACCACAGAAGGGGCCTGAAGAGTGCACACAAACACAGATCGCCATTTTGAGATGTGACAACATCATGGACTTGAGACTTGAATTCAAGTCAGCACTTTGGGCTTTACACTTCCAAATTCCTTCTTGCCAAATCATCGTCTGCACTTCATGGTTTTTGCCAGAGAGAACAGTCTTGTTTTATACTCACACCTCTGCGATGTCAATGGCCAGTTAGCAGCCCAAAGTTAGCCATGCTGGAGAGCCACATACTCTGGAAGATCTGCCATGCAGTTTCCCAGGTGGAATCCCAGCAGACACGAGATGTGATTCATGAGATTGCACTTCTCCAAGCACACTGAGCTTTGAACCCATTCTTGTCAAAAACAGATGCATCATTTCACAGCATGCACATCACACACACCTCTCAGAGTATTTTTTTATGATAAAGAACATCATCATCATCAGACAATCACTAACAGGACATCTCGTTCAAGTTTGACAAGCCTACTCAACACTGCGGCCCTGGAACCTAAAGTGTTGACCTCAAGTTGCTGGCTGTGTAGTAGAGATGGGGACTTTGACTTCATGAAAGTTCAAATGCACAAAGCCGGGATGCCAGTGGGCTGCCTTTTTAAAGGTCGCAGGCCTCGTTAGCAGGAAGGATTTCATTTCAAGTGGAAAGCCCAACAGTAGAAAACAAATTCTAGTTGAACACAGTGCTACTTTTTCCCAAATGGAGTTCATCTAAACCAGTAATATCCACTTTCAGTCCTGGGGGTCCCCTGCAGCTATGGACTTTAATTCCGACCAGCTCCATAGTCGGGGTATAATTCTTATTCTGAATTAATCTCATTCTTTACTAAGCTCATCTTTTCATTATTTTAGTCCTAGAGATTCACAAGCACACTTATTTTTGCCACAACCTTAAAATGATTTCATTTCCTTGGGCCATTGCCTTTTTAAATCACCCTGTTCTGTAGAGTTTGCTCCCTTAATTGTACCTCAATGCTGACCACACGGAATGAGGAGCAACGACTTCAGTACAACATTCACTTGCCTATAAGAAATTCATAATGAGCAGACATGTCAAATCAGCAGTGATGTCTCTGCTCTTCTTCAGTGTTTTTGGTCCCTTAATTGTAACCCAAAGGCCAATGATTAGTAATGTGCAGTGCAGACATGGGGGACAGACTTGACAGAAAAGGAACACAAGCATTTCAAGCTACATCAAAAAATTCAAACTTCTGAATCTGACAGAATTGTTTGTAGGCCAACTAAGCAACAAAATCAATTACAAGTAAAAACAACGACGGCAAACTCACTGAAAAATCTTTTGGAATAAAAACCTGACCCGGACAACGGACCTTGACACCACTGATCTAACACAGCAGACGTGATTATCCATATTATCCAGTAAACCTTCTGCAGTAATCCACTGAACCATGAGCTCCCTCAACTCTTCTTATTTGTGAACTACAGCAGGAAGTATTTAAACTTACCCACATGAAGCCACCTCTCCTCCCAAACCTATGACCAGCAAGTTAGCATCATTCCAAGCAAGAACCCACGACTCAGACAGAGGTCAAGTAGGGGATTCTCATCTCACCTGTGTCATATTACTGTGCAAATAACTCCTGTGTGACCTGGAGCTCACGGTCCATTAAAGCCAAGAGAACTTCATCCACATGCAAGTGAGGTACAACTCTCAAAGTGCATCATCACCACACTGCACCCTGACCTTCTGTCCATGAAAACTCCCAAGCTGCTGGGGAGACGACAGGTCAAATCCACCAACCATCTAAACCTGATGTGACTTAAGTTACATAACTTAACTCCTGTTTCAGGAATGCAAGACCAGAATGCTAAAGCATACAGTCATTTGAAAAAGTTTGGGAACCCCTCTTAATTCTTTGGATTTTTGTTTCTCATTGGCTGAGCTTTCAAAGTGGCAACTTCCTTTTAATATATGACATGCCTTATGGAAATATTTCAGCACTGACATTAAGTTTATTGGATTAACAGAAAATATGCATCATAACAAAATTAGACAGGTGCATAAATGTGGGCACCCCAAAAGAGATATGACATCAATACTTTGTTGAGCCTCCTTTTGACCTCTAGACGTTGTCCTCCTATAGCCTCTGATGAGTGTCTGGTTTCTGGATGGAGGTATTGTTGACCATTCTTCCATACAAAATCTCTCCAGTTCAATTTGATGGACAGCCTGCTTCAAATCATCCCATAGATTTTCGATGATATTCAAGTCAGGGGACTGTGACGGCCATTCCAGAACACTGTACTTCTCCCTCTGCATGAATGCCTTTGTAGATTTCCAACTGTGTTTTGGGTCACGGTCTTGTTGGAATATCCAACCCCTGCTTAAGTAACTTCAACTTTGTGACTGATACTTGAACATTATCCTGAAGAATTGGTTGATATTGGGTTGAATTCATTTCATCCAACCCTCAACTTTAACAAGGGCCCAAGTCCCTGAACTAGCCATACAGCCTGATGGAACCTCCACCAAATTTGACAGTAGGTAGCAGGCGTTTGTCTTGGAATGCGGTGTTGTTCTTCCGCCATGCAAAGCGCTTTTTGTTCTGACCAAATAACTCCATTTTCATCAGTCTCATCAGTCCAAAGCACTTTGTTCCCAAATGAATCTGGCTTGTCTAAATGAGCATTGGCATACAACAAGCGACTCGGTTTGTGGCGCGAGTGCAGAAAGGGCTTCTTTCTCATCACTCTGCCATACAGATGTTCTTTGTGCAAATTGTGCTGAATTGTAGAACGATGTACAGATACACCATCTGCAGCAAGATGTTCTTGCAGGTCTGTGGAGGTGATCTGTGGGTTGTCTGTCACCATTCCGTCCGATATCTGGACGGATGACATATCATGGAGGGTGGGTGCGTCTGGGGACGTCATTTAATTACATACGCATATCTGTAGTAAAGCGGTCTCGTATTGTGGAGACGTGATTCCGTTGCCTTCGCTGACACCGACCGCTGGCAGAGTGAAGCACAGCAAGTTCAGCCCTGCGTCCATATCCGGTTTACGCCATGTGATGCTCTGCAGTGCGGCAATGCGCGTGCGCCTCGATGTGCCCAGCGTCCATATCTGGTTTACAACCTTCGGTTAGTACGATGGATTCCTTACAGTTGAAACTGACAGTTTAGACCTCTGAGATGGCTTTTTGTAGCCTTCCCCTAAACCAGGAGACTCAACAATCTTTGTTTTCAGATCTTTGGAGAGTTGCTTTGAGGATCCCATGCTGTAACTCTTCAGAGGAGAGTCAAAGGGAAGGAAGCCCACCTTGTAATTGACCACCTTAAATCCCTTTATATCTCATAATTGGACACACCTGTCTATGAAGTTCAATACTTAACGAGCTCATCCAAGCAAGTAATCAGAATTGAGCTGTGACAGGCATTCAAATCAGCACAATGACAAGGGGACCCATATTTTTGCACAGCCAGTTTTTCACATTTGATTTCATTTCATACAACTAAATACTGCGTCACTAAAAATCTTTGTTCAGAAAACAGCAGTACTCGGATGTTCCTAGGAAATGAAAGACATACCACTTATCTTGTTTGTTCAGAGTCCTATGCAGGCTGAGAGGGTTTCCCAAACTTTATCATATGTCAGTAAATGTCCCAGAATCCTATAGTTCAAGGCCACTGAGATCAAAGACTATACTGTATTAAAAAGCGTCTGTAGAGATGGTTGGCAAACTCTTTCAAGTAGTGTCCTTGCACTTAACAGGCCAGGAAGAGACTCCCATACATTCCAGTTTTTGGACGGACCTCATGGAGCACATCTGTCAGCGCGGTGATCAACATATGAAATGGCCCAAGGCCCAATGGAAGGGTCATCAGGAAGGCATGCCATCCATGTTATGGTGTTAAAAGTGCTTCTCACAATTCCTCAGTGAAGGTCAAAGGTCAGACTCCTCAGTGAAGATCAACTTTTCCCAGCCTTGTGAGGACAGTCTAACAGACATCCTGCCTTAAATGTCACTCCTCACTTATTTACTAAACTCCAGCTTTTCATTTGGATATTCATGCCAAAGGAAACCACAGCAGATAATCACAGCTTTATTTCAAAGTGGAACACAAATAACTAGCAAAGATGGTGTGGTGGTTAAGGCTTTGGACTCACTTGACCTGTTCGTGCTCCAACTGGACAACAAAAAAAAAATTTAATCAATTGTATCATAAATGTTGTAAATTGCCGTGGATAAAGGCGTGAACCAAATAAGTAAATGTAAAGGCCTATGTGGCCTGAAAAGAAGCATAGTAATAAGGCATTAAACGATTATAGGCAAAGTGCTTCACGCTGATCTCGCACGATCAGCAAACCTCTACAAAGAAAAACGTTTAATACAACAGTAGCAGGACAAGCAAACTGACCCCAAACTATAGAATTAGAAATCTGACTCAACACCACAAGTTTAAGTAGATATGCCAAACAAATTCAAAGAAAGACTTTCTAGAATGAAGGATTGTTAAAAACGGGATTTCTTAGGAGCTTCTGCTCCAATTCAGTGACCGATTCCACTCGAGGAAACAATAAGTGGCTTTACTCAAAAGTTAAAGATGGGAAAAGCTGCTGGACCAGATGGAGTCAGTCCTCAAGTTCTTAAGGCCTGTGCTGACCAACCTTGTGGTGTCCTCTGTCACCTGTTCAGTATGTCCCTAAGGCTTCAGAAAATGCCACTGCTGTGGAAAACATTCCATACAACTCCAAAGAAGGTAGGTGCCCCTTCAATAGAGGACTACAGACAAGTGCCACATCTCACATCATGAAGACCTTTGAGAGATTGGTCCTAGACTATACGTATCCTCTTGTGGTAGCCCATTTGGGTACACTACAGTTTGCCCATCAGACAAAGATTGGAGTGGAGGATGCAATTATCTATCTGCTCCATGGGCTGGACAAAGCAGGCAGTACTGTGATTTGATTTCTCCAGTGTCTTCACTGCCATCCAGCCATCCCTGTTAGGTGGTTTTATATAATATTACACCAAGTCATGTCACTTGCAGAAATTCTCAGATGATTCTGCACTAATGGGTGTATTGATAAAGGAGACACAGGAGAGGTTTGTCTCTTAAGGCAAAGAGAATTGGCTGCCAAGGAACAGGTTTATTGATTCCTGAAGCATCAAGGAGCCTATTCAAGGAGTGGAAGTAGAGGTGTTCCACATTAACGACAGGTTGGACTGGTCTCGGAACACAAAGGATCCATATAAGAAAGTGCAGAGCACACACGTCTTCCTTCTGAGACACCACTCCTTTAATGTGGGAAGTGACATCGTTCACATCTTCTACAACTCTGTGATGGCCAGTGCGATTTTCTACGCTGTGGTATACTGGTAACATCACTTCAAGATAGACCCACCAAATCAACAATCTAATTTAAAGGGCAAGCGCAGTTACATGACACACTCTGGACCCCCTGGAGGTCATAAAAAAAAGGAAGAATTAAAACAAAACTCTGTGCCATTATGAACAATGCTGCATATCCTCTCTCCCACCAATAATGAGAGGTTTCAGCAAACTAAACATTCAGCAGATGTGCACGAGGAAACACGACTTGGGGTCCTTTATACCAACAGCAATATGTCTGCATAATGCCTCACTATGACAGTGAAACCAAGTCAGGACTTTTTTCTTTTGAATTTTCTTGCTTTATTTATATATAAGGAAGTGTGAGGTTACAGCATGAAGCTCAAAGAGCCGGCAAGGCAGCCACCAAGTTATTGAGTCGGAAGGACTCAAGGAAAGGAGGATGAGGCTACAGCATGAAGCTGAAAGAAAGCGACCCCATTGCCAAAATGAAACCGCAGAGGAAAGACAAACGAGAGAGAGAAACTCGCTTAGCCGCCGATAGCCAAGGGGGGAGCACGTCCACAAAACGACACCACCGACTCTGCATTTCAGTTTTTTTCCCCCCCTGACGTTTTCAATAGTTTCTAGGAGCCCGGGTTTTTACAGCTAGTGTATGTATATAATATATATATATATATATATATATGTATTTTAATATACATATATACACACATCAAAAAAATGGACCCCTTTTTAATCCGAGTACATCATCAAGTCAATGACACTTGTGGGCTGTTGATCTGCTCAGTTAAGTAGCAGAGGGGCTTGTTCATCAGTTTCAGCTGCTTTGGTACACTAGAGGGGCAACAATGAGACGACCCCCAAAACAGGAACGAATGGTTTAACAGGTGGAGGGAGGCCACTGACATTTTTCCCTCCTCATCGGTTTTGTCACTCATTTTGTATTTGGTGAGTGTCACTACTGGCAGTGTGAGGCCATACCTGGACCCTACAGAGCTGGCACAGGTAGTACAACTTCTCCAACATGGCACATCAATACCTGCCTGTCCTTGCCAGAAGGTTTGCTGTGTCTCCCAGCACAGTCTCAAGGGCATGGAAGAGATTCCAGGAGACAGACAAGCAGTTCCTCTAGGAGAGCTGGACAGGGCCCCTCATAGAAGGTCCTTAACCCATCAGCAGGACCCACCGCTATCTGCTCCTTTGAGCAAGGAGGGACAGGATGAGCACTGCCAGAACCTACAAAATGAATGTCTCTGACCAAACAATCAGGAACGGACTTCATGAGGGTGGCCTGAGGGCCCGACTATGTCCTCTAGTGGTGCACTATGGAGCTTGATTGGCATTTGCCAGAGAATACCAGAATTGGCAGGTCCACCACTGGCACCCTGTGCTTTTCACAGATGAGAGCACATGTGACAGGCGTGAAAGGGTCTGGAGAAGCCGTGGAGAATGTTATGCTGCCTGAAACCAGCATGACCGGTTTGGAGGTGTGTCAGTGATGGTCTAGGGAGGCATATCCATGGAAGGACGCAGAGACCTCTACAGGCTAGACAACGGCACCTTGATTTGCATTGGGTATCGGGATGAAATCCTTGGACCCATTGTCAGACTCTATGCTGGTTCCTCCTGGTGCATTACAATGCCCAGCCTAATGTGGCATGCAGACGGTTCCTGGAGGATGAAGGAATTCATACCATTGACTGGGCCACATGCTCACTCGCCTGACCTCAATCCAATAGAACACATCTGGGTGTCACATTATGTTTTGGTCCATCCAATGCTGCCAGGTTGCTCCTCAGACTGTCCAGAAGCTCAGCGATGCCCTGGTCCAGATCTGGGAGGAGATCCCCCAGGACATCATCCATCGTCTCATTAGGAAAGCATGTTGGGGGAGGCATACAAACTACTGAGTACAATTTGGAGTTGATGCAATGAAATTTCATCCAAATGGACTCGCCTGCCTGCTGCAACATTTTTTTCTTTTGATTTTCGGGGTGTCTTTGAATTTAGCCCCGTCAGTTGATCAGTTCCATCCTTTCATTCCTAACACACCACCATATCAGTCCACAGCAGTAGAGATAGCCAGCAGGATTCCCCCCTCCTATTGAGATCTGACGGGTAATTTTTTTTAGCAGTTTATACACACACACATACATACAATACACACACTCATTTTTTCTTTCATTTATCCACCCATTTACTTCTTTATTTCTTTATGTATTTAAAGACTTCTGTAAAAAGCCAAATTTCCCCCAGAAAGAAATACATTTCTGTCTATCAATCACATCTGCATTTGCTTTACAGGGTGAACTGGGAAGCAACGCTGACTAAATGGGGAAGTGAACCAGAGGTCATGAACAAAAGCGGATTTCTAATATCAGGAAAATGGAATAATGTTATATAATATTTTGTCTTTCATCATTACCTTTGATACAACTGTAGGGGGCAGCTGTTCAGGGTCTCCAACAAGGACCAATGTGGCAGATCTGTAGGTAAGTGGAATAAGAGTCTCTGTCTCCGTAGCCTGCCCAGCCTTTAAAAACAAATCAAAGGTTAGTGACATACAAAACGCATATGTAAGTTCACTATTAAAAACACAGGCCCAATGCCTCAGACGTTCTTGTGGCACGAAACAGGAGGGCAGCCCCACAGTTTTACTACTGGGAGCTCAAACACACACACAATTTAACATTTTCATCAAGAACAGACAACTGCAAAACTAAACTAATAATACAGACTTTACCAACTTCACAGTGAGTGGTGTGTGTGCAAGAGAAAGTGCTACGCTTAACATCTGGAAGGAAATTCAGAGGTTCAAGAAACAAACAGTCTTACACACACTTAGAAGGATGGTTCACAATGTGTACTTTTTAGCTAAATCACAAAGACTGGGCAGTCTTGTGTGCCACTCAATGTGCCAATTCAGGAAAGCTCACATGTCGAAGCTCACCAATGTCTAGCAGTCCTTACTGGGCTACATAACCTGTGGGAACAGCACGTCTTTAACCCAAGGAAGAAGGTCACTTCAGATCATTATTGACGCACAACTCCTTCCTCTTTAGGGTGTAAGAACTCCACAGTGCCTTAGAAATGAGAAACTATTAAAGACCACAGCCATCCCATACAGTCCCCTTTTCTGCCTCCTCTGTAGGAGACCACAAGGACTTGCACCACTAGAATCAGGGGAGTTCTTAACCCTCTGGCCATACAAAATTACTCAACAGCCATATCTGTTACTGTCTGATGTTGAAGTCAAGGCCTCTGTTAGTCCTGCACTGCTGTCACTGCTCTGTGGCAGCTGGTAGTTTTAACACATCAAGAAAATAAGCAACAAGATGGGAAGTTAACAGAGGGCACCAAGACAGGTAGATTGGCAGATAATGTAGTAGAACAGGCTAAATGAGAGCAACTTGGACAGCACACAGACTTGGGCAGATTTGTGAACAATGACATGTTAAAAATGTAAAATATTTTACTGGTTTTTCTTTTCTTGTAACTATTTCTTTGACATCTTGCAAAACACTCTGAGGTACATTCTGTGTATGAAAATGTGCTAAAGAAATAAACGTTATTACGTATAGGAAGTAAAAACGTTAAGACTTGAATATGCAATGGGAGGTCTGAAATCTGGACTGACCCCTTATGAGAAAGACTTGGGAGACCAAGGGGACTCATCGGGATCTACATACAGAAAGTGTGCAAAAGCTATTAAGAGGGCTAACAGAATGCTGGGTTAGGGTTAGCGCCCTGATGTGAAGAGTACAAGTCCAAGGAGGTTATGGTCAAGCTTTAAAACGCATGGGTGAGGCCACAGCTGGAGGACCGCATGTAGTGTTAGGCTCTGTGCTCTAAAGACAGACACAGCTGAGCTACAACAAGCCCAGAAAAGAGCAACTGTAGCTTATGAGTTATGACCAAAGTTTAAAGAAGCTGAACTTTTTCAATTTAAGATAACCGAGATTAAGGAGTGGAATGATTAAACTTACAAAAAGGAATATGTACGGCGGATCGAAGGAGTTACTTTAAACTGCGTTCAACAAGAACATGGAAATATGGTTGGATATTTGCCCAAGCATTAGAAACCCCCCACCCAACACAGAAGCACAGACTCATGGAAAAGCAGTGTAGTGGACATTAGGACTTTATGGACATCCAAAAGCAAACCTGAGGTTATTGTGGATAAACTGGGTGAATAACATTGGTGGAGCTTTGCTCGGCTGAATGCCCTCATCTTGTCCAAATTGTTTTAAATGTTTCTGATCAAAGCATTACCTCGTCTACAATCACACAAGTGAATGGATCTTGTCCTAATCTCCTGAAGGCTACTTCCAACAAGATACTGCCACTGGTGCTCAGGGTGCAGCAAATCACATGGGCATCCTGGAGGATTCTGGTTTGTGCTTCCTGCTTTCGTATTCGGGTCTGCCAAGGCCAAGGAAAATTTTTGTTACCACGGGAACATTTCATCTCATGAAATTCACAATTGAAAAGAAAGAATAAAAAACACACAACACGAGATTAGACAAGACTTCATCTTGAGAATAACAGTGCCACATCTAATGTGCTGCATGTGGGTAAGCAGAGTCCCCTATAAACTGGTGAATGGACACAGCCAGGACTTTTCACTTTTCCAGAGCAAACAAAAATTAACTTGGTCACATACAGGAAACCAGCTGTACTGAAACATCCATCTGAGCAGAAATGATAGTGCCAGGCAGTGAACTGGTGCCCTGTCTAGGTTGGCTCATGATGTTACACGGATTATTAAAACACATCCACTTAACCCGTTTATCTTCTTTGTAAGCAGCAAGAGAGTCAGACCTACCTGTTTCTGCTGTCTGCCGAGTCTTTCTCGGTCTTTTAACAATTGCAACTTTTCATCCATGAGCACTTGGTACTGGGGAGAGGGAAATAAAAAGAGAAAGCCTTTAAGAGACAGGACTTAAATCAACAAAGGTGATATGTTGGACTAGTTAAGAGAGGTCATCTAAAAAGGGGGTTTACATACAGTATATACTGTACAGCTGCATTACTCCATCGATTTAATTTATTCAGATTTTGATTCCTTTTATTAGTACCTTGAAAATGCAGCAGTTCTAACAGTGCATTCACACATCGTGGACATAAATTCTAATGCAGTACAAACAGAATAACTAAATATTGCACTCAAGTATAACGCACATATGAATGGAGTGCAATACTAGAAAGTTAAATAGTACAACTTGCAAAGAATGTAAACCTGTACTTGAAGTGCAAGAGTGACTGCTGTTATATTGGTCATTGTCAGCCACTGCAAGTGTTTAGTAGCATTCAGTTCTTGTACAGCTCGGGGGTACAAACAGCAACCCAAACAGGCGACATCCAGGGTGGAGAGGCTCTTTCATGATGTTGGCTGCTCTGCTGAAGCTCCAAAGAGGGCCATGTACAGCCAATAGAGCTTATAATCCTCTCCTGTGTGCCAATGATCTGCTGGAAGACCACATAGAAATGCAGTATGGCATCACACTTTCAACAGAGCAGCGGTAACAGGACGCCAGCAGCTTCTCCTTCAGGCTGTCTTTCCTTAGGAGTCTCTGCTGTGGCTTCTTGACTGCCACTGCGGTGTTTATGGACCAGGAGAGATCTTCTACCATATATCTACCCAGAGACTTTTTCCACACAGTCTCCATTGATGTATATTGGGTCCTTCAACATCTGTAATAAGATGCTGTAGATGTTCTATCAGACAGTTGTGACGAGCGCCCTCTTCTACTCAGTGGTGTGCTGGGGAGGCAGCATAAAGAAGAGGGACGCCTCACGCCTGGACAAACTGGTGAAGAAGGCAGGCTCTCTTGTAGGCACAGAGCTGGACAGTTTGACATCCATGGCAAAGCGACGGGCGCTGAGCAGACTCCTGTCAATCATGGAGAATCCACTGAACAGGATCATCTCCAGACAGAGGAGCAGCTTCAGCGACAGACTGCCGTCACCGTCCTACTCCACTGACAGACTGAGACCACCCCACACTATACGACTCTTCAGTTCTACCCGGGGGGTTAAACGTTAACATCATACAAGGTTATTGTCTGTTATACCTGCATTGTTATCACTCTTTAAATTTAATATTGTTTTTTGTATCATTATGTTGCTGCTGTTGGAGTATGTGAATTTCCCCTTGGAATAAATAAAGTATCTATCTATCTATTGGGTTGTGGTTTGCATTGTGTCTCTGGAAGTCTACTCTAAGTTCTTTTGTATTGGCACCATGCAGTCAGTCTGTGGACCTCATCCCTATAGGCCATCTCCTCCCGAGAGGAGGCCAATCAGAGTTGTGTCATCTGCAAAGTAAATGATGGTGTTGGTGAAATGAGAGGGTACACAGTCATAGGAATATAGCGCATATAGTAGTGGGCCTAACACACAGCCTTGGGATACGCCGATGTTGAGTGCGAGGGTGGAGGAGAAGCAGGGGCCCAATCTAACTAACCACTGGAGGATGATTAATCAGAAAATCTCTGATCCAGTGACAGACTGTGGAAGTCCTAAGCCAGCAAGCTTTGTGATCAGACTGTCCAGGATAACGGTGTTAAAGGCCGAGCTGAAGTCTACAAAGAGCATCCTTACATAGCTGTTCAAGACGGGAAAGTACAGCATGCAAGGCTGTGGAGATAACTTCTGTGGACCCGTTTGCTCTGTGGTGGACTTCAGGCAAGATGGAATGATGGGCTTAAGACAGGGAGAGTTTGAAGGTCTTTGTAAAGACCCCAGTGAGTTGATCTGCACTTTCTTTCAGTACCCATCCTGTCACTCCATCAGGACCGGCAACCCTTCTGGAATTGACTGCTCTGAGCACCCGCCTCACTTCATGCTCTTGCAGTGTGAAGGTCTGGTGGCACCTCAAAACAAACAAAGAAATAAATTCAGTTCCTCTGCCATCTTGATGGCCACATCAGCAGCCATGTGGTGACTGGTTTTGTGGCTGATGATGTGCTGGATGTCTTGCCAAAGTTGGCAGGAGTCACCGTTGGCAAAGTTGTCCTCAATCCTCCTTTTGTAGGCTGTTTTAGCCTCTCTGCAGGTTGACTTTGTTGCCAGACCTGAAGGCTACGTTGGGGGTGCTTGAGGAGAGATTGGACCTCTCATCATGCAGGCTTTCTGGTATTTTTGGGTACACACAGATAGAGGTTTGTTGACAGGGACATTTTCACAGTTTTTCAATGGAGCAGAGTACAGTGGATGTGCACATTTCTGAATCCTGATCCTCATAATTGTCCCAGTTAGTCCTTTCAAAGCAACCCTGACACTGCAAAGATGCTCCCTCAGGCCATGTTTAACAGTCTTTGTGATGATTTGGCCTTTCCTATATGCTGGAGTAAACGGTGTAGAGAAATGATCTAACTGACCTACATGAGGCAATTGTTTTGTCCTACAACAATTCTTGATATTTGAGTAAGCCTCATCGAGTGTGTTTTTTTCTCCCAGTTGCACAACTGATGTGTTGATGAAATTTAGAAAAACATTTCCATCGTGTGGTTGAAATCACCAGCTATAATATGAACGGCTTCAGGATAAGCATTTTGTTGTAAATTAACGATGGTGAGTGAGTAACCGAGAGCTGTCAGCATTCAGTGGAAAGTAAACAGCTGTGACATGACAACGGTAAACTTCTGAGGTAAGCAAACGGGCCAAATCAGTGGAGCATTAAGTACGTAAATGCAGAGCCCCCACCTTTACTTTTGCCGGAGTCTTTGCTTCTATCCCAACACAATGCTGTACATACTGCTAGCTCAATGGTTGCGTCTGCTCTAAGCAAATTTAGCCTCGTCTCTGTGAATAGTAAAATGCAACAGTCGCTTATGACTTTGTTCTCGGAGATCTGTAGATATAATTCATCCATTTTATTTGTGATGGATCTGGCGTTGGTGAGAAATATGTTGGGAAGTGGTGGTTTATGTGGATGTTTCCTTAGCTTTACGAATAGGCCGGACCAACATTTGCATTTTTGCTTCCTGTGTCTTCTCGGTCGTCGATTACCTGTGCCAACAACAATCCATGGAGAACCAGGTGTGTGTCCTTGCTATTAGCTCTGGGATGATATGCGAGGGCAAAAATTTGCCCGCAACAGCCTGATTGTGCAGAAATCCAATTTTTTGAAGATCTAGCCGACTATACTTGAGATTCGCCAGGCTGAACTTAAAGACAAAAATACATAGGCACAAAAGCACCGAAGGGAGAAGCGTAGAGCCGCCAAGTCTGTGCGTGCTGCCATGCATTATTACTACTGTGAAACTATGGGAACCTGCAGGTTTTGCCCACAGAGTTTGATCTTCTCCAGCATCCTTTCCTTACTTCCCTGGTCAACTGACCACAGCAAATGTTCTTGGTCATCTTCACATCATCTAAAACTCTGATGGCCAGTGTGGTGTGTTGGGCCGGTAAAATCACTTCAAGTGAGGTTCACCAAATTAACAAGCTTAGGTGTTGGTCCTAGTGAAGGAGAGGATTAAAACAAAACTGAGTGTCGTTATGAACAATGCTGCACATCCTCTTTGACACTCCAACACTGAGAACTTTCAGCCAACGTATTACTCAGCAAAAGTGTGTCAAGAAATGTGACAGGGGGTCCTTTAAACCAACAGCAATACACCTGCTAGTCATTCTGGGTGTAGATTTATTTACGGTCTTAATTATCTGCCTAACTACCTACCCATTTATTTATTTTATTTTAAATTTCCCACGGGGAGAAAAAGTTCTCATCACGCTCGATCAATATGCATCTTTCACATCCGTCTATCTGTCCCTTCTTAAAAGACAATATTTTCTTAACAAAAATGAGCCAAGGCGTCTGTCTCAGAAACTGTGAACTAAAACAATTGGATTACAAAGGGCTGCAGAACAGTAAAGCAGAACCAGAATGGTACCTTAGCATGATCTTTCTTAAACTGTGCACACATATGGGAGAGATTCTCAAGCCTGGCATCGAGATCTTGTATATGTCGGTCAATAATCCGGTCCTGTTCAGAGTTTGTTCGCTCTAAGAGACAAGAATTTTGTCGTTTAAAAGAAAGAAGAGGAAAAAACAGAACAACCTGCCATAACACAAAAGAGCACCACAAATGGAAACTTGCCTATTCTGGCTTTAGTCTGGTTATCCAAACTAAAAGCTGTGAGATCCTTCATAATGGATTTCTCCATTCCAAGCCGTACCAGATTTATATCTCCGCAGTTACCTGAACATGAAGATGACAAAAAACAAACAACCAATCATCTCCTCAGTACATTCTAGTAAGAAAACATTGTTAATAGGTGGGAATTCTCACACAAGCAGATAGTAGTGAATTCCACAGAGCATAAAAAAAAATCCCTTTAAATGTCTTTTGTTACATAAAATATAAATTCAACCACAGCTAGGGTTAGCTTGCATTAAGCGTGTTATGCATACTAAGAGCGCCTAATCTCACAAAAGGGGACGAGGCTAAAACCTCTGCAAGTCATCCGGCTGAAAAGAAATGGAGTCACTCTCATAAAGGCAGCACAGCAGAGTGTTGTGTAATGGCCACGCTGTAGCGGACAGCACTGAAGTGGACATATTTAGGGGGTGGGAACGCCAGGGACACCACACTACAGGGTCATCCTTATACTTGGTGTCACAGTACAGCAACATTTAAAAACCTAACCATCAAGGTTACAGGCTATTGTTCAAGTCAACAACAAGCAGTTTAGTTTTTCCTTTTTTTAAGGAATTGGAATCCTTTTCTAATAAATGTGAAACATCACTTTTCTCCAATTTTTTTTTTTTTGCAATTAAATTTTCTGAGAGGTTTGATTTTTGTGCACCTCCGGGCACATGAGGTCCATTACAAAAAACATTTATCCTTAGGTTATCTGCAAATTGACAAAATCTTGGCTGCTGTGAGTCAAATCAGGGGACATGCAACTTCATACAGAGAGAGATGTCAGTCTATTACCAACTTAAAAAGAAAATGGCTCAGTGGGTGCCATGAAGTCTTTCTATAACTGAAGTATCTCAGCAGCCCATAAAGTGATGCTCAGGTACAACACAAATCACACATGGTCTGAATTCACAGATGGGACAGCAGCCCCTGTGGAATGAGCTGGTTGGGTGGCCTACCAAAACCCAACATCCAGTTCATTTATTTACACCACCATTTAAAACATCTAGAATGCCCCCATTTTCCCAGTTCATATTAAAATTAAAATAATGAACAGAGAAATTGTACAAATGTAAGTTAAAAATAAATGTTTAGGTTACCAAAAACTGAAAAATGTACATTTTTGCAGTTATACAAAAAGGCCTTTTTTTAATGGGTTAACAATTTACATCTTTTCTAGCAGCAATGGAAGCCAATGAAGCCTTGAAAGTTGATGCAGGCATCCCAACCTACAAAACCCTCCGTGAACAAGTGGTGCTGCTGCACTCCCTGAAGCATAGTTTGGGCAACGGGCAGAAAGAGACAATTAAAAGGAAGACAGACAGACGACTATCACAGCCCAAACAAGTGTAGCAGCTCTTTCCTTTAGAGTAGGGTGTCCAACTCCAGTCCTGGATTTCATGCTAACCATCTTCTTAATTAGTGAGCCTTTTTGCCGCTGATTAAACTTGTTTTGCCTTAGTTTTAAATTGACGTGACTCAGACCCCTTTGTTGTTTCTTTTTCCTTAATGAGCAGCCAAACAATAAAGAGACAAAACAAGCCGTCACATGACCAGCTAACCTGAAAATAAAGAAAGGTAAAGGTCTCGGTCATGTTGGTCTGCTCAGGTCACCAAAACATCTTGATGGTGGTCTTAGAAAAAACAGACAATCGAGAGTCTGCTGTGGCAGAATGAGAGCAGCAACAAGTCCTGATATTCAATAACGGCTTTAATTAACAGCAAGAATTGGCTTCTCATTAAGAAAATGGTTAGAGTGAAACTGATGTTCTGATTTAGTTGGTCATCTGTTGGCTTGTTTCACATCTCATTTCTGTTTGGCTGCCATTTAATGAAGAATCAATTCAGAGGCTTGAATCCTTAAAAACAGGACTATTGAAATGAAGGGAAATTATTTAGCAGTCAAAACTGGTCACTGATTAGGAAAAGAGTTAGAATGAAAACCTGTAGCCACTGCGGCCCACCAGGACTGGAGTTGGACACCCCTGCTTTAGAGAAACTGCAAAGAAAGCCAAAGGGTGTAATTGAGGACAGAATTCAACAGCATCAAAAGGCACACAGAGACTGGAGGAACCCGACAAGAGCAGGTCTGGCCGAGTCACGTTTGCGAGAGGCGCCTCACCAGTCTTTAAGATCAGTCCTGTTGTCAACCATACAAACAGTATGCAGTGGTCTTCACATCCTTCATCTTAAAAGTCTGTTTATATTAAAATCACACCCAGTAATTATTTAGAGCTTACTTTCAGTTTCATTTGCTATTTCTAACCAGCTTCTGCCTAACCATAAGGTGTTAGCACACTTCTCTGATATGTTGCTCAATGGCCTACTGTAATTTTAAAATGTATTTTAGCAATCATCTCACCCAATGGTAGTCGTCGCTCATCTTTGCATTTATTCTTAAAGCACAGAATAACCTTTTTCATGAGATGGTCAACTGCAGCATTAGACGGAGCACAAAGTAAGACTCTTGGCCGTTTGCTCTTCAAACGCTGGTTTTGTATAAAATTTTCATTTCTGTGAACCTGAAAGACAAGTTTCTCTGCGGTCATTAGGATATAATGAGGTATAATGGACAGCTCTTTATGGGGATGATCCGTCATTCCACTTATCAAGTATGACACTTAGAAATATCTAGAGTTAAAGTGACAACATTTAAATATTCCAATTATGACATTACCTTAAAAAATATCAACTGCAAGAGCCCAACGATGGTTTTAGTTTTGCCAGTTCCTGGTGGTCCATGAATCAAACATATTTTTGGAGTCCTTACAGGCTGCCTTGTCATTGAAAATGCACTGTTGATCGCCTTTATTTGCTCACCATTAAAATCCTATAGAGAGAAAAAACATTTGGACTCTTCATTTAAGAGACACCAAGGTGACGTAAAGATCATTACACAGATGATTTTGTCAAATTAGAAAGTCCAACGGTATGACACCAGCAGACACCAAATATCAGGCTCTCCCCCGGAGTGACAAATGACAGGCCACAGCTCATTTATACAGCTCGTCAGGCTCTCGTCATGCTATGCAGAAAGAAAAGGCAAACCCTCCGACTCCACAGACATCCTGGGAGAATTCAATGAACCGGAATATAAACTTGGAAAGTCCACCAGCAGTGGAGCTCAGAAACAGGCATTCAATGATGCGACATGAAGCCACCAAGTCAAAGCATCACCGGGAGGACAGTGGATATTCTGTGAGCTGTGAATCGAGGGCAACCTGTCAATTCAATTGGATTCAAAACACCACCACCACTTGTCCTTTTCTTCAAAAACATAATTTCCAAATAAGTTAACAAATTTTACTTCCACAAACTAATCCTCAATTGACTGCAATAAAACAGGGCTCTTCAAACTGTGGGTGGCCATGCTGTGCTTAGTGGTCCATAGAAGCCCTGACAACATTGACAAAGCAGGTGTGATTTGATTGTTCTAAATTTGTTCGCTTAGTTTACGGTGTCGCATCATCATTTGTCTGAATTTAAATAGTTCATAGCAGGAGTTCCCAAACTTTAAGCCAAGCAAAAACAGGCGCATGTTGTACCATCGAATATCAACCCAATGCTGTGATGCACTTCCCAAACTTGGGCCTCAGTCACTGCAGGACTTGGATAACCACAGGCCTGTCGAGATCAATGCGAGTGCTTAACTACAGTCGACTGTGGACACGTCTGTGGTCACATAGTGTGTGCCATCTCCAGGCCAGGGCTTCTCAGCCCTTTTTCTAGGTACAGTCCCCCCAGGAATGGAATTTTCTGAAATGCCACAAGTTGTTTGGTCTTAAATTGTTAAGTACCGAATCCTCATTCAGCACAAATAGCTGAAGGGGAGCTTTCTTCAGTCCCCCATCTCTAATGTTGTACTTTGGGACTTTACTAGTACTTTATGGAGGTGTGTGTCTTATTTAATTTAGAAAAGCATTTGTCTTAAAACTCTGTAAGATCAGTGGTGTGATTTGATATGGAACAAACAAGTGAAAGCCTTGAATTTCCATTCTTTTGCTATACAAATAAAGTCACATGCAAGTTCAGGTCAAAAGAGGAATTTAAAAGCTCCATGCTATGTCAGGTCAAATAAGAGCTAAAGAAGTTCTTGGCTATGCAGTCCAGCCTTTACATCCCATTCTTCTAAACGTGGACAACCTCGTCTGACGCAGCGCTTTCCGCCATTTGTTTAGTTAGTTAGGTTATGTTAAGTTGATAAAATGCTTGCTTATATAGTCAATGGCAGGTTCTACTGTAATCCCTAATGGAATATTCTAAGGATTTCTTGTCATTCCGACTGCAGACGAGCTCAGTTTAAGATCTGCCATACAGCTGGTAAGGCCTGGAGGGCAAACGTTGAAACCATACTGAAAGTATTAGGAGGTACTAAAGTGAAGCTGATGTAAGCTCGCCACAGAAAAGGAACCACCTTTATGTACAGAAAGTAACTGAAGTTTAACAAGAGAAAGCTAAGATTCCAATGAAATGGAGGAAGAAAAGAAAAATCTTTTTGCCTTTTCTGCGTATGTAATACATTTTTTCTGAATTTTTGGGATTTGTTCCTTTTTAACTTTTCACTAAACTTTTCAAACAAACCTTTTTGGACTGAGAGATTTCTTTTGCAACACATTTGACTCATTCTGGATGCTGATATGCCAACTCAGCAGCTAATTGAGTTTGGGAACAAAGATGTAGCTAAACTAGTAAACACAAGTCAAATGTCACATGCACTTAGTTTATAATTGATAATTGTGCAAGATTCTTCTGCATTAATCCAATTTCTAAAAATGTAAAAATGGTCTGCTAAAAACAATTTACCAAAATAAATATATTGTAACGTTAGCAGAATGGATCTGAGAGAGATGGAGAGACAAAGACGGCACTCGCCCATTAAGGTGCTCTTTTTCACAAATATGTCCTCAGTTTTCAGTTTCTGGGCAGACTCAATTTTGCCGTGAATCGATTCAAGGAGGTGGGGAGCGAGATGCTGGGGATAACTCAGACACCAAGTAAGCAGAGGGAGACTTCCAATTGGCAAGGGCGATGAAGAGGAGAACCAGGTGGGACTCAGAGTGAAGTCTCACAGCAGGAGCGCAGCGAGACCGAGCCGAAGCAAAGCCGAGAATGGAGAAACGGGATCAGCTGCTGCGTTTAAGGGCCGCGTTTCCCCAGTCACCCCTCTCGTGTGCGTTTTCCCCCTCACATGGGTCATCCAATGTGCTCGAGTATCACACTCCACAGCTCTAGTCAAAGACTACATTGATGCTGGACTAGTGCAAAACAACAACATTTTCAATTACACTTCTTTAAGAGCCACATGAGATCATTCAAAGTCAACTTTTGAAAATCTGGCTGTTTTTTTTTTTTTGAACGCCAATAATCAGCAGGTTGCCGTGGACCCCCAACCGAAGCATGGCAGCCTCAAATATGAAACCACTGCTAACCAGATGAATGAGAAAGCGGTTAGTGCAGGGGTTATCAGTTATCTTCAGGGAAGGAGGAGATCTTTAAGTTTGTTGTTTCTATGGCAACTATGCCCCCCCATTGCCTACTGCGTGCACTTCACTTTTGGTAAGTAAGCAGACAAGGCTTCTAAGATGGGCAAGGTAAGCAATGCTCTTGCAGGAAATATTAATTCATGATTTTGATCAGAATCTCCATCGTTCTCCACACACACATACTGTAAGCCGGAAAATTTGTAAACGATACAGCTGATTCACTGCACAAGAATGAACACAGGAACAAATCATCCCATTCCCATTTAGCAAAGAATGACAAAAATAATTCAACACTCTACCCAACAGAACAGCTTGTCAAAGTCTGGTTCATCGGGCACACCACCAACCTACAGTAAATATCATTCATGCGTCTACTCACTCTGACAGACATAGCACAGATTAACAGTGGCTGAGACGCATCCATCTCTCTCGGCCTCTTACCTTCAGCACAGCACACTGTGGTACGATGGGAGTGCAGCATCTCAAAGTCTCACACCACAGCGAGGAGGAGGTAGTCAAGAGTATGGGAGCAGACAAACTGCTTTGTGTTGTAGTTTTCACATCCACCAGCAGATGGAGCAAGGATGTCAAATTGTGTGTTACTCACCTTAATATGATTAACTTGAAAGTCTTACGTAGAACTGTCTGGAAATTTGAGTTGAATTAAAGTTTTTTGAACTCTGAATGAGTGTAAGGAGCAAGCCTGCCATTGAAATTATACCGGTTAGCATTTTAATATATAGATTTCAAATGACGATATGTCTGTAAACGTCTAAATACTGTTTTTCTGAGTAAGTTGCATGAAAGCAGACCAAACTACAACAACTCAAATTAAAATACTTTGTAAGCTTTTTAAGAAAAAAAGAAGAGAAGTTTACCTCAAAATTCCAATCAGATGTTGGCTCTTGGGATGTTGGTTTAAAATAGGTCACTTGAGGAGTGAGCAAAAGTTTGGTCATGAAGCCATTCCGGAGCGAGTACAAGGCCTTAAAAACTCTGCCAGCGCTCACCAGCGATCCAATCACTTTGCACTTGACAGGCTGATTGTTTATTACGGATATATTGCCGCTAGTCTCAATCGTAACATGAAGAATTGCACTTCTGTCGTTTTGACCTTTTTATCAGTACAAAAGAGAGGGGAAAAAAAAATTAAAACACTTATTTTTTTATTCCAGGAAGTTTAAAGGAATACAACCAAAAATGAAAAAAAACTTTCAATCTTGTGTTTTTATGCAGAAGTTATTTAAAAAGCTTAACTGAACAGATATCTATGGTGACCAACACTGAACAGCAGCAAACAAAAGCAAAGCGGAAAGTGGTAGACCACACAGACTCGCACAACTGGGGGGCCCACCAAGTACTGAAGTGCATAAAAATTACCAGTTCCCTGTGGCATCACTTAGAGTTCCAAAACGCCCCTGGAAACAACATCAGCACAAGACCTGTGCATCAGTAGCTTCACAAAATGGGTTTTTAAATAGCTAAGCAGCTGACCTCAACCCTAATGAGCACCTTTGGGATGAACTGGCCAGCTCTTCTTATCTAATGTCATTAGCAGACCTCCCAAATGGCACTTCTGGCCAAATGGGCACGAGTTCCAGTAGATATACTCTTAAAATCTTATGGAAAGCCTTTCCAGATGAGTTCCATAAATGTTCAATTCAATTCAGATCAGGACTCGTTGCTTCAGAACATTCCATCCATTTCTGGGTGTTCTCAAGTGTACATTTTGGGTCTTTACCCTGCTGGAGGCCCCTTGGCCTGAAACGGAGACAAAGCTTTAAGGCACTGGAGGTGTTTCTCTTCAGAATGTCTTGATACTCTTCCGATTTCATTCTGCCCTGCACTGATTCAAGGCACAAGGCGAGAGGCAGCACAGCAGCCCCATAAAATGATCAGGCCTCCTCCATTTTCAGTTTTTGCTTCCTAAGTGTTTTATCTCCTACAAATCCAGAGCTGCAGTGGCTTACCAGAAAACTCTCATCTAGTGTCATCTGTCTAAAGGACGTCCTCCCACAGGGCTGGGACTTGTCAACATACATTTCAGCAAATTTCAGTCAGGTTTTTGTGTGCTGGTCTTCAGACTGGGAAGCCACTTTCATTCAAACAACCACAGATGGTGAAACTGCTGTACCTTGACCTTGGTGGGAAGCACCAATCTATACCGAGGCTTTGCTTGGTTCTTTAGGAACCATTTCATCTGAACTCTTTCTCTTCAATCTAAGGTCAATTTTTCTGACCATGCTGGTTACGAGTACATGGACCTTAAAACATCTTGGCAATTAGTCACAAGGATAGGACGTTCTTCAGAGGCAGAGCTGTGGAGTCACAGTTGGAAACAATTACTGGATTACAGGAATCAGTAAAAATCCACTGGCTCAGACTAAATGTAAATTGTAATACAGTGGGAAATGACACCATTTATTGGCTAACTAAAAAGATTACAATATGCAAGCTTTCAAGGCAACTCAGGATTTTGCCTTGAAGAAGGGGCCGGAGTTGCCGTGAAAGCTTGCATATTGTAATCTTTTAAGTTAGCCAATAAAAGGTGTCATTTTGCTTGGCTTTTCTCTACATTCATAATGGCTAACACGGTACAACACCCTAGTAATACAATGGGAGAAATTTTCCAATCTCACTTGTTTGAATTGAAAACTTATTTTTTCTTCTAGATTTGTGGTCTTGTTTAAAGCCACAGTGTTCTAAACTTTAACAGTTTAGGGTGCTAAAAAGCAGCCTGGGGATTCATAATGACGATGAGGAAAGGCCTTGAATGTTATGTTGCGTGCTGTCAATCATCATAGTAAATGTATTTGTCTAATTACAAATCTAGGGGGTCAGTGTTCCCAGAAATGGAGAAGCTGGAGTCAGACTCGAAGGTGGCGCATGCCGACTCCACAGCCCTGTTTGGACACGACCTTGTAGTCCTCACGTTCACCACTCTTTGCTACGGCCTTCCTCCTTCTCTCGTCCCGTGCGATGAACTGAAGGACAGCACACAGCTGAGTGAGGCCCTTGCTCCATTCAGAGTTTAGAACTGAAGACCATTGTTATGCTCATTGTAACAATTTGTCTGCTGGAGTTGTCCGGTTAATGTGTTTGTGAAACCCTAAACCAAAAGCATGAAAGGAAAAAGAAATGGTGAATGTCAACTTATTGTGGAATTTTTTTTTTTTTAAATAATGGAAGGGCGGCAACACTTTTGGGCATATCTGTGCAACTTTGGGGTGCCAATAATTGTGCCATACATCCTCTTCCTTTTGGCTGCTCCCGGTAGGAGTTGCCACAGCAGATCATCCTCCATATCTTTCTGACCTCGTCTTCTTGTTCTGTCACCCCCATCACCTGCATGTCTTCACTCACCACATCCATAAACCTTTGCCTAGGCCTCCCACTTTTCCTCTTCCCTGGCAGCTCTATCCTTAGCACCCTTATCCCAGTATACCCAGCATCTCTCCAAACCAACACCATCTCGCCCCTCTGACTTTTGTCTCCTGACTGTCCAACCTGAGCTGACCCTCTAATGTCCTCATTTCTAATCCTGTCCATCCTCGTCACACCCACTGCACTTCTTAACATCTTTAACTCTGCCACCTCCAGCTCTGTCTCCAGTGCCACCATCTCCAGCCCATATACTTTAGCTGGTCTCACTGCCGTCCTGTAGACCTTCCCGGTCACTCTTGCATGTCCATCTGTTTACAAGTCACTCCTGACACGCTTATCCACCCTGCCTGCACTCTTCTTCACCTCTCTATCACACTCCCCATTACTCTGTACTGTTGATCCCAAGTATTTAAACTCATCCACCTTCGCCAACTCTACTCCCCTCATCCTCACCATTCCATACATACTCTGGGGGGAAAAAAAAAGTGTTTCATGATTTATGAAGTTATTTTATTTCAATTGCATTTCTGTTAAGATCTTCAATGACAGATTAAGAGGATAAACCGTAAAGACTCATTTTAGCTTTTTTTTTTATTTTTTTTTATATATAAAAATATAGCAAGTGTGCCAATGTTGGTAGAAGGCCCTGGTAAATGCCATGTGGCTGCCCAGCCTTATCTTGTTAAGTTTCAGTCAGTAAGCGATCTCCAGTGAACCAAACGCTTCACACACTACAAAGCTTCATTTATATTCCCCAGCAGTGATCATATTTTAATAGCAAAAGAGTGCACTTTACACAAACTCAAGAACTTTCTAACTGAAGGAGAGGATGACGGCTCACACTCTGAATCGCTAGTGATTCCTGAGGAGATGCTGACTGCATTAAAAAAAAAAACATTTACGGAGTAACGGCACTTTTGTTTTTAGGGAGCTCTTAACACACACACACACACACACACACACAAAAAAAAAAAAAAACAAACAGACTGAGATACCTGTGACAACCGCAGACTTGGAGACATAGCCAACATACGGGACAGACTCCACTTCTCTCTCATCATTTGTATATGGATTCAAATACTGAGGAAGCCACAGGAAGACCATGTCATCTTCTTTGGGATACAGCTGTCTCTGCACCTGGCTGTTATGCAGGGTCGCTTAAATCAAAGGCAAAGGAAAGAGAAGCTAAACCTCAAAGCATCAAAGGAACACCAGACATGTCAAGTTATTTTATGCAAAAAGCACAATCTGTATGTTGTTCGTGTAGAATCACCAAGGGAGCGTACAGACCACCATGAATGGCACAAGTCAGGTTTCATAAAAACATCCAATTTGGTGGGTTTCTGTTTTGCACAACACCCCCCCCCCATCCCCATGCTGCTGAATCCCAATCCTCTTCTCACTACCACCTCCTCTCAAGGCCCAGCTGCACCAGGTTTTTGCAACAAAACACTTCACATGTGTGACATTTCAATAAAAGAATAAGTAGCAGAGACCAAAGTAATGATTTAAAATATATTTTAAAGGATGACTAACAAACTACAGTTTTCTACAGATTAGAACTGTGTACTTAAAAGATGTGTGAAGCAGCAAAATGTGAGGTTAATTACTTCAAACAAATGTACAGATGGGTGACAGGACAGTTTAACACACACAACCAGACAGAGCAGGAACAGACACCTCAAGACCAAACATAAAAGAAAAGAGACGCACATCATACCCGGACATAGTGGGCCCTTTTCACAAAATTTGGAAGCGATACAGCGAGGAGTAAACCGACTACCAGTTTACTTCTTTCACGTCCAAAATCAACTGCAGTGATGTAAAAAGCATTGCTCAATAGGCCACCGATTATTCATAAAGGAACTCCTTCAGTTATTAATGCCAGTATGCTAACAGTTTCAGCTACGCACTATTTTTTAACATAATGAGGACATTAGCTTACTCTGTTTTAACAGACATCAGTATGCTGAAATACAGAATAAAGTTTATCATCTTATAAATTTACTTCATGTCGTCATTTCCAAAGGTTTTCCAGGTTTGTCGTTTCTGTAACTCCGTGTCTAATGTAGTTCTGGAGAATCTCGCTCTCATAACAACGAGGAGCCACAAACTTTACGCTGTTACTGCTAACAAGATTCAGGCTGCAATTCAAGTAGTCACCAAAGGTGTGAAGGAGCTCTTCACTTGTGATGATTGATTTTGTACCCTTGTCTTGTCCTACTGCTCATTTACTTGATTAATTTGAACTCTTTTGTAAGTCACTTGGGATAAAAGCATCTTCTAAACAAGTACATGTAAATGGGTTATATTTCTACCACAGAAAGTAGAGTTCTAAGTGGTTTTAACAGTCCAGTTCATCCAGTTAGGCAGAACAAACTCCCAGCCACATTAGGTTGCACATACTAATCAGGAGCTACGGTGTAGTCACGTTCCATTGACAAGGGACCTTCTCTGTCATTTTCTATTAGTGCAGAACCTCACACATTCACCCCAAGACAAGCAATTGCCCTTTTAAAACCCGAAGGCCATTTCTGCTTAGAAGGTTAGCAGAGCAGCAACTTCAATACGCCACGTATTCTACCTTAGTAGCGTGTCAGCTACAAACTGACTAACATGGCTACTGACTAACACGAAACTTGGTTATTTATCTTTTTGGATGGCTTGCATCAGTTTTCTTCTTGGTGTATCATCAATGGGAATGCTGTGGAAACTCAGCTAGAAGGGTTTTTATTTAGAATTTGAACACAGAGAGCCATACTCATGGGATAAGCAGAAGAAGCACTGAACTTTTGACCAGACGTCCCAGAAGAAAAAAGGTACACAGGTGTGAAAAGGGCCTGCTGTCATTAGGAGATGACAATGCAACCCAAACATTAGAACAACAACTTAATCATTAAAAGAAGGAGCTCTGCTACAGCTACTGGCTACACTATGATCAAGAAACCGTCAAAAGAGAGGACAGCTAGGGTTCATCCTCTAGCTAACTTCAACCACCATAATGACAAATTAAGGTGCAGCTCTGTAAACCATCACTTACTAGACCCTGAGCATCACCTAGCACACGTCACAAGAACACTTTAGTATTAAGCAGGGCTTGCCAACATTGAAAAAATATTTTTCAAAGATAATCATTCAAGATGAACAATTAGATAATTGTATTAAAATATGATTCTTAATTTTAGGTTTATTAATCAAGAATAAACCAAGGCTGATTTATTATGGTACGATACTCAGAACTGAACATTATTGAGTTTAAACACCTTTAACATTTGCTATAACAACCAACAGTTGTATGAACACTCAGTGCCAGCAAAACGTATTCAGCCCCTTAGGAGTTTTCACATTTTCTTGTTATCCAAGTCTCCATACTGACACCTGCTTTTCATGCCTGGCGTGTTCTTTTGTCTTCATTGTGTATGTCAGGCCACCATACTGACTCACCACGGGTTTCATAGGCCAAATATATGGGGTGTGTGGATGTGCTCTTCAGAAAGAACTTGGGTGTGGACAGGTTTCTCTCTTCACTGACTAGGGGGCTTTGCCCCCTGCTCACTTCTCTAAACCACCCCTGGCCTGTGCTACGCACCAACCACTTCACATCTCTGCCACTCGCATTGTGAAGAGGGGGGCTGAACGCAACCCAAGGAGACGCGATAGCTCCTCCGACACCCCCTCTTAAATGGCGATACAATGGGAAACACTGTAATAATCGCGGATCTGTTCTTGTGGCCTGTGCACAGCTGTCAGACTGCATTTGTGTGCACCAAAACCAAGAGTAGTGACGAATAACTGGAGGAACACACTGCTCCTGCATATTCTAACAGCTCATGCTAACAAAGCATTGAGAGAGAACCACATATAAAACTCACCTGTAAAAGTTCCCGAGTAGTATCTATATGGACACTCCACTGTTTTAATGGTCAATGTTGTTTCATATGCTTTATTGGGTTTGCTATTCCTCAACCACTCCTGGACCATCTGAACATAAACAAAAGAAATGAAACATCTGATGAGAAGCTCCTTTATTTTTTTTATAGAATTTATTCAAACAAGTCTAAATTAAAATTCACTTCAACCTCCACCCAAGAGAGGAAGACCAAGAGCCCAAGTAAAACTAACAGCAGAAAAGAAGGAGGAAAATCATTGAGGCGGGTGGCAGACATCCCTTCTATACATGTTCCGGTGGAGCAACCATGGGATTCTCAGTACCTCCCCCGGGACGCTTAGTGGCAGCATCCCTGGCGGATGATGGTGCCTCAGTTTCCCGCAGGGCTCCATGGGAGATGGAGTTCTCCCCAGCCCTGTTGGGATCTGGGGTGGCCGCCAGGGGGTGCTGCATGGGTTGCTGAGCCAGCCTGGACAACTCCACAGCCCCGCCCGGAAGTACAATCAAACAGGTGATCAAGCACCTGGAGCACTCCTAGGTGGGCTATAAAAAGGGCCAGCAACCACCACTCAGGAGCCAGAATCGGGAGGAAGAGGACGAGGTTGCCAGGGAGGAGTGGTGGTTCGAGAAGGGAGTGTTGTGATTGATTTCAAGTGTTTCTGGAACTGTGTTGTGGCTGGGGGGTTCACGGGGAAGACATGCCCTCCAGCTGAAGAAAAATAAAGCCGTGTGTTTTTACACGTGCCTCTGTCCGAGTCTGTGCCGGGTCGGGTGCTACACAGCATCGAATTCACAAAGCTTATTCTAAAATGTTGTTGATTAATCCTGCCAGGTTTTTAAAAAGTTTTGACCAGATCCACTAAATGAGAATTTGATTTTTTCCAATTTCAAATATTATATATATATATATATATAAAAACAACATCAGTTACCCACCGACTTAAAAGAGGTGAGTCGAGATTCTTCCAGTTGAGCAAAACAAGCCTGCATGCCAATAGTGAAGTAAAGGCCATGACAGTTTGTTTGTCCTTCTCCACTTGAAGCCCCTCTGTGAGCCCACCAAACACGGCTGTTAGTGGATTAGGAGGGATTGGGACCCCAAGGCTGTTTGAGAGGCATTCAAAGATTTTGTTCCAGAATGATGTTAATTTGATGTTCGTCCAAAACATGTGACCCAGTGAGGCTGGAGCTCAATTGCAATGTTCACAGGTTGGATCTTGGCCTGGAAACATTTTGGACAATTTTAAACAAGACAGATGTACTTGATAAAAGATGAAGATTTTCTCAATGAACTCTGGGATTGTTGAAAGGAAGGGACTTGAAAATGTTTTAATACATTATAGACAAGTCCCCAACACTGATCAATTTTTCTTCTGGAATAGAAATTGGTGAGAGGGGAGGAGAATTGTGCAAATTTTGTTTAGCTAAGTTTCTAATTTGGAAATAGTGGAAAAATTGTGTTGATGGGAAGATAAACTTTGAGTTTAATTGTTTGTTGCATGTAATGATAATATCTCTACGTAATTTAATCCCATACATTTTTCAAACATTAAAAACTAAGTTTGAGAGGGTGGAAAAAAGGGGTTCTCGTGCAGAGTTGCCACAGATAAAAGCTTCTCTATCTTGAAGTGCTTCCTACATTGGCTCCATATTCTGAGTGAGTGAAGCACAATTGGGTTGTTAGTATATGGACGACAACTTCTATTTATTGAAGCACAAAGCAAGGAATATAAAGAAGTTCTGCAGGATTTTCTCTCTATTGTGGACCAAGCCTGTGTCTGTTCATCTATTTGTGTCCATGTCCAGGTTTTCATAACTTGTATATTTGCTGCCCAGTAATACAACTGAACGTTAGGTAAAGCCTACAGCCATGCCACCTCCTGCTTTACGTATTTGTAGGGTCGCCAAGTGGATGTGTGGATGTTATGAAATAAATAAATGAGGATATGATTGAATCCAATTTCTTAAAAAATGATTAGTTAACTTATATGGGGATGCTTTGAAATAAAAAAAAGCTTCGGAAGGATATTCATCTTGACACTTAATTCTCCCTGCTAAAGGGAGATGGATGGAAGACCATCTATGAACGTCTTGTTTACGTTTTTCCATGCAGACAGGTAAACTGATCTGCAATATAAAAATGGAAGGTGTCCAATCTAATGTAGTGAGCTAGAGAGTTCACTGGGGGGGGGGTGGGGACCAACAGCACACTTTTATTCAAATTAATTTTGAGACCAGATAGCTTTTGGACTTCTGCTAGTGCTGTTCAGACTGCAGGCACAGTATTTTGTGGCTCCGATACATACAGTACCATATCATCTGCATATAGTGACATTTTCTGTTCTAGGCCTTCCTTCATAAGCCCATTTATCTCAGAAGCATCTCGAAAGTGAACAGCCAAAGGCGTAATGGCGATCGCAAATAGCAGTGGTGATAGAGGGCATCCTTGTCTAGTAGCAAGGTCTAGTTTGAAGTAGACTGAAATAATGTTGTTAATACAAACTGAAGCTTCTGGACTGGTATACAGTATAAAATACAGTATTTACTTCCTTAGAAGGCTGGCATCCTTCAACATCTGCAATAAGATTCTGCAGATGTTCTATCAGATGGTTGTTGCAAGCGCCCTCTTCTACGTGGTGGTGTGCTGGGGAGGCAGCATGAAGATGAGGGACGCCTCATGCCTGGACAAACTGGTGAGGAAGGCAGGCTCTATTGATGGCACGGAGCTGGACAGTTTGACATTTGTGGCAGAGCGATGGGCGCTGAGCAGACTCCGGTCAATCACGGAGCATCCACTGAACAGGATCATCTCCAGACAGAGGAGCAGCTCCAGTGACAGACTGAGGAGATTGTTCCTCCCCCACACTATGCGACTCTTCAATTCCACTCGGGGGTTGGGGTAAACGTTAACACTATACAAAATTATTGTCCGTTATACCTGTATTTTTATCACTAAATTGTTTTTTATCAGTATGCTGCTGCTGGAGTATGTGAATTTCCATTAATAAAAGTGTCTCTCTCTTTATAGTAGTTTGATCCATGCACGCATGTTTCGGCCCAAACCAATTTTGTGCAATGTGGTGAAAAGGTAGACACATTCAACCGTATCAAATTATTTTTCTACATCCAGAGAGAATACGATCTCCAGGGTGTTAGACTTTGTGGGTAAATATTACATTAAACAGGCGTCGAAGATTGGAAGCTAAGTGTCTGCCTTTAATACGTCCGGTTTGGTCTTTTGATATTACCGGAGGCAGCACTTTCTCAGACCTTCTAGACAGAACTTGAGAGTATCTGAACATCACTATTCAGAAGTGAGATTGGTCTGTATGATGCACATTCTAATAAGTCCTTGTTTTTCTTAGGAAAGACAGTAATGCTTGGCGAAAAGTTTGAGGTAGAATTTTATTGTCTCTGGCTTTGATAAATGTTAATACTAAAAGAGGAATTAACTTAATTGAAAAGTTTTTATAAAATCAGCATGGCAGCGTTAGGGCCTGCTGCTTTCCCACTCTGAAGTGAAGTTTATAGCGTCTAGTTGAAAGTCAGGTTTATTCAATTCCTCTACGCTAAGAGTATCTAATTGTGGTATGTGTGATGCATCAAAAAACGCATTAGATGATGTCTTGTCTTCTTTACTATAAGTCTTTATATTCTACTCAGTTTAGGGTTAGGGTTAGTAATGATTTTGTCTCTGTCCAATTACCAAACTTCCTGCTTGTGGATCTGTTGAGCTATGATCTTATTAGCCTTCTCTCCATTTTCATAGTAATGATGTCACAATTTAAAAATGAGTTGCTTCATTTCTTTTGTTGTCAAGAGGTTGAGCTCCGATTGCAAAGCCTGTCTGTCTTTTCCTATAAAACCTGGCATGTTCTTGATCTGTTCTGGTAAATTCACTGATGGACTCGGATGCCTTCTTGGTTTCCGATTTATTTTTGTGGGAGAGATGAAATAATCTGTCCTCTTAAAAATACCTTCAGAGTTTCCCCAGAGTGTTTCTGCAGATGACCGTGGGCAAAAAATTGTTAGAGAAACTTTAAAAGGGCAAATCAGCTGGTGACCAACTACAGAAGAGGGCCTCAAAGCTGAAATGAAAAACAAGGGCTTGTGCTACAAAGGACACTAAAGCCAAGTAAGTGACAACACCTTAGGCATGGTCATTGATGGCAAACAACTGAAGAGGAGGATCAAAAATTGCTGAACATGTGTCGTAAAGTCTTGCATTATCTGAAGCAGGTAAACTGATCTGCAATATAAAAATGGAAGGTGTCCAATCTAATGTAGTGAGCTAGAGAGTTCACTGGGGTGGGGGGGACCAACAGCACACTTTTATTTCCGACAGTATGAATGAATCAAATCGACATACCTAGTAAGCAACTGAACAAAACGAGTAAAATTAGCATAACGTAGGATAATATACATGGTATGAGCAGATGGACGTTTTGCAAAGACACCGCTGCAGTTTGACAGAGAGAAGAGACTTTAACAATCAAACGGCCATCTTGCTACAAACCAAGTAGAGAAAAGGCTGTCGGCCACCTTCAGTAAATGGAGCTCAGTCTCCCTTTTGGCTTCTGTATGTGTATCCTTTTACTGTCGTCAAATATTAACTGCCCTTGTTGATTAAGTGTAACATTTTGCTCAAGTTTGTAAGAAGGCAACTGACTTTGCCCCACCAGTCCATGAGCTATAAAAGCATTCGGGAGATGAGCTACCCGTGCAACACAGCTCTGACTCTGTAGCGTACCCGCTCTCCAGGAACTATGGAACTACGGCCAACAGATACATTTTGCTTTTGTCTCTTAATTGTGCCATTGAGTGCCTGTAATCTTCAGTTACTTTATTATTTGATTAAGCAGGGGGGCCCAGTTGGCACCCCACCATTCCTCTTCACTTGACTCCCATCATACCCTTGACCAACAAAGATATATTTAATGAGAGGATTAAAAGTAACTTTTGTTATGTAGTCTGATTACATTTTAAATAAACAGAACACAATCCTTATTTTATTAAAGTAAAAGCACATGTTGCTATGGAAAACTGCATTATTTCACAGGCATTGCCCACTTCTGTTGATGTGCAACATGAATGCATGCTCAGGCCTTCTGGTAACAGCCAAGGTTAAGCATGGGCATCAAGTGCGGAGAAGACAACACATCATAGGTATACATTCAATCCTACATGTCGTCAGGGGCCACAGGGTGCCAGTGAAACTGTCCAGGGCGTAGTTGTTAACTTGGGTTTACTGGATGAAAGGCAAAAAAGGAAATGTGCTTTATGCTACACCAGTCCTTTGCAGGGCTCAGTCGCACACCCAAGTGTGTTGCATGCAATCCAGCAACAGAAAGCCCTAAATAAACTGTCCATTTAGTCCGAATCCTACTATTTCCTATAAATATTCTATAGTACTAGGGTGTCGTACCGTGTTAGCCATTATGAATGTAGTGAAAAGTCAAGCAAAATGACACCTTTAATTGGTTAACTACAAAGGTTCCATCTCACCTGAAGAAGGGGCCCGAGTTGCCTCAAAAGCTTGTATATTGTAATCTTTTTAGCCAATAAAAGAGGAGGTCATTTAGCTCGACTTTCCACTATAAATATTCTGAAACGGTGTGATCTGGTGGCGTAGCGGCTAGTGTTCATACCACAACTCCAAGGGCTCAGGTTGGAGATGGAGGTCATTTACTACACAGTACATGAAGTTTATCTCAAACATGGCCGTGTCTCTGATCAGCTTCATATACGGCCTTAGGATTTAACAACAAATGCCAGCCAGTGAAATGCAATTTTCATATATAAAAAATAGTAATGCAGAAGTAACACAGTTTGAAATGCATTACATTTTATAATATATAATTATACAACAGTTACGTTTTGTAAGTCATGAGTAACATAACTAAATAAAACTCCCCAACACCGCACACATATTCAGATTTGGGGTCCATCCATTTGTATGTATACAGGGAGGACAGACTAATATGGGTTATTCTTCTTAAACAATAATTCTTTAAATTTACTGTATAGAGAACTTTTCTCACTACTCAAAGCACTCTCCACACAGGGAGGACCCAGGAAGCAAACCCACAATCTCCTTACGGCAAAGCAGCAGCACTACCACTGTGCCACCTTCATAAAATATGTATTCGAAGTGAAAAGAAAGACTTTCAGACTAAAGCACAGAATGGTAGCATTTATATTTAATAACAAAACAGTATTGGGGGATGATGACTGTTGCATTTAGTCGCCCAATTCTAGCTGAGCAGAAAGTACTGGGAAAAATAACGTTGACTAAAGTTAGCATTTGGTCGCACACCCTTCACACTCAATATGTCTGCTAGTGCTGCCGCTTCTCAATAAGGACACCCAGGGCTTGAATGAAGTTTGCATGTCCTCTCTGTGTCCATGTCCATGTCAGTGTCAGTCTCTCACAGCCCAAACTGGCGATGCTAAATTGATGTCAATCTGTGTGTGCACGCGCATGTGTGTGTTCTCCATGTGATGTACTGGAGTCCTGACCAGGGATCACTCCTGCCTTGGGCCCACTGCTTGTGGGCGCTGTTCAATATATACATATATTTTTTTTTTTCTTTTCCCAAGAGACGCTTGCTTTAGCTTCAATAGCAGGTGACATGCAACTGCCCTCTTTTGGTTTAGCGCTGGCAGACTGAGACAGCTTGCCAACACGTTAGAGCAGACGTGCTTCCCCTCATTCCATTTACTATACCCATCACCAACCCAGAACAATTTCAAAATTGCAGTTTATCTGCCAGTTACATAATTTTACTAAAAGATCAAAACTTGCACCTTTCTCAGCTAGGCCTTTTAAATCCATAAGCCCCAATACTGGCAAACAGAGTAAGTATATCTCACCTCCTCAAACGTGTTCATCATCAGCAAAGGGTAAAATGTACAAAAGTACTCCTCAAAGGACTGGAATCTGTCCGGTACCTCCTTTAATGGAAACTTGCACAGATTATCTGGAGCTCCAAACTGAGGAAAGTTGTCAAACATCTCATAGGACCACTTCAGGATTTCTTGTATGAAGAATTTGGGGTCAAGGTTGGCTGGGAGTAAGGAGGTGGCTTTAAGGGTATCAGGGTTCTGATGCATCACAGGCCTGGGTATGGACAGAACGGGGTTTGGGGGGATGTTGACCCTGTGCGATACATTACTTATCATTTCACGCTCTTGTCCGTTAACTGGTGGAGGCCTGGCAGGAGCGGGCAGAGCTGTGCTCCTCGAAGGCAAGAGTGGACGAACAATTTTTTTTATACTAGCCGTTTTTGTGGGTTTCTCCAGCTCCTGAGCTAAGGTAGCACTTCGACTGGTGGAGGCGTAGATCTTTGTTGTGGAAGGTTTCAGAGCTTTCTGCTCAGATATGGGCATTCCTGGCACAAGGAATACATGCTCATCTTTCTTTGCTTCCACTAGTGGTTTTGGAGCTGCTAAGCCTTCTGTCTGGACAGCAGCAGGCTGGTTATTTGCAGGTTTAATGGAAGGCCTTAGACCGTACAAGTCGCCCACAGAGCCCTGACCTACTGGAACATTCTGGTCGAGACCAAAATCATCTGAAGTTTCTACCTGAGAGCACATTTCCATATCAATGGGATCAGGCTGGGTCAAATTCCATTCATCATCATCATCATCTTCATTTTCTGCTTTACTGTTTTCCACACCAGGCTGATCTTTTTCTCGTGCTAGTGAAGGATGAAGGCTCTGGTCACAATTTACTCCTTGCTCTGGATTATCTGCAGCAGAAGTACCAGCCTGCTTCATATTGTCATCCTCATCCTCAGAATCTGGACCAAGCTGAGACAGAGGAAAGAAGTCAATGTCTTTGTACGCAGCCTTTTTCATGTCATTAGACATCGGCTCAGCCTTCTTCGGCGGTGGAAGCTTCGGTGATGCCACATCACTTACCTTGCCGAAAAAGGAGTTACTTTGGCAAGGAATGGCTTGCTTAGGAGGTGCAGGTGCAGAAGGGGGCATTTTTGAAGTCTTCTGTAAATCCTTTGGTCTGCACTGTAGAAGAAATTGGAGGTACTGAGGATTCATCTTAGATATACCCTTGCCCACTGACTTCTGAGGGCGGAGGGAATGGTTTCCTTTACTCTTTCGAATCCTCCGGCTTCGATTATCTAGTTGCACATCTCGTCCTTGCCTACGGAGCTCTTCAATGCTGCTCAAGGAATTTTGAGACACCTCCCCCTGACGTGGTTTCTTCTTCAAGCAAAGCCTCTCGGCAATACACAAGTCTTCCTGCGGACGTACCGTTTCAGTAGGCACAACCGCAGATGCCGAGGCAGTGGGTGGCATTTTTTCTAATAAATGGGATGTTGAAGGCACGTTTTTCTCAATGCTTTGAGGAGATGCCTTAGTGGCCTTTGACTTTTCTGCTGAAAGACACGTAGTTGATTTTGCAGTTTTTTCTGGTTGTACAAGCGTTTGGGCTTTCTTGTACCCGTCTGTGGCACAGGTGGCTGCAGCCGCTTCTTCTACACCAGCACTTTTAACCCCACAGAGCTTCCTCTGGTGTGTGCTTTCTCCCAGGGGGCTCACTTTGGCTTCAGTTTTCTTTGTAATTGCTACTGATACAGAAGATGCTGAACTGGTATTCTGGTTAAGTCCCTCTGCACATCTAAGCTGTTCTTCAGCCTCCGCTGCCACCATTTCAATTTGATCATCTGGCACATAATCGGTATCATACCCCCAGTTATCATACATTTCAACGGGCACTGGGCTCGGAGCCCCTGTGCCACTGGAGTCCTTCAAGTTCCCATCATCCTTTTCCCAGGCTGAGTAGATGTCATCTTGAGTCTCATGTTCAAAACACTGTGAATCGCACTCAAGAGAGACTGGAGAATTTAGGCCAAGATTTTCTTCACTAGTTTTCTCGGCAGCTCGGCCATGGGAAGGCTCCGACACCTCCTCTCGGTTTGCTTCGGGTTCATTTTCAGACAGGCAGGCATCTTCATCGGAGGAATCAGATATTACAATCACAGGATCTTTGACAGTGCTTACCTCCACCACTGCAATATTGTCAGCCTCCAATTTCTTTTTCATTCGTTTCACTTTTCTCTCAACTCTGTTTGGACACTGCATGGAGGACTCCTGGCTTGAGGTGTCTGGAAAGTTAAAACTTTTCGTCAGTGCAGCTAAAGAGAGGAAGCCGAGATCTTTATCGACCTGTGAAGGAGTCAAAGTGTCCTGAACGTCCGTCGCAACAGCAGCTTTTTTCCTTAAACTGGATTTTAACACTGTCAGTGGAACATCATCATCGCTGCTACTTCTCCTTTCACCGTCATCACCGAAGGGTTGCTGCCTGCTAGTTGGCCATTTGGGTTCTTGCTTTATACTTCGGGGCACAGCCGATGTCTCACCCACAAGGCTTTTCTCCTTCTGTTCTTTGGTGTTGTCGTGGCTCGAGGCACGTTTCTCACTAACGGAACAATCTTCGACTCTTTCCTTTTTGATTTGAGAAGGGGATATTACCTTCGAAAGTTTAGACAACAGGTCAGCGGAATTCAGTTTGGATTTTAAGTAGTGCAATCTGTCCTGGACAGAAGTGTGTGAGTCGGACACAGATTCCTCATCTTTATTGAAAGCTTTTCCTGCCAAGCCGCAGCTCTTCTCATTCTGCTTTGCAGGCCTTGTCTGCTCGTGACAAGAACGCACACAAAACCCTTCATCCCAAGGAGGTTCTTTTTTAAGATGAACACCACATTGTTGGTCCGATGGAGTACCGTGCTGCTCATCTCGGCATTCAAAGTGTCTTTGTTCAGATTCCCTTCTGGCGTTTTCATGCTTCGAGTTCAGAGTGGGTTCTTCAGGAGGCGATACGTTCTTCACTGAAGGCACAAGATTTCGCATGTTTTTAACAAGCGACATTAAACAGCTCTGTAGGTCTTGCAATTGAGCAGAACTGAGATTCCATCCTTGATTGAAGCCTTTGCGCATCTGTCGGTTCAACATGTCTAAATACTGCTTGCAAGAAAGTTCCGGATACAGCTGGCACCCATCTCTTAAAAGGCTGCGTATTAATTGAATGCAAGCCTGAGGGACCACCCCAATCACCTGAGGGTGCACAGATGTGGTCGAAGACACTCGTGAAGAGCTGTCCGTGGGTTGGCTAAAGGCAGGGCTACAAACGGTGGCACATTTCACAAGCACTTCAATCCAGCAGTGAGAGGTGTACCACAGCAGATTCATGCAGTTTTTACTCCGGTGGAGTTCAACAACAAAAACTAAAATGAGGACAAAAAATTCTGTGACTTTATCACAATGCTGAAGCCGACCATTTAAGAGGTCTTTGATTTCTGTGTGCAGGTGGTGAATGATCTCTCCAACGTAGACCACACTCAGTGAGTTCAGATCCATGACGGACCGGACAAACGGGAAAAACCACAAGAAGGTGCTGTCATGAATACGAATGTCCTGACCGATATCGGACTGGAGCACATTGACAAGAGACTGCATTTCTTCATACATGACTATGCAGTTCTCAATTCCCATGGGGTGTCTGTTGGCTGCATCCTGCAGTGAGGGACAAAAGGTTTACAGTTTTAACCAATCGGCTCCAAGATTAAATGAACACACACAATAAACCTCAGAAAAGAAACAGAAGGCCTCAAGAACACTTGAGAACATTTAACAAAAACACCCTCCACTATTAATTCAAAAATAATTTGGAGACTTCTTAAACAATCAGGGGCTCCAATTTAAAGTCAGCAGACGTGAATGTTTAAAGAATTTGACAGCGGCAGAGGTGAACTATTGCATTTCAGAGGTCATGGCAGGAGTCCGCTTTCAAAGGCCAGTGATGAGATTGTGTATTACCAGGGAACAGATCACTGAAGACCGTTAATTTTAAACCTCACACCTCGTCACTTCCACCTCTACTTCTATCCCTGCCTTTTAGCTTCTAATGAAGCCACGCCACCACTCACAGCCACAGCAGGCTTACAGCGCTTGCTTGGAGTCTTCACTGAACTTTCTCTTTTAATTCCACACCTCACTGTACAAGACAAGTGTCATGACATTCGCCAGGACACCAGCACTTCTCCAGTCACCAGGCCACATGATTGGTTAGTGCTGCTGTCCATGTCATTTACATGAACCCACCCCCCCCCCCCACCCCCCAATCGGCGCCGCACAGAGCAGGTAAGTTAACGTAACATTAATAAATATTGACAAATCAAAAAAAAAAAAAGTCTAATTTTCATTTTCTACAGCACCACTGAATTTCCATTAAATCCATCAAGTTACTTGAGATTTTGGAGCTTCTCATTTTCCTGTTGGTTGGAGGCTAACCTCTAAATACGGACATATCAAAATGTCATTTCTTAGATAACTACTGACTTGGATGTGCCATCCTGAACATTTTCAGCTCAACTAAATAGTTAAAACATACTGTGAGATAGCGTTTGTGAATGAGTCGGTACACACACACACACACACACACACTTTATACATTATCCCGTCACTAAATTAATTATATACAATATAATGTTGCAATATATTACAATAGCGAAAGGTTTTCATTTGTTCAAAATTAAAGAAGTTAACTGGTATCGATACCTTGCTTTGCTTATTTGTGTTACAGTCGTACACAATTTGACTGCAGGTCACCATGTCATCATCAGCCTCGGGCTCAACTTTAACTCTAGGTCTGTAATAAAGAGAAAAAGAAAAAAACGTTTTCACGACCATATTGAAATAGAAAACTTGCCGAGCTGTTACACGATACCAAATGGCAAAAGATTCCTTAAAAACAGCCAAGGCCAATTAAGTCTGACAAGATTAAACACAAGCCTTTTAAAATGAAGATCCAAAAAACCAAGAAGGCAGATAAGACATCAGTGGATGAGGCCCAATAAAGAACTGGTGGGGCCATATAAGCCGACTATTAGTCAATGGCGTACACCTCACAAGAATGAATGAATGAATGGGCAGCTCTACTCTTTCATTCTGATCACTGCAGTGCCATCCATCATCTCCAGGTCAAACACGCGTCTTTTTCTCGATTCCCCCTCGGTTTAAAGTTAGAAATCAAAAACAATTCAGACAGGATTACAGAGCATATTGCAGACTTTCATTTAATGCGATTTGCATGGATTTCGGTTACATGACACTTTTGCTACATGGTCCTCCCACCCCCATTTCAGGGGGCCATGCTGTTTGGGGACAATTGGCTTCACAGGGGGTTGATTCCTCAGGTGGGTTTCATGGCTTGATAAGATACCTCGGCTTGCTTCTACCCTTTGCAGTCTGGAACTGACAAGAGCTGTGCTAATGAAAGTCAAAGAAGCCATTATTGAGGTTGACACACAAGAAGAAAACCAATGGTGACATTAGTAACACCTAAACCAGGATTACCTAAATCAGTGGTCTGAAATTATCATCAAGAAGAACACACTTGTGAGCTCAGTAATCGTAAAGGGGCTGGCAGGCGAAGGAATACCTCCACTGCTAATGACAGAAGAATCGTCACTGGCCAAGAAAATGCCCCAAATGGCAGATCAGAAACACTCTTCAGGAGGCAGATGTGGATGTATCAGAGACAAACTTATCTGCAGACGACTTCATGAATAGAGACACAGAGACCATACTGCAAGATGCAAACCACAAAAACAGGATGGCCAGATGTCCTTTTTCACAAACTGTTTTCAAAGAGTCTGTAGGATTCTGAAAATAGTTATTGTGGACAGTCCAGACAAAAATGAACCTGCATCACAGTGATAGCAAGAGCGAAGTGTGGAGATGAAAATGAACTGCCCAAGATCCAAGGCAGACCACCTCATCTGTTAAACATGGTGCTAGGGGTGTCATGGCTTGGGCATGTATGGCTGCCAACAGGTACTGGCACACTTCTCTATGGATGATGGAGCTGCTGACGGCACTCTCAAGATGAATTCTGAGGGGTGTAGAAACATCTGATCTGCTCAAGTTCTAGCAAAGGTTTCCAAACTTGCTGGACATCACTTCATCTTACAAGATAATGATCCAAACAGACTGCTGAGGCAACATACGAGTTTGTCAAAGCTAAAAAATGGAAAATTCTTGAATGACCAAGCCAGTCACTCAATTTCAATCCAAGCGAGCAGACCCCCCCCCCCCCCCCATATGCAGAAGAGAAAACCAAAAGTGGACAAACTCCTTAAAAAAAAGCAGGAGCGGAAGATGGCTGGAGGAGAAGCTCGGCAGAGCATCACCAGAAAAGCTCCTCAGCACCTGGTGATGTCTGCGATTCAGACTTCAAGCCATCATTGCAAGCAAGGAATACGAGACAAAGAACCAAATATGACAATGGCTTTAATAGACCTGCCAGTGCTATGTCCCAAACATCATGGAGTCTTGCAATAGGGGACCATTTAGAAAAAGCTCTCAATTCTACACCCTGTGAAGGAAAAGTATGCACAAACCCTTAAAGTCTGCAATGTGTACTTTAAAACAACAAATCAAATAATTCAGATGGGATTAAACTGTGGAGGAAAGGGGTACAATCAATATAAAAGTGTGTGTCCTAAACATTATGGAGGGCACTGTACATACTCCTAGATCATGCTGAAATCAACATGTTCTGTAAATAGTACAAGTGTAAAATGAAGGCAGCATTCAAACTGCTTACCCGGAGGTATTTCTGCGAAGATGTTCAACCTCTTTGTTGTAACTAGGACTTCTAATTATGGTCTGAAAAGTAGCATTTGGGTCAATCAGCATGGCCCACACCTTTGAGCCAAGCCGATCCAGAATTACCATAAAACACTGTAATGCAGGCCAGAAGGGATCCTGATCATCATCTGTAAGCCAACAGAAGAAACATCAAGACATAGAAAAATGCAACATTTAAAAAAAAAAACAAACAAAAAAAAAACGCACCCCCCCTTTATTCAGTGCAGTACATGATTTCAATACACATTATAACATCTATTAAAAGATTACAAGCATGCATGTAAACCAAAAACATTACTAAAAATTAACAATGCTTAAGGGAGAGCCTTTACAAGCTTTAAGAATATCTTCTCAGGAAGTAGGAGTAAACCTGAACGAATAGGAATAGCTGGGAGCACTGCTCACGTCTGGGATGTGTGGCACCTTGAGAGTAGAATACTGCAGAATGCCCTGAAGGGTCTAGAGATGAACGACTAGACAGATGGTCATGTAGTTCTATTCACGAATCATGGACCTGGGAGAGTGGTGATGTGCAGCAGCCTGATTAGCACATGAAAGTAATTTCACTGGACAATAAAAACCCTGAAGACAATGACTAGCTAAGCCAGGGTTTCCCCAATCAGTGTGCTGCAGCCCAGAGGTGCACCATATGAGCTACCCAGGTGAGCTACAGAAATAAGTGTTGCTCACCTGGGTCTGAACCAGAGGGGGTCAAGTGCCTCAGTTGGTCGAGACATGTCTAAGGAGGACAGGACTATCTGGAAAAGGTGACACAAAAGCAGCTCTGTGACCACTATGTTGTGGACATGGCACTTTGGATGCACCTCCTGGCAACTAAAGTCCACCTGCCTGGGTGTGTGGTCACCAGTGAGTCTCACAGGGCCGGTGGATATTGAGCACACTAGTTGCCTCTGAGGCAGAGAGGTATGGGTAACGAGAGAAAGCAGCTTGCAGATGCCACCAAAATGCTTAATATGTGCCATGTCTACAGACGCTGATCTCAGACTTCTCTGGAGGTCTTGCCCTCTTGGGCGAGTTGAGCATGTTTAAAGATATATTGTATTTGTGGTTAGTAGAAGAGTGGTGTGCCACCACAGAAAAAAGGTTGGGTAACACTGAGCTAAGCTGAAGAAGGGGCCCGAGTTGCCACAAAAGCCTGCATATTGTAATCTCTCTAGTTAGACAATAAAACGCATCATTTTGCTTTATTTCCCACTACATTCATAATGACTAACACGGTACAACACCCTATCACTACAACGTTTGTATGAAGAAAAATACACAGTATCACTATAAAAAAACTGCCTCTTATGGTGATGTTTTAAAATCCATTACATTAGCCGCACGTTCAAATTAGCTGGAAGACTTACTGCACTTAAAGATCACATGCAGCTATAAAATTGAACTTGTCCTTGAACTAAACCTGAATTCGACAAAAATGCGAGTCCTCAAATCTGAATTCAGAGAAAAGACCAGGCACTGAAATATGAAACCGACATGGTCAGACTGGCATGAGCTGGTAATGTTTAATAGCTGCTGCACACATCTTTTGAGAGTACACACTTTAGGACATTTTACCTTCTGGCCTCTTCTCCATGGTGTTAAGGATTGACTGCATGAGGTTACTTTGTCTGTCAGGTCCCAATAACAAAGTATCCATAGCCTGTGCATCCAGGACTGTCAACAGCATGCAGATACCTGCATCAAGAAAAAAAAAAAAAAAAAAAAAAAAAAAAAAGAAATCCGACAGAAAATTATCAAATATCAAAATAAAACAGGAATGTAGAAGTGTAAAAAGAAAACGAAAAAGTTACAAGGTCCAAGGGCTGGCCGCACCTTACTTTAAGTGAGAAATGGCCATTCAACCCAAAGCGGCTCACTGGTCCTAGCCACTCAATTCCTCCAAAATAACATCATGTCAAGTTGTTTTGTTCCACCACACTACTTGGTCTCTTATGCCATGTGTTTGTGGTTCTCTCTGAAGAACAACTTCACAAATGTTTGGGCGAAATCTCCCCTTAACAAGTTCCCAGCTGTGTCCTCGTGGTCTTCTCTATCCATCCATCTCTCTCTTATTGAACTCATTTTAAAGTCAGTCTCGATCCACTGGAGTAATTGGTTTCATAATTTTAAACACTTCAATCAGGTCAACTATTAATCTCCTTTTATTTAAATTGAAAAAGGTTCAGCTCCTTGAATCTTTCCTCCCAACTCATCCCCTGTATCTTTCCTGTAGCCCAGAGAGCGAAATGGAACACAGTACTCCAGATGAGGCCTCACCGTTGCATTTACAAAGCTCAAGCAGAACCTCCTTGGACTTGAACGGCACACATCAAGGCGCTATATAACCTGACATTCTGTTAGCCTTCTTAATGGCTTCTGAACACTGAGCGGCAGTTGACAGTGTCCAGTCCACTGCACATCTCAAAAAGTGGTCTCTCAATTTTCAGAACTCCCATTGTGTTTTCAACTTCCTACATGTAATTCTTTACATTTACCAACATTCATTTTCGAAGGCCACAAATATGCCCAAGCCCATCTGCTGTCCAAGTCCCTCTGTGACGACCCAATGGATTCCAAAATTACCTGCCAATCCACCTATCTTGGTATCATCTGCACACTTAACCAGCTCGTTACTTATATTCCTATTAAAATCATTTATATATATTAAAAGATAGCTGGACACCATTCTTAACTTTACCCAATTCTGAGAAGATTCTTCACCCCTTTCTGGTTTCTCATTTTGTTAAAAGATAAGTAAACAGGATAAGGTGGACTTTTCCCATACTACTCTGAACAAATGTCCCTCTCCCTGATCATCCCACTTTAGCATGTTGCTCCCATAACCCTCATAAAAAGAAGGAATGACAAATCAAGTCAAGTTGAGGATCATGCACTGGTACAGTGTGTTGCCGCACCCACCACACGACGAAACAACTTGGGATCCCGGTTTGCAACCCCCCAGGTAGACACGCGGTCCAGTCCCACCCTCCAGAAATGACCCTCTATCTTTCATAGCCAGGTGTTATATTGGTGACCCCTTTACCTGGTCCAGCCACTCGGGGCCCCAACAATGAGGATTGTATGAGCCAGATCACCCTCAGGGGAAACGCGCCACATGGCCGTAGTGCCGTAACGGACGCTCTCTCACAATGCAGGTAATGTGCCTCATTCGGGACTCCATGAGCAACACAAAGTCAAACCAACGGTACCCAAGGATTTTCCGGAGAGACACATTAAAGGCCTGAATCTTGGTGTTTATCAGGACATTCGCAAGCCCAAACACAGACTCCTCGCTCAGTCTCTCAAGCGCCTTGATCAGAGCCTCCATTGACTCCGCGAAGATCACAGCATTGTCAGCAAAGTCAAGATCAGTGAATCTTTCTTCACCAACAGATGCCTCACAACCTTGCCCAACACCCAGTCCTTACAAGCACTGAACAGAGTAGGAGCAGAACACATCGCTGACAAACCGCAGAATCAACTGGGAAAAACACAGAGGCTCTGCCTCCACTCTGCACAGCACTCACAGTACCAGTCTACAGGGCAGCCATGATATCCAGCAACCTCAAGGGGATCCCGCAAACCCTCACAATGACAAAGAGAATTAAAATATTATTAAACTGTCATTTTTCTCTCTACTCGTATCAGGACGACTGGTGATCTCACCACAAAATTTTTATCTAAGGAGTCATCAGGCACTTACGAGGGTTGTCTGGGTTCTGCACGGAATCACTCGAAATAAGTAGTTTTTCTATTTTTCTCATGTACTTCGATCCTTTTTAAACTTTTTCCAAGTATTCACTGCCAACATCAATGCACTTTTGGGATCTTCTGACCCACGCCACAAAACACTCGCGAAAGGCTGTCTTTGGGAGGTTGTCCAGCTGTTCTTTGACAGCTGCAATCAGTTCCTCTCGAGTTTCGAAGTTGTGGCCTCGCAGGGGTTCTGTCACCTTCGGGAAGAGCCAAAAGTCACATGGTGCAAGATCAAGTGAGTAGGGTGGCAGGTTCAAAACATTGACACCACGGTCTTCAATGAAATGCTTCGTCGCATTAGCCGTGTGGGCTGGCGCATTGTCATGATGCAAAAAGTGCCTTCGCAAGTTCTTGGACCGGCCTCTAGCCATCGCAGAAAAAACGTCAGGCAGGCACTGAGTGGTGTACCACTCAGAGGTGACAGTTGTCCCCTCCATCAGCGGAATTGATGCGACAATGCCATCGATGTTGAAAAAGACGGCAAACATGGTACGTTCCACCGAGCAGAATAAACCATCAGAAAAGTCGTAAAAAAACATCACTCGAAAGTCACGCACGCACGGAGTCGGGAGCTTCGCCGCTAGCGCCGGCTGCGCACTCTCAGTTCGTTTGCTTCTCGTGTTCATTCTGAAGGAAGAGAGGGAGCAAAACCTCTGAACAAAAACATGCAACCACTTGAATAATCCCTCTACACAGCAGAACAGGTTTCGACAGGCTGACACTCGACAAACGATAAAATTCCGCACAGAACCCAGACAACCCTCGTAACAGCTACTCAAACTGGCAACTGAAAGAGTTGTTTTTTTATGATGAATTCATTTTAGAATCTGTAGTCCCCATCATCAATACCATCAAGACTGTGCTGTGCACACAACAATCTTGAATTAAGGCAGGGGTACTGAATTGTGAAGCACCAACACAAAAAAAAAAAAAAAATTGCAGAAAAGATCTCCCCCCCCCCCCCCCAATACTATTTAGCATTTTTGCAGTTTTTATAACAAGGAAGCAGGTGTTTACGCCTTACCTAACCAGTAGTTTTTATAGTTGTTGGCCTCATAGAGGTGAGGTGGAAGCAGAATCAGCTTGCCCTCTTCCATTCCTTCAGAGTTGTATATATCAGAGTTCACAAACAGATCCAGCTCAATGACCTTAAACATACAGCTAACCACATCCTGGAGGTCATAGAAATCATCACGATCCACCTTTCCCAAGGATCTTGCAGTACGAATTGCCCATTTCCGAATCTAAAGCACAGAAAAAAAGCAAAGAAAAAAATGGAACAACTTCTTACTTTCAGCAAAGCACAAAACGGTGTCAACCACTTACAACACTGAAACTGGAAATGTCCTTAAGCAGGGGGATGTACATACTACAGCATGGGACATATGCAAGTAAAGGTTGACATGTGGTGAAGGGGGTCGCATCTAAAAGATAACGGAATTTAGTTTATTGTGCTGTTTAACACTAGAATCCCTGAAGCCACGAAAAAACTTGTAAGATGCCAGATCTAAACATTAGCGTGGCGAACTGCTCGCGTACTGAAGTGACTTTAGCTACAGGTGGAAGTCCTTTTCACTTTATGGTGCCAAGCAGAGTTGTGTTGCAGTGCAGCAGTCTATTAGCCAATGAAAGCGCTATGAAGAAGCCATCTGTTGTTAAGGTCCTGCCTTTGTCCAGTCTGATGGCGGTCACGGGACATCAGATCTTTGATTGCTGGTACAACAAACAGTTCTGAGCAGGCATCAGCCACAGTGTTGCTCTTGTGAAAAGAATGGAGATAAACGCCATCAACTCGGAGAGGGAGAGGCAAGTTCATTGTACCACGTGAACATCACGGAGACAATAAAACTGAATAATTAAAAAGTGTTAACTTCTACAAGTAGCCAAAATTTACACTGAGTGTTACAGACTCAAATCAAATGCATGTTTTTAAATTACATTATTATTATTATTATTATTAATAGCTCACTACTCAAAACGTGGAGCACCCAGTCTTGAACCCGGTACCTTTGAGTTACAAGGCAGCAGTTCTTAATTCTGCACCATTCCAGAATACGTGTAAACTTCCTGTCGATTGACATTTGAGCTCCAGTTTTTAACTCATTGACAGCCACATGTAAAATTGAATGCTTGTTTTTTTTTCCTTTGGTTATATTCTGAATAAAAGTGCACGTGTTTATTTGATATCTGGGCTAAAGACTTCACACATTTTATACACTTCACCTCATTATTAGTAGAACATGGAAAAAGTTTGCATTAGGTATGTGTTCAGCATTTCTTGTATTTCCTTTCATCCTACACGGACCCAGATCATTGTAGACACGAAACACACGTGAAACGCATGTACTCCAAATAATGATATGCTGTATTATTTACCTTCTACAACTCCAGGCACCTCACACACAGATAAGGAGCCTTGTGCTTGGAGAATTATTTGCTTGAGTTGAGCTCTGTCAAAGGGATGGGTTGTGGGATAGCAGGCTGCTTGTGCTGATCGACACATTTACAAAACAAAACACACTGATGAGGAGGTGCGAAGGGATTTAAGCAGGGAAAGGATTACAAATTTTTTTTCCCCCATAGGCTTCAGGGATTCTAGTGTTAAATGCGCACAAGCTTCTGCATACAGATGCAGAAAAAGGCACTTGTCCAATCTCTGCACACCAATCTTAGTACATTAGAAAGATTCACACAAAAAGGCCACGCAGCTCAAAAGGGCTCCTGAAAAATCCTACGGTCTAACACTCAGTTCCCAGCTTTATTTCATGTGCCAACATCTGTTTGAGATTTATCCTTAGCAAGTTTTCCCAGATGTGTCCAGTCTTCTTGTTGAAATCAAATGACAGCCTGGATCCAATGGACTGCTGCTGTGTTCTGTTGATCTCTGAAAGTGGAGCTGGGAATGGAGGTCACACCAGAGCTGACTGCATTCCAGTAAAACATTCAGAAAACCAATATGGATGAATCCAGGAAAACCTTTGCTGTGCTTACTCCATCGGAATAAACAGCATTTCATAACAATGCATTGTGATTGTGTTCATATCCTAACACCGCAGCAACCTGTCCACAGATAGAAGTTGGACAGCACTGTGTGCGACACAGCTTTAATGAGACAAAAGTGCAAAAAAGCTGCACAGCACTACAGCGTTCACTAAAGTTTGCATTGTATGTCACCATCTCAAGTCTGTCAAACAAGCCCCAAATTTCCAAGTTGAATATCTGAATTATGGGGGTGTTCCAGTTAAACATTCAGACTAGGAACTCAAATTCCCGATTTCTTTTATAATTTTAAGCACTTTAATCATGGCACCTCTACTTAAACCAAAGGGGCTCAGCTCCTTTTCTTTCCTCATAGCTCATTACACTCAGTCCCAGAATCAGACTGCTTGTCCTTCTCTGGACTCTCCGGTGGTGATGGTGGAGTTCTTTAGTATTTGCCTGCACCATACCATTAATTTGCTCACAGCTAGTCTGCTGGGTTATGCCATGCACAATATCTCCGTGTAAAGGGGTGGTGTACTTGTATGAAATGCACCTCAGAACTTTCTTACTGGACTTAAGATGAGAAATGTCCAACATATTCTTCACAAAAGGTTATTCATTTTAGTTACAGTGCAATACCATAAACACATGGGTGAGCAACATTGGTCCTCAAGGGGTGCAATGGCTACAGGTTTGTGTTCTAATCAAATTTCTTAATGAGAAGTCAATTATTGTTCAAGTACCATTTTATTGCTTCATTTGAGTTGTCACTCGTTAAGATTTCAGACCCCCAATTGCTTATTTTAGTGTTAACAGCTGTGTTTAGCGTTTTTAAACGGCACCTAATTAACAATAAGACACAAATGACAAAGGAACCAGCAGTTCTCCATCTTATTTGTCTTCATATACACAATTGTGCATTGTGAACCATCTGGTTTAATAAAACATTCAGAAGGAAAAGGAAGAGAAAAAAAAACTGAAGGAATGAAATCTCCTCACCCACTTTAGGCTTTAAATCAGGAATGATATCCCTGGGGGAAAAAAATTGGGTGGGAGGAATGCGGGGACAAAACCTACAGCCACCATGTCCCTTCAGGACCAACACTGCTCACTCCTGCCATAATACATTAGTAGGTAGGGTAAAGCCAGCTAAGTTGTAATTAATAGTTCTCAGAGTCAAAGCAGCTCCTACTTATGGCTTGACGTAAGCAGTGCTTTTTGTTCCTTTCCTGGTTGGCTTTTTCTGACACATGGAGAGATCTTCAGCACACTTTGAGCTTTGGTCACCAATAGTACTGCAGTTTTCCCTTTGAGATTTTTACATTATGATTGTAAAATTTCACCTGCTGGCCTGGTGATGCAGTCTCACTCTAAGTCATGCACTTGATTTCCTTACAGACACGTTTTCCACTCTTACAGTCCTGCACTGGTTGCCCTTTGGAGTAAATGATTGCTCCCACCTTTGTCACGGTCACAACCCATAGGCTTTGGGAGGTCCTGCTTGGACAGCAGAAGTTACAGCCAGCCTGAGAGCACTGAACTTGACGAATGAGCCCAGGAAGTAAGACTTCTTGCCATTGGGTTCTTGAATGCACAAAGCCCATCTTTTTTGGTTGATTATTTATGCCCTACAAGGTTGCCAATCACTCCTGAAGCTTGGGTATATGGATGGTACCTAAAAGAGCTATCTCTGGGATGTCACTTGGTCTGTGATTGATCATTTTATTAGATAAAGTGCAGGGGCTGCATTATGAAGAGAGGACCGGTCAGAAAATAAGCCAACATCAACAGTGTGTCAGCTACGACACAAGTCAACGACTTTTGTACCAGGCACAACAAAATAGATAAATGTCAGTCTGCCCTACATCTGCCACAAATGAAATTCAGGCCCTGTGGCTGCTAACAAGCCTGACTGAGCTCACCTTTGACTGTTTCAGCTTTTCTTAGCATTGAGATCAGTGCTACCACTTAAGTGATACACATTAGTATTGGCAATACTGTAGTCTAGTAGGACACTCAAAGACACATTCAGGAGTCAAGGGTGTGCTTTCTTGTTTTTTTACAAATTCATCACAGATCCTAAAAGGAAAACCACATGCTGGGCAGCAGACAACAACAGGCTTTGTTGAAAAGAAAGAGCAACAGATTCATTGAGCGTTTAAATTTGTGTTGCCCATCTTCTCACTTGGGATCTCTTTGCTCATGTAGCCTCATATAAAGTTTATAATTTAGCTGTTACGTCTGATGTCTCCCAGATTTTGTTTTTTTTGCATGACGCTCTGCATATCCTTTTTACTGAAAGTGTGGGCTAAAAAAGAAAACTAAAAAAAAAAAGTTAGACCTTAAGAGCGATTTTGAAAATGGTGGACTTTATGGTCTGTATCTACTGTAGAGGTTAAGCAGGAACCAGTTCCACTGGACTGTCACCAGAGCAGTAGGACAGTCAGACTGGGACTCTGAGGCAGACAATTTTACAGGTTTTGCCTAAACATTTTAATTTAACATGCTGAATATTGAAAGTTTTACTTTGCTTTACTAAAGCAAAGCTGTGATATTTTTCTGATGTAGCAGACGACTTCAAAATGTGAGCAACTCCCTTCACAGTATCAGACTGGCAGAGAATGAACTTAGTTAACAACACATGGCAGAAATTCAAGGTTCATTTGCACACAAAAGGAACTGTAGATAGATGGAATAAACTCCCAACAACTGTAGTTGATAGTGACACCCTATTGAACATATTTTTGTCTTTGGGGTTTAAACAGGAATTGATGAGCCAGATTTGGCTTTAAAAACACATTCCTTTTATATAGGACTAAAACTATTAATTTAAGTCATCATCCGATTATTTAAAAACCATAAGCACAAGAAAGGTGCACTGAATTGTTTACATAAGAACTGACTCAGGTTAGATTTTGAAGAACCGTGTAGAGTAGAGTACAGTACAGTTTCATTCACTTGACTGAGACATATGGGGACTGTCGGCCTCTGGTGTACCTCAGGAGTTTGTGATGCAGCACACAGACGTCACCACCGTATAAAAAGCCAGAGTGATCCAAAAACTCATGGTAGAACTGTAAGGCAGTACACTAGTTAGGTTTAATACGATAAACAGCTATATGAACAGATAAAAGTAGATGCACAGGATAGGAATCTTAATCCTGAAGGAAATCACAAAAAAAGTTATGTAACAATCTTAACAGCAATGTTTGCTGTTATGGTGTATAAAATCTACATCTTATTCTGTATATTTTGCTCAATCCCAACAAGATGAATTCAGATGTAGGAGGCATTATAATAAAAAAGGCATATCCTCTTCCCTTATACCTGACTTTTATAACAGTTGTTCATAGCTTAGTGCTAATTTGTTTACAGCCTGGGAAAGGAAGCCTGGATTGATACCTCAGGCTATTGATTACTTTATGGATGGACATCTGGGACATCAATTGGGTTTTACGATCTGGGAAATGAAGGCTGAGGCAATATCAAAGAACTTTATTACCTGGGGAGCAAAATTCATCCATCATATTGACAGCCAGCCAATCAGGTGCTTGGAACATTCATGTGCTGTGAAACCATGGCATGAAACTTTATAATAAATATGCCTCATTTTGAAAGAAACGTCAGCAGAAGAAGAAGAGAAACGGTGACGACGGAAGAGCGACGTCAGAGAACAACACAAAGACACGTGTGACCAGTTTTCATCCGATCGTCAGTCAACAGCATTCTCATGAACATTGATTGCTAAATCAAACGCCGCCCTGGGACTTTCATCCTTGACATCACTGATTCCTTTCAGTAAGCTTTTTTTAAGACTATTTTATCCAGACTTTACTATCAATCTTATTTTCTATTACTTATTATGTTCTTTAATAAATAGTAACTTGTTTTCATCTTTCTATGCTTTGTCTTAATGTCTAGAGTGATTGAAGTAATAAGGTAGATTTCTAAGAGCACCTGGCGTAGCTGGAGATTTTGCCATACACTCTGTGCTGCGGGCTTTTAAAGCGGAGAGTGAGGTGCCACTCAATAGTTAGGGGACAGTATGAGAAGAAGAAGGTATTCTTGGCTGATAAATGGCCTACAGTCAAGGATACCGAGTCTTTGTATGTTTTAATATTTTCTTGGAGACCAAAAGTAACATTTAGGTCTGAGGTCTATTTAAAACATCATAAGTTGTCCGTGCCGATAATAAATAAGTCTCTTGATGTGCGGAGAGAGTGACAAGTTGTGTTATACTTAAAGCATTTGTGTGGTTTTTAAGTGCTAAAAGTTAGCCAACTGTGTGGGAGTCATTTGTAGGGCACTGTTGTGGTTATGGTCTGAGTGTGTGTGAATCTATGTATGTGTGTGTTATTATTTAAGGTGCGGGAGTAGACCAATCCAATAACGAACTTGACAAAGGGTAAATAGACGATAACACAATGGCAAAGAGGAAAAAGCTGAAGTTCAAGGTAACTGCAAGCGATCAGAGGGTGAAAGGTTAACTGCAGACAGAGGAGCCCAAGTGTAACAGCTGCTGGCAGAGCAGCCTGCTGCCGAGGATTCTACTCCGTTTAACCAAGATGACCAGAATATTTGCTTTGCGTTTGCCCAATGACAGCCTAAGTGTCCTTCTCTGAACTACCTGTAACCTAAATGTTTTTGATAATTATAGAATGTTTTAATGTAATTTATATGGCGGTGCTGTGACCCTGTATTCTGTGAAGAGGAATAATTGCTGCCACAAACCAAATGCTCCTTCCTCTTCCATAGTTTTTAAAGCAGAGTAATTCTCACCTTCAGAAAACAAGCCAACTGAGTGCCATGTCCAACTTAAGGGCTGAACTCCCCCTTCATGTAAAAGTAACCTGTTGTGCTTAAAATCTCACTTGCCTTCTTTCAGATGTAAAGGGCCGAGTTAAATAAACAAAGTGCCCAAGTTGTGGTGAAGCGAACAGCTGATGAAGTCAACAAATCCGATTACAGCTTAACGGGCAAGGCACATTTCCAACTATTGCTCTGTGTGGAGCTGAAGGAGAAAAACGGGTCGACTTTTCATGATGGTGTGCTCAACACGCATTCAGGGAGTAGTCAAGATACTTCTCACAATAAAAAGGTGTTTTGGGGTCATGGACTCTTGAATGGCATACCTTTTCAGGGCTTGACATTCTCCGCACTATAAAATATTACACCAGTATAAAAGAGTCAGACATTTGTTCTTTGGACTGTAAAGCCATGTGTGTGCACATACACGAAACAGAATGGACACAGACACACTAAACAGTATATTACTGAGTGAAGTGTAAGAAACCACGCCATAGCTAAAAATCAACAAAGCCTTGTGGTTCAGACTGAATAAAATGTACTTACGATTTCATCAGGATGAACAAGCAGAAGGTAAATCGCTGCATGCTTTTCAAAAACCTGGAAGGAGTGATCACTTTCTATTTTATGGAAGGCTTCAACACACAGATCACCTTTGGGGTGGGAGAGAGGACAGAAAAGGTAGTTCAAACCATTTGGTTTAAAAAGGTAAAGAATTTAGATTACAGCTCAATTAACTTTAATTTCAATGTTAAAAAAAACAAGATACTGCACACATCTAAGTGATCACTTAATTTAGGATCAAATAATCAGTGAGCAACCTGCAGCTGGTCCTCATGTCACTGAAATGTGCCCTGAAGTTCAAATGGTCCCAAAACTCCAAACGAAGCTGGCACCACACCACATTACACATTTGCAAAATAAGGTTCACAGGAGGACAAAACATGAAACAAAACCCTCTCCTCCATCTCCTCTATTTTTTGTTAGTTTGTCAAGTTGTCCTATATGGCAGAGAACCTCTGTAGATCCCCCATTTACTATTTTGCTAGAAACGGAGTAAAGAAAACCGACTTGTCAGGACCCCTTTAGTGAAGGTCTGGCCTAGCAGTGCTGTTTTACAGAAGTTATTTCAGTAATTACTAGTTATCAACCAGTTTGACTATGTCCCGAGTTTTCCATTTAATTTGTGTAATTATTTTTGTCCTTTTTGATATTTCAGACCGTTGTTAGTTAAAGATGATATCACAGTGTTACTTCTAGTGATGGCGTCCACTGTTAAAGCACAGCAGCCACAGTTTTATGTCTCGCCCCCTGCCATTCTTTTGCTCTCCCTCATATCCACCGGTTTCTACACAGAGACACCCGTAATAATTGCACTCTTAAACAGTTTTGTGTGTGCTTTTTTTTTTTAGGTCTCTTCCTCGCCATCGTGAGTGGATAAGTTTGCAGATGTCCTGAAGTAATGTGAAGTAACAAGCAGCAACTACCTATTGTTTATCTAAAAGAACGATTGATTTTGAGCAATATGGACATTCAGAAGAGACATCTGTATGTACTTATCAGATTTGGATCTCATTTTTAGCTGCAGTGTGCACACAGCCTTTAAAAGAACTGTGCTTGTTCAGACAAGGTGAGGTTTCTTTTAAGAAAAGAATAAAAAAGGCAAATGTTTGAAAAACCACTAAATACAGGAAAGTTTAAATCAGAGATCAACTGTATGACTGATCAATTCTTCCCAACAGCCACACATCTTGAGTCATCTAAAACATGGCAGACAGGGTGGTAGCTGCCCACTGTAGCTCTATGGAACATAAATGTTCTTCAAACAATGGCCAACTTGGGGATGTAGAGCAGCAGATTGTATTGTTCTTTCAGTCTACGGTGTCCTACACCATTCTTGTTGATTATCACGTCACGTCTCCGACTCTAGCACAGCGATAGATGTTTCTGCAGTTTGTGGACTACGTACACCCTCATTTAATGCTGAAAGTTTAATACAGGTACAAAAGCACCAGCCAATTTCTTTGTGCATTTTACAAACATAATAAAGCCGCAAATTACAAAACTGCACAACCATACAACAGTATGTGGTCATTTTAGCAATCTGGGTCAAAACAAAAATACTGCCGTCTGGAGGTTTTCAATTTTGCATTCAATGAAATTAATTGTCTGTACGAATCACATGAAAGGTCAGGCGCACACTCGCCACACACTACACAGCTGCCTTATCTGAACAGCAAGTTGGCATCTGAAAACAAAGTTTCACTCCTTTTCAACTGGTTTTCCCATGAAACCCAGAGAGATGCACCTTCAAAGGGTTTGCTTCAACATACAGAATGCTGAGAGCCTTGTACTCGGCCCTCACTCAGGATTGATCTATTAGGCAGGTCCTGACTGCATGTTCTACCACCCAGCAGACATCCAATGGAAATGGCTCAGCACACAACACAATCATATTTCGTCTTAGTGTCACACAGAAAAGTAGATCATTGGGATGATGTGGTTTGTTCTCCCTTAACTGTGGAAATCTGAAATCAATGCAATTGCATATGATGCCTCTCTCTTGCTCTTTATAGTTTACTATGTGCATAGCCCCTCAATATCATACAATATCACCTCAAATCATGGAAATCTGCCTGCAGGGCTAAACACAAAAGAATATCTAAGAGCAGCTGGTGCAGACTTAACTGTCAAATAAGCATATCATTTTTTTTTGGGTAAGTCCTCAGGCAGAGCCCGCCAATGGGATGATGATGATGATGATCTCTACATATAACATCAACTGATAAGGACAGACAGTTACTCACCTATCTGCAGATGTAACAGTAGATAAGGATATTTCATTATTTCAAGTAAGGGAATCCGAAGGTTATTTTCTAAATCAGAACCCGTAACATTAGAAATTTGGATTTCTTGATGGTCTTCCACTATATACAGATCATCCTGGTTTGGCTCCCCTTTCATGGCTTTTTCCAAATGACTGATCAAGCGAAAGGTTTCCAGTTTCCACAGAATCTAGAAAAAGAATAAAAAGGGGTCAGTGACCAAAAGCACCACTGATGACAGGGCAGCAACTGCAACAGTGAAGTCGCATACACACCTAAGCAGAGACATTCTGTTCAAAGTCACCACAAGTTACAAACCAAAATTTACTACACAATAAAAGATTCTATAACTTCATAAGGCAATAACTTATAACTCAAGCCAGCATTTGACATGTGTACAGCTGATGGCTACTGGGTTATATACACTGAAGGCTGAAACCACCAGCAGAACAATACCCAAGTTAAAAAAAAATACAACCCGCAGTCCAAACTCCTGGCCAAGAGCGGCTGTACCACTGGCAACATCATCCCAGAGGAACCAGCCGCTCCTTTCTGTGCCACCATCTCAAGGAGCCATTTACAGTCTGCAGGCTCCTTTTATTGCAGAGGCTTCAGAGCACAGGCTACAGAAGTAGTAGAGTGCTAAAGGCCGTCTAACACTGCACAACTTTTCTAGTGTTTGTCAGTGGTCTTTACTTACATAACCTTAGCAAGTCCGAGGAAGTCATGGCGCAGTCACGTAGGTCTAACATACCCAGTGACTTGTACAAACAAAATTTAAACCGGCCTTAAGTCTAAGGATGGGCTTGGGTGCACATATGAGCGGACAGCCATTGAACATTCATCTAGAATTATTGGCAGTGTGGTGTAAAGGTGAAGACTTTGGACTTCAAATCCCAGTACTGACACCATGTGATGATGAGCAAGTCACTTCACCTGCCTGTGCTACAATTGTAAAAACAAAAAAAGACAAGAAATCAATTGTATCTCAAATACTGCAAGTCACTCTGAACAAAAAGTCATCCGATAAATAAGTAAATGTAAGTACAATGCAGTTATAATGAGTATGGGACACAGGTTGTTGTGACTGGAAAAAGATGCCCAAGTACCACGACAGAATGGAGAAAAGGAGGCTGAGATTTCATCCGAACTTGGCACACCCATCATGCCTTGGCATTAGCACCAGCTCCATCAGGCAGCACATTACTGCCGGTCAGAAAAAGGGGCGAGGCTGCAAAGATTTGGAACTGTGACCCTGTGCTGGAAAGTCAAATTTAACAAAACCTGTGACTTCTAGTCATGCGATATGACCAGTGTTGGGTAACATTACTCATTACTTAGAGAAAAAAGTAATATGTCATATAGATTGTAATGTATTGCATTTTATAATGACTGTGTTTCATTTTCTTCTTTTGAATGAAAACCTGCAAGTTTCATTGGCCAACATTTGTTATTCAATCCAAAGCCCAAATATATCCGCCTTTATGAAACTGACCAGGAAGACGGCCAGCCAAATGTAATCCTTTTCTTGTGTTTCAGAAACGGGTTTAGTGCTTCACATGCTGTCAAGTAAAAGACATTCATTCATTCATTCATTCATTCCTTCCTCTTCCCCCAAACCAAGCCTATGAAGAGTCACAGTATGAACACTGGCCTCTGCGCCACCAGATCACACTCATTCAACATATCTATAGCAAACAGCAGGATTCAGGCTGAATGGACACTTTGCTGGGCTGCACAAGGCACTCATTTTTCTGACTGGGGATGTGACTGACCTTCAAAAGGACGTCCCATCCACTCTGCCAAGTGTGTTGCCTAACTTCTGCTTGGTGCTGCTGCGATGATCGCTGGCTCCTGTGACCCCCACACTGGGCTGATTATATCTAGAACTTGTCTTCAGATCCCCCCACCCCCCAACATGCTTAACGTCTTCCTCATTAGCCAGACGACAGCCAGAGCACACAAGTGCAGGATTTACACCGACAGCAGCAGGCACACTCCTTGCAGGAAAAGGCAAAACTTCTTGTGAAATAATGCGTAATTTTTTTTTGGATTGTTAAGAAGTTGAGAATAAGCTTCTGCAGTGATGTGCATCTGTTAATAAAAGAAGCATTACTTGTTACTTTAACTCTTTCAGGCCAGATGGTAACTTGTGTCGATAAATCGATATCCAGGGGTAGAAGGCAGCAATTACCAGTGTCCATCAACAAAACTCGCCATTACATTATAGTTTACTCTTTGCTAGAAGGAAATTTAGCTTCATTGATTGTGACTCCCGAAGGCACAAGGATTTGAGGTCCTAAGAGTAAACGACGTCTAAAATGGCATCGACATCTGGCAAGAGAGCAAAGCAAGTGCACAAAGAGAATACTCTGTGGATGACATTTTGCATATTATTGCTGAACTGGACTGACTTAGCAGACTCTGATTTCCATGCAAGTGATCGGAGATTGAAAACTAAAATAAAAAGGTACCTGCATCAGCTGATTGGTCTCCAGCTGACTGTAGTGCTGAACACGTTCATGTAGCTGATGTGCCTACGCATTAAGGGCTGCCACACAAAAACACAAGAGGTACAAACTAGATATTGTGGCTGCCTGTTCACCATCTCCGATGGAAGTGGCTGTGCAGGGAGGAATGTGCAGCTGCCCAGCCAGTAAGCGGTCCTCACACAGCTGCCACCTTCAGCAGCCGGACGCCAAACTGTCCTTACACAGTATGGTTTGCTGTCCGAGATGGCAAAATGGTGGCGACAGCAGCCACAGAATGCACCAACAGACGTCTGCAGTATTGGCAGCAGTGTAAGGTGGCAATGCACACCACTGGCTACTTCCAATGTTACCACACCTTGCAGGACTATGCTATGAAATCGGTATATGAATTTACATAGCAAGAGACACATGGACCACACACAGTGACACTTGGCATAAGTAAATATTTGATGTTGATTTATTTGTGAAACCATTGCTTTGTGTGCTTTTTTCTAAAAAAACTCCACTTTCTGAAAATATTCAGCCTTGGGCCAAAATGGAGGAGAACAAAAATCGCAATGTGTTTAATGAGTTACACTCAACCCTGAATAGGACATACTCCAGTATCGAGATCAGCGACTGTGGCTCTGCTGAGAAATTGTGTAATGCGACATTGGCGTAAGTCAGTAAACTGCCAAAGCTGGAAAGGGCAGCACTTTTCCTTTTAATAAACTGACATTTCCACCTCAGGAACGTACAATCATTTCTGTCAAAATGTGAATGTAGGACTCAAAGCAACAGCTAACCCTGGACACATAAGGAAGGGACACTCCACTAGGACCTGAAGTCCTGTACCTCTGTCTCCCAGTTATACCAGATGGCTCTACCCATGACAGACTGGTGTTTTGATGTCACTTATTGTAGACCTGCACATAAAAAACGGCACAACTTACAGCAAAATTAAAATAATAAACATTAACCTGCAGCATTTCATTTAGTGGGTAAGAAGTAGGGAGTGTGACAAGATCCCATGGCAGGCAGTATGGTGTAGTGGCTAGTGCTTCAGAGACTTAAATCTCATGGCCATCAACTCCTGCCTCTAACTCACTGAGAGACTCTGAACAGGACACACAATCCACTTGTGCTAAAATTGTAAAAAAAGGAGCAAACCATTATAATGTAACCTAAAACTTGTAAGTTGCCTTGGATGAAGCAATCACCTCAATCTACAGTAAAAACACAAAAATGTCAAGCAACCAAAACCTCCAGCATGCAGTTCTGTTGGCTACAGTGGCATTGTTTTAATCTTATGGTGCAGTCCATGGCCTTTAAACAATTCTGATTATACTGAAGTGCCTAACCAGACGGAACATACTAGAACACAAGGAGAGGTAGAACATGGTTACTGAACAGCGTGTGGGCCAGGCAGACAGGGCCAACTGCTAAGGCATCTCCTCCACGAATGCAAATTAAAAGTATTCTGACAAGGCTCTCCATTGTTCAAGGCGAACATGAAGAAGGTTTTCTAGAAGTCTTGTAACAGTGAAAAAAATAAAAAGTCTCAAAGACAACTTAGCAAAAAAGATAAAGAAGTTAATCAGGCAAGCAGCTGGCGGATGGAAAGAGGGTTACTGTGGGAGTCGTCTCTGCTGCTCACTCCTTTTCAAGGGCATGTCTGCAAACAGAGACCTTCACACGTACTTTTAGGCCTTATTAGGCTCTAAGCCTTACAAATTCTAGGAAACAAAACCAGCTTTGTTAGGATGTTTCTTTAAAGTTTGGTACAAAAAGAGATTAACAAGTGAAATCAAAGAGTGGGCCGGGATGGAAGTTGCAACCAATAAGACAAATCCTGGATGACATTGCATGATGGATAAAAATCAGGCTAAACGTCTCCAAACACACTGTGAGCTATCAATTTGTTTCCTGTGGTGAACCATCATGTGTCACTGTTGCCTGCAGGCATACTGGTTAGGGCTGAAGACTTCAAACACTGAGGCTCTGGGTTCAAATCCTGCTGCTGACATTGAGACACATCAGCCTGTGCTACAGCAGGAAAAAAAGAAAAGAAATGGAACCAACTGTACCACAAAGGTTGTGAGTCGCCTGGATAAAGACTTCAGCCAAATAAGCAAATGTAATGATCTCAGCCCCTTGGTGAAAAAGATGACGACTCAGCCTTGACGTCCATAAGACTATTAAGCCTTTAAAGAGTAGGCTGCCAAAAAACCAAATACTAATTTCCTTACCCAATTAACTTAAGAGAGTGATTCATACCTTCAGTAAACCACCGATTTGAACGCCACGTCCAATTCAGGAGTTCAATTCTCCCTTTATGAATGTTGTGCTTAAAATCTCACTTGGCTTCTTTCAAATGTAAAGGGCCGAGTTAAATAAACGAAGTGCCCAAGTTGTGGTGAAGCGGGCATCTGATGAAGTCAACAAATCTGATTACGGCTGGACCGGTAAGGCACATTTCCAACTATTGTTCTGTGTGGAATTGAAGGAGAAAAACGGGCCTGACTTTCTATGATGATGAGCTAAACACATTCAGCAAGTAGTTGTGTGACTTTTCACAATAAAAAGGGGTTTTGGGGCATCGATTCTTTAACGCCATACCCTTTCAGCAATTCAGGGTGTTATTACAGCCACAAATTTGACCCTTCAGCTCAGACCACCTCTGGTCTTTTTTCCTACACCCCAGTAGTCCTTTGGCTTTCATTCCACCTTGAAGGAATGGCTTTTGATTACAGCTCTTCCCTGAAGACCACTTCTCATAAGACTTCTCCAGTTAGTCAACGGGTATAATGGGGGAACAATGGGCTCGGGTTCTGATAGCCATGGTGGACATCTCCAGATTTCAAAAGGAGGTAAGCCGGACGTAATCCTTGTCTGCTGTGGCTGACCCCTGCATTTATGATCTTAATCCTTGCCCATGGGCTGTCCAAGTGCAAACATCTGGAAACACCAGTCTGTATGGGGCAGACCCCGAGGAGCACACTGAGCATCATCACTATCCACTCGGATTAAACTGCTATGTCTTGGTGTCACAATCCCTCCTAACCCACTAGTAGCTGTGTTTGGTGTTCTCCACTTCAAATCCATCTGGAAGAAGGACAAGCAAACTGACTGCATTCGCTACACTTTTGGCACGCAGACTGATTTTGTTAAATTGGAAGAATCCCAACTCTCCTCTAATAAGTCAGTGGGAAACCGATGTTTTATATTATTGGAAATTGGAAAAAAATCAAATTCTCAGTTAGGGGATCTGTACAGAATTTTTTCAAAACCTGGCAGGATTTAATCAATAATATTTTAGAATAAGAAGAATTTTCTTTTCCTTGTCTATTTATCTTTTTTTGCCCTATTAAACTCAATAATTTAGGCATGTTTACAAGTCTTAACTTACTCCTTTGGCCATGCTCTCCTTCTCAGGGGTGGGGTTTGATTTGCTTTTGTAAAAACATAAAATGATGTAATTGAACAAAATGTATGTGTGTAAGTACAGAAAATAGAACAGAATGATCAAACTTGTTTGTGTTTTGCGTACGTGACAAAAAGCATATATATACTTTCTGGAAGTTTTCTTTCAATGATGTGTGTGACAAGAAAATATACCTTTAGGGTAAGGACTTTACAAATTGGAATAATACAAAATGAGTCAGGACGCTATTTTTATTGCTTACGTGGTCAACGATCAGGAGACTAGAAAGGTATAAAAGAGCAAGGACATCTGCGCTCGAGGCAGATGAAGTGCGGTGTCCCAGGACTGTGTTTCTCTGTCATTTTACCCTTGTCTGGTATGTATCAATAAAAGGTTTTTACTAATTTTAATTTTCTTCTCTGTCTTCAGTCACAAAAAGTATCCACAGTTTTTGGCGCCCGGACGTGGGGCAAGAGACGGCCGGTCGACTCCTCCGGCGAGACCATTTCAGTGATCCGTCTTACCAGCGGACTGCCGTCAACTTGAGCGCTCCGGCAGCAGAGCATGCAGCTCCGGCAAAAGTTAGGACTGCCCTGTCCTGAAACGGTTCTTGCGTGAGGAGCCCCTGGTCTCCTCTTTGCTACATCCACGGTGACTGAACGGATTTCCAGACAGAGCTTGCACACTTCCAGGCTGGGGTAAGCACCGGGGAATTTCCGAACATTTTTTATTTTCTAAATTACGGGAGGGCGAGTTTCCTGTTGACCGTCTAGTCATACTCATATCTCAACGGGTTGCTTAAGGTGATGGAGACTTGACCCAAGCAGTTTGACGCATACGAAAGGTCTGACGAAAGGATACTGGCCTCACCCATATCCTAGACTCGGCTGGACGTATTGATGTAGTATTCTGCTGAACCGACTCGGACACGAAGTCACCTGAGCTGGAATCCGGGGATGTGAGCGGACAGGCTAACGGGACGAGTAACGGGGTGGTATATATATGTATGGAAACAAACAGAAAAAGAGCACAGATTGCAGGATTGCTGTTAGGACGGAATAAATAAATCTACATACTAATAGCAACAATACCGTGTTCTCCTGGGAACTGGGACAGGACCGATAGTTAGGTGTCTCCCCTTGGGAAAAAAGAAGGGAACAGTAAGGGAACAGTGAGTGGCACACTTAATACCTCGCTGATTCATATGTACAAGGGATTAGGCGAATCAGTATATAGTTGGAAAATTAAATACAGGACCCGGGAGGGCAAGGGGACATAATGGGAACTTATAACAGTAAGCCTGTTAATCGCCGCACAGGGGGATCAAAATCATTAATGCTGGAAGAATTATTTTCGGAGGATCAACAGACGCCCCGTAAAAAATGGGTCTCCTAGGAAATTTATAGAAAAGAAGACAGGTTTAGATTTCAAGAAGGCATGTAAGAAATGGAATAGACAGAGTGGTGGGCGTTGGCCGATAGAGGGGACAGGAGATGTAAGTGAAATACAGGAAGCTAGGAAGATCCTGTGTAGGAATAAGCAGGGTTGTTATAATAGTGGACCGTATCGAATGGATATGTTCGATAGATGGGAATTAGTAATAAAAGACAGAAATTTAGAAGCAGTACAGAAACAGAATGAATTGTTGCGGGCAAATGAGGGAAAGGCTAAAAAGGAGAAAGAGGAATTACTAATTACATTACAGAAAGTTCAGACAGGCACTGAACCACAGGCAGACGGGAGGAAAAGGAAGAATAATCCAAATAAAGACCCCCTTTATCCTATTATTTTTTCCCCTCCTCAGTACCAACCTCAGGCACCTCCATTATCCCCTCCTCTATCCCCCATTCCGACTACCCCCCCTGCACTACAACTAGCAGAAGTTTCCCCTGATGATCCCCCAGGCACAGATCACTATGACCCCTCTGCCCATCGTGATGACCCACCCTGTACTAGACAAACCCCCGTCTCCAAATGCACTCGAAGTCAAACCTCCACTCACAAACCAGCTCCAACTTTTTTTCTCTTCTGATCCTTCACCTTTACTTACTTGCCCTTTAATAGAAGTTCCCAATCCTCATTATAACCCTGCCCATCCAGCCGGACCCCAAAATCCCACAACAGTTATGATAAATCGGAACTGGGACATCCAAGAACTAAAGGCATTGTGAATTTCCCATTGGGATTAATAAAGTATCTATCTATCTATCTATCTATCTAAAGGATGTCGTGAATGCACTTCCAGATCCAAAGGAAGTAGGAGGACTAAAATTTGTTGAACAACTTGATCAGTTAGATAGCATGTATAAGCCTAACGCTGCTGAATGGACCCAGGTACTTCGTCGAAAGCTTGGGACCACATGGGCCACTGTTTGCAGGGGTGTCCGCAATGACGTTCCATGGGTATGGAACCCAGCTTTAACTCGAGGACAGGGGATAGGTGGAGAAGGCGAATTTAACCCACAATGGGAGGCGTTGAGACAAAAATATTGCAGAAAAATATAAAAAAGGAACGGACTGGTCCCTTATTTCTGCTGCAAAACAAAAGAGAGACGAGACGGTTGATGAATGGGCACATAGGATTCAAGACCTTATGGCTAATCACTCGGGCTTGGAAAATGTTGATGACCGCACTCGAGCTGCAGTTCCACCTTTTGTTTCCGGTTTGCGCCTTGATATACAAAACAAGGTCCGCACTTCCTGTATTGAGTGGGAAAGTGCCACGTTTGATGAAGTCAAACGACATGCTGAACATGCCGAAAAACAAACTAAGCAGAAGGAATCGGACTCTCATGCCAACTTATTGCAGCACAGATGAACTATTATACCAGGAATACTCCTGACCGAGGCCGAGGATATGGCCTTAGAGGAAGGGGATGAGGACGAGGTGGTTTTAGAGCTCCTCCTGTTGACCACAATAAGAATCCTTTTATTCCCTCTCCCTTAAATTCCAATGCTAATTCCTACTCTTGCTACGCCTGTGGTGAAACTGGACATTTTCGTCGGGAGTGCCCTCACAGACAGCAACAGCCCCCACCTCCCCTTATTCCACCTGTTTTTTCTGACACCCCTGACCAACAATACTGGCCATAGGAAAACGCAGGGACCTCCAGCCACTCTTTTCAACTACCTTTGCTCACCCATAATTCAGAGACTGATCCTTTACTGACATTGTTCGTTGATGGCACTGAGACTATTTTCTTAATCGACACTGGTGCCACTCGATCTACCCTCTCGCTGGCAAAGGTCCCTGCCTCGAACGAGACTGTTACTGTGCTTACTGCTTCTGGACAACCTCACCTTCTTCAAGTATCAAAACCTCTTCAAGTCCAGTCACGTCCTGGCGGACATACCTTACTGCATCGTTTTCTTTTGAATCAGCTCTGTCCAGTTAACCTTTTAGGAAGAGATCTCATGACAAAACTTTCTCTTTCTATTTCTATGACTGACAAAGGTTTTTTCTGTTCAACCCCCAAGTTGTTGTGTCAAATTACCCCTTACCCCAAACCCTCTTTTGCAGCATGGACTTTAGATATTTCCCCACACACCATTCTCCTCAAAGCCCTACACTCTTTTTTCCCCTTGTCTCTTTCCCAATTTACAGGCCCCTGACATTTTACACTGTACTGCCCAATACTTCCCTATAGAAGTAGACACCCCCTGGCTAGAATCTTTCCTTACTTCTGGTACTCGCCCCGAAACCCTTCACATCTCCTGTGTTTTTATTTCATCCACAAAGGCAGCTGCTTCTGTTCATCTTACATGCTCACAGCATATATATTATCTTGGCGGCTCAGTGCCTCACATTTCCTTAGCTAAATCACGCACTGTTAAATGGGGGGAAATAGGACCATGGGTAGAAAAATGCTTTGAAAGAACAGACTGGTTACAAGTTACTCCGGGTATTTTTGATACTCCTGACCGTTTAATAACTAAAGTGGTGTTTCAAACTGATTTTTTAGTACATCGCGCTTTGTGCCGTCCTTCCTCTTTTGCTTGTTCATTGCAAACCACTTTCCCTTCTTGGCTCTCTATGCTCCCTGATTCACGATGGTCCCAGGGAAAGAATGATTATGGAAGGATAGCCCATTGTGAGCCTCTGGTGATCCACCCGAAATCCTCCTTCCGCCCGCACCGTGCCCAATGTCCTCTGTCTCCCGAAGCAGAGGCTGGCATCTCCGCCGTACATTCCGATCTCGTCAAACGCGGTACCGCCGTTGGACATGGACCGTCATGCCTCAGGGATACACTGAAGCCCCTTGTGTTTATGGACAAGCTCTTGCCCAAAATTTAGAAGGCTTTTGGCCGGAAAGAGGTAGTACATTGATACAGTATGTAGATGACATAATGATATGTAGCGCTACGGAAGAAGATTGTACAAAAGATACCCAGAAATTGTTGCTGTTTTTGGGGGACAATGGCCATAAAGTTTCTAAAGTTAAGCTGCAGCTAATCAAAACAACTGTAAAATATCTAGGTCATGACATTACGTATGGAACAAGAGCTCTCTCTAGCGATCGCATTACAGCCATCCAAAATCTTCCTAGACCGGTCACAAAACAACAGGTTATGTCTGTTTTAGGTATTCTGGGCTACTGCAGACAGTGGGTTCTAAATTTTACTGAAAGAGCACAGCCGTTGCAACAATTGGCTAATACTCCTGGCATCCCCTTTCTGGCCAGGTCCAATGGAATGAACAGGCTGAGAAGGCTCTCTGTGACCTCAAAACTGCTCTTCTATCTGCGCCCGCGCTTGGTTTGCCTGATCATTCTCGTCCATTCACTTTGTTCGTGGACGAAAAGCAGGGATTTATGAATGCAGTACTGACGCAACAACATGGAGATAAACAAAGACCGGTGGCTTATTTTTCTAAAAAACTGGATCCAGTGGCCGCAGCACTTCCTCCGTGTCTTCGTGCTGTGGCTGCAACAACAGAAGCTGTATTAGCAAGCACGGATGTAGTTCTCATGAGCCCCCTAACAGTTAAAGTGCCTCACGCTGTACATTCTATCCTAGTACAAGCCAAAACTTCACATCTCACTACTGCTAGGGCAATACACTATCAGAATGTACTCTGTACTTTGTCAAATGTTACAATTGAAAGATGCTCCACTTTAAATCCAGCCACTCTTCTCCCAATTAACAACGAAGGAGAACCACATAATTGCCATGATGAAATAGCAAAGGTTGTAAAACCTAGAGTAGATCTACAGGAAACACCTTTAGAAACTGGAGAAATGATTTTTGTGGATGGATGTTCCTTGCGATTGAAAAATGGAGCACCCTCAACCAGTTACGCAGTGGTCCAAGGGGACCGCCTGCTGGAAGCAAATGGAATTTCATCAAGCTTGAGTGCACAAGCAGCTGAACTCGTAGCACTCACTCGAGCATGTCAGCTGTCCGAAGGGAAGATCGTAACAATTTATACGGATTCCAGGTATGCCTTTTAGAAGCTATAACCAAACCATCGAAGCTAGCGATTGTTAAATGTCAAGCTCACACAGGAAAACAGGATCCTGTTAGCAAAGGAAATGAATTAGCTGACCACTTTGCTAAAGAGGCTGCATATAATAACACACCAATTTCTTTATTCCAACAGAGAAATGACCAGGACCCTGATAATCAAATTATTTCTTTACAGAGTGCAGCCACGGATATCGAAAGGAGAAAATGGTCCAAAGAAGGGTCCCTCTCTGATGGAGTCTGGACTCATAAACACACTAACAAACCTTTTCTCCCAAAAGCCTCTTTCCCAGGAATGGCAAAAATCGCCCATGGCCTCGATCACGCAGGTAGAGATGCCATGGTTCAAGATGTTGAAAAACACTGGGAAGCTGTAGGTCTACATATGCAGAGCAATTTTGCAGATGCTGTGCAATATGTCAAAAGTTTAATGTGGGAAAAGGTACCCAGGTAAGTCCCCGCCGTTACCCCTAATCCAATGGGTCCGTTTGAACACCTCCAAATGGATTTCATTGAACTAACCCCGTCTAAAGGGTACCGATATTGTCTTGTGATTGTCGATGTGTTCTCCCGATGGGTAGAGGCTTTCCCTTCGAAAACACAACGATGCCAAAACAATAGCTAAAGCACTAATTAAAGAGATTATTCCAAGATGGGGTATCCCTCAAAAGTTACAAACAGATAATGGCACTCATTTTTGTGAACTCCGTTATAAATGAATTAACCACCTGGCTCCAAATTAATGTGCACCATTATTGTAAATACCATCCCCAAAGCGGAGGCATCGTAGAACGATGCAATGGCACTTTAAAAGCTAAACTCGCAAAAATTTGTGAACAAACTAATTTATCATGGCCGGATGCACTACCCTTAGCTTTAATGGGACTAAGGGTACGGACACACCGACAACTGGGACTATCGCCGTTTGAGATTCTGACCGGACGTAAATGTGAATTTGCATACTGTGGACAATGATCTTCTCTCTAGTCTTGCAGGTTTGCGAACCTCGTTGAAGGAAATCCACCAGCAGGTTAATCAAGCCTGGAGGACCAGCCCCCTTTCCAAGGATTTACCAATTCCCTTGGGCACCTGGATCCTGGTTCGAGATACTCGGAGGAAACACTGGCATCAGCCTAGGTGGAGAGGACCATTCCAAATTCTTCTATCCACACCACACGCCGTGAAAGTTGAAGGACTGCCTGCCTGGATCCACACATCACATTGCAAGAAATGGCTATCTTAAAAATACTTTTTCTGTTGGCTGTTACCCGCACCCTCTCAGGCTACCTAAGGATGGGTGGTGATCTCTATCTAAGTACTTTACCGCCTCTATGGAAAGGGCATATATGCTACATGAGGAGCACATGTCTCGTATAGCTTCTTCCATTTTCTCCTCCCCCTCCCCTTCATCAACCATTTCAATTTAATTCTACTGCCCACATCATTTTGTTCAAAAAGGGAGGAGTGTAAAAACATAAAATGATGTAATTGAACAAAATGTATGTGTGTAAGTACAGAAAATAGAACAGAATGATCAAACTTGTTTGTGTTTTGCGTACGTGACAAAAAGCATATATATACTTTCTGGAAGTTTTCTTTCAATGATGTGTGTGACAAGAAAATATACCTTTAGGGTAAGGACTTTACAAATTGGAATAATACAAAATGAGTCAGGACGCTATTTTTATTGCTTACGTGGTCAACGATCAGGAGACTAGAAAGGTATAAAAGAGCAAGGATATCTGCGCTCGAGGCAGATGAAGTGCGGTGTCCTAGGACTGTATTTCTCTGTCATTTTACCCTTGTCTGGTATGTATCAATAAAAGGTTTTTACTAATTTTAATTTTCTTCTCTGTCTTCAGTCACAAAAAGTGTCCACACTTTCAATCCTATTTTTTGTAAAAATCGATCTATGTATGGAATGATTACAATAAAAAAAAAAAAATAAAAAAAAAATTATAATAAACTGCTATGTCTACCACAAGCTCTCAGTTTAATTCTCGTTCTCCTTTGCCCAGTTTTTATTTCCTCCACATGGCTCTTTCCGTTTCCATTTTGGTTGAAACTCCACAGATCACAAGTACCTACATCAAGCACTGGGATCTACGTCAAAGAGGAGCTCATGTTTTTGAGCAGCCATGGATGTTTGGTGGCGGCTTATAGGTCTGTTTTCGTCTCTTAACTTTGCCTTGTGTAACAAAAGGAGGATTACTTACACAAATAAATCAGCTCCGGTCTACTGGGATCAGACTTCATTCATCCTCAACCAATCAAGAACACATACATACAGATTCACTATTTATGAACACTGACAGCAAATTGAGTCCCGATCGGTTAACTCGCACCTGAACCGAAGGGGGGATGGGTGACTGTTGGAAGAGGTGGGGGCGGTGACGGGGTCTCTCGTGCAGTTTAGGAGCTGCGATTTCCTCAACTCTTCCCAGTTTAGAAGAATCTAATGTCACATCACTGAGGAACCGAGTCTCCTAGTCTCCTCACAACAAGTAAGGATTATTTACCCTCGAGTGTACTGCTTGATGGAGACCTGGCTTAAGGCATCAATTCCTGGCTCTGCATTGGAACTGCAGAGCAGAACTTTATAGAGCAGACAGATGCCGATTGTTGTGACAATAATAATAATTCATTACACTTATACAGCGCTTTTCACAGTCCTCAAAGCATTGACAAGTCCAAAGGCAGTGGAGTCTGCTTCTATATTGAGAAATATTGGTGCAGTGACGTTTCTATTTGATCAAAGCTCTGTTCTGGCAACCTGGAATTATTCACTATTAATTGTAAGTCATTCTATTCACTTAGATGTGCTTCAATAATTCTTGTCCAAGTTTATGTCCGACCAGAGGCAAATGTGAATGAAGCAGAGCAGCACTTGGCAGATTACATCACTAGTTTGGACAACAGTCCTGCAAACTCCACGATTATAGTGATGGATGACTTTAATAACGCAAACCTAACCATCAAGCTTCCCAGATACAAACAGCTCTTTAAATGCCCCACCAGGGACAGGGAGACTTTGGAATCGTGCTACTGAGCCATACAGGACACAGAGTGGGCTTCACCTCGTGTGCCACTAGGTTATTCTGACCACGCTATGTGGCACTTCCTACACAATTAGAAACAAAGGCAGAAATGGGCTAAGCCAGTAAAGAAATCTGTGTGTTCATAGACTAAGGAGTCAGTTTCATCATCACAAATGAGCTGACTGACACGGCGATTTCTTAGATCAGCTTCTGTGTAGAGGTTTGCAATCCCAACTATGGCGATTTACAAGAGTGGGTAGTCACCAAAAATTAAGGAATTTACATCAGGTAAATGAAAAAGCCCAGAATGCTGGTGATATGGATGCCTATAGACAGGCCAGGAATGGGCTAAACAATGCACTCTGGTATGCTAAATGGAAACCCAAAAATAAACTGGAGCTTCAGTATTCACCAAATTGCTCCTCTGTATGGAGAAGCCTTCAGTCTGGCTGGGTGTTTTACTACTGACTTGGAGTTCTGTTTTATCGTGGCACAATACAACACCAATTCATGCCATTTTTCTAGCATTGTCTTTAAGTTCAAGATTAAAAACTTCTGCACTTCCCGATTTATGCCACATGCACTTTTGTCCATGCCTGTAAAGTGGTCTTCCTGGGATTGCTTTGAAATGCAGGCTTGCGGTCCCACCCTCTGCAACTTTACAGAGGAAACCAAAGAAATAAAAGCAGGAATCCTTCAGTGTGTGCCCAGCCTGTATGAGGAAGATGCACAATTCATTTAAGGCAAAGATGTGCCAAGTGGCTTTAAACAAAACACACACGGCACCGGGTGCTTGTCAGAGAAACTGACAGACAGACGATGCCAAAAGTAATGGTACCCCATCAACCATTTAAAAAAAAAACTTTTTAAATTAGTTGAAACAGCCACAGGGGATGTACAAACCAGTGTGTTTCTTCATGCCAGTCCCAAGCCCGGATAAATGGGGAGGGTTACATCAGGAAGGGACAAGTATGGTTTCATGCCAATAAAGAGCACCACAGATGCAATGTTTGCTCTGAGGATGTTGATAGAGAAGTTTAGAGAAGGCCAGAAGGAGTTGCATTGCGTCTTTGTGGACCTGAAGTGAGCATATGACAGGGTGACAGAGGAGCTGTAGTATTATATGAGGAAGTCGGGAGTGGCAGAGAAGTACGTAAGAGTTGTACAGGATATGTACGAGGGAAGTGTGATGGTGGGGAGGTCTGCGGTAGGAGCGACGGAGGTGGGATTACATCAGGGATCAGCTCTGAGCCCTTTATTTGCAATGGTGATGGACAGGTTGAAAGACAAGATTAGACAGGAGTCCCCGTGGACGGATGTTTGCTGAGGACACTGATCTGCAGGTTGAGGAGACCCTGGAGAGGTGGAGATCTGCTCTAGGGAGGAGAGGAATGAAGGTCATTAGGAACAAGACAGAATACATGTGTGTGAATGAGAGGGAGATCAGTGGAATGGTGAGGATGCAGGGAGTAGAGCTGGCGAAGGTGGAGGAGTTTAAATACTTGGGATCAACCATACAGAGTAATGGGGAGTGCGAGGTGAAGAAGAGAGTGCAGGCAGGGTGGAGAAGAGTGTCAGGAGTGATTTGTGACAGACGGGTATCAGCAAGAGTGAAAGTTAAGGTCTACAGGACGGTAGTGAGACCAGCTATGTGATATGGGTTGGAGATGGTGGCACTGACCAGAAAGCAGCAGACAGAACTGGAGGTGGTCAGAGTTAAAGATGCTAAGATTTGCACTGGGTGTGACGAGGATGGACAGGATTAGAAAAGGAGGACATTAGAAGGTCAGCTCAAGTTGGACGGTTGGAAGACAAAGTCAGAGAGGCGAGATTGCATTGGTTTGAGAGAGAACATGCAGGTGACGGGTGTAACAGAACAAGATGACGAGGACAGAAAGATGTGGAAGAAGATGATCTGCTGTGGCAACTCCTAACAGGAGCAGATGAAGGAAAAAGACGACAAAAGTAATTGGCACCCACCGTTCTTTTTTCCATAGTCCACTCTCTATTTTTGATTTAAGAATTTACAAAGAAAAAAAAATTTTTAAAAATTGACAATGGTATGCACAAAACTGAGACCCCAATCTAATATTTTATAGCACACCCCAGAACTGTAACCAAGCACTTTTCTGTAGCACTGAATGAGACCTCGACTGCTCTTAACTGACAATTTGGTCCACTCATCTTAAGAAAACTGAGCCCATTCTTAGGTTTGATGGGTTCCTTCTCCAAACTGTGAATTTCATCTCTTTCCATAGATGTTTTGTTGGATTGAGGTCAGTACCCTCATTTATCAAGCATCTCCAAATTACTCCTGCAAATTGCACTCAAGTCTCACTAGGATATAAATTTGTCCTACCGGAGAGTAAAACATGACAAGCACTCTACACCCACTGCCAGCAAGGAGTAGGAGTTCACGTCCAAGGATGAATGACGTCACGATTTTACAGCACCCCGAGGCACAAACCGACACTCATGATAGCGTTTTTCAGCTTCCTTGGAAATCATGATGATGCTTTGCAGTTTTCTAATACCAGGACTTCACCACAACAATAAGAACAACAAAGAGCCATGTGAGAACATTCAAGTGTAAGGTTTATGCTCCTCTCATGAAGTGCTCAAGAGCAGAGGTGAGCAACAACAGACTTGGACGGCAACACCATCCAATGGAAAAATCAGAAAGCAGTCTGAATTGACGCTGGATTATGGTCATTAGTGCAGAAATATTTCACTTCAGCTAACTTTCCATCTTTTTGACCAATTTGGAATGTAAACTGGTTGGGGTTGGAATCAGTTTGCCTGTTTTAGAGTGTGTAACACCCACTTTTTCCTACAAAGGTGGCGTTATTCCAATTTAGTGGGGATGACTTGTCCATTGATAGCAGCGTCTTCATGTGTATTTTGTTCATCTCCATCACATACAAATCTCAACAAATGATTCAATGGTGGCACAACTGTGTCTCCTAGTACTATCAGGTTTGAGAAGGGAGCAGCCAGTCACTAACGCAAAGCCACATTTGCACTACGCCCGGGGTTATACTCTAGGCCTGGGGACCCACTGTGGCTGCAGGTTTTTGTTCCAATCAGCTTCTGGTTTTAATTGGACTCCTGGGCTAATAAAAGTTAACTGTTATTTCCCCAAGTTCTGTGTTTTGGGAACAATATATTGAAATTAGAAAACTAAGTGTGTTAAAAAAATAAATATTAAAATGTACTAAGCATTTATGTCCCCCCCCCCCTTTAAACAATATTTTCATTCTACTTTTACTGGGTGTTCTAATTGTTTAATTAATCCATTTATTGACTAATTAGTAGGTCTATTGCTAAAGTACTTGCAGCCTTTCATGATTCAGTGTTGCTTGCCTAGGTGTCTGCCCTGTTGCTTGTTTTTAAATTATCACTATTGAGATATAAAGAAGGGAGCAAACTGCACAGAGAAATGGCAAAATACAATCAAATCAACAAAAGGGAATTAAGCATTGAAAACTACAGCAAAAATAATTTCAAAATCTCTCTAATCGATTTGTGTGCATGTCTGTCTGTTCCAGCATCACGTCCGAACGGCTCAAGCGATTTTCATGAGACTTGGTACACATTTCACATTGGTCAACTAAAAACACTGTTGGGTGAAATTAACCCTAACACACCCCCTAATGGGTATGATGGGGGGTGATCTTGAGGTTTTGTATGATTGTTATAATCCAGTTGACACTTGGAACGACCACCAGAGGGCAAACTGGAGGTGACTGCCAGCATTCATTATGTTTGAGCCAGCGCCCCTGTTGCTTTTCAAATTAAATACAGTTGGCCGGTTCAGAGCATCAGGTGGATGATAAAATACATACAAGACAAGTATATTAGTGAGTCTTTGTTTAAATGTATTTTTATCTTTAAATGTGGGTTTTTTGATGATTAAAAAAAAAGATAAAATAAAACAAAACAAAAAAAAAAAAAACACTATTTTCCTCCCAGGCAATGCTGGGTATTTCAGCTAGTGTCCTATAAATGTAAACCTCACGCTGCTGTGCTTTTGTGAATGTAGAATAAGACAACAAATAAAACAGCAGGTAATGAAAGGAGATCAGTGCTATCAGTTATCACCAATAAAGAATCTGGTGGAAGAAAAGGCCTGAAGAAAGACACAGTGGGCCCCCTGGACTGACTGAGACCCCCTGCTCTATTTGCCCACCCCAACTCTACTCAGACCATGGAGTTATCAGACTTGCACAGTTACACCGACCTCACAAGGCAACAGATGTCTTTTTGTTCATTTTCATTAATGCCTGCTAGCTTGTTAAAAATTTCTCAAACAAGGTTTCCAATAACATGTAAGCCCTGCTAAATGTACTTACATATTTTATTTGGGCTCTGAACTCAATGTTGTCGTTCCAGTTTATAAACAAAAAACCTTTAAAAAAAAAAAAAAAAAAAAAAAACAGTAATCCAACTTGTAACTTGCATTAGTGATTGTGGCTTAGAAAAATAGTGTAGAATGTTGAATCTCCGTTTCACTTGAAAGTATTTTAACTTGTACAACACACTTGAGTAACCTCATCTATAGTACTGTGTGAAGTTCTGCCCTCCAAACTACAGAAAAAGACATAACAGCACTAGAGAAAGGCCAGAGACAAGCAACCATACTATGAGTGGTAAGGAAAGACTACAGGAGCAGAAACTTTCCAGTTTAAGGAAACCAAAACTGAGATGACATGGATGTTTAAAATGGACAAAGATGACAACGTACACTGGTTCAAATGGCCTGGTCCCATCAAAAGTTTCATTTTCATTCCTACATTGGAGTTGCCTTCTATGCTTGATAATTTGAGTAGTCTTCTAGGTTTTCATTAAGTGATTCAAATCAAGATGTAAATCAGCCCTTTTCAATTAATGCACAAATCACAGGATTTCATTCCCCACAATCCACAGTGCATTAAATGTATGTGCTTTATAAAAGTAGGCTAAACCTGGAGAACCACATCACTCTTTATAATTCCACATTAAACTGTAAAATGAAATTAAATAGTTGTCTCTAAGATACCAGCTTTATGATTAAATACAATCTAACTGAATCAGGGTTCAACATTCAAGTACTCAATTGTTATATGAAAATGAATGCAACAGTAAACCAAGACTTACCATTGTGCTGGCCATGAGAATGGCAAGGCAAAAGGGCAGAAAGAAAGACTGATGTCAAGCACCAGAAAAAGAACTAACTAGAAAGATCAAAAAGCCTGGCATCAAAACTGAAAGCGAAATGCCAACTTGTAGCTTAAAAAAAAAAAAAAAAAAAAAAGCACTTGCTACAAAGAAAACCATTTACGCACAAGTGCTTAGTCTTTCATTTCTTGTCCACAAACTTGGAGTGCAGGAGTAAATGGACTGAACTTTATACTTCTTGAACTTTGACAAACTGCTTAGTGTGGCCCCAATTGTCATTTTGTAGCAACTTGTTAGCAAAGATCTACAATATAGTGACACGTAAGAATTCCAAGATGGCATAAGGGGGAAAATGCAAGATAACTACAGTAATCCCTCGCTATATCGCACTTTGACTTTCGCGGCTTCACTCTATCGCGGATTTTATATGTAAGCATATTTAAATATATATCGCGGATTTTTTTGCTGGTTCGTGGATTTCTGCAGACAATGGGTCTTTTAATTTCTGGTACATGCTTCCTCAGTTGGTTTGCCCTGTTGATTTCATACAAGGGATGCTACTGGCAGATGGCCGAGAAGCTACCCAACCAGAGCGCGTATTACGTTTTAAATAAAACTCCTCAAATATATTGTGAGCACGGGGGCTGTTCGCACCCCTAGAGGATATGGCTGCTCCTCAAAAAACGCTGAAAGATTACCTTCACATTGCTGTCATCCTTGCTGGACTTACATATGGCTGCTTTGTCAAGCGATATGCTTCCTGCACGGTGCTTCGCATACTTAAAAGATCAAACAGCATGTATTGATTTTTGATTGTTCACTTTTCTCTCTCTCTCTTGCTCTGACATTCTCTGCTCCTGACGGAGGGGGTGTGAGCAGGGGGGCTGTTCGCACCCCTAGACGATACGGACACTCATCTAAAAATGCTGAAAGATTATCTTCACATTGCTCCCTTCCGGCTTTGTCAAGCGACATGCTACCCGCATGGTGCAAACATTCTCTGCTCCTGACTCCTTTGAAGAGGAAGATATGTTTGCATTCTTTTAATTGTGAGATGGAACTGTCATCTCTGTCTTGTCATGGAGCACAGTTTAAACTTTTGAAAAAGAGACAAATGTTTGTTTGCAGTGTTTGAATAAAGTTCCTGTCTCTCTACAACCTCCTGTGTTTCTGCGCAAATCTGTGACCCAAGCATGACAATATAAAAATAACCATATAAAACATATGGTTTCTACTTTGCGGATTTTCACCTTTCACGGGGTGTTCTGGAACGCAACCCCGATCGAGGAGGGATTACTGTACATTAAAAATAAAAAAGAATGCAGACGAAGTAACAACAACAGATGAATTCTGCAACCTAAATAAAACTCAAAATGGAAAAACTTATAAAATGGCAAACCAGCCATTGACAGTCCCAGACCAATCAGCGATTTCATCAGTGAACATTTTCCCCTTTCCATTACCTTGTGGAATGATGGCAGTTGATCTCTGGCTCTGTGATACTCCACAACACACTCAAAACAGAAGCTAAGATCTTCATTGGCGGCTTCCTTTTCCTCTGTAGAGAGAGTTCCAGAAGCGTACCTCTTCAAAAAACAAGTGGCCTCCTGGCCACCAGGGGTACACCAGCGACATGTGCTCATTTTCCTCCTACCAAAACACATAAAAACAAAATTCATAAAATGTTATCTTTAGAGAGACAAGAAGTAAATAAATGAGCCCACTTAAGGCCTATCTATATATATATTATATATATATTATATATATATATATTTCAGCATGTCTGTCTGTTGGTTGGTACGTTACATCAGTGTTTTGATTGGCTGAACGAAGCACTGGGAAGCAAGTGACCAATCAGATTAAAAGAAAAGCTGAAGGAAGTCACTCGACTGAAGAAGACGAAAATGCAAAAAGAAATAAGATTTTGGATATTTCAAGTGCTCAAACTACAGATCAAGAATTGCCAAAAACGAAGAAACCAAAAAGAATTTTTACTGAAGAACAAAAACTGTGGAATAAACAGTGACATGCAGTACGACAAGCAGCAAAGAGTGTTCAAATCTCGCAGCAGAGACAAAATGAACGCCAACGAGTTGCAGCTTACAGAAGCAACCGCACAGAAGAAAAACACAATTGGTTCATGAAATTGAGCGTCTGCGATTGCAACAAAAACGTTCTACTGCCACTGAAATTGAAGTTGCTGAAAGACGTGAACATGAACCTCAACGACAACAAAGTCGGTCAAACGCAACTCAAGTTGAAATTGTTGAGAGAAGAGAACAAGAATGTTTACGACAACGAGAGAATCGTTTAAATGCAACTGAAGGTGAAATTGTCGAAAGAAGAGAGCAAGAGCGACAAAGACTATGAGAAAATAGACTTCATGAAAACGAGGAAGATGCAAATTCAAGGCGTCAACAAGATCGCATTCCAACTCGAGAAAGTCGAGCAAATGCGTCTGAAATTCAAGCTCAACTTCGAAGAAACACTATGTTGCCTTATCTCGAGCAACTTCAAGAAAGAAGATCAAGCTCTTAGTTTGAAAAGATTGCCACGAGGATCAAGATGGTCTTTGCATCAATAATGTAGTGTACCCAGGGATATCCACTTAAATACTTGAATAAACATAGTTTACGTATTCGTTAAGTAGGCATTGATTGTGTTAATGATTCATAATTTTATTTTGATAAAGATAAGTCGTTCATTTTATGACATGTAACACTTTCATACATGACTTAAACTAGAAACAACTTTCATTATGTTTATTATTGCCTTGGAACTAAGATCCATACAGCTCAGGTAGTAGAGTGCACACTACCCTTGGTCGGTGGTTCGATCCCGGATGCCGGAACAAAGTTAGGACCTAACACCACCTACTGTCCGCCTGGGTTCGAATCCCGATTCGTCATGTGGCACAAATAAAAAACATTTTATTACTAAATTTAATCATGGTACAAATAATTTTGCACTTAATGACTTTTACCCTGCAACACTGATAAAAGTCGCCTGCAGCCTGTCCTTGACGGGCACGACTACCTTGTTTTCAAATAATTCACTGGAGTTGTGTTGGCAAGATGAGGGAAACAAATGGCATTTCTATTCCATTACGCTAATATTTCTAGATCTTCTCTACCATACACTTAAAAAGATGTATTTATTATGGTGTTAATACAAGGGGGTTGGTGATCATTAAGGGGGTCCTTATTTAGTAGCTGTATGCAAAGGGTGCTTACAAAATGAAAGAAATGAGAAAGTTCAAGTTTCAATTTCCAGCGTCAATATAGCACTCATCGCTCCACTTAGATGCCATCTCCTAGGTCAGGGGTGGGCAAAGTCAGACCTGGATGGCCACACTGGCTGCAAGTTTTTGTTCCACCCAGTTGCTTAATTAGAAAACAATCCTTGCCAATGCAGCACTAAACAAGCCATGAAATGGAGTTCGCTCTGCCATGTCAGGTCTTTCTCATATCCTACATTTTGCCCACTCGCCCCCCCTTTTAAGGATATCATCCATAGGATTTTCAGTCGTTCACTTTCTCTCATCACTTTCCTTCCAAGTATTTAAGCCAAAAGGTGTACGATAAATACTCACAGATATAAATGGAAATAAGCTAAACGGAGAGATGCTGGTTTCTTTTGTCATTTGCATCCTATTACTAATAAGGAGCAATTAAAAACCCAAGACTAAAACAAACAATAAGGGTTCAACATCTTAATGCATTAGACAATGACAATGAAGCATAAGTGTTACCTGAGCAATAAGTGCTTCTTATTAAGCAACTGGATTGGAACAAACACCTGTAGCCACTGCTTTGCCCACCCCTGGCCCAGGTTCACCCTGGACACCACAAGTACCAAAGTAACTGGCAGAACAGAGACGGCTTCACAGGAACTCTTAGATTGGAGTCCTCCTGGTTATAAAAGCGGACAATAAAAAGCAAGTCTACAGTGTCCTTGGTTGTGGAGAAATCTTAGAAAAAACAAATTCTGACTGCCTTTTGGAGACTCTGCTCAAGACTTTATTGCACAACATAGAAAACAATTGCGGAGCACATAAAGCCTGTTTCAATTCATGAAGCGAGCCCCGAGTGTCCCGAGCACCCCAAATATATTACAATTCTTATCTCTAAATGCCTCCCTTCCAGACTAGGTTTCCAGCATCTACTGTATGGAGGTTCTCATGATGTTTTCCCCACTCAGCACCTTTAACCATAACAATCACCAGGTGTCCCAGACCTTCTCATAACAATATTTTTGCCCCTGGAGACATCCCCATAACAGTCTTTTCATAACAATATTTTTGCTGGCAGGACATATTTGCCATCTGGCGATAAAAATAGAGGAAGGGGATCAGCTGATGCTTAAGGTCTAATCCTGGGCTGTTAAGATCAATGGCCTTTCAGTTGTTAATCAACTCCCAACTTAATCATTAAGTTGAGGAACAATTAAATTGAGATGAAGGGGACCCACAGATAAAAACTAACTTGACTGGACTGCCTAATTAATAATTCAATAACTGATTACTTCAATAAATAATTACTTGTTGCACTAGCGTCCAGTAAGGCTGAGGGTAACATGGTAAGCGGCTGTGCCAATGAGCAGCAGCGCACACCTTCACTGAGAAGAGCCAAGCTGCAAAACAACCTTGACATGACACAGGGCTTCACACTTGAGAGAAAAGGAAAAACAGGACAAGCCTTTAAAAATTGCTTCTTTAAGTTCACTCCTATGTACTAAAAGATCTTAATAATAATATCTATTATCACTAAGCTATATAAAGAAATATTGCAAATGCTACTGTAAAATATGTGTGCGCGTGCTAATATAGAAAGCCCATGAATGCATAAGTCGTGGCACACAGCTGCCCAGTGGTCTGACGGAGGCCAACCTGCTGCTTACGTCACATGTTCAGGAAAAAATCCTAGCTTTCAATAATCAACTCTTAAGTGTCTAAAGTGTTCAAAACTAACTAATATCAGAATACATTGTGTTCAATTATATTGCCTAAGCTATTAATGAACTCAGATGCTTCTCTTCTAAATGCCATTTAATTGCTTATATAGTACACCCCCAAAGTTTAGGAACGTAACCCCCGCAGAGCACCCGCGATAATACATTACCTGAAAAGAATGTAAAGGTTAACCCGTCTACTGCTCAGTACTGTACAGCGATGTCTCCTGAAGTGCTCAAATGTCAAATACTGATGTTACCGCTATATGTACTGTAGTTCATGCAAGTGTGTTTTCATTGCCAGAAGCCTTAGAAGGTGCGGGCGTTTCAACGGCCTCTTGAGGCTTTAACCCTTAAATTGCCACATACTTGGGGGGTTAATGCATCCCTGGACGCCAAATACTTTTTGCTGCACTTTTAAGTAAACGTCACAATTCTCAAAGAAAAAGTGAAATTTTAATAGAACACATTTTTTCCCCATGCAAAGAGCATCATAATTACTGCAGCACTCATTTTTACACACTGCTAATGAACTGTAAAAACTATTTAAAAAACTATTTGTACATATTATTGTTCCAGGTGCAACGGATGCCATGGATGAAATCACAGAGCCAACTGCGCTTGAACTGGCAGCATGCAAACACACAGAGGTACACGCAGACGCTGTCTCAATCTCAGAGACAGTGAGGCTGCAGGGTGTCACGCTTGGGTCACAGAATTGCACAGAAACACAGGAGACTGTAGAGACAGGAACTTTATTCAAACATGTCTCTTTCAGACGAAAAACGAGCTCGGTAGGCAGTTAGTTTTCAGTTAAAGAACAGACAAAGATCATAGGGGAGCACAACCCCCAACAGGAGCAGAGGATGTCTGGGGGAGGAGAGAGAAACAAAGCAAAGCAATCGGCCAAAAAGGGACAGGAGCTGTTCAGCCTTTTAAGCAAGCGTTTTCCCGTAGAAAAATGTTATTAGTGAACAGCACTGGTTGTTAACGAGTTTCCTTTTAAAAATTTAACAACGATGTTTCTGATTTAATAAACTTTTGCCTGGCAGTGACAAGGCACACAAGGTCCACATTTGACTCGTCCATTATAAACTCGGCCCTACAGACCCGGGCTGAAGAGCAGGCGTCTCCTCAGATGCCATGAGCCCTTAAAAGCAGGCCTCTCTTTTTTTTCCTGTTTCATTCCCAGATTTAGTGTCTTGCAGATTAATTACAAAGCAAAAGCAAACTAATCATTTTAAGATATGCAGTAGATGAAGCTCCAGAGGTAATGATTCACATTTTCAATCTGTAAACGTTTAAGAATCTTTGGAAATACAGTTCCATCATTACAATTACAGGACTTTTGGCAGATGTGATCTTTATAGAGATCTGCAACTTTTGCACCTTTTCACAGGCAGCAGCAGCAGCAGCAGCAGCACGTCAGTCTCGAGTCTTAATGACATTTTAGCAGAGCTTACAGTCAATGCACCATACTGTCCGAAAGCAGACCAGGACATTTTAAAAAGGGGGTCTGCCAAACAGTGTGTCATGTCATCAGTTTGACGGGAGAGACCTGGCAGTACTAGAAATACTTTAGTGAGGCTGCACCACTAGTGATGAGGGTCAAGTCTGCCTTCTTCAAGATGCCTGCCAGGAAACAGCAGGTAGAATAGCTGCTTCAAGTCAGTCGCATACCTCGCTGAACATGTTCAGCGCTACGAAGAGTTCTTTCTGGCCAAGAACACATCAGCTCAGGCTGTAATAAATACCCCAGACCCTAAAAGTGAAGCTCACCTTCATCTCAGAAGGATGCACCAAACTAGTAAGAGCTCTTACAATTCTGGAGGCTCTCGCTATCCTAAAGCAGTCTCTGCATACAGCGCCATGGAGGATCTGGGCTCCTACCTGATGAATGGAACTGCAAAATAAGGTTCACTTCTGCTAGTGTGCGGTTTCATTAATAGGAATGTAAAGTGCCATTTCATTAGTGTTTGTTTTGTAGCTGTTACTACATTCTTCTTACAATAAAAAAAAAAAAAAAATCCAAATCAAGGAAAAATGAAACCGTGAACAAATTCCATATCTCTTAAGGATTTTCTTAATGACAATAAGGCCTTTCCTTTTAGCAGCTAGAGGTGCATTGGCCCCAAATATCACAAGACTGAATTAGAACTGCCTGGGCGTTAACACCAAGCACAATTTGGGCCAGGAGTTCCATGGAATTACGATTAAGTCCAAGTCAGACTCTGGGTGCGGAGGAAGCTGCGTTACAGTGTTAAGTCCAGATAACTCTAGGCATGACAATAACTCTTCTGTTGTGAAATAACGTCATGCTACTTTATGGCAACTTCTACCTCATCAGTACTCGGGAGTGAGGTGGAGTCTTCAACCAAAAACACAAAGGCAAACTAAAGCTGTAAAGCCAGTTTTAGAACAAGCGGAAACTGAACCATTAAGTTGAATTGAGCAATAGTGACGACCATATGAATTAGTCATCAGATACGGACACAGATTGTGAAACTGATGCATATGGCATTGATGAACTCCACTGATGTGCCTCATGACTTTGGCTATGTGAAGCTTCAGAGTGGTACAACAGAAGCTATGTGGCACAAGAGCAAGGATAAGAAAAGATGTTGGCCCCATAAGCACTGCTCACAATGCAGCAAATGTCAAGGTTTGTGTCAGGGGAACTGTGGAAGTCACCAAGCCTTGCACTGTGACAGCCTGTAATAACACAAGGGGTGTGTTGATCATGTGGTTCAGATGCGAGTATTTTAACATTTCCTGATATTTTATTACCGTTGGTTGCACAAAGAACTCACATCTACTGTCCGGATTACAACATCGGGCTCTGCACTGGCGACGTTCTTGTGTACTAACTCTGCATCAGTACAGCAGTGGTCACTGTTTATGGGGACATTTGGGTATTCACAACATGGTTTTGGCTCATTTTTTGGGGGGTAAACTGAACATTAAGGAGGCTACTAAATTGGACATGGCGAGTGTTCAGCTCAATTCACACCTCTCAAGTCTTCAGAGAAGATCATTGAATTTCTAGCTTTACATCTTTGTGCATTCTGTATTCTTGTGTACCAATTCCACAGTCTGCAAGTCATTTTGCTTTTTAAATTATAAAAAGATAAGGAAGTAGCTTCCTGTCATGCACACACACTTTGTTCAGTTGAGTTGTGTTCATGGAATGTATGTTGGTCAATTATGAAGGCAGTCATGGCAACTGCAATCCTAAAGATGCACCAAAGGCCGAGTTGATGTGATCTTCATTCCTGCACAGCTCATGGAATACCAAGTTGCTCAGCTTCATGCGCAGTAAACAAAGCAATGGAACACCAGCCAGGATCAGTGATTACATTCAGCTGCAGTGTTCAAACTGGCCATTCAGAAAGGGACAAAGTGTACAAAAGGTCACCTCCATGTGAAATATAAATATGCTCTACATGGCAAAATAAAGTAACCCAAATGAGACAACTTTGTATTTGAGAAGTTTTATTCATTGTGAAACAGCACATTAATAATCTACATATACAAAATGACAACACACACACACACACACACACACATTTGTACATATTCAAGGCATTTTTGCAAATTAAAATATGAAAAATTGTAACTGGTCATTGGGGGGGGGATAACCCAACTACAGACAGAAGGACCGACCCAGAGCACAGCAATCAATGTCTGCATCACCTGGAAACACAAGGAAGACTCATTGGAAGAAGGGGCTTTGGGACTACTGTATGTACAGCGGATGGCCTCTGTATGGGATTTCAACTCGAATTTCAGTAAAATAAGAAAATAAAACCACAATACACATGGCAAACCATTACATAATAAATGTATAAATTAGGAGTGGGCAATAAACCACTTCAGCCAGTGTACCACATAAAGCTCTGCTTGCAGTATGATTTGAAAAAAAAAACAAAAAAAACAAAAAAAAAAAAAAACACCCTTTTACCAGTATGCCAAAAATTAAAAACTTTTAAACATTTAAATGCAAATCTGTGCATGCAAAAACCAAAAAGAATGTGTGTGTTGGTGTCACGGTGGATGGATATCTACATGAACGGAATTCCTGTTACTACGATTGGCCAATTCCAACACCATCCCCCTCCCCCCCCGTACTTTTTTTGACATTTTTTATATAAAACCCTAAGCTCCTGCCTAACAAGCTATGGAGAATCCTTGTGTTTCTTATTAAGGTGGTATTTTTACAGTTAAATCTGCAGACCACCAGTGTTATATTTTCAGTTTTATTAATACTTAAACAAAAAGTAAATATAAACATTATATATACTTAACTAAAAAAAAAAAAATACATCATTTAGCAATGATAGTGTACTAATGATATCTATTATAAAAAGAAAACCCTATCCTGGAAAGCAAAAGCAATGCGACGATACGTGATCTTCTCGGAAGACATTTAAAAGACCCACAAGACCAAAGAGACTTGCCACGGTGCGTCTCGCGGGGACCGTAAACGTGAGACTTGGTGCCAAGAGATTGTCCCAGGGCCATAGCAAAAAGGACAGCGGCTGTACAGGCTTTAATAAGATCAAAGCAGTAGCCTGCCCCCCAACCCCCCCCCCCCCCCGCCGACAACACGAACAGCGTTATACATCCTGCAAGGAACAATTTATTTCTGGCCCCAGGTGTGGTTAAAGTGTAAGTTTTGTTTTTACAACGTCACGCGAGACCAGGCAGTGAGCCATCATTTAAAACGAGTCCACAGACCTTTAACCAAGCAGTTGTTGGATTGCTTTTGGCAGACAAGCATCATGTGCTCCCAGCTCTTAACACGACGACATGCGACAGGCAGAAGACACAGCTCGTAAGCAGCAGAAAGACGGCAAATGATCCAAAGACGTATCCTTAGCGTGTGTTCAGACGACCCCCCCCCCCTTCACAATACGTCTGGCAAGAAAGATGTAACCACGCATGTGGCCGAAAATAAAGGACAAGTATTGTTTTTACAAAAGTTTTTAAAGTAAAAGTGAAAATAATGCATATGTAAGAATTCAAGAAAATAATCTCTTTAAATTGTAGATTGACTGCCTAAAATAAAGTCATCCCTGATGACTGGGGACGTGGGAATGAGGGGTCCTTTCATATGATTAGCACCATTTCAGATGTGGAATGGCAAAATGGGGAGGCAGCTTGATGAATTAGGTCTCCAGGACTTAAAACAAATCCAAAATCATATTATGTGATATTATCTAATGTGAAATTCTACTCCGTCCTTGTAGATTTTTTATTTTTATACTGTATTGAGGATTTATTCTGTTCTATGTATTGTATTGACCCCCTTCTTTTTGACACCCACTGCATGCCCAGCCTACCTGGAAAGGGGTCTCTTTGAACTGCCTTTCCCAAGGTTTCCTCCATTTTTTACCCTACAAGGGTTTTTTTTTTTTGGGGAGATTTTCTGGTCTTCTTAGAGCGTCAAGGCTGGGGACTGTCAAGAGGCAGGGGCTGTTAAAGCCCATTGCGGCACTTCTTGTGCGATTTTGGGCTATACAAAAATAAAATTGTATTGTATATCCGGTAAACCAAACACGGGGGTGGGCAAGCGACGCGAGCAGGGGGCGGAGCCCCCTAGTGAAAGAAAATAACACTTGTCATAATTACAAGCCATAATTCTAATCAAATGTTCAAAAAAAATGGTTAACATGCTTAACAAGTTTAAACACAAAAACTTTACACAAAATATTCTTAAAGGAATACTCCAACTTTATAGTGAGGTTTTCATGTAGAATTAGAGGAAATATTGTGTGTCCGATTGCTGTGAAACTGTCATATGCCACTTGGTATGACATTTGTAAAAGCAATGCTGATGTATGTGATGTGCTACCTGTTGAAATGGAAAATGAAATGCATTATTACAAATGTATGTGATGCGCCATCTGTTGAAATGACACATGCAAAGCATTTTATTACTACAACTGTTTGATCCTCCATCTGTTGGAATGATAAATACAATGCATTTTGTTACCACATGCATTAGAAAAATCTAATTGATGGTGCACTGCCAATATTAACACTGAACTCGCCCAACAGAGATGAACCTCCATACTTATTAACCTTAAAAGGTCTGTATTTGTGCATCAATCTGGATTAGGGAATCCATTCCTGGGCTCCCGATTAGGTCCTTCAGCACCATAACTAAGGATGTCAACAAAAGCTACTTAGACCGTGTTCCTACTGGACCCGACTGCAGGCATCAGATCAGACGAGCGCCCGTGTGTCATTTTAGTATGTTTCTTTAAGAATCCACACTTTCATATTCTAGTGAATTTTACCATCGACAAAAACCTCTGCATTCCTCTCCTGATCCCAGCATCACTGCTGTTTTAAATCCATTTTACTGGTGCTTAAGAGTTGGCAACAAACATTTTCATTGGGTATACAAGAGCCAGAGGATATGGCATAAGTGAGTTTCAAAGAAAAAAAAAGTTTTACCAATAAACTAAAAATTAGCAGAGAACTTGTAAACACATTTCAATGCAAGTTGTTGCATGCAAAAGGAAACAGGAAATGTGATTTTTGGTGTATCAGAGTCCTAAAGAGCTCGTATGTGAACGGTGGGTAATAAGGGAGCCTACCACTGTAGTGTGCCAGGAGGTTCAACCCGATTGGTGAGACAATGCAAACAGGATAGGAGGGGGGGCACGAAGAAACCACAGCTTGCAACATATTTGCTTGCAGCAGCAGCAACTTAACCAAGCAAAAGAATGAGGGAGAAAGAACAAAGTTGTACTTTACAGTCAAAACTGTTTGGGTAGAAGTGGATTAGTGAGGGTTTGGATGGGACGGATAAAAAAGGCTGCTATGTTAACTACATTAATCATTCTATTAAATCAGTAATAATAAATTTTATTTATAGGGGCACTTTCCATTTCTCAGCAGCCCCAAAAGGGATTACCCTCATTGGATGACTGAAGCGGGAGCAGGGGCTGCTGGGAACAAGAAAGGCCAGAGGGAAAGTTTAAAAGTGTCCAGCAGAGCAACAAGAGGGCTGTGTTTTTGTGTAACTGGTCTGCTGGGTCTATGGAAAAGTCAATTGTGACCTTAACCATTTCCCATTAGGATGAATGGACGGTCTCATGCTTGCCTGTCACATGTATAGTAGTGGATTAGTCATTGTGTATCTTCAAAAGGAGCGCTCCTGCAACACTGCTCAGGACTACCAGAAGAACGGTTTCATTCATTTATTATGGAAGCTGTTCCCAAGATTGTCATCTTCACACCAAACCATTTCATAGCTTTTGCCACATTGGACTGTATAAGGACATTGTTGGGAGTATTTATTGTTATGTTACAATGTTGTATTGACGTAGGAGAAAGGGGAGGTTTGTCCAATTGTTGTTGTTTGTATTGGGTTCACCCCCCCCCCCCCCATTTAATATTTTCGTTATTCATTTGCTGGTTTTGTGTCTCTGCCTGTGAGCAAGTGCAGGTCAGGCCAAGGCCGGGTGCATTCCTGGAATCTCCACCAGGGGGAGCTGCTGGGAAGGGCTGTCCCTACTTTCAGGGGCCTCCGACTGACCTGGAAGTGCTGCCCTCCTTGATACCGGAAGTATTCCTGGGTCCAGCATAAAAGAGGCCACCACTGTCCACAAAGTACTCAATTGGGAGGAGGTGGATAGAACTGCATGGAAGGTGCAGAAGGAGAAACTTATTACTTGTTGTACATTCTGGAAAGAAGGAAACTAAAACCCTGTGGAGGTATTGTGTGAAATAAACACTGAACCCACGATTGCATTCTGTAGTTGTGTCTGGAGGTTGGGGAGCTGCAACACCCCCTAAAGGTCTCCGATTATTATTACGAGACAACCATCTGGTCTACATCTGGCCATGACGGAGAGTTGTTCATCTGATTTTTTTTTTTTTTTAATAATGTGGACTTAAGTGTTAAGGATGTGAGCTGTTCACCTCCCCCAACAGAGTAGGGGCACCTCATACTGCTGCCAGGTATTCCAATGGTGGTGTTGTGGGGGCTGTGGTCATGCTATGACTGCAGGTTTTTGTTCCAACCAGATTCCTAATCAGTGACAACACCTGATAGCACTCCTCTCATTTAATTACTTGGGATTTGTTTTCTCTTTTATTCTACATTCAGAAAAGCATAGCAGTAGGATTTTTACATTTATAAAACATTCAGAAATTTCTGCTTTTGCTGGAGATTTAAATATTTAACTCTTGATTATATTTTTCCCCCCTTCATCTTAATAATGACAAAAATGAGCAGAGCAGACACCCAGGCAAACGACACACTGAATAATCAAAGGCTGCAAGTACTTTAGCATCAGACCCATAATTAGTAAATAATGGGTTAAACAAACAATTAGAACACCTAGAAAAGTAGAATGAAAATCAAGATGAAAATATTGTTAAAAAGAAAATGCATTATTCCCATACAACTGCTTGGCACATTTTTTGAAAGAGAGAGAGAAAACCAAACTGTTTTCTAATTTCTATATTGTTCCCAAAACACAGAACCTGGGTAATAACACAATTAGCCCAGCAGTCCAATTAAAAACAGCAGCTGGTTGGAATAAAAACCTGCAGCCACAGTGTGCCCCCAGGACTGAGGTTGGGAAACACTGGTCTAGAGTCAGATCTTAAAAGTTCACGTCATTTCAAACCAACAACAACAATGCACAATACCATCACCTTCGGAACTCCGGTGGAAAGATACTTGTGCATTACAAAAAAAATTAGCATTTAAAATTCCAACAAAGTATAATGTTCTATTGGCACAAAACTAAAATTAACTGCCTCCTCATAAAATGGATTTGAATAAAAGCCTACCAACAGGAGATTAGAAGTTATCAATTACTTTTACACATTCTAACCCGGCATCTGACCAAAAAAAAAAGGCAAGCAAATGAGATGCCCCAATAACCACACAACACTGACTCAGCCTTACAACGTACTTTTCGTACAGCATTTTTTCCCCCCACTTAAGGAATACAGCAAACGTTAGATCCCTTACAACTTTACAAGATGCTGAAAAGTTAATTCACACTTTTGGTTTTAGTGGGCCAGATTACTGTAACACACTCCTTTCAGGACCACCCAAAAAAAGACATCAGTTGCAACTAACGCAGAATGCAGCTGTCAGAGTCACTAATTTGGCTACCTGTGCCAATTCAGAATTGACTTTAAAATACTGTTAATGGTTTACAAAGCCTTAATCTCACTCTGTCCGATATTCAGAATGCCTGTCACCTTACACTCCAAGTCGTAACCTTAGATCTTCAAATGAGTGTCTGCTTATAATTCCAAGAGCCAAACTTAATAGAAGTGGTGAGGCGGCCTTCTGCTGTTATGCATCTAAAATCTGGAAGAGCTTACCGATAGAAACTCACTAGGCTAACATGGTGGAGCATTTTAAAAATAACTGCTAAAAAAACATTTTAACATGGCTTTCTCATAGCTACATCTTAGTGTATCCCTGTTAAACTATGTGCATTGAATCATCATCAAGGCTGTGCAATACATACTAATCCCTACTATTCTTGGTTCTTTTTCCAGGTTTTCTGTAGTGCCACCACCATCTGATCAAAGCACCATGAACTCCCTACATTGATGGACTGAATGCAGTACCCCAGATGTCCACCATCACCCAGTGGGGGCTGGGCAGTCTGTTGGCCTTGGAAACCATGCAGATTGTTTTTGTCCTCCTGACCTAATCTTATCTGTTTCATATAAAACTTTCTTCATCTGGAGCCATTGTATTTGTATAAAAATGTGCTATATAAATAAATGTTGCTGTGGCACTTAGTGTTAACAGTACACTATAAATGCACCTTCAAAGAATTCATATGTAAACAGTAAGCATTTCCAATCTATTAATGTGCTGCTCTATAGTCCACTAGCAGCATGTCGCATTGTGCAAGCATGTAGTGTGCTGTATAATGTGGCACGCAATTGTGGCTTGCCTGTACCTTTAGAGATGCGATGTGATGAACCCGACACTGACCTAACAAAGCAGACAGCGTTGCAACTTCGTGCAAATATAATTATCAGAATGTAACAACAGATAATCAGATGTAAGTTTTTTTTTTTTTTTTTAACAATTCATTTAATTTGTGGTCAATATCACATAGTACAGCCCTTAGATCACTGGCCACATCTTTTATAGCATCAACTACTGTACTGCTTTTTGTGACTGCACAACAGAATGTTAGCACACAGCCAGCAGCCAAAGATGCACCATCACAGTCTGAAGTCACATCCTAAGCACAGGGGTCAGCTTGTGTAATATTGCCAGAAAGAGAATAATCAGACGGTGGGCTGCGACTCGCCTTCTACATGAGGACACTTATCTGTGAGCACGGTCTTTCAACTGCATTTCTGGCAACACTTAATGGTTGACTAACATGTATGCCATTGCTGGAAGACCCACTGATCTGTACGCCTTGACACACCTGCATAGTCGGTAATGTTCTGTAAACTATGCCTTTGGCACAGCTAAACACAATAACTCCTATCTGCCAAATCATTCACCTAGATTGGGCGAGTCATTTTACATGGAGAAAACGCACATGTTGCACACCACTTCTCATTAAGCAGCAAGCTGTGTAGCACACGCCACACATTTCTTGGACTGTGTTCATTCTGGGGTCCCTCTGTAGGTGGCTGAAGTATGTAGAACCTCCTAGTGAATCATTTGTGTCCAGTGAGCTTATACTTTGTCATTTACATCATTTAGAGAGGGTAGGTAATCACCCCAAATTAATTCTGTTCCAATTCAGGTAGGAATCATGTGTTACACTTTTAAACCCTGAACTTTAGATGCTTTTGGACACCAATAACTAAATTTTTTATTAATATTTTTAGCTCTAAAGACCTCCCAGCACCCCATACAGGTGCATTTTTCCCCTATATGTGAACTCCAAGATCAATTCAGATTTCATTATTCAAACCAAAACTGATTTAGCCGAGCAAGGGGCCTCGGTTTGCAGAAACTGAAGCAGAACCGATTTCAATGAACATAAATGTTAAGAGCTTACCGACAAAACTGTCCTGCTTAACCCACCTTTCATTCTTAACCTTCTGTAACACCAGTCAAAAAAAAAAAAAAAAAGTGTAAAAGCCTTGCACTCTAAAGCATTCACCTAAAAAAAAAAAAGAATACTCCACCCAAAATATTTATGTTACCTCATTTAGTTTGTAATGAGGATTGAGATTTTTTTTTTTTTTTTTATTTAAATCCCATGTTTTTAAGCATATCAGAGCTAATTAAGTTGACTTCAATGGAAGTGCACAGTGACCAAAGCTGGAAACAAAATAATATCAAAACATCCATTTTATAAAATATAAAAAAGAAATAGCCCACTTTATTCAGGTCTCATAATCCATTCAAAGTCATCTAGTCCAATACTCAAAAGTTGCAAAAATGCATTCAATGTTCAAAGTATTGTTAAATGAACCCTCCATTAAAACAAAATTAGCCCACAACCAGGAACCCCATTCACATGGGGGACACATTTTTGAACAGAAGACCTGCCTCTCCCCTGACAAAGAGTTCAGTCTTCAATTCAAATGCACAGTACTTGGGGAATTCGGCCTTGCGGTTTATAGTTTGAGAGGACTTTTCTGGTAGTAGTAATAGTACTAATAGTTAATAAAAAAGTGCACATTTTCAGCATAACAATAGACAGTGTAATTTGTGACAAGATTTTTTAAATATATAAATGGACGTTTTTCACATTGTGTGCTGCTAAACCAGTGGTGACCATTACTGACCTGTTCAATTGGAATGTTTCATTTTTAAATTTCTCCAACGTTTTTTGGGGTTACTACTACAACCTACATGAGTTAGTCATTTTTGGGGGTAGAGTGTTCCTTTAAGAAATTGGCAATGCTAACAAGTAAAAACAGAAAAGTATGAATTTAAAAAAATGGTTTTGGATTGTATCCAGTTGCTTGCTGTGCATGAAGTTTACACAATTTTTTCAGTGTCTTCTGGAAGCAGGGTGGTCCAGTTTGGCTTCACTCATCAAAAAAAAAAAAAAAAAAAAAAAAAAACGCGCTGATTAAGTTGAGTGACAAGTCCAAATTGGTTCTGAATGCCTTTGAATGTGTGGGCCCAATGACAAGACTGGCGTAATATCCAGAGCAGGAAACTGTTGTATCAGATACTACCAGGATAAGCACTCAACACCCCTAGAATCCTGAACTTAAAGTAGATCTGATGTTCTTAATACAGAAGGTTCACTTGTACAGAACATCTAAACTCGCGTTATGCAAACCGAGTGTGAGCGAGGACTGTGCACCACTCCTAGATCAACTTCTTTAACGCATTCACTGCTACTCCATCAGCACGACCTACCCCAGGAGGTTTCTCCGTTATCTTTGAAGGACATGAACTCCTAAACCACGTTCAGCACTCATAAGGAAAACAGTTAAAATTATACATCAAAACAAAGTGGGTTTATCGATTAGATATACAGGGTACGGTAAGATGTACAGATACATTTTGGGTAAAAGACGAACAGCCAAGGGAAATAAACGCAACTCACCGATTTAACATAAAAGGTTGTTTTTTTGTACCTTTAAGCCAGTGCTTTATCTTTGTTTTCAGCCCCCCAAATTCTTCCAAATCAAAAATGTAACAGGGCCAACAGATCACTGCCTAGTGGGTGGAAAATACATATAAAAAACAAATAGCTACCTATTCAATCTCATAACCAAACTACTGTACGTCACTACGTTCACGAGGAGAAAGTGAACAAGAAAACGAAACTGAGGATAAGCGCAGGTCTGCCCTTCGTCGAAACCCCTGCTACGGCGGTCTTCATGCCCATGAATATATGGAGTTCAAACAGAGTCAACATTTTCTACAAGGCGTTTGTGCTCCTAAACCCTACTAAGCATGTGCGAGATTCCTGAAGGCGTCCGTTAAAACCATCGGCGAGCTGGCAAAAGGAGGTTCAAATGACAGTCGGGGTTTCGCGCTTTGTGTGCGTTCAGACCCTCTCGAGAGGTTTATTCACGCAGAGGCCTTCGAGTGTTTGGAGTTTAATTAAATTTGTCCTTTCCGCATAAAGTCTGCTGGTACTTTCAGGCTAAACACACACACGCACACGCCCCCAGCGCACGTGCAAACACGGAGGAGTCTTACAGAACAATGCCACTCCAGTACTTTAAATGTGTGCTTTGTATTCCTACAGTGGCCTTCCGTGTAAATACAACGACAGGACGTTATTTTTTTTTTGTGTCCCTTAGGTACTTACGGTCAGTGAAATGCAATTAAACGCGACTCATTTGCACGAAGGTTTGCGCACCCACGACAGTGCATTCAACAGCCGAAATATTATTGGAACGCGTTATTTCATTCGGGCGACGACCTCCTCCATTCGTTTCATTCCCGGTCCTCTTCTCCACTGCAATTTAAAAGTGCAGGCCGCCCAACTGCAGTTCTACGTCGGCTCGCACGCTCTTCGAACTACTGCGGCGTCCCGCCAAAGAAACGAAGCTTCAGCATCGAAATAAAACGTCGTCCAAGTCGTGCCAGCTGGGACATTTGCACTCAAAAAAGCGGGAAACAAACAAACCAGCGCAGCGTGTTGTTAAGGAGGACGACCGGCCACTAAAAAACTGCATGCGTAGCGGCTTCAATTTGGAGACGCGCACCACTTGAAGTGACCTCTGGCAGCGGGAAAAAGTTGCCCATCCTACCTTCTGTTACTTGTTACTCCAGTACTCCTGCCCGGCTGGCACACTCATACAGCTGTCGCACCATTAGTAACTGTTTTCCTTCCCCCCGGGATTTTCTACTCCTCCTGGATCTCCTCCACTTCACTACAGTACTGTACTGTATATGTGTATGTCTCGTTCCCTTCTCCGGAAAAGGAATGACGTGAACTGCACGCCTAAGCGGACCGCCCTCGTCTGCTTATCTGCGCCTCGTGCTGATAGTAACCTTTTGAGCGTCACTCGCACTGGGCCAATCAATCGACGGCAACAGGTTTCCCCGCCCATTCATCGCACCGGTATTGCATTGGGACAAGAAATTAGGGGGCGGGGACTGAGAAACCGCACAGCTAGGACGACTTTATTTGATTCCCCGCGGCTCGCAACTACCAATGAGATAAGGGGAGGAAGGCGAGCGTTTCCGTGCCAGCCTTTCCTGTTAACGAGAGACCCCCGGCGAATGATGGCTTGGTGAGGGCGTGGAAAGGATGTGCAGGTGGGCAAAGCAAATGACTGCAGTGCCAAGAAACTATGGAGGGTCGCGCAATGCAGTCCCACTGAGCTGAAGTTAATCGACAGATCAGGCAAGAAGTGACAGTGCACTCTGTTAAGATAACCAAGCAACGATCGTATTAATTAGATATTAGCTATTTAATGTGTTACTTGGTTATGGTGGTGGATTGATTTATTTGATTTCATAAACAGGAACAACTTGCAATTGCTGGTATTCCTTAGAATGTACACCACAGAACTGGTAGCCATTACTCGAGCTTTACGGTGGATTGCAGAAATCCGGCCAGAAAGAATAATCTATTTAATGTTATCTGAACTTCTTCATGAATAGTAATGTTGATTGGTATGGCGACTTTCACACAATTAAAATGCAACGAAAAGTGCTTCACAAATATGAAAAGATAATAAAAGTAGAATAATAGTAGAGAGACGAATAGTAGACGAATAGTAAAAAGATGTACTTAGAATAAGCCAATAAAATAAGTACAGTAGTTCCATCAGAAAGAAAAAAAAAATTCAATGCTAAATTAAGAAGAAAGTCTTAAACTTGTTTTTGAAGCTCTTAACAGAAGATGCCTGCCGTAAATTGTAATGTGCTCCAAATCTTTGAAGGAGGAGGAGGAAGTTGGGCACATGTGCCTATAGCGGGTTGCCACACCCACCACACGACGAACCACCTGGATTGGGACCCGAGTGCAGAGGGTGACACCCCAGCACCACAATGGAACAGAGTGATGTTTTTTACGGTGGCTGGACTGCCAATCCTGGCACCAACCCCCAAGTTTTCCCTGTAAGCTGGAGGACCTGCTCGAAGCATAAAAATTAACGGCAGCCTCACCACTTTTCTTGTGTTTAACTCAGGGGACACTCAGACGACCAGTGATTGAGGATCATACATTTCTTTATTGTTGAGATCTGGGAGTCCCAAAAGCACACAACATCACGAAATGCCCTCAACGTCAGTCATGAAACACCCATCACATTAAACTATGGTTAACATTAGGGCCCTGTTACACTATGGTTAAGATTAGGGTTGTGGAAGGGTTATCTGACTCAAAAGGTGTTTCGTGGACAGACGCGGTAGACATTTCCTGACCTATGTCATAGGGATTGCAGACTGCAGTTAGACCCTTCTCAAAGCACATGTACCATAAACACTTCCACTAGAGAGGGAAAACTCCATCAAAATACCCTGACTAGAAATCCAAAGGACCGAGACAAACGTTGATAATAGGGTTTATTTTAGCAAACAAAAGGCTGTGCAAGCCCCAAAGCTCCAAAGAGCACAAATAAGATGCCTGAAAATGCAAGGCGAAACACAGTAAAGAAAGACCCAATACAGAATGTAAAAATTGTGGTCAAAAACAGAACAGAGGTTCAAGAATAACAATAAACACAGTCGCAATCTGAAATCTAATGGCAGGGTCAAAAACGGAGCAGAAGTTCAAAAAAATCAATAATCACAGTCCCAAAACGAAATCCAAAGACAAAAGATGAAAAACAAAGCACTGGCTTGGAAATCCAGAAGACACAAGCAAGAGCGATGCCACAGAAACTCACCACAACTCTCCACTCCCGAGTGCATTCAATGAACCAGAAGTCACTTTGGGAGGCCTTTCCTTAAATAGGGTGATGGGCCGTTCCTGGCTGTGATTGGCAGGTGGCCCCGCCCCTTGGGGAGCCACCCACAAAACACAAGGGTTATGCTCCTTTCCCAAGACACACACACACACACACACACACACACACACAGTAAAATGTACAAAGAAACATTAATACAAGTAAATGATACAAAATAAAACAAAACAAATAAACACAACTGTGAACTCCAGCCAGGGGGAAACATGACATTTATGCAACATATTCAGTTAAGGATCCAAGATATTTCACAGTGCTAAACCATTAAGTGCCTTTAAAAATCAGTAATACAATTTTAAATCAATGCTGAACGAAGCTGGGGAAATTACTGAGGACTGGAAAACAGCAACTATTATTCCATCATATAAAACTAGCTAGGCTACCCGTCTGAGATGGGTTGAAATCCAAATTATCATCATGGACCTCAGTGTTACTGTTTGCACTGTCTTTGTTATAGGTCAGTTGGTATGGGATTCAGGAAAGCAGTGTTAATGTATATGATGTGTCATCTGTTGGAATGACATAGCAACTGGACAGACACACAGACAGTTCTCTTTTTTTAAGGTCAGATTTAAGTAACTGTAGGCCAGTTAGCTTAACATGCATCAAAAGAATATTCCATCCCATCCATTATCCAACCTGCTATATCCTAACTACAGGGTCACAGGGCTCTGCTGGAGCCAATCCCAGTCAACACAGGGTGCAAGGCAGGAAATAAACCCCGGGCAGAGCACCAGCCCACCTCAGGGCACACACACAGCTACACACACACCAAGCACACACTAAGGACAATTTAGGATCGCCAATGCACGTAACCAGCATGTCTTTGGACTGTGGGAGGAAACCCACACCGACATGGGGAGAACATGCAAACTCCATGCAGGGAAGACCCGGGAAGCGAACCCAGGTCTCCTAACTGCAAGGCAGCAGCGCTACCACTGTGCCACAGTGCCGCCCAAAACAATATTAATGGAAGAAATAATTTAAAAAAAAATTGTGAAGCACATGTCAAGAACAGCGTTTTAGGGAACAGTCAGCATGGGTTCCAACAGTGAAGGTCGTGGTTTACTAACATGCTGGAATTCTGAGAGGAAGCTGTTAAGATATGAAGTTTTCTCCAAAGCAAAATAGGTGAGGCCTCTAAAATCCAGCCAAGAAGCAGGCCAGGATCTTCACTGGTCTGCCCAGAAGAGGGTCACGTAGGTCAGCCAGACACCAAATACTAACTACTGGCTTCAGTTTGAATAGGCCTAAAAATGGGGGAGCTGGCAAATCAACTAGAAATATCAGAAAAAATAAACTGAAACCCCAAAAAGGAGTCTCTCTGGCTTGACTCTTTGAGGATTTACAAGTGAAAGATTTATTACAAAAAAGGTAAATAAAGAACAAAAGGACTAAGCCAGGCACAAATGAGTTGCCCAAAAAGGCAAACCACAGTAAGCAAGTCCCAGTAAGTTAAACAGAAGGTACGATCTTTAAACAGAGCCCAAGTAATGTAAAATAAAACTCAAAAACACATTCAAGGAGCAGTGATGATAAGGAGGAGCTCCTGTCACTGCCCTTGATGTTTGGCCACAGAGCAGTCCGAGGGTCCGCACCTGTACTGTGTAAAGGAGACCCTTCTCAGCCACGCAGATCTGCCGATGAATGGCGCCTGGTGATGCCACCTCTGCGTGGTGTCACTTCTCAGTCCGGGCTCTTTTCACGTGAAAGGAATTAGTGCAGTGGATCAAGACGGTGACTTTAAAATGAGTTCATCAGGAACGTGCGGAGGGACACCGTTGGAAACTTGTGAAGGGTGAATTTCACACAAACATTAGGAAGAGAACCACAGACACATGGAATGAGTGACCACGTAGTGTGAACATCAATTTGGGTGCCTGACGTGTATTAAAGGAAGTTTAAGAGTCTGAGGATACGTTAGGTGTGAAAATACATACTGCTGTTTGAATGGATGAAGCAATCACTGAAAGTGTGTGTAAAATTAGGAATATAAATATAAAAACAGCATATATATATTGTGGCGGACGACACCTCTTCACTGAGAGGACTGAGGGAGCAAGCCTGGACAGAACATTAACGCTAGATGGTGCCTCGGATTCCTGCAGGGCTTCACGAGAGAAGGAGTTGTCTACAGCCCTGTTGGGATCAGGGGGCACTGCCAGGGGGCACTGCAGCTGCTCTTGAGCCCGTTTGGGCGATCCTTTCACCACACCTGGAAGTGCTGCCAGAAGTAGGTCATCAAGCACCCGGAGCACTTCTCTTTGATTCCAGTTGCTGTGTCTGATTTTAATTTTTGTATTTTAGTTTAGTTTATAATGTGTGTTTTATCTATTGTTCGGTGTCCTTGAGTGTTTAGAAAGGTGCCCACAAATAAATAAAATGTATTATTATTATTATTATAAAAGGAGCCAGCAGACAATACTCAGGGAGCCAGAGTCGGGATGGGAGTGGAGGAGAAAAGAGAAGATAAAGGATTTGTGAATTGTGTGCTGGTGCCATTTGGATTGTGTTGTGCCTGTGGGAAACGCGGAAGGGAGAAGAAAATCAAAATGCCCGTGTGCTTTGAGCTTGTGCCTCTTGCATCTGTCTGTGTCAGGGTTGGCTTTCACAATATACTGTATAAAGGCAAGATACGCCAACACACACACACACACACACACACATATGTATATAACGTGTTGTTTATTTGAATTAAAAGAGCCGTGAATTCAAACTGAAAACAATTCTGTTTGCATGGGATAAACGGGTAATTTAAAAGTAGCCAGATTTGACATAAATGTGTGCAACTCCTTCCTTTTGCTTTTAAATGGTGGGAAGTTCTATTAGTAATCGCTCTTTTATAAAAGAACATCTTGAGACGAGACTGTTGCCAAGAGATTTGTTCAAGTCCCGCCCGCCTCTCAAACCACGCCCTCTCACCTCTCATTGGTGTGAATGCCTTTGACAGACACACTTCCTGCGCTCTCAGCTCTTATACATTTTTACATTTTCCTCACTTTAAGTTCCCAATAAAAGAAGACGTATTCTGTCTAAATCTTATTGAAGAATTTCATCCTGCAGGGTTATCAACAGAAGAAATGAGGACACGGACAATCGTAGGACTGAGAAACGATGAAGTCAAACGAATTAACATGAAAACTGTCAATCGGCTACACAGCAAACTGGTTAAATGTGTATCAGTAGACTCTGCTGAGACAGCTGGTGGTGATGGTGCGGAACATGAAAACATCAACTTACAGTATCATGAAGAATATCTACAACCTTACTCGTGCTGATCGCCAAGGAAAGAGAGGTGGCGGGTTAGCAAACATTTACTCGTGCCGGTTAAAATGTAAAAATATCAGTTTTGGTAAGTTCAAGTCTTTTGAGTATCTCGCCATTGTTATTCAGGGAGATTCTCACGTTCTAGTATTATCCGTGTATAGACCTCCTAAATTCAACGCGTCTTTCTTTGAGGAATTCTCTGACTTGATGTCAATCTTAATTACGAACTATGACACACTCTTAATAGTCGGCGACTTTAATTTTCATGTAGATAATCAATGTGACCAAAAAGTAAAAGAATTTATGAACCTCCTGGACTCTTTTGATTTGAGACAGCTCGTTAATCAGCCTACACATAAAGCAGGTCATACATTAGACTTAGTGATTACTAAAGGACTAAAAGTTGATATAAAGCAGGTCATTGATACGGGTCTTTCAGACCATTTTCTTCTACTTTTTAATATAGAAATAATGATAGAAAACACTCATGAGAAGCATATTGTTAAAAAACGCTTCTTTGACTCATCAGCAGCTTTAAAACTTACAAACATTCTAAGCAATCAGTCCGTTTATAGTGCCAACTATAATAGCGAGGAGAATGTAAATAGTAAGGTGGAAAGATTTAATACTAAAGTGAGGGCTGCTCTTGACTTAGTTGCACCTGAAAAGACAGTTAAAAAATCTTCTAGCATTGTTATACCTTGGAAGACCCAAAGAGTGTCTGATTTAAAGAGAACATGCCGTAGAGCTGAGCGTAAATGGAGGAAAACTAAACTAACTATTGACTATGAGATATTAAAAGTTAAAATAACAGAATACAATAACACAGTCCGTCTTGAGAGGCGCTGCTATTTCTCTAAGATTATAAATAACAATGCTAGTAATCCCAGAGTCTTATTTTCGACAATTGATCATCTGTTAAACCCAGGTAACTCAAAGGAATGCCTCCTAAGTACTTCCAGTAAAACCTGTGAGGCTATCGCTGTATTTTTCAATCAAAAAATTAATGATATTAGAAATAACATAGTATATCTCCCCAACACTAAGGATCCTCCTAAACCCCAGTACTCCATAATAAATAAATTAGAGTCTTTCACTAGGATAGATTTACCTGATTTACATAAAATAATTTCTCAAATGAAACCCTCCACCTGTGCCCTTGACCCAATACCAACAAATTTTTTCAAAGAAGTATCGGGCGTGCTTAGTGATAATGTTCTTGACATAGTAAATTCGTCATTAGATACGGGGGTCTTCCCAGACTGTCTTAAGACTGCGGTAGTTAAACCCCTACTTAAGAAAAATAATCTCGACCCCTCTGCTCTTGAAAATTATAGACCCATCTCTAACCTGCCTTTCTTAAGTAAAATTCTAGAGAAGGCAGTCATTATGCAGTTAAATGAGCACCTCAATAAACCTGCTATTCTTGATAAATTTCAGTCAGGTTTTAGAACAAATCACAGCACAGAAACTGCACTCGTTAAAGTAGTAAATGACTTGCGGGTAAATGCAGACAGAGGCCATTTATCTGTTCTCATCCTCTTAGATCTGAGTGCCGCATTTGACACCATTGATCATAATATTCTTAAGAATCGCCTTAGTCAATGGGTGGGCCTCTCTGGCAGTGTCTTAAACTGGTTTGAATCCTACCTGGCAGGGAGAAAATTCTTTGTTAGTTGTGGTAATTATAACTGAAAGACACATGATATTCTATATGGTGTTCCACAAGGCTCTATCCTGGGTCCGCTGCTCTTCTCAATCTACATGCTTCCATTAGGTCAGATTATCTCGGGACATAACGTGAGCTACCACAGCTATGCTGATGACACACAGCTGTATTTATCAATAGCACCTGATGACCCCAAATCTCTTGATTCACTAACACAATGTCTAACCTGTATCTCAGAATGGATGAATAGTAACTTTCTCAAATTAAATAAAGAAAAAACCGAAATCTTAGTGATTGGCAATAATGGATACAATGAGGCTATTAGAAATAAACTGGATGCATTAGGATTAAAAGTCAAATCGGAGGTAAAAAGCTTAGGGGTAACCGTTGATTGTAATCTGAATTTTAAATCGCATATTAATAAGATCACTAGGACAGCATTTTTTCACCTAAGGAACATAGCAAAAGTTAGACCTCTTATATCATCGAAAGATGCAGAGAAATTAGTTCATGCGTTTGTTTTTAGTCGGCTAGATTACTGTAATGCACTCCTCTCAGGACTACCCAAAAAAGACATCAATCGTTTGCAACTAGTGGAGAATGCAGCTGCTAGAATCCTTACCAGGAAAAGAAAATCCAAACACATTTCTCCAGTTTTGATGTCACTACACTGGTTACCTGTGTCATTCAGAATTGACTTTAAAATTCTGCTTATGGTTTATAAAGCTTTAAATAATCTCGCCCCGTCTTATATATCGGACTGTCTGACACCTTATATTCCAAATCGCAACCTCAGATCCTCAACTGAGTGTCTCCTTAGAATTCCAAGAGCAAAACTTAAAAGAAGTGGTGAGGCGGCCTTCTGCTGTTATGCACCTAAAATCTGGAATAGCCTGCCAGTAGGAATTCGCCAGGCTAATACAGTGGAGCACTTTAAAAAACTACTGAAAACACATTACTGTAACATGGCCTTCTCATAACTTCACTGTAATTTAATCCTGATACTCTGTATATCCAATTCATTATAATAACTATTCATTCAAAATTTGTACTAACCCCTACTCTCTCTTCTGTTTCCTTTTCCGGTGTCCTATTGGTGGTGGCACAAGCCACCACCATCTACCCAAAGCACCATGATGTTCCAACAATGATGGATGGATTAAAAGCCAGAAGTCTGTATGACCATCAGCATCAAGTGACTCCGTGAGAACCCTAACTACAAAGAGGACTATTTCATTTATGTTAGGTAGAATGCCCAGAGGGGACTGGGCGGTCTCGTGGCCTGGAACCCCTACAGATTTTATTTTTTTCTCCAGCCTTCTGGAGTTTTTTTTTGTTTTTTCTGTCCACCCTGGCCATCGGACCTTACTCCTTTTTATGTTAACTAAGGTTGTCTTATTTTAATTTCTTATTTGTCTTTTATTCTTCTTTTCTTCATTATGTAAAGCACTTTGAGCTACTTTTTGTATGAAAATGTGCTATATAAATAAATGTTGTTGTTGTTGTTGTTGTTGTTAACACCGTCAGGTCTTCCACCGGCCGAATTACTGTAGAAAGAAGGACGTGTCGTAATGTTATTACGTAATTTATGTCTGAGTGACGGGCTGTGCAATGGGACACAATTAGTTATATTGAAAATTGGGTGAACAATTCTGACATGGAAAATATTAACAGGCGACAAGAAAGCTAATGGAGTCCATCTAACATGAGACACCAAAGGAGATCTTCATATGCCATTTGTAGTTTCCCATTAGAAGAGCTTTTACAAAAGACAATTAACAAATCACAGGGACAAACATTCAAAAAAGTCGGTTTATTTATTAGAGAGAAAGAAACGAAATTCACTCTCAGGCAGTTATACATGGTGTTGTCACAATGAGAGTTCAAACACGGAATCACAATTTAATGTGATTTTGACAAAAATGTTATTAAAAAAATAGTTTTTACTGAAGTTTTATAGTGAAAGTGGAAATTTAAAAAGTATTTAAGTGTTCATTTCAAAGCCAAACAGAACGAATACCTCTAACGCAACATGAAACCTAATTTACTTTCAAATTATTATGTTTTATTATTTTTAACTTTGGTGAATTACTCACTGAAATGTCAAATAGTTAGTTCTATTATGCATATGTCAAAGTTACAATCTGTTTAAATTGGACATCCGCTTCCTCATACGTGAGCGGCAGATTTGCGAAGTGGTTGGCGAGCAAAGCGAGGAGGAGGCAGAGCCCCCTAGTATTAAAATAAAAAGAAGACCAATTCTCTAAAAAAGCAAGGATGCTGAACGTTGTTGAATACGTGTGTGTGGAAGAACATCAGCTCAGTTTGTGTGCGTCTGCTGAGGGTTTGCATTCTGCTCTGTGAACTTGAACTCCCATCACTAGGAGAGTCAATGTAGTTGTTAAACAGTCAGAGATACACTGGGCTTTGTGTGGATTCAGACCAGCTAGAACATTCAAACACTCTGGACGAGGACAGGCCATTCAGCCCAACAAAGCTCGCCAGTCCAATCCACTTATTTCTTCCAAAATAACATCAAGTTGAGTCTTGAAAGTCCCTCAAGTCTTACTGTCTACCACACTACTTGGTCGCTTATTCCAAGTGTCTATCATTCTTTGTGTAAAGTAAAACTTCCTAATGTTGGTGTGAAATTTACCCCTAAGTTTCTACGTAACTGTGTCCCTCATTTTAAAGTCACCGTCTCAATCCACTGGAATAATTCCCCTCATCATTTTAAACACTTCACTCAGGTCTTCTCTTCATCTTCTTTTCATTAAACTGTAAAGGCTCAGCTCTTTTAATCTTTCCTCATCACTCATCCCCTGTAGCCTCCCAGTAATCAGCCCAGTCGCTCTTCTCTGGACCTTCTCTTGTGCTGCTATGTCCTTTTTGTGGCCTGAAGACCCAAACTGCACCCAGGACTCCAAATGAGGCCTCACCAGTGTGTTATAAAGCCTGAGCAGAACTTCCTGGCACTTATACTCCACACGTCAAGGCGCTATATAACCTGACATTCTGTTAGCTCTCTTAATGGCTTCTCAACACTGACGGGAAGTTGATAGCTTCGAGTTATTCTCTCTGAGTTGGAAACCAATCTCTAGGCACTTATTAAGCATGTCAAAGCTCTAAAATATGTACACAGGTGGCCATTAGAGGCACGTGAAGGTGACAAGGATCTGTTTGCATAATTTGGAGTTTAAGGACAGGACGTCGCTGATAAGACAACTGATTTGCACTGATAAATCGCTCCTGCAATCAAACTCTGATTCTTAGCCCAATGAGAGAAGTCGCAAAAGCAAATGCAACGTTCAAACAAATTGTAGAAAAAAACTCAATCTAAATCCGTTAAGTAGTCCTCTCGTTGTCTAGCTTAGCGGACGTAAGGCTCATGCAGGAGAGAGGAGGGCTCCACGTCCTGCTGCGTATAAATCGGACAGACAGACAGACGTTGGATTTTATATATATATATATATATACAGTAATCCCTCGCTATATCGCACTTCGTCTTTCGCGGCTTCACTCCATCGTGGATTTTAAATGTAAGCATATGTGAATATATATCGCGGATTTTTCACTGCTTCGCGGATGTCTGCGGTCTACAGTACATGTGCTTCCTCAGTTGATTTGCCCATTTGAATTCAAACAAGGGACGCTATTGGCAGATGGCTGAGAAGCTACCCAATCAGAGCACACAGTTAAGTTCCTGTGTGCTGTGGATTGGCTCAGCGACGGAGTGCTGCATTAACCAGGAAGTGTAATCTCACTCATTCAGCATTAACATGCCCCTGCTACGGCTTCACAAGCGCCAACAGAAGATGCAAATGATTGCAGAAAAGGTAAAAGTTTTGGATATGTTGAAGGAAGGGAACAGCTACACCGCTGCAGGACACCATTACAGCATCAATGAGTCCACGATTCTTTTTATTTAAAAAGGAGGAAAAGCATATAAGATCTACGGCCGCAGTGTCCTTTAACCAGGGCGCGAAACGAGTTCCAAGTGGACGTGATAAGCCAGTAGTCTGGATGGGATCTGCTTTAGGGATTTGGATTGAAGAAGAACAACGGCGGTGCTACACAGTCGCCTGAAGAGGCTCCTTTACAAGAGCTGTAACGCTCTCCTTTGTTGTGCAGTAAAATTAAACTCATCGTTATCAGACAAGTCGTCGTGTCATTGTTGGTGAGTAACATAATTAATTATTTACGTACAGTACTTATTACATGTACATAGTTTAGTGTCACTGTACACACATTTTACTGTATACAATTTTTCTTGCATTGTACGTATTTATTGCTGGTGGCCTGTCTGTCGTAACGGCTGTAACATATGTGATATCGGAGACGCTCGATATCTTTAAAATAATATTTAGGTTTTACTGTATATAAACTGTGTTTACATACATAATTTCAATGAATCTTACCTAATATCTAAGAGAATACAAAGGGTTTATGCTGTATAATTGTGTGGGAGAGTTTATAAGGGCTTAAAATATATAAAAATAACCTTATGAACATATGCTTTCTACTTCGCGGATCTTCACCTTTTGCGGGGGGTTCTGGAACGCAACCTCCGCGATGGAGGAGGGATTACTGTATTATATATATATAGAGAGAGACAGATTGGTGTTTCTAGCTCATAACGACACCTCTTAAGTGTTAACTCTGACATCTTCAGTGCTTACAATACTTTTGTAGTACGCAGAGATTACCAATTTTAAGAATACATTTTCCTATAGACGCACCCCACATGTCGTATTACTTGAAGCAGTCTGAGCAGGAGAATTAGTATGGACAGGTGGCATGGTGGCACAGGGAGTGGCACCGCTGCCCTGCTATAAGTAGGTCAAGTTTGCCCGCTCTCCCCTTTTTGTTAAACACAGCGCCAGAGAACACGTCTGCGCTTATTGTGAACCCAGTAAGGATTAGTAGGACGACTAGAACAAGATGTTAGCTTCATGCAGCTAGTAGGTAATGGCAGGTTGTGCTTATTGTTAAGGGAATATTTTGGAGGTTTTAATGCCTTAAGGTGGGACTGCATTAAGAATTGTGTTTAGCTAATAGCTCCGCTGCCCCAGCTTCACCTCCAGATTCTTCCTCAAGTCTGTCGACGTTTCTGCTCCACGCCTTGGTGGAGATGTCCCATGATGAGCAGCTCTAAAGGGTGGTGTGGGTGCCAGCGAGTTGCTCTGTTTGCTGAATTACCGACTTGTAGGCAATCAAACACTCAGCGAGCGGACCAATGCTGTGGCCTCGATTCAAACCGGGGGGCTGCCCTCTCGTACCACCTCTCTCTCAGTCCTGCCATCTTCAAGGTGTCCCGACTGGGTGAAAGCCCCAGCCGTCTGCCACAGCAGCTGAGAATTACAAACACACACAAAGAGCGAGCGTGATGTGCACAGGCTCACGCTGCACTGCGGCCCCCTTCACTCTTTACACTACGCACTCAATAAAGAAATATCAACGACTGCACATAAAGAGTGTTAACGTACAACGTCCAGAAACGCCTTGAAATGGCGGTGCCACACCTTCAGACCACCCACAGCCCCCTTTCCCAGTCTTCCGAGTTCACCACTGACACCCCCCCAAACCCCCCCACCACCATTCAATAGCCTTTTCCCTTCTGCACTGACAAAGCCGAGTTCACCTGATGGTTTCCGGCCAGCCGGGTATTTCCTCGAATGCCCCTCTCCCTCTGGCACTGCCCTCTCTTCTTTATGACTCGCATTGGGCCCCCAAGTGAGGCGCTCCTTGCAAAGAAGGACCCCTTGAGAGTGAAGAATGTATTATTATAAAAAACAAAAAACAAAGAAGGTACAAACAGACGCTGACAGCAAATCCACCTGACAACCGTTACAACCTGCCATGGCAAAGCAAACCAAGATGTGCCAGGCCAGGCCACGCAGTGCCAAGTGTTCAGTTCTGATTCCACAAAATGACAAAGCGGTGAGGCCTCCAAAAGAGCCATAAGGTAAACCTCAGGAAAAGAGGCGGCTTCAGAAGGAAGGTCAGGCTGTAAAACTCAAAAGAGCAGCAAACAGACGAGAGGGTCAGTGGGCTTTGTGCTCTCAGGACCAAGTCGGCCGAAGTCTTCTCTAACATCTCAGTCGTTATTTACGACTCTCACAAGTTCACAGTTCAGTACACAATGACAGCATTTGAGGGTCACCAGCCCATCGTCCTCTCAGAGCAGGCTGAAGTTTCAAGTTTGGTGGTTTTTACCTCAAGGAACGGACACACAGACAGACACCCATCATTTTCGGTATCAGGGGACCCTAAAACATCGAGATCCGTCGAAAACCAGAGATCGATATTTTGGACGAATCTAAAGCTTTCGCTCCTCCCCCACAGACAATAGGTTATGATGGGGGGGCACAAAGCAAAAAATGACAGTTCTGACAGGAGAAGAAAGACAAGTCCAGAAATAATCTTTATGAAAGAGGAAGAGGAGCAAAACACCTAAAGGGGCTTCAATGAGCACACAAGACAATCCTGGCAAACAAAGCACAACCCACACGGAGCCACAAGAAGTCGGACCCTCAATCCCCAGGGCACAGCCCAACACCATGACACACTCCACCATAACACACTCCAAGACCCCAGCCTGCCGCGATCGGGTTGGGGGCGGTCCCTTCACAGGGATGGACCCCGCCTCTTGGGGACCCACCCACCAATTACAAGGAAGATCTCACACAGATGCAGAGACACACTGCACAATAACTAAAGGGAACAGACAAGAGATCATTAAGAAATGAGCCCAATAATATTAGTAATATATACAGTAGATATACAGTATAAGCCAGCGGGGGACCCTAACGTGTTCGGCCCGCCAGGCGGCTCGGTTCTGGTGCTGTTGTTTGGCGTCTTCACGTCTTCTACACTGATGGTGGCGCAGGACTCTCATCTGCTCGCTGACTGACCTCATAAAGCTAATCTGTGATGTGGTCCTCCAGTCCCCGAGGGGCTCATAAATCTGTACCTGTCCCCAAAGGTCAGAATATCTTTGTTGAAAGTACCGAGATGTGAATCAAAAATCACAAAGGGCTGAAATGTCAAAGAAGGGTGAAAACCTGAAAGGGCGTCCTGTCCGCCAGCTCAGACAACGAGGTGCCCTGATGGTGGACCTTCTGACCCTGTGACTCTGCGCCTGACAACCAGCAAAGCTGCAAAAGCAACGGTGACTCCCGTTAAAAACACTAGCGCTGAAGATAATTACAAATCAACACTCCCAGCTAGGAGTTTTCTAACCTGCTTAATCCAGTCCAGGGTCGTAGGGGGTGCCATGCAAGAACAAACCCTGGATGGGCACCAGTCCATCACTGGGCGAGCACACAAACACACGCAGGCGCCAGTTTAGCGTCGCCAGTCCGCCTAACCTGCATGTCTTTGGACCTGAAGGACACCCACACAGACGCAGGGAGGTGACCCCGGGATGAGGAGGCCACTGTGTCTGCTAGAATATCACATGAAATCCAAACTCGGGTGTAGGAATAGAAGTCCTGGGCTATGAAGATCCCAGCAGAGCGTTAAACAAGCAAAAACCACAAAGAAAACGCATAAAAAAAGAATAAAGAGACAAATCCAACAAAAGTGAAAACCAAACCGCGGCCCTTTTGGAGCTCATAAAGCCAACTTACACCTCAGGAGCGGCCGCTGCAGTGAAGCTGCTTGTGGGACTTTCAGTAATGGCAGCGGGTTGCTTCCTTCTTTGGAGTAACCTGCTGAACTCGTTTTCGAAGGCGTTGCGTGCCGACAATTACCTCGAATATCAGAAGTTATAACTGACTGACAACTCATAGCCGCAAAGAAGAACGCGAGCAGAGTCCATGATGTCTGCGCAGGCCTTGTAGCTCCACTCCTGAGCCTCACGTGGCGTCCCAAAGCACGGAATGCCAGGCAGTGTCCACTAGAGGGGGATACTGCCACCAAACCCCGGCTAGTAGGAAGGGCAGGCAGTGAATCTTTAGAAAATAAAACATTTATTCTTCACAGAAATGTACTCCACTCACAATGAAGCAAATGGAGTAAAGGCAGTCCAAGTCAAACAAAGAGACAGTGCAGGATCCAAACAGAGAGGCTGAAAAACAAAACTGCAGGAAGGTCAAAATTCCAAAATATACAAAAGGCTCAGCACAGCAGAACACAAATAAGTCACCAACTCCTGAGCGCATTCAAGAGAACCACCAGGGCGCTGGGAGGACCCCTGGATTTATAGGCTGGAGGGCAGTGACTGGCACTGATTGGCAGCTGGCCCCGCCTCTTAAGGCACCACCCACAAAACACATGGAACAGAACAAAGGGAGCTTCTACACGGCACAGAGACAAGGCCATCAGCTGAGGGGGGAACCCTGGGGGTGACATGACATGATTCTAGCCCCCCACGCACACACTCACAAGGCCTGTGCCACTGCTCTGCTCTTCATCGTGGGCACAGCACAATGGTAGCCCTTCAGATCGGAAAACAGTTGGTGCTGAGGCAGGGCGAAGTGGGTGACGTGAAGTCAAAGGGCAGAACTGTCATTGTCACGAAGAAGATGGCTGGCAAATGGCTTTGCCACTTCCCTATGCTGAATGCCACAAATGCCCAAGCTGTTAGCACCAACTCTTTGTTTTGTAGCATTTTGTATTCTTTGTGACTTCTGATAGATAGACATGAAAGGCACTATATAATATATAAATAGGTAGGTGAAAGGCACTATATAATATATAAATAGGTAGGTGAAAGGCACTATATAATATATAAATAGGTAGGTGAAAGGCACTATATAACAGATAGACAGAACATTATGTGTCCCCAAAGGTAAATTTGTCTTCATACAGGAGCTCAGTAAGTAAACCAATTAAGTCCATCAGAATGACTAACATAAAGGAGACCTTCAGACGTGGCAGTGCCAGTTCCAGTGAGGCGTCACGCCAGCATATTGCTGTTGGCTTTACGTGAGCCCCAGTATCATTTCTTGCCACTTTTTTTTGTCACTTGTCACTTGTTCCTTTTTCCTGTAATTTCGTATTCTCGGCTCTGAGGTGTAACCTGACCAGTCCTCCCCTCCATATTTCCCTTGTTTGCCTCGGCTCTTTGTCCAGCCATTAGCTGGCGAGTTTAACTTTTCTTGTTCCTCCCTGGGGCGGCACGGTGGCGCAGTGGTAGAGCTGCTGCCTCGCAGTTAGGAGAACCAGGTTCGCTTCCCAGATCCTCCCTGCGTGGAGTTTGCATGTTCTCCCCGTGTCTGCTCCGGTTTCCTCCCACAGTCCAAAGACATGCAGGTTAGGTGGATTGGCAATTCTAAATTGGCCCTAGTGTGTGTGTGTGTGTGTGCCCTGCGGTGGGTTGGCACCCTGCCCGGGATTGGTTCCTGCCTTGTGCCCTGTGTTGGCTCCAGCAGACCCCCGTGACCCTGTGTTCGGATTCAGCGGGTTAGAAAATGGATGGATGGATGGATGTTCCTCCCTGTTCTTTGTTGCTCCTCCTGACCGTTTTTGTTCTTCCATTCTGGTTTGAAATGTTGTTTTTGTGATTTACTTGGATTCTCTTTAGCTGGCTCTCTTCTCTTAGTATTCTTTACTTTGACTGCCTTTGCTCTTTTGGTGTTTTAGTTTCTCGGTTCTGAAGGCACGTCGTCTCTGATCCCTCACACGCCACTCGGTCGTCGCTGACTTCAAAACCGTCACACATCTGTCATGGATATCATGACCTGGGCTCCCTGACACCTCGGTTTCCCTTTGACAGTCAACGCCGTTCACCGCTACATCCACAGACACAAGTTCAGGTCTTAGCATGCAAAGCAGCAGCCGCACATCAACGCCGTCCAGAAGCGCTGCTGACGATGACTTCTCTGGACTCGCTCTCATCTGACATGGAAAGAGGTCCAGTGGAATTGTGTCTGGTGATCAGACGAGTCAACTTTTCAAACAGTTTTTGGGAAGAGAAAAAAAAAAGGAAAGGGGACCATCCAAGCAGTTGATGGTGTCAAGTCCAAAAGCCATTGTCTGTCATGGTGGCATCCTGTGACTGTGCTACGTTTCTTTAGTCTGCTGCCAGTGTTTGCTAATTGATATCGCATGGCCGTGTGCTTGATGTGAGGCACCTGTTAACAATGAAACACCTGAACTCGGTCATTTGGAGGGGCCTCCTCATACATTTGGCCATATTGTGTATCTGCAAAGCCACAGCAGCTTGAAATCTGTGCAGTCTGAGGACAGCAGCTCTATGACTGATGCTAAATCCTAAGCACACCAGCCCCTGAGCTTAATGTCCACCCTATAACTGCCCTAACGATGCAGCTTTGTAAATTGACGTTTTTTGTCAAGAACTCGAGCAGCTCGGCCGTAGAGGTGAGAAAAGAGAACGGGATTGTGACCCGAGCATGCGCAGTAACCGCAGGCAGCATAGCGCTGGGCGCCGAGGAGGAGAGGCGGGCCAGCGACGGGCCAGTCCACGCCAAGGTGAGTCCACGCAGCCGTGAAGGAAAAGAAGAGAGCATAATCACATCGCGCATGCGCCTCCCAAGCTGCTCGAGGAACTCGAAACTTACCTGCTGTAAGCCTCGCCCATTTCCCCCGTAACCACACCCCATTAGGTATCGAAAGTGAGACGAAGGAGAGAGAGTGACGGCAGAAAGACACGCCCCTTTTCTAAGACCGCCCCCTGAACTTCGTATTTTCTTTGTAGGCTGAACGGAGGCGTGGAGAGCGTCGTCACACCTGAACTTACGCGAGTGGCACGTGTCAGACGGGACGACCCAGGCAGCCGCTGTCACCTCACACTTGGTCACGTGCCATGGCTTGTAGAGGACCCGGGCTGCTCCTGTCCCCATTATGGTCGCTTAGTTCATCCAGTGTTGTCGTGTCCTGCTGCCTTGAAATGATCGCGAACTGCAAAACCGCGAGGCTGAGCAGAGGGACGGCCAGAGATCACTGACCGGCGCGGACGACCAGGACAGACTAGTTAAGTGGTGTGATCCATTCAGGCGGTCCTACTGTTTTAACATCCTCTGCCCCTCAAAATCCAACACACGTCCTGTCCAGGGTGCGGCCCCCAGCTTAGACCCTGAAATGGACGTGGGAAGGTGCGTGTGTGTGTGATCAGAGGTGAAGAGAACACGGAGGCGATGTTAGGTAGAAACACACTTGTGTTAAAAATAACGGAGAAAATGAAGCCCAGTAAACCAAAAGACTTTGGACTTCAGTCCCCGAGGTTGCGGGTTCAAATCCCGATACTCTGTGACCAAGATTAGGACACTTCACCTACCTGTGCCCCAATGGGGGAAATGAACAAAAATCTCAAATATTTTACGTCGGGGTGCATAAATGTAAAGAGAGTTCGTTTGTGGTTGATGTTGTCATAGAGCGGGGGTCCTGGAGGGCTGCAGTGGCTCCAGCCAGTGTCCTAATTAGAACTCAGTCCCTGCTGATAATGATACCGTAGTTGGTGTGTAACTCTATGCCTTTTAGTGCTTTTATTCATTAAAGACAAATCTTAGTAACTTTGTGGATCAGAGCTCCTCAATTGCAGGTCTGCTATGGCTGCAGGTTTTCTCTTTAACCAATTTCTTAATTAGAACTCTTTTATTTAGTACTAAAGCAATACGTTTCTTGCGCTTAATTTTAGTTCTCTTGCCTTTGCCATTCAGAACCCTTAATTGTCTATTTTAGCAGCTGCATTTAAGTTTTAATTGCTGCCTGTTTTCTTCATCAGACATTAGTTAATAATGAGATGCAGATAACCAATAAACCAGCAACTCTCCAGCTCACGTGCTTACCATGAAGTAGCTGTGATCAAAAATGCATGAGAGGAGAACAGAAAGGACCATTAAGTTTAAATCTATTCCGGTCCACAAAACACATGGATAGTGTTCTCACAGAAGGAAACTCTGCAGTGCAATTAAATTTGCTCTTAAATGAATGCAATCATTAACATGCTAAACAGTTCAATACCAAGTTTCATTATCAGCATGGACTGCTTTCTAATTAGGAAAGTAATTGGAATAAAAACCTGCAGCCACTGCGACCCTCCAGGACTGTCATAGAAGGAGCTAAAATGAGTGACAGCTTAAGAAACACGCAGTGGGGCGGAGCTGAGCCGAAAGTCCTTAAAGGGGGGGAGAGAGAGCGCTGAAATGAGTTGAGCCCTGTTGTAATACTGCGGTGAATAAATACAGAAAGTGAGTGAGTGTCGCAACCTGGTGGTGAGATCATTGCAAATGGCGTGTATATTTGTGCTTGACATAGCTATCTAGGTATGCCGAAATTGTCGCGTCCCAGTTTATGTTCAATGTAAATAGGAACCTTTCACGGGAGAGCGCGTGTTGCAGGCTCCTGGCAGGACACATTTGTGTGAGCTCACTTCCTGTCTGCCGCTCACGCGCATTTGGCTTGTTTGGCGGAGGCGCGTTAATGTTTTGTTTTCGAGTACATTTAATACACGATCGTTCGTCGTTTGCTTCTCTTCTTTTCTGAGGAAATTTGAAGCTACGAGCGCCTCAAGCAGGTACGCAGGGGCCTCATTTCAGTTCGATGTCTTTTGGTTTGTGTGTAACTGCGTTTATCGCTTGTTCAGAGCACAGTGACACTTGTTTTTGTTTAGTGCTTAGAAACGTTGTTAATGTCCGCTTGCAGTTTCCTTTTTTTATTAAAGCACCTTGACTTGTTTGAGAGGACGTTCGAGGACAGGAGCCGCACATCAGTGCAGTTTTACTATCCAGACGCCGCTGGCGTAGTGGAAGGTCACATAAAGGGAGAGGCGTCCGCCAGAAGCGCTAATGGACACGTGCAGAAGCCGTCAGTTTCTGGAGTCCTTCGCTGTGACAAAGCCAGGAACCTTTGAGGTGTCGCCGAAATGATGAAGATGATGATGATGAAATGCGCGGATCGGAGAAGTTGAGCTTACCTGTCGGGGGTCCTCGGCACAGTCCGGTGCTTCATTAGTTTACTGGCCACGCCGACTATTAAAGGCCGCTAGTTGAGTCCATTTGAAAATCCTCGCTTATTGTCCGTTTGACTCTCTTCGCTCGTTATAAGCGGAATTGACAAAAACGAACTCGGTCTATTAAAGTAAGTGATTGGCTGAATAAAGTATACATGTAGCCCATAGTGTGAACCTGCATTAAGTACAATATACGATTTTCTAAGAAAGGCCAAAGCACTTTTTTGTTTTAAACTTGAATCTTCAGTCCCGCAGTTCGCCTCTTAAAACACTCGCGTCAGTCCCTTGAAAAATGTCATTAATCTCTCAATTTCTGAATCAGTTTTCGGCATCAATGTTGGTAAACTGCCTTCTGGTGAATCCAATGTGCCAGCGACGTCTTGTCATCTTTTTGAAGCAACGCGTTTGTGATTTCATTTTCATTAATAATTCCGCTGGTAAACAATTCGTTATCCACGTGTGTGTTAGTCGTTTTAATTTACATTATTAATTTCAATATTATTTTGGCAAACCCGTGTAGATAAACAGCAATTCGTTCTTCAAAAATCTCAGCTGTTGATTTCCTGAAGCGATTCTGTACGGTAAGTCGTCACGTTGTTCCTGGCAGTAGATGATAAATGAATTGTATATTGAAATTTATTCTGCTCGTCCACGATGTGGTCACGTGTTGTTCGTAATAACCGTGCAAATGTACATTTGAATAGCTGGTATATCTTTCAATAAATTGTTTTCATTATAACTGAGTTTGACTGTACTGTAGTTGATCTCTTGTCCCGCGTCTGCCGTTGTCACCTCTCCTTTATATTGTCACATGTCTGAGCCTCCATCTGTCGAGTGTGCCCCCCTAAAGCCTGTCGAGGCCCCCTTCACCCCTCTGCCCACTTTGATGGCGGTGCTTTACTCCTCCCCGTGTGTCTCGCACACCGAAGCCACTGTGGCCAATCAGATTGCAGAGAGTGAGCACACAGATCTCCATGTTTTATCATATCGTAGGTACAGTATGGAGGTTCGGTGAATTGGCCCTCGTCTGTGTGTTACCTTGGCAGTGGACTGGCATCCAGTCCAGGTATTGGTCCTGCCTTGTGACTGGCTTCCCTGTAATCCTGCTAAGGGTTTCAGAAACTGGATAGGTGGACACTGCAAGTGTGTGTGTGTGTGTTGTAAAGGAAACCCAACAAGCAGGTAGAAGTGGGAGACCTGAAGGAAGCCCAGTTTAAGGTCCAGAGGTTGAAATGGACCAAAGGGGCCACTTGTTGGAATTCTGATGATGTTTGCCAATTTTAAACAAAATTAGACTTCCTGTACTGGAGCTCCACTCTCCTTGGAAGGTACCTGAGATGAATGCCAGCTTCTAGTAAGGTGGTGACTTATCCATCCTGAGAAGTGGAAGAAGTGAGGCCTGTGGTGTTGGGGTCAGAAGTGAAGTCCAGTCCTCCACTCGAGGGATGGTAACAAGTGCACAACACTTTAAGGACCCCTTTCTACTTCGTGCACACATCATGGTGGCCACATGTTCCCAGCGTTTGTTTGACACGTCCTTGGAAATTAATGTGACGTGTATGTGAGTTGCAGTATCAGCAAAAAGTCAGGGGTGAGGGGGGGGGCAGTGTGATCAAGTCGGAATGTGACGTCCGAGTCTTCACGTGACAGAAAGCCGCCACTATGTGGACCGATGTGCCTGCTGCTGTGATGTTTGATGTGGTGACATCCAAATGCCTTTGTGGATCTTTTCTAGTCCCCAACGTAATGACACAATAATCTTAAGTCTCACATCACATCTTCTGTGCCATAAATGTACAGCACAGAGATACACATGAAGGACACGGTGAAAAGGCGTGTGATTAAAGTGGAAATGTCAGCTTTCGTCTCTAAATGTCCACCTTGACCTCGTGGTTTGTCATTAAAGTTGACCGTCGTAACGTCCTCGTAAAGCCAACCCAGTTGTTAATCGCTCCGAGCTCCTGGGCCTTCTTCCTGAGCTGACAGCCGCCATCACCACACCGCACACATTAAACTTGTGATATTCCAGCGCTCTGCACATTTACAATCCTTGGGTTTCTTTCTACTTGACCTTCTCACCTTCATGATGAAATGCATTGAAGTACAGATGTGACATTCTGCAGATAAGTCCTTGACTTCATTTAAATAATAATGACACACGTGGAGGTGACACGGTGGCGGGGCGCTGGTGCTGCCTCATGGTATGTTCCTGCCTGGAGTGTGCATGTTTTCCTGGTTGGTTTCCACAGTGGGCTCCAGTTTCCAGCCAATGACATGAAGGTTTGGGATTTGGTGACACTAAAATGACGCCAGTGTACCTGTGAGTGCTTGTGTTCACTTGGCGATGAGCTGATGCCCCGTCCAGGGATTGTTTCTGCCTCGCGCCCCAGTGATTGATGGATAGAATCCTTACACATCCATCCTTTTCAGAGATCCTGTGGCAAGGTGTCCTCAGAACTTGATGGACGTTTCCAGCACTTCACAACACGGCGAGGCCAAATGTTTTCTCACCGTGATGATCTCTCGCACTGCCGCCTGATTTATGTAAAGTACGCGCGTGAGTATAAAGCGCACACCGCCTGCAGCAGTAGCGTCCGCTGGAGCTCACGTCGCGTCACGTGAACTATAAACCCGGTGTTAGTCGCCCACCTGTTTCCTTCACCAGCGTCCGTGAAGCCACCCGTGGCTCAAATTCAGAGGTCCTGGAGGACCGCCGTGTCTGCAGCTGTTCATTCTCACCCTTTTCTTAACGAGTGACTGGTTTGTGATGCTAATCCGCTTCTTTTGAAGTCCTTTTAATTGATTGGCCCTTGAAGACTCCGCCCCTTTAGTTGTTTCTTTTACTTCATTAGCAGCCAAAGTCTAATGAGATAGAAGATGAGCCCAAACAGCTGGAGAAGAAAGAAAGGTGAAGGTCTCAGGAATGGCCATCTGCTCAGGTCTTAGAAAAGTGGAAATGAACAACGTTGGAAACGTCTGCACCACGAGAGCAGAACCAGGCCACGGAATTAAAGAACGAGTTTCATTAACGACTGGATGGCGTCTGAGGCCCTCACTTAGGTGGTCTTCTCTCGACTCCCTCACTTCACATTTCATTTCTGTTTGGGTGCCGTTCAGGGAAAGAAATGAAGCAAATCCAAGGAAGAAATCTTAAAAAGAGCAACGCCATTAAAATGAATTCACAAGAAGAAGTTAAGTAGCAAGACGAACAGGACACTCGCTAACAAAAGAACAAAAGGGTGAGGATGAAAACCTGCAGGAGCGGAGTTGGTGACCCCTGGCGTGAAGTATAACCTGGAATACCAGACTCCATGAAGCCACCCGTGGCTCCTCGGCCCGCTTAGTGGTCTCTGACATCAGCTGGGAGGACGTTGGTTGGTTGGTTTGTTTGGTTTTCCTGGTCCTCCGTGCTGCGAGATGTTGGTGTGGCGTCCTGCAGGCCCAGGTGGGTCTAAATGGCATTCAGGTCCAGGCTTTGTCTTGGGGGAGCCCCCTTTTGTATTATTCATGTGTAGCCTTTGTCTGAATGTCCCAAATCTCCCAGACTCCCCACTTTATAGCTGCTCTCCTACATTTATAACCTCAGGCGGTTGTTAGGTGTAGTAAAAGACGAGGAGGAGTTTAGTTACACTTTAAATAATAATAATAATAATGTATGATTGAGAATAGTCCTAAATAATGACGAGTGGATACTGGTGACCATACCACCTGATGATAACATGCTGAGGTGTACTTTCAGACTTGTTAGTTACTTAATGTCTGGAGTCAAGGCCTCACTGATGTTCATGTTTCTTCACGGCAGGCCGCATGCCAGTCTCAATATGGCCGCTGAGCTGTGCTCTTCATTGTGTTGTCCTTGTCACTTCATGGTGGCTGAGCTGCTCCTTCATCAGTTTGGTGAGAGACACAGAGAGTGTGAGGTAAGCCAGCACATTCCTAGATGTTCTCTCCATCTCCTCGAGCCAATGGGGCGTCACGGTACTTAAAGGCTTCTGATACAAGCCAGTCCCAGACCAATGGGGGGCACAGAACCAAACCACATGTTAAGGTGAAGTTTGCCAGTTGGGCAGCCTGGCTTTGTGTGGGCCATTTGCCCAACTTGTTTCAGGCTCTTCCCCCAAATCCTGTCGTAAAGAGACTTGGTCCTTTTCTTAAACCATTGCTGTTCTTCTCACTAACCTAACACTAATATTCCATTTGCTTTGCCTAAGTTACAAATAAAGACATATAAATATTTATCAACTTCCATGTAAAATGTCCCATCACAACAGCCTTCTCTTCCCAGCCATTCCTTGGTGGACCTCCAGGGGTGTCCTGTGACAAAGTCCACTTTTAGTTGAGCTTCACTCCTAAGATGGTGAGCTGCTGAGGCCTTGACTAGCACATCACAAGGGGCCACTCAGCCCACCAAAGTACCTTCAGGTCCCTCAAGTCTGCCCCACTACTTGCTCACGTACTCCACGTGTCTGTGCAGTCAGCGCAGGGTGGCATCTTCACCACCGTGGTTTACAGTTACTGTCGGGGTTCAAATGCTATCTTGGGTCATTGGTGTCCCTTTAAGTGCAGAGCAGCTCAGCCACCGTAGGTCAGGGTGACACAAAGCCAGAGCACAGGGGACCGGCTGGCACACCCACACAGGGCCATTAAGCCTGAAGCTGGCAAAGTCCACAAAGAAAATTGACAAGATGCAGAACTTGAACCGGGGGTCTGAGTGGCAGCAGCAGCCCACTCCACTGAGCACATCGGGAGCCTCACCGAGTGAGGTGGGTATGGTGTGGCACAGAACTGTGATACCCACTGCAGGCCAGCCAGCTGTACAGTTTGATTTGATTTTATCAAACAAGAAGAGAAGAGGGTGAAGTCTGCAGATGTGCTTCAGGTAAATCGGGCACCATGGCATGTAATGTAAAGTCGCTATATAAAGGGATTGGCAAAGACCCCAGCACTGCAACCACTGCCAGGTGATGTGGATCACATTGGTGTTGACCCCGTCCGCCAGCAAATGTGCCTACAATGGGCACATGAGTGCCACATCTGGACCACGGAGCAGTGGAATGAGGTGGCATGGTCTAATGAATCTCGTTTTCTTTTAGATGGTGTGTTTGTGTCATTTCCTTATGGGGGACACGGCAGCAGGGTGCATCATGGGAAGAAGGCAAGCTGGCAGAGGGAGTGTGAGGCTTTAGGCTAAACCTTGGGTCCTGGCGTTCATGCAGAGGTTACTTTGGTGTAGACCATGTGCCGTACAGCAGTTCATGGCAATGGCACTCCCTGGTGGCACAAACGGCTCGGGAAAGGTTTGAGGAAGGTGACAAAGAGTTCAGGACCTCCAAATTCCTCAGACCCCCATCTGACAAGTCCAAGCCATGGAGGGCCCACCGCAGAGCTCACAAGACTTGAAGGATCTGCTGCCAACATCTTGGTGCCAGAGACCACAGGGCACCTTCAGGGGTCTGGTGGAGTTCATGACGCGAGGCAGGCAAAGGTGTTCTGTAAAGTCGAGTTTAAATGGACAGGTAAAGGCGCTATATAGAAAAGCACTGGCTTAAATAATAGATGAAGTCTAAGTGATGGCACACAGAGACCACCAGATAAGAGACCACCAGATGTAAAGGGCACCATCTCACGTACGAGTTAAAGACACACACTGCACCCTGTAACCGGTGAGGGCACCGCAGTCCATCAGATGAGAGCTGAAACTTCAACCCTGAGTGGAAAAGTCGAGGCACCATAGAAAACAACGGGTAAAGGTGGCATATGAAATGATGGCACAGACCAGAATACAGGCACGTAAAGACAGCATTACATAAACACCAAGGTGCCTGCAGTGCCACAGCCTCTTGAAGGGCCTGCTGCCAGTCAGTGTGGCACCTTACCTGAGGTGCCCCCCAAAGGCTGTGCTGCCTCAGATGATGTTTGTCTGCTTGGCATTCCAGCATGTGCCAGGGGGCCTCACTCTTTGTTTCCAGTGGATTCCTCCAGTCACGGACCCCCTGGCCCACCCTGCTGTTTTTCTTCATTGGGCTGAGTGCCAGCACTTGGGCCTGACCAGACGTTAAGGCAGTGACAGGGACCCTCATGGGCACCACGTGCCAGCTTCTGTGTGTGGAGATGAATGAGCAGCCCCAGGAGGCTCCTACGTCAGGCCCACATGATGGTTTTGTGAGAGATGTCATGACTCCTCTCGGCTCGTCACAAGTGCCCGTCGTTAAAGCTGCGTGGTCTGCTGCGGTTCACAGCCCAGTCCCATCAGGCCATGTGGCATACGCCCAAAGGCATGGCTGGCAAAAGACACATCAGCTGACTCTGACAAACCCTCTAACAGCTCAATGACGAGCCCCCCGTGTTCTGTAACGCAAGCAGCCTGAAGGCCCCTGACTGGACAGGGTTGTGGGGGCGGTGACAGGATGGCAGTGATGGTGGGCACCTCAAGCTCACAAGCCAAACCACACACAGGTGAGATGAACCTGAACAAGGGAGCCCCCCTCCACTGAGAGGACAGAGCCAGACCTAGGTGCCACATTACAGCATAAGCTAGTTGGTCACCATACTGCCAGTCGGGCACACATGATGACACGGGGCTGCTGTGCTCCCACTGCCCGACTTAGACAGTTTCTGCCCGACTTTCCGTCGTCTTTCCATGCAGTAATCAGCACTTTCATCGTTTCTCGTGTCATTTATTGAGAATTCACTTTACTTGTCATTTTCCAGAGACACACAGAGGGGCTTGGGGTCCGCCGTCTGTCCTGCTCCCCTTGAGCAACTGCAGGTTGAGGGTCTCGTTTACGGGTTTTCTTGAACCGGCGACATTCCAGTCAGCAGCCAGAGAGGCTCCAGCTCTGCAAGACGCTCCTCGGTGGACCACTCAGCATCAGGGGGACATCCAGTGCCACCAGGTGGCAATGAGGGTTGATCAAGGGGGTCACAGCAGGTGGCCTGCAAGTTGTCCAGGGATTTTCAGAAATGTCCACACTGCTGTATTGGCAGCACAAATGAGAACCCCAAAGGCCCTGCCAGCTCCAGCAACCCAGTGGGCAAAGTGCAGTGTGCCAGTCCTCCATGTGGGCTGCATGTCAACCCCCGCCCCCCATTCATGACTCAGAAGGTGGTCTTTTTTATCTCAGAGACATTAGGGCTGACTGCTGCCACCTCTTATCAGCTGTGGAGTCCTAAACGTGACTTCATATTTAATAGACGATGGGCACCCACCACCGCTGTCGACTCCCATGAGCCCCTCAGGATTCTTGAGGATAAAAGCTGGGCCAGTGGGGTAGGCCGAGGATTGTGGTCCCCCTAAAGTTGGAACGCACACTCTGAACCCCTTGGTTAAAGATGAGGACCCCCACCCCATCCCACTATGCCAATCCAAAGCCACCGTCGCCAACCTCCACCCAATGTTGAGGAGCCATGGCGGCCAAGACAGCCCAACAACCTCCAGAGCCTCCGGGCAAATCTCATTCACCCCTGCAGAGCTGGCACCGAGGAGTGGACCCCAGTGAGGTCACCTGCACTCCACCCTTGCTATAAACTGGCCAGCCATGAGCCACACCCGAGCTGCCATCACTGTGCCCTGCTTGGCCCTTTGGTAGCCATCAGCTGACCAGCTGGAAAGAACACCTTCTTCAGCCTGATGGCTCCCTTTACCACAGGGGTCCCCCACCAGGTGTCCCATGGGGGGCTTTAGGAGCTCTTTGTGGACAAGGAGAGAAAGTTTGGGTCTCATCGCCAGCAGTAAGTCAGACTTGGGCCTGGTGGGTGTGGGACTGTGGCAGGGCTGCCATCTGTCACCAGTCTGTCCATCATTTTTATGGACAGAACTCCTAGGTGCACTCATGAGTCCACTTCAGGGACGTGGTCATCACCACTCTGCTCGATACACAAGAGGTGGTCCTGCTGGGGTGGTCTGCAGCCGATTGGGGGAGCGGCCAGGATGAGGTCCTGCCAATCAGTCAGAAAAGGAGGTGAAGTATCTCGGGGTCCTGTTCTCGAGCGAGGGGCAGATCTGAGCAGCGGCCGCAGTCACGTGGGTGCAAAAGGCAAAGCTCTCCATCGACCTGCCAACCGTCGTTCCTCTCCTCACCGGTGGTCCTAAGCTGTGGCTGGCAGATGAAAGAACGACATCACAGAGACAAGCGGTGGAAATGAGCTTCCTTCACTCCGCGTTGGAGATTCGGGAGGAGCTCAAAGTCCGCTGGGTGGCATTTTGGGTGAAAAGTCTGTGGAGCAGACCTGGGACACACTGGACGGGAACAGCTCGGTATCCCCCTGCAGAAGGTGGGGGACGTCAGGGAATCTTTGTTTAGACCGCGGCCCCCATGACGGGGAGCCACCTCAGCTCAATGGGTGACTCGAGTCCAACAGAGGGGCGCCTGGAGTTCATCTGCTGCTCATTTCGGTTTTGTACTTAAGCTCGGTGTCGTTTGTTTCTCTCATTTTCAGTACTCACTTTGTGATATTTGATCGATTATCGGTCGCCAGGACACGCCATCGGCTTCGCTAGGGGCACAGACAGGAAGTGACATCACAGAGCGTGTCCGCAGTTAAAGCTCGTCATCAGTTGTCCAAGGAGTTAAAACTTGCTAAAGAGGGACCCCTGATTAGGGGGCTCGTCACAATGAACTTTACATTCTGGCTGTGACACTCGTTTCTTGTGGTCTCCTGCTTCCTGAGTCCGGCTGTGTTTGGGCCTCATTTCCGATTTTGGGCACACCACATCTTGGTGCCCGTCGCCCCAGCAGATACGGTGCCATGCAGGCTCACCAACGCGCTTGTCTGTGGTTGGCTGGACCCTGAGCTGCAGCCCCTCCTGCCACTCGTCGGCTCCGATGATTAAACTCCTGCACCACCTGTTGGAACGGAATGAGGAGCTCACGTCTACAGCTGCTGTCTGCAGGTCCCTGGAGGGTTTGCTCATTTTATTGACCCACAAAACGAAACAAAGGTGACAAACAAAGCTGGGGTCCGATAGCAAAAAAGGCAAACAAGCGAGACTCAAACGTCAGAGTCGGAAAAACTCGGCCAGGGAGTTTAACAGAAATACACAGAAAAAAATCTACAACATCGGACGTGGCTTTAAATGGCGATGTGCCACGAACAATGGATTGTTATGTCAAACCGGTGGGGGCCAAGCCAGCATGAAAGATGGAATAAAAACAGCAAAGCTCGTGAACTATACGGTCAATACGTGACATCTGCACGGGGTTTATACGTCTCGATTGTACAAGAAAGAACTTGGAGTGCTGGGAGACGAGATCATCAAGTCAACACGCTCCTCGCACTGGCGTCGATGGTCTTGTCAGACGCACTCATGTCCTGCGCTCTCCGCCCTTAAAATGAGGAAAACGTAAAACTGGCTCAAGTCGTTTGTGACGAGTCCTCTGTTTGGTCCTTTAAAGAAGCGTTTCTGGACTGGACTGTTAGACATACATCCATTTCTGGACAATAATTCTATACAGTACATCCAGAAAGTATTCCCAGCACATCACTTTTTCCACATTTTGTTATGTTAAAGCCTTATTCCAAAATGGATTCAATTAATTTTTTTCCTCAGAATTCTACACACAACACCCCATAATGACAACGTGAAAAAAGTTTACTTGAGGTTTTTGCAAATTTATTAAAAATAAAAAAACTGAGAAATCCCATGTCCATAAGTATTCACAGCCTTTGCTCAATACTTTGTCGATGCCCCTTTGGCAGCAATTCCAGCCTCAAGTCTTTTTGAATATGATGCCACAAGCTTGGCACACCTATCCTTGGCCAGTTTGGCCCATTCCTCTTTGCAGCACCTCTCAAGCTCCATCAGGTTGGATGGGAAGCGTCGGTGCACAGCCATTTTAAGATCTCTCCAGAGATGTTCAATCGGATTCAAGTCTGGGCCACTCAAGGACATTCACAGAGTTGTCCTGAAGCCACTCCTTTGATATCTTGGCTGTGTGCTTAGGGTCGTTGTCCTGCTGAAAGATGAACCGTCGCCCCAGTCTGAGGTCAAGAGCGCTCTGGAGCAGGTTTTCATCCAGGATGTCTCTGTACATTGCTGCAGTCATCTTTCCCTTTATCCTGACTAGTCTCTCAGTTCCCACAGCATGATGCTGCCACCACCATGCTTCACTGTAGGGATGGTATTGGCCTGATGATGAGCGGTGCCTGGTTTCCTCCAAACGTGACGCCTGGCATTCACACCAAAGAGTTCAATCTTTGTCTCATCAGACCAGAGAATTTTCTTTCTCATGGTCTGAGAGTCCTTCAGGTGCCTTTTGGCAAACTCCAGGCGGGCTGCCATGTGCCTTTTACTAAGGAGTGGCTTCTGTCTGGCCACTCTACCATACAGGCCTGATTGGTGGATTGCTGCAGAGATGGTTGTCCTTCTGGAAGGTTCTCCTCTCTCCACAGAGGAGCTCTGACAGAGTGACCATCGGGTTCTTGGTCACCTCCCTGACTAAGGCCCTTCTCCCCCAATCGTTCAGTTTAGATGGCCAGCCAGCTCTAAGAAGAGTCCTGGTGGTTTCGAACTTCTTCCACTTACAGATGATGGAGGCCACTGTGCTCATTGGGACCTTCTAAGCAGCAGAAATATTTCTGTAACCTTCCCCAGATTTGTGCCTCGAGACAATCCTGCCTCTGAGGTCTACAGACAATTCCTGTGACTTCATGCTTGGTTTGTGCTCTGACATGAACTGTCAACTGTGGGACCTTCTATAGACAGGTGTGTGCCTTTCCAAATCAGGTCCAGTCAACTGAATTGACCACAGGTGGACTCCAATGAAGCTGCAGAAACATCTCAATGATGATCAGGGGAAACAGGAGGCACCTGAGCTCAATTTGGAGCTTCATGGCAAAGGCTGTGAATACTTATGGACATGGGATTTCTCAGTTTTTTTATTTTTAATAAATTTGTAAAAACCTCAAGTAAACTTTTTTCACGTTGTCATTATGGGGTGTTGTGTGTAGAATTCTGAGGAAAAAAATGAATTGAATCCATTTTGGAATAAGGCTGTAACATAACAAAATGTGGAAAAAGTGATGAAGCGCTGGGAATACTTTCTGGATGCACTGTAGATTCTAGAGGGACACGTCAACAACTAAGTGAAGGAGAAAAGGCAGCACGTCGAGAGGAGGCTCAAAAGCGTTGGAGAGGAAAGAATTCAAAAAAGAACAAAAATAATCAAAGAGCAAATTCAGAAAATAAGGAAAGTAACAATCAGCGCGGACCGAGTGGAAATGAAAACCCCGCAGGTCAAAGTGGAGGTGGAAATAAAAGACAAAGAGTAGAAGACAAAGAAGAACATCGTAAAGAATTCAAAAACGTTGGCGCAGTAAACATCAGAGCAGGTCAAAGATTAGGAAAGTATGAAAATTCAAAAGTCTCAAAAAACTGACCGTGAAGATCACATGAGCGCTAACAAACGGAAATAACACAACAGCGACAAGAAATCGAATATATGGGTGAGAGGACAGAAGTACGGAGATGTTGTAAGGCTTTAACGTTTAAGTCGGAGACTTGCAGATCATCTGAGTTGTGGTGCCTCCCAATGAAGACGCGTATCTGCCAGATATAAGCAATTTGTTATTTGGCGTCTGTTTTTACTGAAGAAGTTTAAAATGAAATCCTAACAGAACGAAATCGTATAACTCAACGTGAAACCTAATTTACTGTTTTTCACTCTGGTTGACTACTCGCTGTAATGTCAAATAGTTACTTCTATTATGCGTATGTAACAATTCCCCGTACCCAGGGGTTGTTGGAGCCCCCCAGTATTTTATACAGTAAAGGTACGCTGGTACAACACATGAGACGTGATGGACGCCCTCCGCCACTCGACACAGAAGGACGATGGCAGACTTTCTGATTGTCACCTCCACGTCAAACACAAACGACGCCTCAACTCCCACAGACACTTTTTGGCATTCGGGTCGGCCGTCCACATCGTTGGAGTCACTCGAGTGCAGATCTCGTCTCCTTCAGGCTTTGCTGACCGCCTCTCTCATTTTGTCTTTCCAAGTGAAATCCGCACTCCATTTAGAACAACTCCTTCATGCAAACAGAGGAGAACAAGGAGTTATTGTTAAAAAAATCAAAGTCCCAAGACACGCGATTTGGCTTCCAAGACTTGTTCAGTATGTGGACTTGACTAAAAATGGCGTCCAGCAACATCACAGCTTTTTAAAAGTCTAAAACAGACTCCACTGCCATTGTGAAACTGCACAGCAGCAAAGCAAACGGCGCCATCTGGTGGATTTGGAACTCCACGACATTTGAACTTTGCCCTCTGATAGCGGAAATGAAAAGCCGTCACACCGCTGGGGAGGCCCAGGTGCAGACCACCCCGGGGGTCTCTGTGTATGAGCTGACCTTGGCACTCTTTGGGATTTCTTGAAGGCCACTACAAAGCCATCGAGGCCGGGCGGCCGCACACAAACACCACTTAAACGACAGGCCCACTCAAATGTCCAAATGTGGTCCTGCATGGTGCCCCCCTAGCTAAAATTACACTGAAAACATGGCACTGAAGGCTGTAATCGATGCCATGTGGCACTTTATGATCCCAGAGCCAAGTAAAGAGCCACACTCACTCCTCACTCGCCCGGCCAATCCTGGGCAAATCCTTCAATAAGCGAGTGAAAAGTCAATGAAGTACCAACTGTCCTTGGCCTGGCACACACAAGACATTGAGAAGCAGGTCAGTCACACAAGTCACACACCAACGTTCCTCATACCCAGCGACTCTGTGACGCTCAAGTGCTTTTGGTTGTACCCCCAGGCCACAGCAGTCACTCTGAGGTGACACATCCAAAGGCTGAAACGAGAGGGCATTGAAGCGAGGGTGGCAGGAGAACACGAGGGCACAGACGCATACAAAGTCCCAGGGACAAAACTGCATTTTCTCTCCATGTTACTAGTGTTAATAAAAGCTTCTTTTATCTTTACAAAGTGCAAATTTAGTTTATATTAAACATTTAATCAGTTTTTAAAAAAAGGGTCAATGAATCGACTCCTCAAAAAAAACAGTTTAAAAAAAAAAAAAAAAAAAAAATCCTCCGCCCCCCCCCCCCCCCCCCCCATGACAGTCAGTCACTCGGCTTTTCCACACACACACACACACACACACACACAGAGTCCGTACCCGCGTGTGTGTGCGTGTGTGTGGGCGCGTATGATAAAACAGAAGTAAACACACATCTACCTACCTACGTCATGCCAGGATACTATTAAACCACCCCAGTGTTCACCCTGTCCGTCCAGCCGGCCGTCCGTCTCCATGACATCCACTTCTTGCTCCCAAATTCCGAGGGATACAGTACTTTTTTTTTTTTTTCCCAGAAACGTGCCTTTGTGGATAAAATACAACGGTGTTTAAGTTCGACAGTCCGAGTCCCGCAGTCCCGCATGCATCAGGAGCAGGTAGCAAGCTGCACAAACCACCGCCAGTCCCCACCAGTCAGCGTCGTCAGGCTGCCGGTCAGTCCAAGCACTTCCTGTGGTCCACCTCTCCAACGGCGCCCCTCCCTCCCCACCCACTCTCCGTCCTGTCCAGTTTTTCCAGTGTGTGGTCCTTTTTTTTTTTTTTTTCCAAGTTTGTGATTCTCGAGTTTCACTGCAGTTTCGTTCCCAGCTTTCGTTGTCTGTTTCTGGAGACAAACAAGAGAAAATCAAATTAGCGTTTCACGTACTTCACGCGCGCCAAATATTCAGGCCTTGGGCTGCTTGTGGCAGCCATGCCAGGCTCCGTCACGTCACACCACACCACACCCCACTTTTAGAAACGACTGGTCCAGAACCGGCTGGTGCCTACATGTACAGCGCCGTCACAAAGTCTCCGGACCCTTCACTTTTACACGTTTTTATGTTGGGCCTCGTGCAAAAATCCTTTCAATTCAATCTTATGCTCCTCAGTCAGCACTCGGTGCTCCAGAGTTTCGCATTTCTTACAAATTATAAAACAGAGAAACATGCCAGTGACACGCGTGTTCAGAGCCCCGACTCAGCCTGGTGTCTTCCTTGGTCTGGCATGACGGGCTTCACACTCCTGGACTGGGGGATTTTCTGCCATTCTACTCTGCAGATCCCCTCAAGTTCTGTCAGGTGACGTGGAGACCACCAGTGGACGGCTCTCTTCAGGTCTCTCCCTACAAGGTTTTTTTTTTTGGGAGTTTATCTTCTTAGAGAGTCGAGGCTGGGGGGGGCTGTCAAGAGGGAGGCTCATTGCGGCCCTCCTTGTGTGATTTTGGGCTACACAAAGATAAATTGTATTGTAAGTGGGGGATTGTGCAACGTCCTCACATAGAAAAGTTGTCATCTTTCACTGCTGTCAGGCGTATTGTAGAACATGAAGTTATTCTATCTGGGCGCTGACCCACTTCATATGAGCTGTAGGTCTACCGTCTAGAAAACAATCAGCTCCGTATGTTACAAACAATCTTGAACAAAATAAGTCCATGTAATCAATAATATTCTTAAGTATACAATAATGCCATGTAGTTTGTAAAAAGTCAGGGTTTGAATAATTCTTAGCATTCCCATGTGTGTGTGTGTGTGTGTGTGTGCCAGAGCAGCCACTGGCACTCCAGCCATACCCATCTGATAGAATGGACTGATTAAAGCCAAACGCAGGTTTTAGGATAAAATCACAAAGTAAACCCTGAGACTCCGTTAGAAAAGCCATCAGACTGACGTGTAGAGCCGAGAAAAACAAAATTACCCAGCAATCTCCACATCAGCCTCTGCGTGGGGCCGCCCTGCTGGTCACGGTGGGTTAAGCTACCCGTTTGTTTGTCTGCTTCAGTGCGCTCTAATAGTTGACTTACTGTAAAGTACTCTTTAAAATGTGTGGGCCTACTTTTATTCTTTCAGATTGTGGGCTCAGATCTGACTGCTGTCCCTTCACTGTGGATGTAAATGTCTGCCATGCTATAAAACTAACAATTAGCTCTGAAGTTCAAACCACTCCATACTTTGAAAGACAACCTCCAGTTAGAAAGAAGACCTTCTTACCTCGCTTCTGCCCGTGTTACGGTGTATTCAAACCACAGGATGTTCGGAATAAGGCTTGTGTCCCGGATAAGAAAGAACTCTGAAATTGGCCTAAGGGGAACAAAAAGCACATTGACATTTGTGACAATCCACTGTACGGGGCTACAGTGCTGCGCGACACCCACCCTGCTGTACAAAACGTTACAATTCACTTCTAAAATCTTTAGCTAAACCCCAACTCACATTAAAGGCATTTCAAATAAAAGACACAAACAATGCCACAGTAATATATGTTAACAAAAGTTAATGAACACGTCAACTGCAAAGATTTTCTGATCCGTATGCCAAACTAGAAGTGAATTCTAATTATTATTAATTTATTTTTTTAAGTGAAGATACACTGAGAGTTTTGTTCAATAACAAAATGAAATTTAATTTGTATATTACAGTAACTCTGAGATTTCACAATGGCATCAGGAAAACGTTTAAGTGTTGTCATTGTGGCAGTCAACGTGCTAAAAAATAAATTAAACAAAAGTCCTTTTGATTTCATGTGTGCAAAAATCTGTGGCACCTCCTTGAGTGAACATCTCCTGTGCCTGCCAGCTGGGTGAAGTGTGAGGGGTGTCTGGTGTGAACTGCCCGCCCGCCCCAGCACCTCAGTTGGATTTCAGTCAGGGCTTTGACTTTGCTAATCCAAGACATAAATCTTCTTTCTCCTGAGCCATTGCTTGGTAGATTTACTTTGATTTGTTGTCATGTTGGAAAATCACACGAGCTTCCTGACCAACATGAAGTCGGGCCTTTTGAAAACTGGAGGACAATTGCAAGATTCGGGAGCCTTTCCATAATGATGGCGGGTACTTCTAACATGTTAAGGGGACAAGGATCCTGTTTGGGTCATTTGTCAAGACATGCCATAGATTACTGCCAAAGCTTGAGAGACGATTTTTAATAAAGCTGGTAGTAATGGAGGGGACATTAAGACGTCCACTGTGGTAGCTGGGCAGGACTCCGCTCTCCTCAGTCACAAAAGAGCGGACCTCCAAGATGAGTGCTTGTGTGGACACCTCAACTCACCACTCTCTTCTGCTACAGACAGACTACAAGTCGGTGCACTTCACGCCTCTCGACATTCATACTTGCTGCTTAGTGTGTTGGTAATTTTACTGAATGTTAATAAGCACCCGGGTGTTATCCCTTAAAATGAGGAATTTTAATTAATTGGGTCTACAATATCTCATCTACATGTATAAAGATCATCTGGGGAAAAATACTCAGAATCGCAGGAATTCTTGGTTATGTCAATCAGTGCGTTTACACACACACACACACACACACACACACACACACACACAATCAGGTTAAGGTGGATAACCCGGTTAAGACAGAAACCTGCTTTCTTACAATCTGCATTTACACACACCAGTAATCTGGAGTTCTCCTTTGTCACAATGTTCCAACGTCATTAGAGAAGAGTTAAGTGCCATCGTCAGCCACTGAGAATGTAAAATGAAGCCTGACGTCTGGGATCATTTGCTTGTGTTTGGTTTGGTCCCATTGACACTCATTACTACCTTACCACTACGTCTGCTTCTTGCCTCACACCCAGTGCTGCTGGATTAACTAACGCAGGTATTTTTACTTCAGTAAGATGTGCACTAAGTTACTCATTACTTTAAAAAGTAATCAGACTCTGTATCGCTCGCTACGTTTAACGTGTTACCCTACTGCTCTCGAGATTGTGCTGCCGTGTTCAGCACTGTACCTTCAGCTCAACACCACACGGGACACTGCAGTCACCAGAATATTTGCCTCTGGGAATGCATTTTGTGGACATTTTGACGAGTGGCTGCTGAACGCGCATGCAAAACAAATACGTGTGCAGGCAACAGAGAGCAATGGACATGTGCAGACGACAAAATCCTTAACGGTAACCTGGCCAAGGGTTTACATGGCCACATAATCGGGTCATTGACACAGAAATCTACCTCTGCCATTAATCAGGCTTCTCAGAGGCCAATAACCTGATTTCTCTAACTGGGATGTCGACATGCATGGCATTTTAGAAATCCGTTTTTTTTGAATAATCAGGTTATTGAAGCACATGTAAAAGGACTAACGGAGAGTTTTAATCCTGATCTGTACATTTAAAAGAATGGCATGTACATAAAAAAGCTGGACTACTGCAACTCTCTGCTGTCTGGATTTTCACTAAAGGCAACACGACCACTTCAACTGATCCAGAATGCAGCTGCAAGACTCGTTTTTGATATTCCCAAATTCTCGCACACTACACCTCTGCTGCGGAACCTGCACTGGCTCCCTGTGGCTGCCCGCATCAGGTTCAAAACCCTAACACTTGCCTTTAAGGCCAAAACTGGAGCTGCACCACCTTACATATCAGCACTGGTCAAGCAGCGTGTCACTTCTCGCTGTCTCAGAACATCAAGCACTGCACGTCTCGAACCACCCTTACTTAAAAGAAGAGGACGACATGCATCAAGACTCTTTGCAGTGTTGGCTCCTCAGTGGTGGAACGAACTTCCTCTTGCTGTACGAACAGCGGAGACCCTCACTGTCTTCAAACGTCGCCTGAAGACACACTTCTTTCAACAGCACTTGGACTAAAGTCCCCGTACTTTTTTTTCTACCCTTTTTTTCAAAAAAAAAAAAAAAAAAAATTTTGTACTAACTTACTATTTTCTTCTAGCAGGTTTTTGTATACAACTTGGTCAGCGGTAACTTGTTTAATGACAGTAGATTTAATCCTAGCCTTAAAGACTGAAGAACAGTCGTAGACTACTAAGCACTGTTGTAAGTCGCTCTGGATAAGAGCGTCTGCTAAATGATGTAAATGTAAATGTAAACACACCACAGGTGATTTAATTGAATTCCTTAGGGCATTCAGGGATGTCACATTACACGACTTTTCCAGCTATTCACTCACATAATGCAGTATTAGTGAGTTGGAGGGAGTCATGGAGCAGCCCTGTGATCGTTAACTCATGCAGTCAGGTATCCCTAGCGGCTCAGTCCCGTTAACGTCCACCTCACCTCAACAAGCCATAGAGGCGGCTCTGTGTGCCTGACAGTTGAGAACTAATGAGCAGCCACCCAAAAGTGAAACACATTTAATGCAGCAAAGAAGAATAAAGATCTGGGTGTTATGGACCTGAAAAAACAGAACACTCATCTGTCTGATGTCTTGTGTTTTATGTAATACAACAGAATGGAAAAGGACAAATACAAAAGGGCCAAGATGATTATGGCTCAACTTGCCATAACTGTAAAGCCCTCATACAGCAACCAGCGCCATAAGGCATCCTGTTGTTGGCGGTCAGAATGCAACAAGCTTGTGATACTTTGGAATTGTGAAACTGTTATGGAAAGTCGCCACCGAGTCGTGTAATTTGACATCCCAAGTGACTGTAGTTGGGTAAACTGACCTGCTCAGGTGATGAGATCAGCAACCACAGCTGTCAAGTGTGAAGCTCCAAGTCAGAAAACAGTGCTGCCTGCAATCCCAAAGACGTGAGGCAATGTTGAGCTTTCATCCAAGTCAGTAATGTAAAATTTAAAAAAATAATCACTTGGGTCAGGAGGACTGGAGCAGCGTCCGCAGTTACTCGATTTACTGGTCAGTTTAGTTCTCACCCTCAGCTATGGTCACTAGATTGTAGATACAAACAGTGGAAATGAGTTTCCTTTGCAGGGTGTCGGGGCTCAGCCTTAGAGACAGGGTGAGAAGTGCAGACATTTGGGAGAAGCTTACAGTGAGTATAGTAAAGAACCCCCCCCCCCCCCTTTGACATATTCCCATTTTTTTTGCTTTACTGCCTTAACACACAAACTAATATTTTTTCCAGCTTTACTTACTCAATGCCATCTCTAACATCCAAGTGAAAGAAATCACAGCTACAGTTCAGAAGAATTTAAAAAAAATCAAAACCAGGACCTACTGAGATTAATAAAGGACCCCCCCCTCCAGACTCAGTCAGGTGTCAGTGCCCCCCATTCCCATTGCAGTTACTGGCTGTGCTCAGTTGTAATGAGTGTGATTAGTGAAGCTGTTCCTGGTCCATTCATTCCCTTGCTTGGCAGTGCCACTGGCAGCACACAACTGACAATGGGTGGCAAGACACTTTCAGGAGACCTCAGGGACAGAGTTGTGGACGGACATAAGGTAGGAGATGGAGACTAAAACATCTCAAAGGCTTTATCAACCTCAAGGAGCTCAGTGAAGTCCATCATAAAGAAGTGTTTGGTACGACTAGGACCCTCCAAACTGGATGGAAGAGCAAGAAGGAAACTGGTAAGAGAGGCCACCGAGAGGCCAATGGCCACTTTGAAGGAGTTACAGGATTTGATGGCATAGAGTGGTCATTAATGGTGTGCATGTGACAACAATTTGACAAGCGCTCCATCAGTGTGGCTCGTTCAGGAGGGTTGCACTTCTCAAGAAAGGCCACATTAAGGTTTGAGCTTTCCCAGAATGCACCTTGAAGATTCTGATGCCAAGTAGAATAAAGGTCTTATGGTCAGAGGAGACCAAAATCGAAACTATTTGGCCTCGACACCAAACAGTACGGCAATGCAGCTCACCATCCACAACACACCATACTGACAGTAAAGCCATGGAGGTGGCAGCATTCTGTTGTGGGGGGCCTGGGGCTCTCGTTAGGGGGAGAAGGAAAAATGGATGGGGCAAAATACCATTAAATTCTTGAGGAAAACCTGCTACCCTCTGGCAGAAAGTTTACGTCGCAACACGACAACAACCCGAAGCACACAGCACAATGGAGCAGACGGTGGCTGAAGGAGAAGAAAGTGAATGTCCTGGTGTGGCCAGTCAGAGCCCAGACCTCAATCTGTGGAAAGATCTGAAGATAGCAGACCACCAACACTCACCATGTAATATGAAGGAACTTGAACAGTTAAACTGGAAAAAAGGGGGGGGGGGGGGATATTGAGTGGGCTCAATCTAGGTGTGCAAAGCTGATAGAGAAGAATCAACAGACTCAGGGCTGTCATTAAAGCAAAAGGGGGGTCAGCAAAATGACACTGACATGGGGGGGTCCTTTATTCATCTCAGTCGGTCTTGTGTTGGATTTTTTTTATAATTCTTCTGAACTGTAGCTGTGATTTCTTTCACTTGGATGTTTTAGGTTGCATTGAGTAAATAAAGCTGGAAAGAAATATTAGTGTGTGTGTTTACACTTAAGACTGTACAGCATAAAAAATGGGAATATTTCGAAGGGGGGGGATTCTTTTCTATACCCACTGTAAAGCAGAGCTGAAGGGAGCCGACTAGGATGCCTCATTGACACCTCTCAGGAGAGGAGACCTCAGATCAGACCCCAGACACACGAGCGCTCCCACAGCACCAACAAGCATCCATTAAAAGCAGGTGGCCTTGAGATGGCAGGGTCAGATCTTCTTTGTTGATTTTTTCTTTTTATTTAAAATTGTGTAAGTTTCAAATAATTCACACTTTTTGATTTCATCCACTTTCACCTGAAAGATTTTTTTCAGAAAGTTGTGGTCAAGGTGGCACACAGGGCTTAAAGGAAGACTTCACCCAAAAGTGACATTTTGTTTAAGTGGCACTTACTAATGTGCTTTGTGGTGACAGCAGAGAAAACGTTCAATCTCATGTTTTCATGCGGAAGGGAGTCTTGGCCAAGGAGAGGTGGATCTTCAGATCAAAACGCACAGCATTGTGGGAATGACGTCTTTCCCACTGATATTCAATGCAAGGTTTTTGGAAAGTAACTTCATATTTTACCAAACGATACACACATTTTGTACATTTTAATGGTGACATGAGTTATGTAAGAATTTGTAATTTTTTTCCATGGATGTGTTGACATTGTTTCTTGCTGGACACAGCTGCGTCACCATTAACTATTAATTATGTCACACAGTTTCTCTCCAATCCCCCCCCCCCCCCCCCCCCCCCCTCCTCCCGCTTCTGCATGAAAACAGATTACATTTATTTTCTTGGCAATCACTGCAAAGCACATGGGGTGTGTAAGATTTAAATAAAGTATCCTGAGTGGATTCATCTTTTAAATTGTTCTTGGTGTTAACTGAAAGTGATTTCATATTTGTACAATGTTTGAAATATTACGTTTTGAAAAGGGAACTTTTGGGATCACATTTCAATTGTATCACGTAAAGCAGAAGTCTCATGAAGTGATGACTCTAATAAGAGTTGTGTGCCATTGCAGGTAACTACTGTGTGTTACTCACCATGCTGCAATCTTCGGGAACAGAGGAGTTAATACCTCCTGTGTGATGATGAACCAGACAACCGCCATGATGCTGCCTGCTACTCCTCCATATATAACCTGACGCCAGGAATGGTACAATAGATAAACTCTTCAAGACAAAATAAAAGGAGAAGAGAAAGCAGTCAGTAAATCGTGTACAAACACACACAACTTACCACAGAACTGAAGTCTAAACCTCTGTGTCCTTATAAATCATTTTCTGACACTTTATATTTAGGCCCAGGTTGGCGGCGGTGGCTGGATGATGTTGTCGTTTTCTTTCTGTTTGGTTTAACAGCACAGGTTGCGGACAGTGCTGAAGTTTCACAACAACAGCCTGTATGTTACTGCAATGCTAGAGCCACACAGGTTTAATAATTGAAATGTCGCCCTGTCTTTCTGAATTACTTGTAAAAGGTAGCTGCCGTGTAGCTTCAGCCTCACAATTTATTTGAGAAATTCCAGTGTGGCTTCACACCAGTCACAGTACAGAAACAGCGCCAGGCCGAGTGCTAAGTGACATCCTAATATCCTCTAAAAGCGCACAGTAATTATGTTGTTGGATTTCAGTGCACCATTTGACACCACTGACCATTCTGTTCAACTACATACGCTAGAAAATGATATTTGGCTCTTGGGCACACGACCTTTGCACGGTTTAGATCACATTTACCAAATTAGCCTGTACAGAAGGTAAATATGGTGTCCCACAGGGGCCACTGGGAACTCTTATTAGAAAACCCCACATTCATTTTCACTCGTACTGTATGCGGACAAAGCCTGGCTAGATCTTCTTTAAAATAAATAACGTCTGCGTGGGTTTCCTCCCACAGTCCAAAGACATGCAGGTTAGGTGCATTGGCGATCCTAAATTGTCCCCAGTGTGTGTGTCCTGCAGTGGGCTGGCGCCCTGCCCGGGGTTTGTTTCCTGCCTTGCGCCCTGTGGTGGCTGGGATTGGCTCCAGCAGACCCCTGTGACCCTGTGTTAGGGTATAGAAGCTTGGACGATGACTGACTGACTGACTGACATTTCTCGGATAGTGACCTTAAATAAACGTGTCAGTGAGTTAAAGTAGCTAATCTGGGTAATAACTACTTGTCTTTGAATACAGAAATGTCATTTATTAAGATGACAGATGCAGGCCACAGCAATACAATATTCTATCAGTTTTCCCACTGAATCGGGACACAGCAATTCATATTATAAAACGATCTAAAACTTGTTTTTTCCTGCTCAAAATATCAAAAAATTAAGATAATTTCTGAAAATTGAATTCCTGTATTTATTTCTAATCAGCTGTGGTGGGCTGGCGCCCTGCCCGGGGTTTGTTTCCTGCCTTGCACCCTGTGTTGGCTGGGATTGGCTCCAGCAGACCCTGTGACCCTGTAGTTAGGGTTGGATAATGGATGGATGGATGGATTTCTAATCAGATCAACAGCAGCAGTTAATTATTTGTTGGCTGTTCCAACCATTCTTTATGCATCTTTCAGTTCATTCAAAATGCTGCTGCAAGAACTAGAAAGCACAGACACAACTCCTGTCCTCCAGTCTTTACACTCGTTTTCAGGATTTCAAAATCCTCCTCCTTGCATATAAATAGCCAAGGCTCTGAGCGTTAAGATCTCAAGATGCCGGCCTACTAGCAATTCTAAGGATGAATAAAACAAAAGAGGAAGGTCGAGCTTTTAACTGAGGGCCCCAAAGCTGCGGACTGATCGGCCAGCTTATATAAGAGATGCCCCAGCAGTTTCAGGCCGAAGTCTGGCACACCTTGACTAGAGCTGCCAATTAACTGTGCTTATGTCATTTGTATAAAATCACAACCATAATTATGAACCATTGCTAAACTTCCGCTAATCAGTTTCTCTTCTCCTTCGTGCCACTGCTGTTTTAACGCTTATGGAAAGATGTCTCAGATACTGCGAGCCTTAGACTCAACAGATGAAACAACTCGGTCATCAGATTAGCTGGCCCAGAACTTACTTCATTGAAGAATGACCAGCAGGCAGTGGGGGGCCAGTTGGCCGAGGTCTCCACCACCGTGACTGTGTCTGACTTTGTCTGTTATGACTGACCAGGGCCACCACAGAGTTGTTTGTTTTCTGCGGCTCAATTGTTCAGTGCTAACATTAATGGACTGACATTGTGAGGTCCCACTTGTGTTAGTCAGTTTGTTGTTCTGTGCGTTTACACAAACCAGAACGTCTTTATGGGTATTCATTATATAATGAGCATTTTGTAAACTTCTTAATTGCATTTACCTGTGGACTTGTTACAGTGCTCTGTGCCTTCACTCAGTGATACAAAAACAAACTGAATTGAAATGAAAAGGATTTCAGCCAAGCAGGATCTCCTGCACACACTACACGCTTGACTGTCAGGTGTTCTGCTTGCAGTCGAACCTTAAAAAGTAGCAGGCCAGACCTAGAAACAGCAGTCCAATAGGACATTCCAGCTGTCACTTCTAAATGTATTTGGCACATTTTCTGCCAGGCGTAACTCAATGCCATTTCTCAGCTACAGATCAGGTGGTCTATCGCACATTCTGTAAAATCAGTTTTTTCAAAAGGTTTTCTATCACCAAGCATTGGACCTGTGCATTGAGACACCTGCTGCCTCCATTAATATAACATTAATAAATCATAACTGGCATCCTGCTCTTCGCATCTGTGCCCAACTTAACAGCAGACTGACATTAGAAAGAGGTGAGAAAAAAAAGAAAGGTACAGAGGAAGAACTCGCACTCCCTAACGTCACTCAAATGGAAGTCAGACCAGTAAACCATCTGCTGCACCTGCTGTAGGAGACGAAGAAGGCCACAGTTAACAAGCTGATTGATAAGATGTGTCTCCACAAGAGCTCCAAACATCTGGCGTTGTTAGTTTGATGCATTCTGAAAGAAAGAAAAAAAAAGAAAAGAAATGAAACTGAACGTCACATCAGGAATCTGACCAGCACAGCGATCGATCGATCGATAGATAGATACTTTATTAATCCCAAGGGGAAATTCACATTCTCCAGCAGCAGCATACTGATACAAAAAACAATATTAAATTAAAGATTGATAATAATACAGGTGAAAACAGACAATAACTTTGTATAATGTTAACGTTTACCCCCCCGGGTGGAATTAAAGAGTCGCATAGTGTGGCAGAGGAACGATCTCCTCAGTCTGTCAGTGGAGCAGGACGGTGACAGCAGTCTGTCGCTGAAGCTGCTCTTCTGTCTGGAGATGATCCTGTTCAGTGGATTCTCCATAATTGATAGGAGCCTGCTCAGCGCCCGTCGCTCTGCCACAGATGTCAGACTGTCCAGCTCCATGCCAACAATAGAGCCTGCCTTCCTCACCAGTTTGTCCAGGCGTGAGGTGTCCTTCTTCTTAATGCTGCCTCCCCAGCACACCACTGCGTAGAAGAGGGCGCTCATCACAACTGTCTGATAGAACATCTGCAGCATCTTATTGCAGATGTTGAAGGACGCCAGCCTTCTAGTGAAGTATAGTCGGCTCTGTCCTCTCTTGCACAGACCATCAGTATTGGCAGTCCAGTCTAGTTTATCATCCAGCTGCACACCCAGGTATTTATAGGTCTGCACCCTCTGCACACAGTCACCTCTGATAATCATGGGGTCCATGAGGGGTCTGGGCCTCCTAAAATCCACCACCAGCTCTTTGGTTTTGCTGGTGTTCAGGTGTAGGTGGTTTGAGTCGCACCATTTAACAAAGTCCTTGATGAGGTCCCTATACTCCTCCTCCTGCCCACTCCTGATGCAGCCCACGATAGGAGTGTCATCAGTGAACTTTTGCACGTGGCAGGACTCTGAGTTGTATTGGAAGTCCGATGTATATCGGCTGAACAGGACCAGAGAAAGTCCAGTCCTTAAGGGACACTCCTCCCAAGAAAGAGCCATTTTTATTGTTGGGGGCTCATGGCATTGGTTACTGGATGGCCTAAACCAAACACACACACACATACATACACACACACACACACACACACACACTGGTATTGAGCGCCGCCTGCACAGCCCACCACTCCCGGACTGCTCCTGATTAAAGGCCAGAGAAGATCAGATAATGGAGGCCACAGCGCCTTTGCCCTTCCTGTCACTTACTAATGGCACGTTACTCCTCCCTGTGCTGCCACAATTTGAGGAGTCCCTCCTCTCCCACAGGGCCAGACAGCAGAGAAGTGACCGTTTACCCATACCAGTGTCCGGTATTTACTTGATTCCCTCCTTCACCCAAGATGTGTAGACAAAGTGAGGGAGTTTCATGCAAATAAATGAATAGGACAGTCAGGATATAAAGCCTCCATTAATAACGCCCCTCTCTGATCTCCAAGTCAAAAAGCTTCACGTCAAATCAAACACAAAAAACAAAACAATACTTTCAATCAGGATATGAAAGCTGATGAGTTGTACCCATAAAGGATGCATCTGTGCGAGGCAGTGAGCGTCTTCACTCAGGTGGTCTTAATGCAGAAGTCAAGCAGAGGTGTGGAAAGGTCGACGTCCAGAGGTAAAAGGCTTTTCTTCCAAATTAGCTGTGGCCCATCTGTCATTTTTGCCACGTTCGGGTTTCGGGCCTCATGACATTCCCCCAGATAATCTGGCCCCGATGGTCTCAATCACATTAGTATATGCCAGACCCCTCATCTTGTCCGAGTGTACCCAGCTGCATAGGGATGGACCCCTTCCACCTGACCACTGAGTTCTAAGCTGACAAATCATTCTAATGTGGGGTTATTACGTGAGTGCATACAGTGTGACAAACTATTATGCAGAGTCCCACGGCCATCGCATCTGCCAGAAGAGGTAAGCAGTTCACAGTTTGATCACAGATCACCAAAGCGGATCTAAGCAAGTGACCAAAATTCATTCAAAACGTCACCAGTCACAGTCCAGAGAGACAAACGGTTACTTATGCCAAGCCCTCCATGTTTGTGTTTTCATGGAGAGCTGAGATAAGGTTTCTGAAGCAATGGACTTCAATTTGGGGTCTGCACTGAACAGCAGCAAACAATATAAAAATGTCCGTAAGAAAACCCTCCACATAATCGAAACGTCAGGCACCCCCATTGCATGTTCACAATGCCCCCGGCACCAGTGCTCCTGCTCGATTAAATGAACCACTTCAGGAAAATCCTCTCAAGAACAAAAATGGAGCACACTCAAGTGGGACTGGTTCTTCTGAATTGAAGACTCGGCGCCCCCCTCATTTACTGGTGTCACCTCGTGTTGACATTACAGAATGAGAGGTGCGGACAAGTAGAGATTAAAACTTACATGAAAGCAAATGAAAAGATGGCCAATTGGAACTTGTGAGGTGCTTCAACAAGCAGAAGGTGAATTTACCACAGCACTGTTACAACCTGCTGGATGAAAGGCACCGAAATACGCTGCTGTGGCTCAACGAAGGAAAGAAGAAGCAGATCTGCAATTCAAAAGCTCCATCCCATATTTTTTGCGGATATGAGGATTTTCTGGTGGTTCTTATTTAACGCTATTTTAGCAGTAATGTGCATGTCTGGGGCGCGGTGAGCACATGACTGGCTGCCTGAAATCTGAATTGTGTGACACAAGTCACTTGACTTTTAATGGAGGTTTCGATTTTGTTTGCTGTTCTTCAGCGCCAGCTCTCATTGAGGCCCACCCGATCAGAAACTTTCATCTCCATTCTTCATGAAAACATGAGATTAAACGTTTTCTCAGCCATCACTACGAACAACATGGTGTAAGTAACTCTTAGAAAATGATGATGGAGTGTTCTTCTAAGAGCACACGTATAAAGTCTGACCAGCACACGTCACCAGATGCCAGCAGCACTTGGGGTATTCAAGATTCAGCTCGTCTCGCTGCTCTGCTAAATGCTGAATAAATCCAAGTGCTTAAATCCAACAAATGCGTCAGTGTAACCAAGTCCACATTTATATAAGTGTTAGCACAAAAATAAAATAAAAATGAGAAGTTGGGCAGCTGTCAACTGCAATCTGAGCCGAGGAAATTCATTCCACAAAAAATGTTTGGGGTTAAACAGCTCTTGAATGTCATTCACCTGTTGGCACAGTGGTTAGCGCCGCTACCTCTTGGCTTTGAATCCCACGGCTGGTCATTGTCCCAGTGGGCTCTGCATGTCCTCTGAGTGTCTAACTGGGGTTTTATCTCACATTCCCAAAGATGTTTATTGGGTAAATTGTCAATGACAAAAAAAATTGACAACATGCATGTGTACCCAGCCCATCCAGAGCCGACTTTCTGCCATGTGCCCACTCAGCTTCCTGTGAGCCTGAACTGGATTAGGAAGGTTTATGTCGTTATACTAAATTAGAAGGAGTTTACGCTGAGACTGTCAGATATATGTAATGAAGAAGCCAGGGCGGGCGACTAGACACGGTGTCATTCTTTTACTTTTATTATCATCTTCTTTAGTTAAGTGTTTGAGGTGCTTGGATTGTTGTATGGTGAGCCTAAGGGTGCGGGGCCACCAACATCTCAATGTGTTACTTTAAGGACTAGCAGGCTGGAAGCAGGCCACCGAGGAGTTGATTCCTGTTCAGTTTTTGCTTTGGGTTTCAATTTGTGAATTCTGGAAGTTCTACTTTTCAGTTTTCTGCTTTGGTATTTGTATTCTGATTTTTGGGGACTGAAGGCTCGATTTTACTAATCGTTGGACTTGCCTTTGTTGTGCAATCCTTTCACATATTTTCTGTTCTCGTTTTGCCTTTTGTTTTATTAAAACTTTTAAATCATCAAGAACACGGTTTTAATATTTAGGGTCAGGGGTTTCTGTGAAGTTTTCTTTAGTCTGGTCCAGCTGATTCTGGATTCTAGGCCTCACGAGCGCGTTCAGGTCTACATTCTTTTGTTTAAGACGTTCAAGAGCTGGCAAATCAAACAGAATAAACGGGCGTCGGGGATGAAACCCTGGAGGGCTTTGTCAGTGCGTGTTGAACTGCTGTCAGATGCAATTCTGGAGCTGGCCTGGCACCCAGCTACTACAGGGCCAAAAGAATGGGAGGAGCAGCAAGACACAGGCTAAATAAAGAGTAACGACGGAGTTTGACAGGCAATATGAAAACATTAAATGGTAACGCAGTATCACATCAGTCCATGATCCTGCAGGGACTACCATTTTATATGACAATTTGATGTTAAAGCAGCTGTGTCTCAAGGCTTTAAGATGTTCCTGGAAATGCATGAAATGTGACCAACTCCTTATCTTCATTTGTCACCACAACAGACAATATTGCTGACATACATCACCTAACCCAAGGTGGCTGATCTGTGCCATTCTTTACAGTCGAGCCACCGAAATGGGCTTCAGGAAGCGTATGTCTTCTTGATGTCCTGTCACCTGTGAATGTGCAGTCTTAGGAAGTCCTTGCCATTAAGTCCTACAGTAGCAGTAGGGAGTCATGAATCTCAACTGAAGCTCCTTATCCACTAAAACACCAGAAGGGTGGCAATGCCCATCAAGTAAGGCGTTACAGCAGGCTGGGCTCAGTGCTCACATTTTAAACTGTTTTGAAGCCACGTAAAGACAACTTGCCATCTTATGTGAAAGATTTCTGGGGGGTTTTCAAGGACCACCCATTGGGAATGAGAAGAATTACAAAGACCCGTAAGAAACTAAACTTCCACTAGGGTGAAATGGAGAAGCAGCTTGACCGCCAGTGCCCACCTGCTCCACTTCTAGAACAAACCGGAGACTTTGGGAATCTTCAGTTCACATGCTGTAAGTGGCATGTGTTGGTGGTCTCTTATTTAGCGGGGCCACTTATATTGTTTGATGTTCTACATTTTGTAGACATTAGCGTGTTGTCATGATCCCGCTTTGTAATTCATTTTGCATGCCTTTATTTTTAGCCCACTCTGACATTTTCCCCCACCATTAGGGGTTTTAATACAATATGTTCTTATGTTCATTTTAGTTCACAGCTTTTCTCAATGCCATTTTGCAGTGCAGTTGCTATGGCATCACCAGGGGTTCAACTAGAAGTGTGTGGCACATGGCGTCACCGACTTGGCGGTATAAAGGTCAGTGACATGCACTTCCTCGTATGCGAGTTCTTCAGTCGCGTGTGCTTCATGTTTAATTCTCCGATTTAACAGACACATCACTTTGTTTCCCAGTTTTCTGCTTACTGGTGTTGGTGAAACAAGCGACGGACTTTAAGTTGAATCACACACAGTTGTTTGTTTTCATCCTCTTGTAGTGCTGCTTTTCTGTCCGTTGTCAGACATTATGGGTTTGTGCTGGGTGAATATGGGGAAGGAAAAGAGTGCAACACCAGCACCGACTTTTGTTCTGTCTGCTCCCTTAGAATGGAGGAGAAAACACCGAAAAGACCAGAGAGGTCAAATTCATGGCCTTCCCAGTCTCAGCCCTAACCAGACGTTAGCTAGCGTTCATTCTCAGACCAGCGTCCGAGGAGAATGGAGCTCCGCATCTCAGAAGTTCCTTTTTGTTTTTAGGAGCTTTGGTGCTACCTTTCCTCATCCTTCAGGTAACAAAATTAAAAGGGGCATCCACCGGGACCCAAACGCTTATGACACACCGTTTACTCACAGACGTAACATGCGCAGTACACCAGAAGCCGTTTGTCTCCCTTGTTCCTGCCGTGAGGACTCAGAAGAACGCCTGTGAGTTTGCCTCCTCATCTTCCAGTCTTTCTGAACATAAAGGACTGGAGAATCACAGAAACGTTGTCAGTCTGGACCACTCAGTGATGGCGTCATGCTGCTGTTTTGAAGCACAAGCTCCTGATAAGAAGTTCTTTTTTCTTCCTTCCTTTGTCCCCTCTGACAGTTTGGTTTATCTTGGACCCCAAGGCTTTCCAGGTCTCCGTGTGCGTTTGTTAAAATCCATTTCTTGTTAGATCTGAACTTGCGTGTGTAGAACAATTTTATGAGGTGCTGATCACTTTCTCCTGGATGAACTTCATTACTTAGCCACATGGGTAAAGGTTGGGTAAATCGATTCACATCACAGTCACCTCGGTAACATTTTAACAGTAACCATTAACAAACCATGAGAAAATCACAAAAATAAAAATTAAGACCCCCTTACCGTAAATAAAGGAAGAGGAATGAGTACAAGAAGAAAAACCAAATGAACTGCGCGTGACTGGAAGGCATCCCATATTCTGTTGTGACCGTGGCATGAGCACCTAGGGGAAGGAGGACAATGAGAACATTAGAAGCTTTCATGACCCAGTCGCGCAGACTGCCTGCGATTCCCAGTAAATCACACAGCCTCCTTTGGGACCGGCGGCTATTCAGATTCTGAAGAGTTCAGTTAATGACACCAGAGTGCGCGTGGAGCCCTCGAGTGTCTGGCGTGCTCTTCAATCAAATAAGAGGTGACCAGTCAGTCCAATTGTCACTCATTTTTTAGTGAATAGAACAATTGTGACCAAAATGGGCCACTTATGCCAGCCAGCTTCTCCAAAATAAAATCGAGATTTGAAGCTCCCTGAAGTCCAACTCTCCATCACAATCCACATATCTATTCTTCTTTGCATGAAGAACAACTTCCTAGCATTGGTGTGAAATCTGCTCTTAAGTTCCCAACCACGTCCTCATGGTCTTGTTACAGGATTTATTTGAAAGTAACTGCCACCTCCTGCCCTGTTACTCAGCACCCACAATGTCGTTCTATCACATGATTACTTCCAGAAAGCGGCATGGCGCCCCCTGTTGTCGGCAGTCAAGTGTCACAGGCATGGTATACACAACTAGGACTTCCTAATGAGGGCATCACGTTAAAACCTTCATTCTTAATAAAAATTCACGCACAACATGGTACCAGAGAATGCCGATGACTGATTTCATGACAAGTAGCGGAGTGAAAACTAAAAAAAGGCCACCGAATACTGCATATCCAACCGCTAAAGGAGCCCATTTACCAGGATGTGCGGCTCTCGCTTTTACTCAAGTTCATCCTCTCCATGCAGGTGGACTCACTAGCGCCACTCAGGTGGGACACAAGACCTCCAAATGGCTCAAAGCCTCTTACTACCGACCTCCGAGATGCTGGAGTTACATCTCAGGACCACTACAGTGAGCCAAGAACAGGGCAGACACTGAAGCCACCCAAGTTAGACCCCCTCATTCACTCCATGAAGTCCAACTCCCATCTGGAACAGCATTCAAATTGAAAGTAGACAGGAGGATATTAGGGACCTGACCTCAACCGGACGCCATTTGAGCTGAATGGCCCGCAAAGCATTGGGGTGTCTCTGTATAGCACGTCACAGAGTGTTGTGACATCACTTCAAAGAAAGCAGACCACGGTGGGCACACTGATGCATAGTATTCTCTGTGGTGCCTGTCAGACAGTTGGGTGGCATGATCTCAGTGTTGGGTTCTGCCAAATGTAGTAGCATCACTCTCTTCACTTGACAGGACTGAATGATTTACGAGTTAAAACTCCAATTAAGAAAGCCTTAGACTCAAACTGGAAAGATGGACGTTGCAGTATTCGCCTCAAAATTTTCTTCACGACTCCATAAGGTCCTGCCAGCCATCTCTGTTAGGCCAGCGTCTGATCCAACTGCCACTGGTTGAGTCTTGGACACTGTCTGGCCATTAGGAGTGAAAGTCTTTGGGAAACAGGCATCTGGGGAAAGATGGAAAAGCTACACCACCTAAACTCAGTGTTACATCTGTAACAGAGGCTGTGCCAGCCCAGTTTGGAGAAGGTTTAGCCACTTTGCTGTGTCCTGGTTAGAGAAAAGCACTCTCTGGGATGAAACTGAACCAATCAATGTAAAAATCACGCAACTTATTAACCTCCGATACTTACCTTCACACGGTCTGGTTTCCTGAATAATGTTCTTTAGCACCCAGTTTACACCTTCATTTAGGAGGAGTCCTCCGAAGAATGTGATCTAAAGAAGACACAACATTTTCAACACTCCAGTGACCGCCACACTGTGCTCTTCTTCATCAAGGACAGGCTCAGAATGGCCTGCTTGTGTAACTTTGCACAGAAGCTACAATGCATAGACAGCAGCATGTGATCTACTCCACCCGAAAACAATCATTTCAGATCAGTTACTTACCCTGTGTCGTCTAACCAAGAAAATATTTTAAAGAGAATGGGGACCACAAAATTCTTAGAGCAATGCACGTCAATGGAGCCCAACGCTGAACAGCAGCAAACAAAACCAAAATGTCCCTGAAAAAGAGACTTGTGTTGCATGATCCACCTATCCAGTCATATGCTCCAAACATGGGCATGTGATTGGATGAACGCATCGACAGATTGGCAGATAGGAGAGACACTGTAAGACCGAGGGGGAAACTCCGCTTTTACAGAAGTGCAGGAAGCACAGAAAAATGATCAAATAACAATAAGTAAGGCAGGTATGAAGGAGCCCCTCCTGACACGTCTGCTGAATAATCTGATGGTTGAATATTACATTACACACAGGACGTGCAGCATTGTTAACAACTGGCAAAACTATTTGTTAAATAGACCACTTCCTGAAAATTCCCTCATGCACAGCGGGAGAACATTAAAACGGAATCAAGCTCTAGAACTGAAGAGCCGCCTCGCCCCTCACTGTTGGTCATTAAACCACACATCCGGCACTTGCAGGTTTTTGTTTGTGAATACGTGACGCAGAATTGCTTCTCCGGCGCTTGTGGAAGGGAGTCGTGGACGTGCATCTCTTTAACTGTTCGTGTCTACTTGTACACGTCTCTCACACCATGACGAGCAGCGTTGCTATCACAGGAGGTGGATGGCAGCCGATAAATGAGCAGGACTCCCAACCAATGAATGAGGTGGGAAGGCACATCTCCAATTCAAGAGTTCATTCTCATTCCGTATGCTCCACTTTTATACCAATTTTCCAGAAAGTGTGTGTTTGTAGCACACTGTGAGAATATGTCCCTGACATATGGATTATATCAGATGAGACTTGTGAGATATTTCTTTTTACCACTGGTACTCACTGACGCCGGTGGGATCACGAATTTTGTTTTCTTTGTTTTCCATAAAAACCTGAGATTAACACTTTTTTCTTGGCCATCGCTATAAACAACATGAGGTAGGTGACTGACGATATTTGTTTTTTTCCTCTTTTGACTGGAGTACCCCCTTAAATGAAATGCATACATGTTGATGAACACCCGCAAAATGGAATTGAGCAATCTGAATTATTTAAAAAATAACCACAATATACGCCGAGTTCTTTAACGTTAGACTTGGGATGCTGTTAGCTGAAAAGGAAGGAGAAGAAAACAAAAACTCCAGTCAACAGCATTAATGGAGAAACAGGTCCTCTGGAGACCATGGCCAGTTATAACAGGCCAGTTTGTGGTTCATGTCACACAAAAAACCAGTGATTTAGCACGCCAGCCTGAATGAACACGCTACCCAGAGGTTACTGCTGGCTTTCTAACTTTGGGGTTCGCTCTCAGTGGTTGGGGTGAATTGGTCAGCTAAATCCTTGCATGAAGGCCTTATCTGTGTCCTCACTGGAGAGTTTGTGGGGACAGAAAGATTCTAAGTAAAGGAAGCCTCAATGAAGTTCCTATGCCTGGGAGCTGGCATCACCCCCTGTGGACTCCGATGCTTAAACAGGAGCCGATTCTCGAGTCCCGGGACAGGCCCTGCACATACAGTGCACTCAGATGGTACTCGGCCCCCTTCACTGTCTGCACACTTTATGGTGTTGTAGATTTCATTTGAAATGGACAAATTGGGGCGGCACGGTGGCGCAGTGGGTAGTGCTGCTGCCTCGCAGTTGGGAGACCTGGGGACCCGGGTTTGCTTCCCGGGTCCTCCCTGCGTGGAGTTTGCATGTTCTCCCCGTGTCTGCGTGGGTTTCCTCCGGGCGCTCCGGTTTCCTCCCACAGTCCAAAGACGTGCAGGTTAGGTGGATTGGCGATTCTAATTTGGCCTTAGTATGTGCTTGGTGTGTGGGTGTGTTTGTGTGTGTCCTGCGGTGGGTTGGCACCCTGCCCGAGATTGGTTCCTGCCTTGTGCCCTGTGTTGGCTGGGATTGGCTCCAGCAGACCCCCGTGACCCTGTGTTCGGATTCAGCGGGTTGGAAAATGGATGGATGGACAAATTGAAAATTTTTGCCCATCAGCCTACACTCAGTACCCCAATAATGGCAAAGTGAATACATGTGATAAGAAAGGTTTGCAAATTTATTAAAAATCAAAACCTGAAATCTCTCATTCCCAGTATTCAGACCGTTTGCTGTGACACTCCAAATTGTGGTCATTATTTACAGAGGTTACAGGTCGCTGTTAGACGACAGCTCAGAGAGTCTGGGATGCATTGTGTTATGAGGATGCAATAACAATAATATTATTATTATGATAAAACATATTTTAGAAACTAACAGTTGTACTTACTACAGGTTAGAAGTAGTATAGACAAAATCTGAGAAACTGACTGGGCAGCTAGCCTGGGGGAATACAGGTGGGCTGAGATGAAAGACCATTAACAAACTGGCAACAAGGTTAGCCTGGAGTGGAAGGGACACGATGAGTTTATAAGCCTTTAGAGGGGTTAGGGTTTTAGGAATAGCTACATGGACTCCAGTGGGCGGAGTCATGCGTACTGCACTACGATACTCCTCTGATCTGGAAGGTACGTCAAAGAAGGATTAACTATAAAGAGATGGTACAGATAAACTCTCTCTCCCTCTTTAGGCAGTCATATCCAGACAGACAATGCCGCCTGTTTCTGCCACCCTATTCTCTACCCAGGAGGGAGTGAAGACCAAGTCAGACCAGAGACCACTGAACATTAGACAGACAGCCACCTGGTAGCCTATTATCAGACTGCATTATTGAACTCTGCTATTGTGAGCATATTATCCACAACACATGAATAAATACGTAACATTCTCTCTTGCCTGATCTGTGACTCTTAACTGCCTGGAGTTCGGCATGTTTGTGTGCCTGGGGGTCAACTTCCTGGCTTTGCTGATGTAAGCAGTACCACCACCAGCGTTAACACTGACTTCTTTCTCCCACGGCTTCAAGAGGCAGCCCAAGGAAGAAGCCCAGCCCATCCTGGTCACAATGCAATAAACAAAATGGATGGTCTCTGGAGGATGGTGGATTGTTCCAGAACCAGTAAACAAAGGAGACAGAGCTCCTGCTAACTTGAATACAATTTTGGCTCAGTACGCCGATTCTTGTGCTGAGCACACCAACGTGTTTTATTCAGTTATCTTCTGTTTAGCACAAAGTCTACAATTAAACATAAAGTGGTCATTTGGCTGGTGCCCCAACTCTCCCTGCTGGCTCCTTGTGGTCTGCCCATTGGGTCACAACGTTTAGATGTAAAAGAAAGGAGGAAGTGGTGAACTACAGTAGCAGCCAATCCTGACGGTGTGGTAAGAGTATGGGATTGGGGGCATTCTGCTATGGGCCATGTAATAAGGAGCATAAAGCAGAAAACGGGGTCATCTACTCCGTCGAGGGCTTGAGGAAGGCCCTCAACCTGCAATTGCTCCCTCCTGGCTATGACGTTAATCTGCATCCAGGTCGCTCAACTCACAGGAGAACTCGGAGGTTGGTGGCAGGACTGGCACTCTAACCACCGTAAAAAAAAAAAAACCTCACTCTGTTCCAGAGTGGTGCACTTGGGTCCCAATCCAGGTGACTTGTCATGTGGTTGGTGTGGCAATGCGCCATCATTGTTTTGTCCTAGTTGGCCAACCTGCAGCTTCCACTTCCTGAACTGAAGAGAGGACCCTTGACCAATGAATTAAAGGGGGGGGGGGGTCTTGAAGTCAAAAACTCAATCCCACGGGATTTGTTTTTCTGGTTTATGATGTGTACAATTTTTTTGAATGCATTCATATAATAATATTTTAGCAAAAACTGCATACGCTTGGAGTGTGTGACTGGATAAACTGACAAGTGGATTACGTGACACGCGTAACCTGGCAATACCGCCTCCCCATGGACGTTTTCATATCGTTTGTCATTGTATAGAATTGGTCACTACTGTCTCTGTTGTATCATAAAACTGTTTCAAGTCGTCGTTCTCCATGAGAACAAGGGGTTAATCATTTTTCATGGTCATTACTACAAAACACACACGGGGGTAAGTAACATAAAAAAGACACTTTTGGGTGAAGTATTCCTTTACATAAGTGATGTTTAGCTTTCTATTAGACAGCATACATCAACTTCACTCACATTTTCAAGTAGTAGCATTAAAAAACGTATCATCAGTGTACGTTGCAACATTACTCTGCACTGTGAATTATTTAATATGTGCATTAAACATTCTAAACGATAAAAGATGCAGAGCAGAGCAGCCTATGGACCTTTCTGTGTGCCACTGCTCCCTTCTTCTTATTGCCTTGCCCAGTTCCATCGCCGTCTTCTGCAGAGAGAGCAGCTTTACTTCCTTAAATCTCTGAACTCTGCCCCTTGGCAGGGTGGTCTGCCTACACAAACATACTAAACGCTGAATACTTACCGTGTGCAGTTCTCTTTTAAACACAATCAGCGTGACGAAGCCGACGAGAATGAAAATGGGAAAGAGGCTCAGATAGGCCAGCAGCTGTCCCGTCAAGTCATCTGAAAGAGAGTGAGACGGCGGTTAGTCGGTTGCACAAAAGATGAAGAGTAGACACACACACACGTCCCTTCGAGTCTCTAACAGACATGAATGCTGCTGAATGGCACAGCACCGCTCTCCCTCCCAAAGTCGTCATATGATGCACAACTTCCTCGCCATTGCAGTTAGTCAGTGGGCTGCCCAACAATCTCAGTTACCTGTCCAGGTAATCCACAGATACCGACTCCGGGGGTGGACGGGCACTGCTCAAAGTGAATCGGATCATTTATTAACTCTTTTAGGGCGGATGTCGACTTTTGTCGACAGGAGGGGTTGAAGGCGAATGTCGACAAAAGTCGACATCCAGGGATAGGGGGCGACAATCAGCTGTTAATGGCGACAAATCTCTCTGTCACGTCACAGGCATTCCCTCTGTGCTTGGAGGAATGCTAGACTCGTTGACTTGGCAAATAATCCTTGCGTGTGCGTGAGTTGCGAAATGTAAACAATGGCAAGATGGCATCGACATGTGACAAGGGAGCGAAGCGAGTGCAGAAAAGAAAACACTCGGCAGACGATGTTTTGCGCATTATCGCGGAGTCGGACTCTTGATTTTTCAGAATCGGATTTTATTGGCAGTGATCAGGAGATTGAGCAAGAGAGTGAGAAGCCGGCATCAGCTGATCAGACACCAGCCGATGCCGCGCCAGCGGATCTGCTGCCAGTTGAGTGCCTTCGCGCAGCCGATGCATCTACGGCAAGGTTCGCATGGGATAAATACACAGACATTGATCCGTTGAGAGCCGATATGGCTACCGGAGTTTACAAGACGGCATGGCTTGCTGTTGGACACGACAGATCACCAGCTGCTGTACTTCAGGCTGCTCTCTCCTGATGCTGCTTTTCAGCTACTGTCAGACGAGACAAACAGGTAGGCAGAGAGTTTTTTTGAATCGCGGGCTGTGTTTGCATCGCATTCTCGTTTTTCAAAGTGGAAACCCACAACGAAAGACGAGATGAAGCACGCTATGGCATTACAAATAGAGATGGGACAGAACTGGTGATATAATGTCAGGGAGCATTGGTCCAGATGTGTTTTGTCCCCTGGTGGCTTTGGACAGGTTATGCAGCGTGGTGATAGGTATGTACTGCTGCAAAGTTTTATTCACTTCTGTAATAAACAGAAGCAAATCCCATGGGGTGAGCCAGGCTATAATGCCATACATAAAGTTTCAGAAGATGAAAAGAGGTGACAATACAGTTTTCATGCAGGCACAAAACTTGGTGGCAGTGGCATGGCACGATGGCAAATGGGTGACTTGTCTCTCTACAGTACACACTAACAATATATGTGAGAAAGTGCAGCAACAGACAATTGAAAAATAGGCACCAAAGCAACACGTATTGTAAGGAGTGCAGTGTGGCAATGACTGAAATTGGCTGCTTTGAGCGAGATCAGACTGCTGTGTAAAATGTATGTGATATGTATGTGAAATCAGAGAGTATGCAGGCTCATACAACATGCAAGACAGTAACATTTGTCAAAAGGAAATATTTTTTGTTGATTTATGTTAAACAATTGCTTTGTGTTCTTTTTTAAAAAATGTTAGTTTTTGGAAAAATATTCAGCCCTGGGAGAAAAGAAACAAACAAAAAAATTAGCCCTAAAAGAGTTAAGCTACGGTAGAACTGCGATTATCTGAGGTAATGTGGACCAGTTCTACCTCGGATAACACGTCGGCTGCGCCATTCCATAATGAAATTAAGCCAATTTACAAGGCGCAGCATCACTTTTCACGTCATGGTAGTGTTGGATCGGTACTAATATTTTGACTTTGGTATCGATACAGCGAAACCCACCCCGTCTAACTGCAGACTCCCTGGTGCCACATGCCATCGCACTGCCACCCTCTTGATAGACGTGAAGTCCTAATCACATGGAAGCAGCAATATGTGGTTGATACCGTATTCACAACTCACCGCATGCCAAGCAGCGTATTACACTTTCAGGTTTGCCTCGGTAAATCGGGGCACAGATAAGCGGGGTGCTAAGGCACTGTGAATTTTCAAAAGGGGCTCCGCTCTTTACATCACCTTGTGCTGCACACACGGCACGATAAACACCTTGGAGTTGGTGAAACTGCGCATTCAGTCTTCTGATTCGTCACTTAAGGCTCCTGTTTTAGTTCAGCCATTTTCTCGGCTCCCTCCTGGATGGTAACTGACCTGCCTGCTTTTGAAGATTCACGCCACTTCTTGCTTTCTTTATTTTCCCCCCTTGATAAGCACTTTAATGACAGCGATATGCAAAGTGAGCCAACAGATGACCAGCCACCTCAGGGGTCTCAAACTCATCATTTTCCTTCCAGGAACTTTCTTAATGAGGGGCGATTTCTTGCCGTTTGAGAAACGTTTGGGGTGGCAGAGCGGAATCAAATCACACATTTCACTAACTGTTGACTTTTTTTTTTTCTTCTTCTGCATAGCCCACCCAACAGTTTTGTGGACAGGAGCAGACTGACATTCCTCAGCCCTTCTTCATGTAACTTTCAGGTACTCGATGAAGCAAACATGTGCCAGTGACATCAGCTTGGTTGGCTAACCTTTGGCACCAGTTTTATGGATCAAAGAGAAAAACAAACAAACAAACAATGAAGGGTCTGAGATTTTAGACAGCAACGGCAAAAGAACGCCACTCAGTTAAGACCCTGTCATATTACACGATATTTCAGTCACAGACTTGGTTTTCATCATCTTAGCGGGTCAGGGGCCATCACGGCGCACTCCCATGAGCACCAGTGCCGCACACAGCCGGCACCCCCAGAGACTCACCTCAACAGAATCAAACAGGATGGCTTTATGGGCACACAGCGGGCACTTGAGGTCCAATACTACATGGTAAGCGTTGTGGAACATGACCCGGACACAGACAGGCAGACACGTTTAAATCGCCCCACACACATTTATTCAGGGTCTCCATGGTATACAAACGCACTCCTCACAAGCCCCAATACCCCTCAGTCCAGGCCCACACAATGTCTTCTCTCTCTCTGTCTCTTCAGACCGCCTTCTTCTCTCCTCCAGAGACCTTGTCCTTCTTCCACCCGACTCAAGTCCATCTCTGGAGGGAGGCAGCCCCTTTAAATAAGCACCCAGATGTGCTCCAGGTGTGTTCCTGGCAATCTCCCACCGACACACCCCAGTGTGGCAGAAGTGCCGGCTGTCTCCCTGGAAGCACTCCAGGTGTCCCTGTTCCTCTTCCCCCCAGCACTTCCTGGTGTGGTGGAAGTGCTGCGGTCCACGGTCCTCCAGGTACTGGGGTCCCCCTGGTGGTGACCACGGGCCCCTACAGGGTCCAGCTTCCCAGCTCTGTACCCGCGGCCCTCAGGGCAGTCGCCCCCTCGAGGTCTGGAGGAGGCACAAGCCCTCCTCCGATCTTCTCGGGCGTCCCGGCTGGGTACCACAGTGTTAAGCAGATATTCCAAAATGAACTTTACTAACAGGCCCGCAGTAATGACAAGAGGGCGGCTTCAAGTAGTGGGCAGTAAATATGCAACATCACACAGTGAAATGAAACTGCAGCCTCTCACCAGACCTCGCCATCTCCAGCAGAGTCACCTCGATGACACGGGTCCTGGCCGAGGTAGCCCCTCGCTGTCACGTCGTCTCCTAGTTATCAGGGAACAGAGCACAGCATCGCTGTAAACGTGGCGGTGCACAAACGCAGCTGTTGTCGACCCTCCATGATGGGTTTTCCTGCACTTCAGCACAAAGCCAATGGACGAGGAGCGTGGAGACATCTTGATTCTAGGTAGACACTTGTCAAGGACGCTCAGCTGAGATATTTTGATTAGCGAGTGCTGTAGAGATTTGTGAAATCTGAAAAGCCTCCATTTAAAAATATCGGCAACTGTCTTAAAACGGAGGAAGACTGGGTGGGACCTCAATTAAGGGTTAATGTGAGAAATCAGTTCACACGTTTAGGTGCTCGGCAGCCATGGCTGATGGCAAACACCAAGTGACAGAAACGCCAGCACTTGAGTGAACCTTTGCCAGCCCCTGCTCTCTGAAGTCCCGCTAAGTACGTTACATGACATCCATAACCAGAGGAAAAGATGCAAGCAAGAAAAGCAAAAAAGTCACAAACTCTGTAAGTGGCACAAGGCTCTAAACCTGCGCTCGTTAAAAACAACACTTACCTGCAGATGGTGACGACGTCACTGATCAGCAAAGCGCCACAATAACCAGCAACTCTTCAAGGTCCGGTACAGCCGAGCACTTGAAATCTCCATCGGGTGCTTCATTCAGACAAACAAGTCAGCCAAACACAGCAAAGTCTCCAGGGTTTGGGTGTACGCAGAGAAACAGCACTTCCATAACGTCCTGGAGAGCAGACATTTTGTTTGGAAGGCCACGACACGCACCGCTCTCACATGAGCGTCGATGACCTGAACTCTCCATCTCTGCTCACAGACAGAGCAACACTGTGAGATGTTGTTTTAGGTGTTGATTCATCTGTGACTACGCACCTGGACCTTTTGTGTTATCTTTGTATAAAACTCGCATTATAATCTTAGGTTAGAATGGTAGGGCAAGTCAGGCGGCAGATGGAACACAAATCCGCCCCGAGGGAATCGGCCAGCGCATACGGTAAGTAAACGAGCCTGACAAGACAAGGTGCCTGCACGGATTGTTACGATCAAAGCTTCTGGGACAAGCTGTTCACATCAGAGGAGTTAGCCAGCATCACAGGGTCTGGAGCTTCACGTGGCTCAAAGGACGGACCACCCGAGAACCATCCATCTCAACAGCGAAGATGCCACCCATACATCAGCCGCACTTCTCAGACACGGGTATGTCTTTGAATTCTGTGAATTTCCCCTTGGGATTAATAAAGTATCTATCTGTCTTTGGTTCTACACGTCACACAACATACCGGGTAAGCTTTTTAACTTGAACTAACAACAAGGCTTTACAACAAGACTTTGCTATTTTTAATTTCTACTGCTAATTTTAACAATGAATTATTTAAGTAAATGAGGGGCACCAGGTGTGGGCACAATGACGCGGAGTAGTTAGCAGCACTGGGAAGGCGTGACGCGCAGTGAGTGACGGGCCTCACTTGGGTGTGTCTGCCTTCAGTGCCCGACGCTGGTAAGTCTCAATGAGCACAGAGGAGAGGTGGGCACTGCAGGCCTCACTCACAATCAGTGCTGGTGTCTGTGTAAGAGTAGGCCAATCCACACACCATACACTTGGTGGGCTGCACTCTGAGTAACGCTGGCACCTGTGTGGTGTTGACCCTCCGCAACAACAACAACTGTCAATGGGATAAAACGCCATCTTGACTTGTGACCCTGTCTGGGCTCTCATGATATTGTAACGTGTTATTAAAAACGTTTTTGCATTTGCTGTACTAACAAACAGCATTCCAAATACATGATCACAGAATATGACAAAAATATTTCATCCACAAAATCGTGAAATTTTTATCACTTTGATCAAACAAAAAAATATGAATGCTGTTATTAGGAATGAGTGCCCAAAAAAATAGCAAAAGGCCTTCAAAAAAAATCCCATAAGCCAGGCCAGAGCCTTCCCAGATACAGGCCTCACCCCAAACAGCCTGAGCCCAAACTCTACTGGCAGGCCAGGTCCCAAAAATGGAAAAAGGGCTTTTAAAGTTCAGAAACACCAGAAAACGTCCAAAATACATCAAAATGCCACTCAAGGTATCATAAAACCTCTGGCTTGAAAGACAAGTTTAGTTCTACATCTTTGTAAATGAAGACATTTATTTGAAAACACAAAAGGAGCAAAACTGACAAAAATAAGACAAAAGGGAAAAAAGAGTTTTCTTAAAAAGGCAACCGAGAGCAAACAAATGCCAATATGAAATCCAGAACCAAGAACCAAAGACTAAAGCAAATAAATGAGAAGAGCAGAAAAATAACAACGCAAACTGCAGATGACAGTCCATGAACCACCAAAGGGTCAGCTCCTCCTCAAACCCACCGTACATATACAGGGTGAGGGCGGTCACAGGAGAACACGTCACACAGAGATGGCAAATAACAATAAAAGTAAACAATGCCTACAAATGAGATAAAAGAAACAAGTGAAAGTAATAAAAGCCACCGGCTGAAACATGGAAGCCCCGACTTTCCAAAGAGCTCACTGAGTCGTCCACCACGCCTGAATGTTGCACCACTTGTGCCTTTTCTCAAAATGCCAAATTCAAATTCTCCTCCAAACTTCACATTATGCCACTGGGGCCGCAATCGGCGCCCACCACAGACCTTTGAGGCCATCACCTGAGAGAGTGACATCTCCTCTGTTCAAACTGCACTGCCATTGTATGTCCCTTATAGCGCCTTTCCACCATCTGGAATGATCACTTGACAGACGGTTCAAACTTTTAAAATAAAGAAACACGCATTTCTCTTTGATGAATCCAGCGCCAGAGACCCTCCATCTGTCTGATGTTCACAAAGACATTCACTCTCGCGGATTCCAGAGGCGTTTGATAAAAGAGTCCCAGCTGCCCTCTGTGCTAATCCACCACTTCATCACGCACTGGTCTGCTTTTGACCTACTTCTGCTCTCCGTGTCTCCTTTAACGTCGCCACATCTCGGGCACAAACTAAAGGAGGCCACCGGAGGCCTGGTGACTTTCAGAAACACGTGGGCGCAGTAAGTGACCCGGTGCCACTGCTGTTCACATTGGGTAGAATGTGACGTCTGGCACAAACAGCAGCCTGAGCTGGTGCCCAATACCAAGAACTGGAGAGCTCAGCCTTTGTTGCACAGATTACCCTTCATTAGCACACACAACTAGAAATGACAAAGTCACCCGCTCCATTTTAAAGGGCACCTCACCCCTTGGTGTTTAAAGGAAATGCATGAGCTTCCATTTTTGACTTTTGACCATAGCAGCACAGGAATGTTAAAAGTAACTTGGTTTAAGGGAGTGCGTGGCAGAAAGTGAACCAGCGGCATTCTGACTTGTAAGGTGCCTGCTGAACCCGTAAGGCCACGCTGAGACACAAACAAACATGGCGTGCTTTGGGGACGCAAGTCATGACAAGGACACTTCATCAAATGCTCAAATAACAAAGGTAAAGCCTTTTGGGTCCAAACGGTCACAAAGTGAGGCCTGGCCACTTGTTCACTTTCAGAGGCCCAACTGGCACCACATGTGCCCCAATCAAGTAGTGGGCACTCAGTCACCCTGCCAGCTGGGTTGACATCGCCCTCCACACTGAACTGATAGATAGATAGATACAAAACACAATATTAAATTAAAGAGTGATAACAATGCAGGTATACAGACAGACAATAACTTTGTATAATGTTAACGTTTACCCCCCCGGGTGGAATTGAAGAGTCACATAGTGTGGGTGATGAACGATCTCCTCAGTCTGTCAGTGGAGCAGGACGGTGACAGCAGTCTGTCACTGAAGCTGCTCCTCTGTCTGGAGATGATCCTGTTCAGTGGATTCTCCATGATTGACAGGAGTCTGCTGAGCGCCCGTCACTCTGCCACAGATGTCAGACTGTCCAGCTCCATGCCAACAATAGAGCCTGCATTCCTCACCAGTTTGTCCAGGCGTGAGGTGTCCTTCTTCTTAATGCTGCCTCCCCAGCACACCACTGCGTAGAAGAGGGCGCTCATCACAACCGTCTGACAGAACATCTACAGCATCTTATTGCAGATGTTGAAGGACGCCAGCCTTCTAAGGACGTATAGTCGGCTCAGTCCTTTCTTACACGGAGCATCAGTATTGGCAGTCCAGTCTAATTTATCACCCAGCTTTAAACAGCAGAACCCTTAAATATGGCAGCTTTCAGTACCCTGCATGTGCCATCCCAGTTTGAAAAGCTGGGAGAGTCAGCAGTTAAAAACCAGAAGAAAAAGCGACACACGCACAGCAGGGGGTGCCTTTGGAGTTCGGCTTGGTGAGTGAAGGAATAGCCCACCCAGAAATGGCGTTTTTCTTTTAAATGTTATTTACTCTGTGAAAAAATGTGAATCTCATGTTTGGATGCCGAGTGCACATCACACAATATATGACAGAATAGGTGTCTGTGGAGACCAACATGGGACAACAGCAGGTGTTTGTGTCACATAATCCACAGGTCAAGTCACCCAGTCGTATGATCACAATCTGAGGTGTCGCCTTTTCAGTTTAGTCACCTAATGGCCGGTCGATGTTTGTAATGTCTTCTTGTTAACGCCGTGAGAGTACCTCTTTGAAGGTTAAGACCACCAGAATCAAACATTAAAAAATGATCAATCTGTGATCAGCCACCACGACGACACCTAAAACGACACTCCACATGCCATTATTACCAATCCCATATTTTCAAAGTCTTGTGATAAAGGGTACGTATTGCACTGGGGGGCACCCTGGCGGTCAATTGAAGTGCCAAGCACAACTTCAAGTCCATCTAATCATTTTGCTGAACATGCCTATTTGATTAATTTTCTGAGTAAAATATGATCCAAAAATGAGGGTCCCCCCCGCAGCCCACCCAATGTCCCGAGTGCTCGACATCAAAACGAGTCCAACGGTATATCACATTTCGCACCGGCCAAAAACTTCAAATCAACTCTTAAACGTAACTGACCCAGTAAGGAGGAGAAGAAGAGAGCGGAGGCTAAATGACCGACACTGGGACAGGGCCACTTGTTTTAGGCTGAGCCACAATGGGAGACCCGGCAGGGGCAGGGCGCTGAACCGCTACCTAATGGACACTTGTGCGCCTTGACCGGCAGGGGGCCACACTGCCCTTCTACACGATTTGTTGCGAATGTTAACTGGGCACCGCGTAACGGCTTTAAGCGGGTATCTGTCCTAAGGTGTCCGGTCCGCTATTCACCTGGGTGGCTGAACGCAGCGCGGCCGCTCTTTCCTTCCTTGAAGGTTGCGCCGAAGGCGACCCGACGAGTGGCCCTGCCCTGCCCCTTCTCTCCTTTCCTCGGCCGCTCGCCGAATAGCCGGACTCCGCGAACCAAAGCGCCACACGTAACTACAAACCGCCAACAGCGGCCAGGCAAACCCCGACAAGAAGGTGACCGACCGGGTCCCCCACGCCGCCTCGGCTGTCCACCTCCTGCCCGCTTTGATAAAGTGGCGCCCCCGATCTTCAGGCCGCCCTCCCGTGTTTTTTTTTTTTCCTCTCTATAGTCCCCGTAAGCGCGCCTGCGCATCACAGCACACTATTTGGCACCCGCTCCGTGCCGTCTATCTGCTCACGGAGCCCCCGATTGCTCCACACGGTGTCTCACTATTTTGCAGCGGCGGCGGCGCTTCGGCCGAGTCCATTCACTCGCTGACAATCCCGCCCCCACCAGCAAAAACACACACACTGACAACACGCGAGCTGATCTCATCACATTCACAATGCCTCCTCCGCCACGCTCTCAAAATAACCAGAAGAAAAACCAGCGTTATCATCCCTAATACTTACCTGTGGGGTACTCGACGTGTGTGAGGGAAACTGACCGCCACCGAGCTGGGGCCAGGCACTCGTCCACCGCCGCCATCTTACCCGGATACCGGGCGCTGCCGACCGACCAATCACAAAGAAACGCCCGACTTGGTTCGTCCTATTAGAAAGCACGCTTCCTGTCAATCAAACTGACCAGTCACGGTGAACGCTCCGCATTCCTGGCTAGCAACCAGCAGCCAATCAAAAGGGGAAAACAGAAGTTGCACATGCAAGCAACCAATCGGAAATGAACGCCGTGTCAAGCCGGGCGCTGCTGAAAGAGCTGCGTGGCTGTGAAGAGGGAGCGCGCGTAGTGTGGCGTCTTATGAGCGGAGTCGGCGGTGCTGCGCGCAGGAGCTTCGGTTACAAAAAATAAAAACGAAAATGGCTGAAATTCATTTTAGGAAGGTACTCTGTTTGACGGCCCTGCGGCACCCGTTCGTTGTAAATTTACATCTCGCGTGTGTAGCGGTTGTAGTCATCTTGTGAGGCCGCGTCTCCTCCACGATCTTCCGTACACATAGCAGAGACGTCGGGCTTTAATACCTCGCAGCTCAGAATGGATTTAAATCTTTGGGGAGTCCTTGTAGACTTCATCCTCATCACGAAGACATGCAGGTTTGGCCCCTTAACAGGCAGTCGGGTCCTTTAATGTGCTGCCCTAGTGTTTGGGGGGGTCTGGGGCTACGGGATTTGCCGGCTCCATCACAGCACGGAGTGTGGAGCCACCAATAAAAGTTTTAACTGTACCAACACTGATATTTATTAGTAATACCGTTTAACATGTTACTCGAAATAAGCAATAAATGAGGGATTCGGCGTTACCAACGGTCAAGGGGGGCACTGAGAGCCGTTGAAGTGCCTTTGTGTGTCTGCTAGTTTTAATTTTAATGTCCGCACCAAAACGGAGTGAATGGCATAACATTTTGAACTTTAGATTTCTTTCAGCTGCTTCAGTTTGGGGTTGACACAGCAGATCATCTTCTTCCATCTCTGTCTGTCCTCGTCATCGTGCTCTGTCACACCTGTCACCTGCATGTCCTCCCTCACCACATCTATACACCTTCTCTTAGGCCTTCCTCTTACCTGTCAGCTCTGTCCTGAACATCCTTCTCCCAGTATACCCAGCATCTCTCCAAACCAACGCCACCTCGCCTCTCTGACTTGAGCTGACCCTCTAATGTCCTCATTTCTAATCCTGTCCGTCCTCGTCACACCCACTGCACATCTTTAACTCTGTCACCTCCAGCTTTGTCTCCTGTGCCATCGTCTCCTGCCCATATACCATAGCTGGTCTCACTACCATCCTGTAGACCTTCACTGTCACTCTTGCTGATACCCGTCTGTCAAAAATCACTCCTGACACTCTTCTCCACCCACTCCACCCTGCCTGCACTCTCTTCTCTTCACTTCTCTTCCACAATCCCCATTACTCTGTACTGTTGATCCCAAGTATTTAAACTCATTCACCTTCACCAACTCTACTCCCCTCATCTTCACCATTCCACTGACCTTGTTCTCATTTACACACATGTATTATGTCATGGTGGTCCTACTGACCTTCATTCATCTCCACCTCTCCGGTGTCTCCTTGTCCTGCACCCTACTGTCACTACAGATCACAATGTCATCAGCAAACATCACAGTCCATGGGGACTCCTGTCTAATCTCATCTGTCAGCCTGTCCATCACTACTGCAAATCAGAAAGGGCTCAGAGCCGATCCCTGATGTAGTCCCACCACCCCACGGTCACACTCCCCTCGTACATAACTTACGTACTTCTCTGCCACTCCTGATGTCCTCATACAACACCACAGCTCCTCTCTTGTCACCCTGTCATTTGCTTTCTTCAGGTCCACAAAGACACAATGCGACTCCTTCTGTCCTTCTCTAAACATCTCCATCAACATCCTCAGAGCAAACATCTCCTCTGTGGTGCTCTTTCTTGACATGACACCATCCTGCTGCTCACTGATCATCACCTCCCTTCTTCCACTACTGTTTCCCACAACTTCATGCTGCTCTACTCTACCAGAAAAGAAAACTCTCTTGACGACTCTCACTTTATCTTCATAGTTATAAAGAGAAACAGGAAAAACAATGGGGGTACACTTGTGATCATTCTAGAAAGTTCTACAATATACCAACATATTTTAGGATAGGTTTAAAAGTAAGAAGGGATTTGTCGTTTCTTTGTTCAGAATCTGCATTCTGGGGTCGTGTTAATGTTATACTTCAGGGTAACATTTTACCCGCCTAATCAGTTAGTTTGGTATTGTGCCCACCTTACCCATTATGCCAGGCTTTGCATTTCTGTGATTGTAAAATAAATAAAAAGCAGATGTGACGCTTACAGCCTCCTCTTCACGGCAGGAAGACTTGTCATTTTTTAGTCTTATTTACTATCTGGTGCTCCTCAGCTTATTAAGAGAATATTCCACCCAAAACATATTTTTCTGTGTCACTTGACCCACTTGTATGGTTTGTAGTGAGGGCAGAGGAAAAAAAAAAAAAAGATGTGCTGTTTTTGTGGATGACAGCCATTATAATGAAGTCTCAGATAGAGCTGGACCCAATGGTGACCAACAGCAAACAATACCAAAAACATCCATGAAGGAAATCACACGTTACTTGTGTCGCGTAATCCACACGTCAAGTCATCCACTCGTATGCGTTTTTCGTTAAAATATCATTAAATAAATAAAGCTAGGAAATGAAAGCAGTCTACAAACGGGAAGCTCCTTTTACGCAGGGTCACCCATCTGAATTGAAGACATCTGTCCCCCCGTTTCATTGGTCAAGTATCCTGTCAACTGTCCACATCTGTGAGTGACCGCTGCCATTGCCCCACTTGTGACTCCGACTGCGGGTGTCTGGCGTAGATAAGAATGCAAGAAATTATTATGTCCAGTATTACTGTGTGAGGCGGCAGCGACTTTCATGTAAGTAGTTCTGAGTTCATCGCCCCCAGCATGGGTGGCACTGCCATGTGCTCCACGCCCCCTCACACTGCACCCGGGAGATGACGCACCAATCAAAAAACAGAAGTGGCTAGAGCCCACCTCCTCAGGTTTAACCAGTGAAAGTGACCGGCTCAATTTCAAATTGTGTTTCATGTTGGGTTGTCCCGTCATATGAAGCAAATAACGGCTTAAATCATTCAAATAAAGAACAGAAAGTGCACACATTCTGTGACAATCATCTACACTACAAGGCCCCCTGCTCGCCTACCCCCGGCGTTTTGAACCCATGCCCGCTGGGCAGCCGTAGTTTCAGACGCACGTTGTAGGAGCCTGTGTTGTTTTGAACCCGTGCTTGCCCTGCTTCTGCGGTTTGAGACGCGCGTTGTAGTTAATAACGCATCACTGTAATGTGATTCACCTATGCTGTATAGTTTGGACGTGTGAGGATGACGCATGTTTAATACGGAGCGTTCGCCCGTGTCACTATGGGCCCCCACTGTTAATACGGAGCTCTTTCCGAACTATTATGCGGTGCATTGTGGACCACTGCGGACTCCATAGTGTTTCCCGTTTCACTTTGTATCTCGGTTAGTCGAGCTCATTCTTTTTGGAGCCGTGCCTGCCTGGTTTGCGGCATTTCAGACGCGTCGTGTTAGTTGTTGAGCTGTTTGGTTTTGGAGCCGAGACAGTTTTGCTTCCGCGGTTTCAGACGCTTGTCCGTACCATCTCAGGTTTGATGTATGAACCTTTGTGGACTCCGTAGTGTGTCCCGTTTCACTCTGGGGCGGGGCGTTGACTCCTCTTGTTTTACTGTGTCTCCTGCGTCCACGGGCATGTACCTGCGTCCATATCCGGTTTACCATTCTCGGTTAGTAATATAGATTATTTTGACTATTAGTTATTGGCCCATTGCACATTATTTAAATACCCCAGACGGCTCTTGGAGGAGAGGAGCAGACCCCTGCCACAGGTTTGTGGTGATGCCAGGATATTTATTACTAATTAATAAAATGGTCAGGAATTACAAATCCAGTTTAGGGGTCTGCTGCCTTGGCGCTCCTTTCAGATCTGGACAGGTGAATTACTCTTAGCTTTAGACGTCCAATTAAAATGGAGCGCAGAATCCCCTGCAAATAAAACACAAGGCCAGCTTAAGGGCAGATGGGGTACTACCCTTGAATACCCAGCAGATGGCGCTCTTTTGCCGCAATTAAGCAAACTCAACTTAGTCGTGCCAGTCATTTCATTACAACGGCCAGTCATTCTCTTAGTCTGTGTTGGCTGGGATTGGCTCCAGCAGACCCCCGTGACCCTGTGTTCGGATTCAGCGGGTTGGAAAATGGATGGATGGATGGATGCTTCTCTCGGTCACGGGTGCAGGACAGCTGGATGGTTCGTGCAGTTTCTTAATCTACAGGAAAATGAAGCCGACATTAAACATTTTCCTTTGTGCCTGGTGCTGCTTGGAAGGCCCCTTGGACCCCTCAGCATCCTGATGTTTTCAGTTCCATGGCGGAGCTTAATAATAATAATAATACATTTTATTTATATAGCGCCTTTCCCATGCTCAAGGCACTTCACACAGTTTAAGATAGAATGGCAGGGTATACCATATATAGCATTGTACTAAACCAGATACATAAATGAAGAAGAGTAAGCCTAACAGACCACACCATTGATGGTCACACACACACACAGGTCACATGAACATCTTGACATGGAGGTAAACTGAGAGAAGGGTAATAAAGTCAAGTGGAGCTAAAAGACAAACTGAACAGATGAGTTTGGAGTTGGCCTTGTGGTCACCCACGGAGTGTTGTATATTAGTGGGGGGCACAACAAGCTGGCCAGAATCAGAGGACCTCAGTGGGCTGACAGGCACGCAGTAATGGAGAAGGTCACTGATGTAGTTTGGCGTGAGGTTATTTAAAGCTTTGTAAGTTATTAGTAGGATTTGATATTCGATTCTGTAGGACACAGGGAGCCAGTGAAGATGGAGCAGGATGGTGTGATGTGCCCGCTGCTGGTGGTTCGTGTCAGGACTCTTACAGCTGAGTTTTGAATAAGCTGGAGCTGTGATATCAGATTAGAAGGGGCACCTGCCAGTAGGGAATTACAGTAATCGATGTGGGATGTGATAAAAGCATGGACAAGTTTCTCAGCATTAGAGAAGGAGAGGAAGGAGCGAACACGGGATATGTTACAGAGGTGAAAGTAAGAAAGTTTCTTAATGTGATTTATGTGGGTGGAATAAGAGAGGGAGGAATCACAAATGACACCAAGATTCTTTACAGTAGAGGCAGGTCTGATGAGATCACCGCCAAGATGGACTGGGAAGGAGCTCATTTTATGAAGTTGCATTTTAGTCCCAGTTTGCAGGAGTTCAGTTTTGTTGCAGTTTAATTTTAAAGAGTTCTGCTCCATCCAGGTTTTAATTTCACTGAGGCAGGTTGTGAGCTGAGAAAGCTCTGATGAAGTTCCACTTTTAACATTGAAGTAGAGCTGAGTATCATCTGCATAAAAATGAAAACCCAGTCCATAACTACGAATAATATGGCCAAGGGGAAGCATACTGATAGAGAAGAGCAGAGGACCAAGGACAGAGCCCTGAGGAGCTCCTTGTGTGACTGGCGCTGAGCTGGACCTGCTGGTCACCAAGACTAACAAACTCTGGGCTATCAGTCAGATAGGACTTGAACCACTGGAGGGCAGTGCCAGAGATACCCAGTGGCATGTTCTCCATTCTGGACAGTAGGATGTCAGGTCTGACCGGAGTGTCAAATGCTGCACTGAGGTCTAACAGAATTAATATGCTGGTCTGTCCAGAGTCTGCTGTCATAAGCACATCATTGGTTACCCGTAGCAGAGCAGTTTCACAGACTGAGAGGGTCCATCAAGTTATTAGAAGTTAAGTATTTGGTGAGCTGGGAGGGTACAACACACTCAAGAACTTTTGACAGGTCAGTGGGAGATAAGCTGAACATTGTTAAGATTGTCAACATCAAGACCAGACTTTAACATTGGGGTCACAGAAGTGATTTTAAAAGTGAGCGGCAGAGAGCCAGCGACGAGGGGTGAGTTTATTATTGGGGTAACAGTCGGGATTATGGCATGAAGACAGGATTGAAGTAGTGTGCTGGGGATGGGGTCCAGTACTCAAGTAATCGGCCGCAGATGTGACTGGTGAGAACTTAGAGAAGGAGCTGGATGGAGTGGGAGAACAGGGAGAGGTATAAACAGATGATGGATTTATGTTAGTTGAATTATTTAGATCTTTAATTTTGTTACAGAAAAAGTGGAGGAATTCCTCACAGACTTCAGAAGAAGAAGTAGTTGGACCAGATGTGGGTTCGAGTAGTTTATGAACTACAGAGAACAGAACCCTTGGGTTATCATGGCCATTTTCTATTATTCTGCTGTAATGGGTGTTCTTGGCAGCAGTTTGTGCTTCTCTGTAAGCTCTTTGGTGGTCAGGGGAGGCCTGGATGTCCACACTGAGGTCAGACTTACGTGACATTCTCTCAAGGCGTCGGCCAGCTGCTTTCATAGATCACAATTCTGAGTTATACCAAGGAGCTGAGCGTTTAAAGGAAACCTCCTTATGTTTTAAAGGAGCTGATTTATCTGATGCTGAATGAAGGGCTGAGTTATGGTGGACAACAAGACTATCTAGTGGTGATGGAATAGGAGAAGACAGAAGAAGATCAGAAATGGATCCAGAGAGGACAGAAGGACAGATATTTTGAAGGTTTCTGTAAGAGATTTGTCATTTCCAGGTAAGAGGAGTGAAAGGCAGCGAGACAGTGACAAGTGCTGCTTTATGGTCAGAGAGTCCAAATCAGTGCTGTGAGTGTCGGCCACAGATAGTCCAGAAGTGAAGATCAGGGCCAATATAAGACCACCAGAGTGGGGGGGAAATCAACATGTGGTGTCAAGTCAAGACAGTCCAGTAAGGAGAGGATGTCATTTCTCAGTTTAGATGTAGTAATGTCAGTATGGATGTTGAAGTCACCAAGAAGGATATCTCTCTGAGAGTGAGAGCTTAGGTGGGTCAAGAGTTCAATCAGATCAGATAAGAAGGGTGCGTTGTATTTTGGGGGACGATAAAGAACAATGAGTGAGACAGGACCTGATTCCATTATTAGTTTAAGAGCCTGACACTCAAAGACAATGGACAGTCCATGGAGATTCATTTGATGTTCAAGTCCACTCTGACGATTACTGCGACTCCTCCACCTTGTCTTGATCTGCGAGGCTCTGTGTGGAAAGTGAATCGAGGTGGAGTCGCCTCGTGAGAGACGTAAAGTCATTTGGTGTTTGCCAAGTCTCTGTTAGACACAGAAGATCAAGTTTGGTGTCAGTGATGAGTTCTGAGAGCACCGATGCTTTGCCATTCAGAGACCTCGAGTTAAACAGTGCGATGTTAGTCAGTGAGGCCGTGATCGCAGTTTATGTCAGCACACTGACACGTCTGTTTCCAGGGCCGTGAGTAGGACGGCGTATTCCTGAGCAAATCCTGCGGTGGGCTTTTCATTCGCAGCCCGGCGGTGGCGGTGACCTGACCCGCGATGTACAGATTTTGGGCGCCACAACATCCCAGCGCCTTTTAGGATGTTCCAGTCAGACCATTGGCTGTGGACCACCTGTTTAATAAGAAGGAGAGTATTTTAGCATGATAGTGAGTGATACTCATCTGATAGCAGTGGAGAAACAGCAGAGCAGAGCCGGTAGGACAGGCGGGCACGATGGCACAGATGAGCAAGCAGCAGAAAGGGGTAGCAGGATTTGGAGGTTCCAATACACAGCCACACACAGTAACGCTGGGCACTACAGGCGTGATCACCCAGGAGCCACCAGCCAGGTGGGTATGAACATCAGATCAGTTATCTTAGTTGTAGAGTACTGTAAGATGAATCGAGAGCAGACCAGCATAGCAATATAATCAGAGAGACAGATCATCCTGAGGTCCGAGATCACCAGGTACAAAGAAATGTTCGTAGGTCTCGTCCCGTGATCCACAGGTTCACTTGTTCCCAGTCAGAGTCCATAAAACCTGTAAATATTAAGCCAAATCCACACGATTCGAGTCAGCTGTGTCCACGAACTACACGTACAATAAAAGAAATAAAACGAGCGTAAGAAAGTGCAGGAGTCAGGCGACTTTTGTGAAAAGTGTTGTTAGCGGAGGGGCGGCCACAACATGCGTGTGCCAGCGTCCCCTCCCAGCGTCCCAATCAGACTGAAGGCTGAGGCCGTTTGAATTTTCTGTGAATGAAGGTGCCGTGAATTTTTGCGTCTCTCTGCATTGGCGTGGTTGGCATCACGCTGGTCATTCAAAAACAATGCAGCACTTTCACCACTGAACAAGGACTGGAAATTTAATGTTTTGGGACCACATGGACCTGAGGACATACGAGCCCCCAATATTCAGTTGTAACTCCCGTTACGATGAAGTGATCTGAACCAACCTTGATGTCTGTGTAACCGATGGCATGACATGGGATGCTGGAAGTGCTTTCTGTTTTCACATTTCGACGCGGCACTCCATGTCCCAGCAATTTCACGTTGGATGTTTTCCTTCAGATCTTCCAGTGTGTTGTTCCCATAGAGCAGACCCCAAAGGAAGAAGTCTGGTGGTGTCAGATCTGGCGACTGTGGTGGCTTTGCAATCACCCTCTCCGTTTCTGCCAGGCTCCTTGCTGATGTGGGACACGTCGCTCCATCTTACTGGAAGTCACCTTCTGTTACCTCAACGATCATCCAGTTGATTCTGACATCACTTAAACGAATTGGTGACCCAGTAGGTTGGCACCATGAAGACGCGCTGCTCAATACCGTATACCACCAGCTTGACTGAGTGAGTGAAGGGGTACGGGTGGCGTGTGCCCTGAAGTTACAAACGCTCATCGCTCCGACACAGGGAGCTCACCCCACATACTGAGGAGCACGTTGCACGTTGTTTCATTCAGATTTCTTCGTCTTAGCGAGAGTCATTACAGAATATTAGAGGGGTCTGTTTTAAGTGAATCCCCCTGTAGTAAAGAAAGAAATGGAAAACACGGGCATTGAAGTGGAAGGGACTGAACAGGACAACAGTGTGCTGTATCAGTGCCCGATGACGCGGGCACTTTGTGTCATTGTTCAGCTGACTTTTTGTCATCTCCTCGCTCTGTCAAGTGCAGTCTCCTGGTAGCCGTCCTCAACATCACTTCAGTCTTCCATGGGGCTCCAGTGATCTTTCCTGTCCCTTCACTTTCACACCGTTGGGCTCACAGGTGACACCATTTGCTTCACTTGACCAAGTGCCTGGCGAGACCCCCTGGCAGTCACGTAGTCGGGCCAGTGGAGTTACGCAGAGTCGTACACAAGTGCTGCTGCTCAGTGCCATGCTGGATCAAATCTGACACACACACACACACACGTGTCACACGAGTCCCTTCTGATGGTCTGCAGACACCAAGCCCCACCAGGAGTTTGGCACTTCATGTTGGAATGGACTGCTCTTCTCCAGGTGGGACGCTGAGACTTGAGGCCAAACAGTTTGATCTTCGCTTCATCTGACCAGGGTACCTCATTTCTCACAGTCTGCTAGTCCTTTAGGTGCCTTTTTACCGAGGGGACACCTAAAGAAGAAGTCCACATTGGGCGAGTGCTGCAGTGATGGCTGTCCTTCTGGAAGTTTCTCCCATCTCCTTAACATGACCATTGGCCCTTCTCCTTTAGTTGCTCAGCTCTAGAGCGACTTGTGGTTGTCCCAGATGTCTCTCATTTAAGGGACGATGGACGCCACTCAGTGCTGCTGCCTTCCGCACATCTGAGCTCTGCTGCCCGTTTCCTGGACCTCATGGCTTGGTTGTGTGGACCTTGTAGGGCAGTGATGGTCAGTAGAGGTCGACGCAGCCGAGCCAAAGCTCTGAATGTTCGTGTCAGCTTCTGATTTCTGACAAATTTGCACAACGTTCTAAACTCCTGCTTGCATTTTGACACTCTGGGGTGTTGAGAATTCAAAGGATTTTAGCAGAAGGCTGCAAGACCACAAGATGGCAAAAGTGAAGGGTATGAAGACTTGGTGACAGCGCAGTCCAGTGGGCAGCAGGGCAGGTCAGCGCCGTCGTCAGGCTTCACCCAAGGCGCTCGTCACTTCTCCAGCTGTGGATCTTGGACTAAACACACAATAGAAGACAAAGCCTGAGAGTGATGGAATAGTCGGCTGCCATTCTGGCTCAGAAATGTGCGTCACTAACGGCCCCCCGTCCCCCTCGTGTTCAATTTCCATGGCGTTCATTCATAATATCCTGAGATTATCTTAGGTAAGGAAGACCAAAGTCTCAAGGGAAGACACTTCTATCCACTAATGGTGGTGACGTGGGCCGTGTGGATGAGCACAATCAGGACCCTACACACCGGCAATGGCGGGTTATACAAGTAAACGAGGGGTGGGCACTTGGACTGAGGTCTCCGGTGCAGTGGAAATGGTGATGTAGCTGTGATGGCGGACATCCAGGGGGCGAGACCCCAGATTGATGTTTGGGGTGGGCACCTCATCCAGGTCTTCAGTATCCTCAAAGGAGATCAAGCAGAATTCATTCATCACGTACTCGAGGACCTCTAGAGGAGCCTCAGGGAAAGTGCATTTAGTTGTGGGAATCTGAAACACACTAGCGAAACCCTGAGGACCCTTAAGAAGATCTGGAGGAGATGACGGTCAGCTTGTGTTTGGGCTTCTAACATTTCGGGGCTGTGATGTTATTGCTTCACTTTTACTGCCATTTTGTGGATGGTTGCCATCATATTTTGCTTCCCAGTATGGCAGGATGCATGTGGGAACATGTGGGTAGGACATCAGCGTGGTAGCTCTGTAGAACATGGTGGTGTCCATTTACACAAAGGACTATTCAAATTTCCAGGAAGATTCTTCTTTCTTGCAGTCCAAGTCCTTCAGAGACTCAGCAGGCCTGCCACTCATTCTGGTCTGGGACTACCAGGTAGGCCTCACTCCCAGGCAGCCTCGACTGACCCAAAGTGAAAAGGCCCAAAACGGGTGGGAGTTGGGGGGCCGCAGTAAAACTCTGGCCAAAAGAAAACAAGAAAAGCTCCTTGAATATTTAACTGTAACAATTTACTGAAGGGTTGAACAAAATGGGAAGACTGGTTTGGCCAAAAAAAAGGCAAATCTAAATCAACAAATCCAAAAACAAAAGAATTCAAATAAATCGCAAACACAGGAAGAGCGCCTTACAGACCAGTAAACCCAAAAAGAAAACCCAGAAAGAAAAAGCTAAATGCAATGCCCAGGCCGCTGAACGCCACCAGAGGAGAACATTCAGGAAAAGGGAACGCCACGCGGGCAGCCGGTCCAGAGGGCGTTCCAGGACGCTGATCAGCTTGCACCCGCGTTCATGGTAAAATAACCCGGTGTGCCAGCACCGTCCATGCAGCCAAGACAGCAAGTCCCAGCAGTCTGCATGAGCGCCAACCCGCCGCAGGAACGCCAGGAGCCTGGAGGAGCTTCGAGGGGCCAGTGAAGAAGGCCAGGCGCTCGTCTCTGCTCCATCACGCGGCACTGAGGGTGGAGTAGGAGAGAATGCACGATGGTATCAGGGTGGTATCTCCCTCTGCTTACCCGTTTTCTTCAAGGGTTGGTGTGCTCGTCGAGTTCGTCACCGGGCTGGTCTCCGATTCCCTGGCACTTCAGCCCCCACAAGTACCGTATGAATAACTCCAGGAGACTCGCTTGGCACAGGCCTGAACAACGGGTGGTGTCTTAGATATCGAATATCTCAGCCCGAAATGTTCCCTTTGGTCTCTGAGAATATTGTCGCAGGGCTACGTAACGATACGTACCTTCTGTGTTTCGTTTCATCGTCCTGTTAACTATCCTGTATATATGTGTGCGTCAGTAAGTGAAAAGGGGAAGGATGATGGAGGGACACCACAGCCCCGAGATGAACTCGCAAGATGCCTTCCAGAACATTCCACATTTAAATAAGAGGAGCGGGAGGCAAAGAGAGAGCGAGGAAGAAAAAGAATCCTATTACACACATCTCAACTCCTCATCACGCCAGTCCATCACTTGCTTCTTCAGGATTCGGATTGTTAGCCCAACAGGCAGCACCGAGACACCCCGGGGTTTGGACTCTCGCCGTCCACTGCTGAGGACACGAATGGGGAGGTCGGGAGGAAGCCAAATATCCCACCAGCCGACATAACCAACGCTGGCCGGACTTTATGAGCTTTTTGGACTCGTCTGTCGCGTCATCTCTGTGTGTGTCTGTTCAGTTAGGGGCACAGGAGGGCTCTGCGTAAATATTCCTGTTTTATATATTAGAGGGGAGGCACCGGTGTCGTTGGGACGGTGAGGTTTGTGCGCACACAGTTACATTATTGAACAGTTCTTTGTCTTTAGTTTACATTCCATCTACGGTTTGCTTGATATTTCATCGTGTCGGGAAAAAAAAGTTCAACTTGTAAGGAGTGCGGCTTGTTACTTGAGAAAGGAGACGCGGGATATCCCAGGAATAGCCTCGGTGGGGTAGGGTCGGCCGTCACAAGATATTCAGACTTACAAAGAATGTTTCACTTTAACGCCAGTTCATTACTGGACAGAACTCTTCATCCTCAGCTCGGATCATACGGCACTTCCTCACTGCGCCAGGTGCTCAAAGAAATCCACCTCATCACTTCAATCACTCAAGATACGAAGAAGACAAAGTACAGCACGGTGAGGCAGACCACCAGGACGCCTGGAGAAGGGGAGGACCGGGACAGGAGCTCAACCCTGTGGGGGTCTGTGGCCACCGCCAGGGGGTGCCTAGACAGCTCCGGAGCCTTGGCATGCAGCACTTTCGCTACACCTGGAAGTTAATTAGGAAGCACCTGGAGTTATGTCTGGGCGCAGTAGACAGGGGGCTGCCTCAATCCACTCGGGGAGCCGGAGTCGGGAGGTCCTGAGGATGGAGCTTACGACGGGAGGAGTGGAGGTGGCAGAAGAGAAAGAAGAGAGTCAAAGAAAGGACTGGGAATACTGGTGTGCTCTGGGCTCTGTTTGGTGTTGTGTGCAGGAACAGAAAATGAAAGTGTGTGAGTCGGCGTCTGTCAGGGTCCACAAGAGCAATAAGTCCAGTGGAGAAAAGCAAACAAGGACCTGTGGATAGCAAAGTCGGGATATACAGGGTGTGGGCTTTAGGAGCTAAAGATGTCAAGGACGAAAGTCCCAGGGTGGCGCTGATCTCACACTCCTGGCTCGAGTCGCATGTGGCTGGCGCCCTCCTCTGGCGTCGCTCTGTTCTCTTCGTTGACTCCGTCATATTGATTTTAAATTCTAAAGATGTGATTGGCTGGCTGTCCATATGGCGAACGAATTCACTCGGACTCTTTAATCTCGTTTCTCAAGTTTCAACGATCTCCTGTCTCAAGCTGTAATGTCCATCCAGTCCTATGGCATCTCCTTCTGGTCCCTAATGTCTGCTTGTCATCACATGCAGCGTGGACCACAGCATGGCTTCCTTTTCCAAGCTGTGGTGTCCCACAGGTGATGATCAGATCATCAATACAGCCTGAGGGTCTCCTGAAGGCCCACTCAGATCAAACAGGTGGTCTTGTGATTCAGCAAAACAGACTGCCTTTGATGTTAACTGCCCATGCAAGTATTTAAGTTCATCTGTTGTTTTGTCTTGAGCAAAATATAACGAAAATAAGAAAAAATAAAAATATAATGAAAATATAACGAAAATAAGAAAAAATGTAACAAAAACATAAGAAAGAATATAATGAAAATATAATGAAAATAAGCATTACCTTTGTCGCTGTGTGGCGGCTCTTCAAATGTTCTGTGCGGTTTGTGGGTGGAGCCACAGGAGGCGGTCCCCACGGCTGCTGGCTCCTCCCTCTCACTAGAAGGTTCTTCTGTGGCATTTGGAGGTTTTGCTTTCCTTGTAGATTTGCGGTTTGGTTTTTCTTTTCTTTTTGTTCTTTTCTCCGGTTTGCCCTCTGATTTCACGTTTGGGTCTCGTTCACTTAGGGTTGTCTTCTTGTGCAGTCTGCTGTATTTATTTCTGTTTTGTTAAATAAACCCTAACTTTATAAACATGGTTTTGTTTTCCCTTTGAAGGTTTTACAGTCACCCCGTCCCTCCTCTGGGGGGCTTTTCTAGGCATTTTGCCAGCTCTCTTTGCTTGGGTCCTGCTAGGCTGGAAACCGACTGTTAGCTCAAATTGGGGGGCATCTCCTTGGGCAGGCTGGCAAGGCACCCACGTCCAGTTCAGTGAGAGACTTATAAGCTTCAGTTTCTCTCTCGGCCACCTTCTCCCTGAAAATTCTTTTACAGACAGCCCTGGTGCCCTTAAGGTTGGTCAGCATGCCAGCTGCTTCAGTGCCAATGTAATGGGGGTCTAACATTTCCTTTTATTACATGAATTTCATGAAGTTTAACGTGTAGGCTTCAGCTCTTAAGTGAATAAATGGTGTGCCCAAGACTACACTGATGTACTTATTGTCACTTCTGACCAGGACATGTGACAGTCACAGGGTGTCGAGGGGTGGCCTTACAAAGGTTAAGATGACATCGTGGGCCACATTTGAGACCACAGGAGCCACAAGATCTGTTCCTGTTTTGAGTCCCCACCTAAACAAACTGACGGGGATGACAATCTGTTTGAGCAGAGGGTTGAATTCTGGGATGCAAATAGGACAGGAATTCTGGGAGAATATGCAAATTTAATAAAAATAGTCAGAAAAAGTGTAATTGTTGATTGGGACGTTCACGTTTCAGCTCAGATAAACTAACCAATGTGTATCCGCTTGAAGCAGACGTGAAACGAGGGTCAGCTCAGCCTCCTTGGTGTTAACCCTGAGCTCGACTTGTGTATTGAAGCCCAACTGAGTCCCGGGGCTGCGTCCTTCTGTTACCTTCATGCTGCAAAAAATCAGGAATATTCTTAATGGTCTACGATTGGCCACGCTAAGGTAACTCATCAATATTCATGAGTAGGGTGGAGCCTAAACCACACAATGGCGTGTAAACAAGGGGCGATAAAGAACAACCTGAAAGTGAAGCGCTGCTCAAATCGAGTGACGGTGGTGACGATGTGAATTGACACAGAGAGTGACACTGATGCACATGATATGCCTGGTGACTTCAGTCGCGTGACGCTGCCATCGATGTGGCAAAATGACTGCGATCAAGTAGGACGACTAGAGTGACGTCAGCCCCCTAAGCTCTGTCCACATTCAAGCCAGCCTGGCGCTGTGGTGGTCTTCAATAACATGAGGGGCACGTTGATTGTGAGGATCAGGGACTGGAATTCTACCTATAAAATAAGAAAAGGGTGCAAAGAAACACACGTCTGCTGTACTGATTGGGACGTCGGGCTGTGCGTTGGTGACAAAACGTGTGACACGAAGGACGTGTGCTAAACATGCATCAGTACGGTGGTGGGCACTCGACAGACCTGACCTGCTGTGTTTATGGGCACATTTTGCTATTTACAGCCCTCAGTTACACTCAGTAACATTTTTTATTATTGTAACAAATTCAGCGTTTCTGGCTTGTCTTTCTGGAGATGAACCCACCGGTAGAGAGTGTGACGCGTGTGTGCCCGAGGGTCAACACCCAGGCTGAAGTAAGTAGTACCACCCCGGGACCAGAGGGGGCGCTGCCACTAACAGACTCGTCTCCTTCGTCACTCACAGCCTGGAGAAACCAATCAGGAGGAAGCCCCGCCCCTTCCAGTCCACGGCATAGAAAAGCAGAGCTGCCACAGAGGATGGCATCTCACATTGATGGGGACCCGACCTCCCGAGGACAGGACTTCGGTCAGGCCAGCTGCTTCATTTGCATGTTGTCCCCTTCTCTTTTGAATGAAATGGGGTTTCTGTTGCCCAGGTGGCATCTTTTTGTCCTGCAACAGGAGGTTAAGAGGACTTCAGCTTGGCAGGCAGGCAGGCTGACAACGGGTCACCTCTCAGTCGTCCCACTGTCACCTACTAAATACACCCATCAAGCCATGGCCTGAAAGCAAGCACCTCGACTGGTGTGACGCAGATGCCATGCAGCACTTGGGAGGGGCAGATGGCACACGCTGCTGGCATGAGAGAGCGGGCACAGGGTGAAAGGCCAGCACCTCTTACAAAACAAATGAGGACAGGAAGGCAGCACCATGCTGGCACCGTCAAGCTGGCACATACTTTTAAAGACCACCGTGGCTGGATTAAGAAGAGTGGGCTCGTTACTTTACAAGGCCATCTCGCAAATGAAGCTTGCTGAATGGACGCTTCATGGATTTCAGTCGTTCAGCTTGCAGGTTTTCCTTCTAGTATTTGGTGCCAGGCTCCTCACCCACTAAAGTCTGAATACTCGCCCTGCTTATGGCCAGCATCGGCCCTGGCAGTGAAGTGGCGAGCTGCACCTCCTCCAGAGATTCTTCACCTGTTCAGCTCTTTCAAAGTCAGCGAGCTGGAGACCAACGGTGACCTGGCAGGACAAGCTCCTGGTGGCTCAGGGGTGACAATGGCACAGCCGAAGTGTCCCTGCTGGCCCCTGCTAAGGTAGCCACTGTCAGCCATATTGCTAATGTGTCACAAAAGGTGACAATTCTGGGAGTGTCCCAGCAGGAGTGCACCTCTGGAAGAGGCTCTTGGCCTTTGCTAAGGTAGTCTGGAAATGTGGTCGTCGTTTGGGGGTCTCGACTGGAGTGTGGCTTGTGAGCAGAGCGACTCCCGGCCCCTGTTAAGGTACTGAAGGTGAGGTGGCCAGGTGCGGCCGCTGCTCTCTGTGGTGACAATGAGTGACGAGAATGTCACATGCTGGATTTGAAGCAGTGTGTAAATCCAGGCGTGTCCGCCACCATAAAGTGAGCCTTAGAGGTTGAAGGGTCCTCCATGAACCCTTAAACCCGCTAAAAGACCCACAGCTGGCTAAACAATGTGCAGCGACTGAACTGATGCCGTGGAAGAGTCACCTTCAGCCAGTGCCCTCAATATGCCAGTTTCATCCTGGCAGGCCATCCCGTCTTCAACCCCAATGACACAACTGAGTGTTCGAGGGGTGACAAGCGGACGAGTGACAGTGTGGGAGATTGCAGACCCCCGGGGATGACCTCGGGTGCAGTCAGATCTGCTCTTCGTGAACATGTCAGCGTGACAAGGACTTGCTGGCCATTTTTCTCTTCTAAAGTCCACTGCACGACGGACCACCCATTTCTACATGTTGAGGGGCTGACAATGACGTGAATGTGCCGACTTCTTTACCTGAGTTACTCAAGTAGTGCCAATGTGTGACGATTGAGGACCTCAGGGCTCAAAAAAGACACGTGTGTGCAAAATGTGCCAAAGTGGGTGACGAGTGCAACAAATCAGATGAAATGTCCCCCTCGATGAGAGCAGGCGGCTCCCAGCTGGGACAGCCATAGCGGCTCCAAACAGGCGGCAGGACTTGTTGAGTCCCAGCGGTGACGCCACAGCACAACAGGCGCTGCCTTCTCGCCCATCGTATTCTCCACAGGTTTGGCTGCAGGTGGCACTGCCTTTTTTAATCCTCCCTGTAAATTAATACCATGGCGCCTGGGATTACGGCTCACGGAAATCTGGAAACAAAGGAAAGGTGACGTGGGTGGAATCGGCAGGGGGATCTTGCAGGGTTTCCCACACGTCTGGTGTGGCCAACCCCAAGGTCTGCCGCGCTTCTGCTTGACGCCCTGGCATAACGGGCTTGGGTACCTTTACACTTAGGGAGCACCATGTCGAATTAAGCCCTGCAGGTCCTAACTGTGCCACGTGCAGAGTCCACTGAAACTCAACATGGCACGGCATCTCCTCTCCCTGGTGCCGTGCCACCCCAAGTGAGCAGCACTCACCAACCTCAGAGCTTTGTCACATTCAGTATGTGTGCCAAAGCACAAAAAATGAAGAATGAAGGAGGAAGAGGCCTTCACCGTCGTGCCCCCGTTTGAGCTCTGCGCTCATCTCGGCCCTGCTGAAATGGCCGTCTCCTACACCGATGGGCACACTGCAGCTTCCTCCGAGACATTTTTAATAAAAGACGTTGTACAGTCAGTGACGCACACACATCACGTGACACGTGACTTCGACAAAGCAGCCAAACATGAGATGAACTGAAGGAGCTCTCCGCCCATAAGCCACTTTGTCTCCGTGGTTACTCAGTGGCGTCACTAGGGCTGGCAGAGGCAGCCTTAGTGGTGTGGGGGGGGCCGGTTACGTCAAACGCTGTCACCACTATGCGCATGTGGACTACTGTATATGTATAAACTTAATAATGTTAACATGTACCGCACTCTCTCACTACAGTATTCAGCTAACTTTGGTAAGATAACCCGCGGACTTCATTAAAATAACAATGGAATCTCGTAAAAAAGTGCAATTCATAATTCATGACAATACCCGGACAGTGCGAAATGTGATGCGGTGACATTAGCGGGGCAACAGTCTTGATGTGCAGGACGTCATCGTCATAACTCAGCCGGTTATCGTGTTTTTGCACATTCACACTCGGACGTGTTTATGGCCTACAAGTAAGATGCGAGTGTCGATGTTTCAACGTAGCGGATCGTCACGAAATCTCTTACCGGTTTGCAGGTTCAGAAACGAAAATCCACTTTTCTTGCCTTCCGATTGGAAAAGTCGTTGGTGCCGTCTTCGTGGTCTCATCGGGATCTGCAATGTCTTATTCTACACTGAGACAGGAGAAGCCAACCCAGCAACTAACGGGCTTTACCTACGGTAGGAATGGGATTATACTGGTGACCCCTTTGGGCGATGAAGGTGGGCTATGGTGTGGTATAAAGACCTCCATGTAGGGAATTTGACTGTGAAGAGGGATTTTAAAAAAAGCGGGGCCCCCTTAGGCACACTTGTCACCCCCTCAAACGCCACTCTTGAGGACTGGTGTCCCCCAAGGCCCGCCCAGGTGACTTAATGACTAGACCTCCTTAACAGAGAGTCGTCCGTACGTTAAATCGCGACTGCCAATGGCGTGTGGACGCTCGATCGAGTGGCAGATTTCCGCGTCTTTGAAGGGGCTTTTGATGGTGCTACTTACGGTTTCGTTGTTAACGCTGAGGCGTCTCCTCCCGATCCTCGTGCCGTTTAGTTTTCATAACTCACACTAGTGAAGTGGCGGCCGTGTCCTCAGCCCCGCGGTCTGCGCCTCTCGTTCTTAGAGTTCAGTTGAGGGAGCAAACTGCAAAGCAAAAAAGGCAAATCATCAGGAATGGAGGACGTCGAGCTTCAGCGGCAACACAAACTTTTCAAAAGGTCCCATCAATGTGAAAATCACCAGACGGCAGAGGAAGAGGAGGAGACGGAGCGCCTGCCGCTCACTAAAGGCCTCCCTCAGGTCCCAGGACCTCCAAACAAAGTCCCACCTGCCATTCGTTTCCAAAGTGGCCTCCCAGCCGTTTTCAGAGCCTTTTCAGTCTGACTGGAGTCCTAAACATGGCACACAAGGCTCTGCTCAGGGTCTGTGCTGCCAACGCTGGACTGCCACCTGCCCTCATTCTTCTCGGCCTCAGCTCAGAGTTTCATTCCTGGGGTCTCGTGTGCCTGGCACATCAGCGGCTCTCCTCGTACCTCGGTGACAGTTTCTGGGGTCCCTGGCCGTTTACTCTCCACCTTTTGTGCCATGACATTCAATTTCACTGCCATGCTGATGGCACCCTGGTCTGCCCTCCATGACTTAAACGCATGGATGACCAACGCTACAACAGCAGTTCTTCTTCTTCTTCTTGGTTTTAAATCAACACTTGCAAAGGTTACCATGTGGCAGACATGTGCATGTGGCTGAAGGGTCTCGGTGCCCCTCACATATAAATAACATTTCCTGGGTGGTCCTCACACAGCACAGCTTTGGTCACATCCCACATGGACCCCCTCATGAAGTCCACCGAGCACATCTGCTCTCCGCTCCTAACAGCCCGACTGCCCCCCGGCCCCTCCCTTCAGTCCACAGCATGGCTACCGGGGTCTCCTCTTCCCACACGGGACTCAACGCCATTGCTGCTCAACGTTGGCATTCGCTCACCAAGGACATACCAGGAAGCTCAGGGCTCACCCAATTGATCAGGTTTCACTTTATTGGGGTCTTTGTGTTTGCCGTTTTTATTGTTATTTTTTTTAGGCGCCTTGCATCTTGAAAGGCGCCTTTAAATACAAAGAATGTATTCTTAATTATTAATGAGACGAGACGAGTGACTGACTGATGACAAACCAGGGGGTCCCCAGGGCCGAGTGTGAGAATCACAGGGGTCACGACAGGCAGTCAGACGGTGGTCACGGGGGGCTTCTTACCCTTTAATAATAATAATAATTCTTTACATATATATGTTGCTTTTCTCCCTGCTCAATGTACTTTACATACAAGGGGTGATGCAACAGCAGCCATTTTGTTCCCGTATGTTCACCTCACACTAGCTGTTAGGTGCTGAGGGGCAGACAGAGGCAGTTAGGGGGCCAGAATGACCAGGCTGGGGTGGGCAATTCAATCAGGACATCAGGATGCCCAGGGATCTTTCATGACAGTCAGGACCCCAGTTTTTATGCCAGTTTTACAGTACTGTGTCCCTGTCACTGCACTTGGGCATTGGGATCCATGTTCAGACCACAGGGTGGGCGCCCCCTGCTGGTCTCCTCCACCAGTAACCCAACTTTTTTTCCTGGCTGGTCTCCCATCCAAGTCCAGGCCGGGCCTGAATGTGCTCAGCTTGTCCTGAAGTGCAGGTGAGCCGCCATCACCTGACAAAGTCAGCCCAGTGTTCTGTGCCCTAAAAGTGTCCGTGAGGGGCACTTGAGCCTCTAAAGTTCTTTTCATAATGGTGGACAAGCCTAAACTGCCGGCCTCGATTCGCACCTTCACCCTGCAGTACGTTCACTGAGCACCACAAGCTCAAATCCAAAGTAAGAACATCTCAGCACTGGCTTACCGGGGCGTCGTGGACATGGTGCTCCGGCTCTGCATTGCTCTCCCACCGGTAGGGCAGCCCCTTCAAAAGCCACCGGCTGCACAAACCCAATGCGGGAGACACCGAGACCCTTCAGCTTTCTCATCCCCTGCACAATACTAGCAAACGAGAACCCCTTTACAGGGCCCAAGGGATTACACAGTTCGTTTAAGGCCATTGTTAAATGTCAGTAGACAACGGGACCACCTCAGCCGATCAACACTCAGACTCCACTCCAATCAAAATGGTGTTGAATTGAAAGAGAAACCGGGCGTCCATATTAGATATGAAAACATACAACCTGAACGGTTCAAGTCGGGGTCACACAGCGGGCTTCCTCTTAAAGTCTTCAATTTCTTCAGCCAGGTGTGATGCTTGGGAGGGGCCGGGTGGTCCGGAGATGGCAAATCTGACCGAATTGTCTTCTCTCTCCCACTGCTTTTTAAATTCCTCTGAATGTAGAGAGTCTTGCTGCCTGCTTTATGTAAGACATTGCATCAGTCAAACAACTGGGACAACCAGCAAGTTGCCATAATCTGGCTGATTGTTAATTAATTTAATTCAATGATCTAAACCCACTCACCTTGAAGTCCCAAGGCTCCATGTCACACATTCTTCTAAGCGTTTACACTCTGGTTAGTTTAGCCAGGCTTAAACACAGACGTCCTCAGAAATAATGACAAGTCGTTGCACATTCTTATTCTTATTTTCCTAGAATGTTACGTTGGGACACTTTTGAATATTAATGAGCTCATTTGTACCTACCTGCTGTTTCAGCAACCGAACAGAAATGAGCGCTGAGCCCACCGGCGTACGGCCGTTAGCTAAAAGAATTCTAAAATAAAAACATAAACCCCACAGCTTGAGCGTTACAAGGCGTCACACTTCAGACAGAAAATCAAAAGACGACAAACTCGGCGAACTCGTGAACTTCGCTCTTCTCCACCCAAAATGCAGGTGTTTATTAAACATCAAGAAAGTGACGACAGACAAATCAAAATACAGAAAAGAGCTTTTTGTTTTATTGTCACAACTACGACCAACAGCAAAGTAAGAGACACACACAGTGAACGAAGAGAGGCACCCAAAAGACCGAGAGGAGGTGGGCTGTGCCAGGGGGTCCGGAGAGGAGACCTCATTTTATTTGATTGATCACAGCGCGGCCCCCGAAGCGGCGGTCAAGCAGTAGACGTCACACAGCAGCTCGTCTGCCTCGTCCACTCTGGACCCTGAGATAGTGGGGGGTGATTGGTTCGGTTTCAACATTGCAGGCTGTGTGGACCGCCGGACTCGTCATTTTAAAAGTGCAATACTGACAGAGAGCAAAAATAAAAAGTGACTTGATGAGAAGAGGACGACTACAATTAAAACACCTCAATGCTACAAACTCCTGAAAAGTAAAATTAAAAAATAAATCGGACAACTCCTAAAATCCAATGGTGCAGGCAGGTGACAGGGTCACACGGAGGGTGGCGGCCATTGTTTGATCAGACTGGCGCTACTCCACAACTAGAATATGTTACTCGGACGTCCAGCAGGACATTCCTTTGATTTCTCCTAAATTGTGGTCAGCCATTTGCTTTTGTCCACATTACTGTACAGTACAGACACAGCGTCATTGAGAAGATCAGAAGAGTAACGGGATACGGGTGGGCGTGTGACGCGTTCCACGATGACAGTAAAAACTGTGCTTCACTTACAAGTGTGCAAGGCAAGAAAAACCCAGCGAGACCACAAACGAAGGCCGGGGGGAGTCAACAGGAACAAAGACGTGAGGACTAGCGACGCCGGGGCAAAGGCCGCTCACCCTGCTCGCTGTCAGACGTGGCGCACACGCAGACGATGTGGAATTACCCAGGCGTACACACAGGAGGTCATACAGATGTGCGTATACAGTGTACACAGGGAGAGACGGAGGAGAGCTACGGATTTTCACCTTTGTCTGTCATGTGCCAGCCCCTCTAGATTTCAAACGTTCTTATTTAAAGCAGACGATCCCATATAAAAATGAAGAAATAAAGAGACACGAGTGGGGATTTAAAGTGGAAGTAAAACACAAACTGACCAAAGTTTCAGATCACGTCTTCTACCAACACCAAAAGCGGCCTTTAAAATGAAGCTCCCAGCTATAAAGGTAACCCCCAGGTGGCCATTAAGTGCCATCACACAGAAGTGACTTGTGTCCGTAGAGCAGCCTGCCCACCCTTCAGTTATTTTTATTGTGCCGGACCCCCCCATCACCTCCAATCAGCCCTGCCTTTAAGCTTTTTTTCCCCGTCCGCGTCTCCTCCTCTGCCTCATTTGTGCCCCGTTTTCAGTTCAAACTCAACGCCCACTAGCAGCAGCTGACTCGCCTACCTGAGAACCAATAGTGCAATGAGAGACGACCTTTACGGGCACAGAGTGAGATTTCAATGTAACACACATCTAATGAGTGCGATGGCAACGTCTGCAGACAGAGAGGATCACTGGGCCAGGCCTTCTCTCTACGTCTGGAGTTTATACTTGAAGAAAGGCTTCAGCGATCATCTAAAACAGCAAAGTTAAAAACATCAGAGTTACTGACCATCCTGTGCCACGCCGAGATCAGGACTAGCAACGTCCCTCAGGCCGAGCCTGCTTTAAAACCCATGGAGGGACGAGACCCCCAAGACGTCACAGGTCCATTACCAATCCATACCCCCCCACTGGGTGTACATTTTTACACAACAGCTTTAATCGGGCAGGGTGGGACGTTACGTTCTCCTTTTCTTTCACAGGGGGCTCTCATCTGCAGCCACATCCAAAGCACTGGCTAAAAGTTAAAATGCAGAACCAAACACAAATGAGACTTGATGCGGACACACATTGAGTAGGTTACGATTTCATGTCATCAGGTCGTTTCTTTCCATTTTGTTATTCTGATATTTCGGTGCTGCATGTTCCCCGTCCCAAACGCTGGAAAGCAGAAGGCAGTGAGTAAAGCGCACCCTCCAAAATGCACCAAAGTTCATCCACGATCCAAAATCCCTGCGCTTTCCCCATCCTTCTGGACACAACTCTCCGTAGCGATCCCTCTTCAGTTCACCTTTGTGCCGGGTCAGGACGACTGGGTCCCCATGACTGGTGCTCACCTTCTCCTTCTTGTCCTTTTTAAGTCCTTGATTTACACACTGCGGGGGTACAGGACTGTAGACCTTGGAGGAATCTGGATAGTCCTGAGCCCCTCTAACCATCAGCCAATGTCTTAACTACAGGTCACACGGCAGACGCCAGCACTCTGGCCTTCTGAGCAGCACATGACGGTTGGTCCTCTTTATGTCTTCCTCCCTTCACAGTCAGCCAAGTCTCTCATGTTGTCACCGAGCTTCTTAACAAAGTCACTCTGTCCTGTGGCTTACATTCAGCCAACCAAGCTTTTAGTCATGTGACCACCCGGCAGACACATCATGGAAGGAATCCAGCAGAGCGCAGGGGGGCATCCATAAAGAGGAGGATCTCAAACTGAACTGCAAACTGCACGCTCCTAAGATGAGGGTCTTTATTTCATCTGCAGATGCCAGCCTACCGTGCAAATCACAGCACAGGTCAAGTTCGACGCCGTGTACCTGGGTCTCGATTCTACTGAGGGGTTACAGGTAAATGAAATGTCCCAATGTCCAATTTAAAAAAAGGGAGTTCTTCCAAAATTTGCTTGGACCCTAGGCCTTGTCTCTAATGTTTTTTATTCCAAAGAATCTCATTTTAATTGTAAGGCAAAAGGTGTCCACTCCTAATGCACAGGTAGATCATTTGTGGGAATGCCTTCCAGTGTTTGCAAGAATCCTCCCACCCAAATATTAAAAAAAGAAGAAAAACCAAAATGGAGAGGTCATCATCCATGATTAAGATGTCCCCCTGCCAAACCTTGTCCTGGAGAGGGCACTCATGCAGTGCCAAGTGAAGGAGCAGAGTGATTAATGACAAGCATCTGTAAGGTAAAAAGACCAAAGGTCTTCAGCAGAATTTCTCTCCCAGTGTGGAAGCACATTTACTGAAAAAGAAAAAAAACAAAAAAACAAAAACCACGAAGAGTCTTCCTCAGTTCAGTCCTGAAGTTCCGTTTCCCAGCAAGACGGACCCATTGGGCTCCATCAGGCTCTCCATGCCCAGGTAACCGAGCAGAATTTCACTTCGTCTCCGGGACAACTGCATCAAGTCGTCGGCCAGCGTCTGAACTGATGCATAGGACACTTTATCAAGGTCAAACATGTCCTTTAGGAACTGGACGATATGTTGCTGTTGACCAAAACAAAACAGGCACACGTTAATTCCTCGGACAGTCATAGCATTACAATCCAATACAATACAAAATCACACAAGGAGGGCCGCAATGGGCTTTAACAGGCCCTGCCTCTTGACAGCCCCCCAGCTCAGACTCTAAGATGGCAAGAAAATAAAATGGAAGGAAGAGAGACCCCTGTCCAGGGCGTGCAGTGGGTGTCAGAAAAATAGGGGGTCAATACAATAAAACAATAGAAATATTATTAAGTTAAATGAGAACTTCTGTCTGTTACTATCTGCCTTGAATTACGAGCCTGAAAAACAATTCAAATGATGGCCGGACTCCTCTGAGTGAGAAGAAGAAAAGCACAGACATGAGAGAGGTGGTCACTTGTCCTCACACAGTCTGACCGAGTGCATGAGCCTAACAGAGTACAGCAGGCGGTGGACTGGCTGACTGATGGACAGCACCGGCCTTCAAGTCTAAATAAACCCAATGTCCTTACAGTGACACCGTAGACGTTTACGAACTCTCACCTTGAATATTCGGCACACTTCAGAAAGCTGCTGCTTGGGGCCCAGGAATCCAAATGCCAAAACAGGACTAACGTGCTCAGAAATGGAGTAGAAATGGGAAATGAAGCCGTCGGGAACCTACAAAAAGTTAGTTGTAGTTAGTCACCCGTTCTGTTTTCCTCCCTCCTTTTACTCTGTAATTTGAACTTTACTGAAGGACGTATAAGACAGGCCTCTCCAACCTTTTTTCCCCCCTGAGAGCTCCTTTTACAAAATGACAAAATGACATTTATTCTTATCACTTATTTCAACCCAAACAAACTGAATAAGCTTGTTCTTCCTGAACATTTACAAAATGTTGGTGTCCACAACTCACATTTTGCATTAAAATGTCACAAAAAATATCGAGTTCACCTGCAAGTGCATTTTGTAAGTCTGTATGCATTTTCTAGCGTATCTCACACCATTGAATTAAAACAAAACAATGCAATTCCAAATCCACAGATATTCCTTCTTCATTTGTCACGTTGTCACATGTCACTGTGTCACTTTATTCACAGGTCCAGTCACATGTGTGATGTGTTGTTAGTTAGTCACATGACTGGCACGGAGGTGTCTGGTGGAGTGGAGCCCCTCAGGTTCACTCTTATGGAGTCCTTTAAATGTTCGTCTGTCAGTCTTGTTCCGATTTCATGACATTCCTGTCACAGACTCACAGAGGTATGGAGACCCAAGCAAAGCAGACATTTTCAGAGCTGCCTGGTGAAGATTCTTGTAGTTCTCTCGCTCTACTAAGCTCCAGAAATGCTGTTGAGACTTGAACTGCACATTATTTTGAAGGTTTACTAATACAGTGGTGTGAAAAACTATTTGCCCCCTTCCTGATTTCTTATTCTTTTGCATGTTTGTCACACAAAATGTTTCTGATCATCAAACACATTTAACCATTAGTCAAATATAACACAAGTAAACACAAAATGCAGTTTGTAAATGGTGGTTTTTATTATTTAGGGAGAAAAAAAAATCCAAACCTACATGGCCCTGTGTGAAAAAGTAATTGCCCCCCTGAACCTAATAACTGGTTGGGCCACCCTTAGCAGCAATAACTGCAATCAAGCGTTTGCGATAACTTGCAATGAGTCTTTTACAGCGCTCTGGAGGAATTTTGGCCCACTCATCTTTGCAAAATTTTTGTAATTCAGCTTTATTTGAGGGTTTTCTAGCATGAACCGCCTTTTTAAGGTCATGCCATAGCATCTTAATTGGATTCAGGTCAGGACTTTGACTAGGCCACTCCAAAGTCTTCATTTTGTTTTTCTTCAGCCATTCAGAGGTGGATTTGCTGGTGTGTTTTGGGTCATTGTCCTGTTGCAGCACCCAAGATCGCTTCAGCTTGAGTTGACGAACAGATGGCCGGACATTCTCCTTCAGGATTTTTTGGTAGACAGTAGAATTCATGGTTCCATCTATCACAGCAAGCCTTCCAGGTCCTGAAGCAGCAAAACAACCCCAGACCATCACACTACCACCACCATATTTTACTGTTGGTATGATGTTCTTTTTCTGAAATGCTGTGTTCCTTTTACGCCAGATGTAATGGTTCATTTTCCTTCCTTAAAGTTCATCTTTTGAATTATCAGTCCACAAGGTATTTTCCCAAAAGTCTTGGCAATCATTGAGATGTTTCTTAGCAAAATTGAGACGAGCCCTAATGTTCTTTTTGCTTAACAGTGGTTTGCGTCTTGGAAATCTGCCATGCAGGCCGTTTTTACCCAGTCTCTTTCTTATGGTGGAGTCGTGAACACTGACCTTAATTGAGGCAAGTGAGGCCTGCAGTTCTTTAGACGTTGTCCTGGGGTCTTTTGTGACCTCTCGGATGAGTCGTCTCTGCGCTCTTGGGGTAATTTTGGTCGGCCGGCCACTCCTGGGAAGGTTCACCACTGTTCCATGTTTTTGCCATTTGTGGATAATGGCTCTCACTGTGGTTCGCTGGAGTCCCAAAGCTTTAGAAATGGCTTTATAACCTTTACCAGACTGATAGATCTCAATTACTTCTGTTCTCATTTGTTCCTGAATTTCTTTGGATCTTGGCATGATGTCTAGCTTTTGAGGTGCTTTTGGTCTACTTCTCTGTGTCAGGCAGCTCCTATTTAAGTGATTTCTTGATTGAAACAGGTGTGGCAGAAATCAGGCCTGGGGGTGGCTATGGAAATTGAACTCAGGTGTGATACACCACAGTTAGGTTATTTTTTAACAAGGGGGCAATTACTTTTTCACACAGGGCCATGTAGGTTTGGATTTTTTTTCTCCCTAAATAATAAACACCATCATTGAAAAACTGCATTTTGTGTTTACTTGTGTTATATTTGACTAATGGTTAAATGTGTTTGATGATCAGAAACATTTTGTGTGACAAACATGCAAAAGAATAAGAAATCAGGAAGGGGGCAAATAGTTTTTCACACCACTGTATATATTATAAAATCCAAAGTCTCTCTGTCTGTATGTCTTTCATGAGAGAACTACTTAGCGGATTTGGATCGGGTTGTTTTCTATAATTTGCTTGAACATTCTCATTTCGCTGTGTATCAGAGTTCGCTTGCAGTTTTGATTTATTTGGCTGCAGGTTTTTGTTCCAAGCAGCTTCTGTTTTTAATTGGACTCCTGGGCTAATTAAGTGATGTGTTATTTCCCAAGTTCTGTGTTTTGGGAACAATTAAGAAATTAGAAAACTAAGTTTGGTAACATCCATCCATCCATCCATTTTCCAACCCGCTGAATCCGAACACAGGGTCACGGGGGTCTGCTGGAGCCAATCCCAGCCAACACAGGGCACAAGGCAGAGAACCAATCCCGGGCAGGGTGCCAACCCACCGCAGGACACACACAAACACACCCACACACCAAGCACACACTAGGGCCAATTTAGAATCTCCAATCCACCTAACCTGCATGTCTTTTGATTGTGGGAGGAAACCGGAGCGCCCGGAGGAAACCCACGCAGACACGGGGAGAACATGCAAACTCCACGCAGGGAGGACCCGGGAATTGAACCCAGGTCCCCAGGTCTCCCAACTGCGAGGCAGCAGCGCTACCCACTGCGCCACCGTGCCGCCCAGTTTGGTAACATATATAATATAAATATATATATTTTCATCTTGATTCTCATTCTACTTTTCTAGGTGTTCTAATTGTTAAATCCATTATATACTAATTAGTGGGTCTGATGCTAAAGTACTTGCAGCCTTTGATTATTCAGTGTGTCGTTTGCCTGGGTGTCTGCTCTGCTCATTTTTAATTGTCATTAGTAAGATACAACAAAGGGGAAAAACTGCACAGAAAAAGGGAAAAATAGAATGAAATCAACAAAAGAGACTTAAGCATTTAAATCAATAGCAAAAGCACAAATATTTCTAAATGTCTTATAAATGTAAAAATCATGCTGCTGTGCTTTTCTGAATGTAGAATAAAAGTAAAATAATCCCAGCTAATTAAATGAGATCAGTATTATCAGGTGACAGACAGACATAATTAATCCCAAGGGGAAATTCACAAATTTGTCACTGATTAGGAATCTGGTTGGAACAAAACACTGCTGTAAACAAGAAGTCATCCCTCAGAGTATTTGGCTTTTCACTTACCATGAGAAGACGTCTCTTTGCCTTTAACACTGACCAACAAGCTGTTGCAAGTGCCTAGGGGAAATAGAGAGAAAGACTATAAAACACCAAAATTAATCCAAGTCTGAAACAGGCCATCAACTTCCCAGTGACTGAGCAGTTCTAAACTAAACGAAACTCCTCCAGACCACCTGAATGTCTCATTGAGAACACTAAACCTTTCGTCAAGACCTCGCCCGTGTGGCGTTTTGCAATTCAAAGTTGAAAAGTGTTTAAAAATGTAGTGTTCCATATCCTACTATCGCTGACTAAAGAGACACACTGCAGTCAGTGTGAGACAGTAACACAAGAACCTGGGAAGGTTTAAGGGGATGAAATTATTTGGTCAGTTGTGGGCCTTCTGCTGAAGATGTTGCTGATGGACAGTGTGACAAAGTGAAGTGCCGAATAAACAAGGGTCACATAACAGCTTTTATCTTATTATGCAATTAAAAATGTGGCTTAAAAACAAAGAATTGGCTAAGTGAGGTCAGTAGCTTCAGGTCTGTGATACATATGGTGGAGTTTTATCTTGGTAGAATAAATAATAATAATAATAATAATAATAATAATAATAATAATGCTTGACCTCTCTCTCTCTCTCTCTCTCTCTAATCAATGTGAAGATGTGTCCTGTGACCCTGGGAAACCTGAAGGAGGATCAAATCAACTGCTTACTACTATTTACCATTAATGCCCTGAAAGTCAAGAAAGAAACGTCAGGACTTTACTCAATAACTGATATTGTCCAAAAACAGAAGATACGAATAAGTCTGCAATAAGTGGAGTAAGAAATATAGCAAAAGTTAGACCTCTTATAACATTGCAAGATGCTGAAAAATTAGTTCACACTTTTGTTTTCAGTCGACTAGATTACTGTAACGCACTCCTCTCAGGACCACCCAAAAAAGACATCAATCGATTACAATGAGTGCAGAATTTTAACCAGGAAAAGAAAATCCGAGCACATCACACCAGTCTTAGTGTCGTTATATTGGTTACCTGTGTCATTTAGAATTAACTTTAAAATACTGCTGATGGTTTACAAAGCCTTCAATAATCTGCTCCATCCTATATTGTGGAACGCCTGTCGCCTTACACTCCAAATTGTAACCTTAGATCTTCAAATGAGGGTCTACTTAGAATTCCAAGAGCTAAACTTAAAAGAGATGGTGAGGTGGCCTTCTGCTGTTATGCACCTCAAACCTGGAATAGCTGACCGATAGAAAGTAGACAGGCTAATACAGTGGAGCACTTTAAAACACGGCTGAAAACTCATTACTGTAACATGGCTTTCTCACAGCTTCATCTTAGTTTAATCCTGATGCTCTGTATATTCAATTAATTATCACTGTTATTCCTGGTGGCTCCAAAATCCATACTAACCTCTACTTTCTCTTCTGTTCTTTTTCTGTGGTGTTGATCTGCACCACCACCACCACCTAATCAAAGCACCGTGATGACCCTCCATTGATTGATTAAAGGCCAGAAGTCCACCTGACTGTCATCATCAAGTTCTTCCATGTGAACCCTGAATACCATGAGGACTGATTGTGAGGGGGCTGGGTGGTCTCGTGGCATTGGAACTGCTGCAGATTTTATTTTTTACATTTTTTCTGTCCTCGCTGGCCATTGGACCTTACTTTTATTCTTTGTTAATTAGTGTTCCCTAATTCTATTTTCTTATTTATTTTGTCTTTTTTTTCTATCTTCATCATTTTGTATGAAAATGTGCTCTAGAAATAAATGGTGTTGTTGTTGTTGTTGTGAGAACGATATCCAATCTTCCATCAGAGTGAAACATCTCACAACTACAGAGTCAATATGGCAGGAAGTGTGTGTGGACCCTTCATGATATGTTCAGGTGCAGATGAGAATCCTCAGCTATAGGACCTCCTGAAAAAGTCCAAAATCTGGACACTGCACTGGGTAGACACTCTGCAGCTCAGGTTTAACATCAGTCACCTTTATGAGAAGGATCTAGAAGTCATAGTGGACACATCATGATCTACATCAAGACCGTAGACAGACGTGATCAAGAAGGCTAATGGGATGTCAGGCTGCACACAAGTACAAGTCCAGGGAGGTGATGTTTAAGTTGCATTACGCACGAGTGAGGCCTCACCTGCGCACAGTTTTGGTCTCCATATTACAAAAACGACAAAGCAGCACAAATAAAGTCCAGAGAAGAGCAACTGGGGTGATTCTGAGATGAGAGGATGAGCTATGAGGAGAGACTGACGGAGCTGAAGCTTTTCAGTTTAAGCAAATGCAGAATACACGGTGACATGATCGAAAGTACAGTGGAACCCAGCTGGTACTTTAAAATAAATTCTACACTGGGTGTGATGGACGGGTGGCCGGGTCCCATGCCCAAACGAGACGCCCCTTCAACACTGGATCTGGGGGAGCAGCCATGGGATGCACTCTACGTCCCCCGGAATGCGTGGTGGCAGCCCTCCTGGGTTACATCGGGGCCACAGGTGTGGGACTTCAGGGCTCAGACCTGTTGGGCTCCGTGGCCACCACCTGGAGGAGCTGCATGGCTTAACGAGCCTCTGTGGGCTGGAATGCAGCCACACCCAGAAGTGCAGCCTAATTAGGCCAATTACCACCTGGAGCATTTCTGGGAGGGCTACAGAAAGAGCCTGCAGCCACAACTCAAGGGCCAGAGTCGGGTGGAGGAGGACGACAAGGTTGCTTGGGAGGAGTGGTGGTGCCAAGGAGGAAGAGAAAGTGTATTTGTTACTTGTGTGCTTGGGACTGTGTATTGCCTGTGGGTCATGGGGAAGACGTGCGCCCAAAAGGTAAAGAAAAATAAAAGTTCTTGGTCATTTATACGTGCCTCAGTGTGAGTCTGTATCAGGTCGGGTGCTATACAGCATCCATATCACATGGGAAATGGTTGGCAACTTATTAAGGGAAGATTTTGCAATAATACTACAATTGTTTTCTTCACACCAAGAACCACAGACACATGGAAGAAATGACCAAGTGCTGTGGTGACAGGAGAACTTTAAGGACCTTCAAATCCTGATGTTGTTTGGGGCGATCGAGGTGAACAGAATAGTTTGACTGAATGGCCCGTCATTATCACAATTGTTTTACTGTCCAAGTAAAGTGTTGCATGTGAGCCACAGAACCACATGACGTTTACAAAAAATGAAAAGAGTTAACACTGATAAGGGTGTCCTGCCTACGTCTGGGCAGTAGTGGACACAGAGACGTAGATCAGAATGTATGACGTTTGTTAAATCAGCTACCGGTTTTCATTACTACAGGATATAAAATGAACAGATAAAATCATAATTATAAATCTTCAGTATTATCACTGCAGCCCTAGGGTTAATGCATTAATTAAAAATAGCAAGCCTGCCTTTGCATTCAGTCCTTCACCACGAGTCACCGTGCTTTGCTGTGCATCAAGGCACTTCCTGCATTTCACCGATACAAACGTCAAGATGGAGTGCTGGTATTCATAACGCCTGCCAGTTTATGAAGTTTGTGAGCCTACCTGAAAACACACAATGGCTAACTCACCTGGTCAGATGGACAATGCGCCCTGGGCCCACGTTTTATGGGAATGTCAGAAGCATTAGACTAAGCCAACCAGCTACCAAACAAGTGGATGACTTCTAAGTGAATACGCTGCTAAGACATTCACAGTTCTTGATGGAAAAACGTCAATAAAGCCGGGTACACAGCAAATGGTAGTGCTGCTGCTTTGCAGTAAGGAGACTGTGGAAGATTGTGGGTTCGCTTCCCGGTTCCTCCCTGTGTGGATAGCGCTTTGAGTACTGAGAAAAGCGCTATATAAATGTAATGAATTATTATTATTATTATTAAATGGTAGAACTTCCTTTAGCAGAAATAAGCTCACAAACATTTTCTTGACACTGCATATTGCCAGCACTGAACGGCGATTAAAAGAATTCATTGTGAGTAATAAACTTCAGTTTACACTCGTCTGATATGCACACTGGGAGAACTGGAGTCAGACCTTATTTAACACGGTGTCTGACATACTCGAATAGAGCTGGCAGCTATTAAAGACGTAACGACAAAATTAATCAAAACAGATGCAAAAAAAAAAAAAGCTTTGCAAAGGGAGGAGTGATAAAGAATCCACAAGAGTAATAATGGGGCGACTCTGATGAATTCACAGCAAAGACGCAGCAGATTCTCCATACACACCTCTAATGGAGCTTGTCTCTGACCGGTGCCCCCTTACAACTACCACATCGGTTTTAACACTTTCAGGGCTGATGTCGACTTTTATCTAAATTCAGGAATAGAGGACGGTAAACTGCAACAAAACTCATCCCTACATTTTAGTTCGACTGTCTTTGCTAGAAGGAAAGTTACTTAGCTTTGTTGATTGAACCTCGATTCACTAGGCGTGCGTGAGTAGCGAAGAGCAAACAACCTCTAAAATGGTGAGAGACCGAAGCAAATGTGCAAAGCAAAGTACTCCATGGACGTTTTACATAATTTTGTTGAACAGGACTCTGACTTGTCGGACTCCGAGTTTGATGCAAGTGATCTGGAGATGGATATCAAAAACCAAAGTGAGGTACCAGCATCAGCTAATCGTGGTGCTGATGCGCCTACAACAGCGTTTGCCTGGGAGGACCGCCACTTATGATAATGACAAGAGGTACAAACCATATTGCGTTTAACTTTGCAACCGCCACTCACCTGCTGGCAGCTGGCTCACCGTGCATTCCTGCTGACCATTGAGGTGCCCCCACGCAGCCACTGCCATCAGAGATGCCAAACATGCGCCAACAGCAGCCACAGCACATACCAACAGATGTTTTATGTTGACTTATGTGTGAAACTATTGCATTACTTTGTGTGAGTTTTTAGCCCTCAACCCTAACCCTAACCCTCAAAGGCAGGCAGGGTGGCTTAACTAGAATCTGAACCACAATGCTAGTTGAACTTTCATCTCCAGGCCATGCTGTGCCCCTGAGCAAGTCACTTAACCTGCGCCTGCACAAACTATCAATTGTATATGGAAACAGGCGTACCAAGTAACTGTGGATAGTATTCTCTAAAGACAGGCATTGTATAAAGTAAATTATGGCTGTTTGTTTTATTCCCTGCCCACTCATTTGATATCTGGACTTAAAATGGGCACACTGGTGTGGACCAATAGGGCCTCTTGCTTTGAGTTCTTGTGCTCTTATGACACAACTCAGGGTTTCACCTGTGCTAACACTGAACATGCCATGATGCACCTGTCATAAAGTGTCAGTCCTCACGTTTTACCTTCGATATTAAAATGGTATTATTGTTTACAAGAAACCACAGCAGTGACCAAACGAGCGACATTCATTATGTACATCCCATCTGCTCGGTTACTCTTAGAAATCTGAGGTGTATAGAGTTTCAGGAAAACGGACAGATGGTGTAGCCTCTGGTGATGCTTACCGTCTCCTTGAAGCTGTCAGACAGCCAGCGGTTACGGAGAACAGCAACAACAGAGGCCGGGGGATTTTCCAGATCTTCAAAGGCGTCCATCAGGATAAAATCAAGCACAATGTCAAAGAAGTTCATGCAGACAACCTGAGGAAAAGACAACTCAGATAAAAATCACATCCAGGGACCCTCACCATTCGCTCACTTGGCATTCTCCCAAACTTGCAATTCAAAAAACAAATCAGCCCCCCCCCCCTTCCCGCTGTAATTAACAGCGGGGGCCTCCATGTTACACTGCCAGTGAGCTCCTTACCCACCCACTTGTGGACATGTGCTGCCCTCTGCTGGAAACCTGCAAAAGGCTCCTAGCAGAAGGACGTGCTGCCATGGAGGGCGCTAGGTGCACCAGTGATGGACCCCTAGGGAGACAATTCGGCAGTGCTGCATGGTGCCCACTCAGGTTCAACATCTGAACACTAAAATCTTTCCTTTTTTTGGATCCATGTATGATTTTTAACAGTAGTGTTTGAATGCCCGAGTCTTGGGTAAATAAATGAAACAGGAGGCCCCCTTTGTCTCAGAGGGTTTTCACAAATGAAGGAGAACTCTTTTGTATGTTGTGGACACTCTCGACTACTTACCCCTCTTCCTTCCAGCTCCATCTTAGTGGTGGCCCAGGTCTCTTCCCTCTGTGTATATCTCAGCATTTCTTCATAGCTTTCTAAGAATCCTTTGGTATTCTGGGGGGAAAATAAACATTGGTGTTACCAAAATGAAGGCCAGTTTAATGCAGCAACGCTGTGACCCACTTCATTAACGGAAACCCGTCCTGACCTGCTGCATTTCACTTTCGGAATCAAAGTAACTTAACCATTTGATTTCAGCACATATAGTATAGCCATATTTAACACCTAATAACGGTAATAAGAATCCTAATGTGTTAATACAACGCCATACACTTCCTATTCTTTGCCCCTTCCATATTTCACACTGGTCACCAGTCTCATTTGTTTGCTGTACCGTTGTGGTGGAAAGATTTAGAGCTTAAGTTGATAAATATTTTGTAGGTTTTAATTTGTAAGCTAGATAAAGTAACTGTAATAGCAGCTTGTGTTTCAGGAGGACTCTTTTACTTCCTTTATGTGCTTTGATGTTTACCTACCCAACAAACCCACTGCCCCCCGTCCTTAGGACCAACTCAGGATGAGGAATTGATGGAGCGTCAGACCAGCTTGGCAACAGTGACTGCGCTTGGACTTGGAGCCTAAAATCCACCCACTGCAGGAGAACCATGAACTGAGTGAACAAAGCAACTGGGGGACGCATTGTATCTGAGCGCTTTCATTGGTAACTGGTCAGAAAGGGACAGGTACACTAATTCTGTTGGTCTAAAGTGGGGCTGTTTATGATTGGTTTTGAATTGGAGACCATTCTGTACCATAACACCCCACTGGTTTGTGTTTTCTGGTAAGAATGGCATGAAGCTCGTCGCCTTGCCTTCACCTCTCTCTCTCTCTCTCATCACCTCGCCATGAAGAGAAGACCACGACGAAGACAACTCTGTCTCAGCAGCCAAATGGCCTGTTCCAATACTCCATTCAAAGGACATGTGGTAGCAAAGCAAGACAGACTGAAGAGAAGCGGAGAGCTGCCTATGGAGGCAAGAGGCACTGCTACTTAGGCTGTAAGGGTTTGGTTCATTGTATTCTGCTTCCATAATATTTTTGGACATGACATTAAATGTGTAATTTGACTCCTGGCTGGTTCTTTGTCTAATTGTCTGAGGTTACAGATGTAGAAGGGAAGGGGCGAGGAAGCGCTAAAGTACCTGATCACAGAAAGGCAAGTGTATGGGATTTGACTTTAGACATTTTATTAAGGTCTACACAATAAAGAGCAGAAAAGGCATAAACAGGCTGTGACGATGCTGGTCCCTTACAGACTGAACCAACACTGTCGATAGTTATGACCGAGATGAGCCGACATATGAGGACAATTCTCTGATGATGCCTGAGGATGGTGGAAAAACTGCTCAAGTGCTTTTATTAAAAAGCAGTCAAAACAAAAGTAGAACCAACAAAACTGTCAATTGTGCAGTGTTCAAAAAAGGTACAGTGGAACCTTGGGTCATGACCCGAAGCAATTGCCCCTCATAGGATTGTATGTAAATACAATTAATCTGTTCCAGACTGTACGAGCAGAATGTAAATATATTTCTTTAAAGATTTTTAAGCACAAAAATAGTTAATTATACCACAGAATGCACAGTATAATAGTAAACTAAATGTAAAAACATTGAATAACACTGAGAAAACCTTGAACAGAGAAAACTAACATTGCAAGAGTTCACGCTAATAGCCTCATGACCCGATCGCTGTTAACACTTTTTTTTAATGAGTTTTAAACACAGGGGAAAAAAAAGGCTGCGGTGGGTTGGCACCCTGCCCGGGATTGGTTCCTGCCTTGTGCCCTGTGTTGGCTGGGATTGGCTCCAGCAAACCCCCGTGACCCTGTGTTCAGATTCAGCGGGTTGGAAAATGGATGGATGGATGGATGGAAAAAAAAGGAACATTCGAACAAATCCGAACTTTATTAAAAACCAACCATAAACAACCAAGAAAGTAACATTGCATTATATACATATACATTCACACATACATACATATATACACACACATATTATATATATACAGTATATATATATATACATATATACATATATATATATATATATATATATATATATTACACACAGGATTTTATATATATATATATATATATATATATATATATATATAAAATCCTAACGATTTTCTGTAACAATTTTATGTGACGTTTTAAATTGGGCTTATTTTAAAACCTACATATTGATGTTTGGTAAGTTCCTTTTAGAATTTATCAAACTTATTTAACGTGATGTTGTTAGATTTCCAGTTTCTAAATTATAAACTAAAATATCAAGAAAGTCGTGGTTTTAATTTTTGATCGAGTAAACTTTCTTTCACAGGAACAAACTCTTAAAAATCAAATGATCTCTTCATCACACCAGCGTTTGTATTGAGGTGATTTAGTTCGCTGAAGGTCGACTTACGATGACCCATTGCATACCACTTTAGTGATTTGTCCTGTTATTTAAATGAGTCATTTTTTAATAAAAGTTTTTTTATCTATAAGAATGTCAGTTAAAACGAATGGATCGTTTATTTAGTCATCGAGCATAGTGAACCTCAGTTTAATGGGAATACTCCACTTAGTAAGAGAGGAACTAATTGATTGTCATTTCATGATTTTTACTCCGTTACATAATAATTAATTTTTACTTTTACATATTTATAGAATTTCCTGATTTTTGACTCCAATAAATAATCATTTTTCTTTTGTACATTTACAGATTTTACTAATATTCTGGCCACAGCTGGGGGTTGAGCGCCCCCTAGTTGAATATATAAAAACCCTCACACTTTTTATTCTCACAAACACTTTTTTCATCTCAGTTCCGAGAACTAGTCTTGGTCCACATTTATAAAGACATTACATTTGAAATGCTCTCCGGTGATCTTTGTCTGGAGATTACCTTGTCTGCTCTGGTCATAAGGCCTGCGATCATCTGCTTCCCAATCTCGCTGAAAAACAGCCGGTAGGTGTCATCCAAGAACAAAAGCTGAAAAAGTGCAAACATCTTGGATTGAAATGACACAGTAAGATCAATCATTAATTTAGATGAGCTATAAAATAAATATGATGCCATTTCTTACCACCCTGCAGTAGACTGGTGCCCTTTCTAGGGACAGTTCTTGCCTTGCACCCAGCTCTTGCTGGAATGGACTCCAGCTTCCCTATGACACTGCTCTGGGTAAGGGGGATTGGAAGATGTGTGATGGATGAATTATTTCTTCCTTTAAAATTGTGCTGTTTATTTGTTTTGATGGTTAAATGGGGATGTCACTTTGCTGTTCTGAAGGCCAAACAAATTTTTTCCAAATATACCCCATTTTGTTAATCAGCAGAAATCTATTATGGGAACACTGGGACAAGACTTGAACTACCTGTGGATGAGGTGTCTCTCAACGGGAAAAATTCCAATACAAACTCACACCAGGCAAACATAAGGAAGGGCACACACTTCAACTGCTGGGGTGAACCAAATTACTGTCACTTCCATATAAACATACCTAAATGACAGATTATGCAGAACCTGGGCATTCAGATCAGTCAACTGGAATATACAAATCCAGCGTGAGCATGTACCTCGAGGAACGAAACAATTCATCATGACCACAGTGTGAAAACAGCCGTTTGAGGGAGGCTTCCAAACCTCTTTATTGTTCCTTCTACTGTGCAGGCAGTATGGCGGAGTGGTTTGGACTTCAAGCCCTGAGGTTGTGAGTTCAAATCCCACCACTGACACCACTGTGTGACCCTGAACAAGTCAGTTGACCTGCCTGGGCTCCAACTGGAAAACCAAAAGAAATGCAACCAGTTGTATCACGAGTGTTGTAAGTCACCTTGGATAAAGAAGTAACTGTACTGTTAAGGTGACAGCAAGGTAATGCAGTTTATTAAAACAAACAAAACCCAAAGACTACAAATGTTATACGTCAGTCAGGATTTGTATGATCTTTAAAGGCCAATTTAGATCCTGTTTAAAGAAATGGCATCAACAAGTGTCATGAGTGTCAGGTCTAGCGAATACGGACACATTGTCAGAAGGGTTAACAAACAAGCGGAAATAAAAAGCAAAACCATTTGCTCGCCTAGGGTGACAGACATAAATAAAGTCGATAAGGAGAAATCCCGTACCATCTATCCTGGAGTACGACCGAGGACTTCACAAGCGGACTGGTAGTCGATATTCTTCCCTCGTCTTCTGTACGCTGCGTTAAGCTTTACTAGAACACCATCAAGCTTGCCTTCCTTTCTTTGGGATTTGTTAAATGTATATATATATTTGTGAATATATTTGGCCAGACATGTTAAAAACGGTCCCCATGTGACGTACACACCACCAGTCATACAAAAATGAAATTTGTGTTTAAGGTCAAATTAGCAGGAAGGCCAGCATGTTATAATGTGCACCCGCTCCATTTACTTTTTATTTTTATTATTCCTTCCAGTCTCAAGTCCCTCAATACGCATTTTATACATGTTTCTAAAAAGATGTACAAGCAGAAGACTTTGACATACATGCCAGTTGTCTGTGACTTTTAGCAGTTCATTTATAGGGTATGACTATTTACAAGCCAGCAGTGGGCTTTTCACTACTCGCAGCCATGAACTCGTTTTGTACAAGTCGGGGTCAGGGGGGCCCGAGACAATTCTGACAGCATGAGCAAGTCCTACAGGGGGCACCCATTCATGGCAGAGTGGCATTCTCACTGCCATTGGGCTATTTCAGAATCACCAGTTAACCTAAAATGAAAATGGTTACGATTCTAAAAGAAACACAGTATTAAACAAAAAATAAAAAATAACGACGATACAGAAACCAGCAGAATGTGCAAACTGCAGGAGGACAGTAACTGAGCCCAGGATTTAAGGGCGCCTCCTACAACTGTGAGGAAGTGGCACTAACTACTACGCCACCATGCTGAATTCCTTTTATGTTGAATTTGACTGAATTCTCTCATGAAACGTATGTGGCAGTTTGGGTTAACTGCATGGCGGACCACCAGCACTCAGACCCCTAAGTGAGCCACTTCACCTTCTAGGGCTTAAAGTGCAGGAATATGCTAACAGTGCAATTGCATATTTTAATTTTGAACATTTTATTACAAATACAAAAGGGCTGATTGCTGGAGGGTACCTACATGGAAACAATAAAATCAATATAAGCAGATGTGACTTAGACGGTGGATAAATAATTGATTTCTGATTATCCTAAGTGCAGTACTAATGAAAGTGAGGGTTAGTAGGTAAACATTCTTAACAAGCGGGTGCCTCGTTTTAAAAGAAATGACTTCAAAGAACACGGCCATGCAAATTACAAAGCAGCTGCTTGCCCACGTTGGCCAGAAGCACCACACATTCACATTGAAGCAGGTCTCACTTACACAGGTACACCATTTAATTCGATGACATATTGAAGTGCATTTTCAATGGACAAAGAGAAGAAACACTGAGTGACGAGAGACTGAGGTACCTGGAATGCCTGCCGGACACAATGCAGCTTTGCTAGAAAATCCTGGTCACTGTAACATTCCAAGATATCTGATCTAGAAAATGAAAAAAGTTAGGACTTTAGAAGAAGGTTAGGGTGCAAAATTAATTAAATTGGCTGTCAACGAATCTTAAAAAATCACCGGGTCAAATGTAACCGCTGGCTCTCTGCAACTCAACAATTCAACATGAAAGAGAGAACAAAAAAAATATTGTGACTGACTGACAACACACACACACACACACGCACGCACGCACGCACGCACGCACGCACGCACGCACGCACGCACACACACACACGCGCACACACACGCGCACACACACGCGCACACACGCGCACACACGCGCACACAGTACAAGTCTGGGTGCAGTTATTAAAGGCAGTGAGGACCCAACAAACGGGACTTCAGAGCTGTCGTTGATGATGGTCTCTCCGTTGAGTGCATCAAAGCTAAGAAGAAGAAGAGAAACCCAATACTCTGTAATAACCAAGGCAGGGTTTGAGCACAGACATCACAGAGTCATTTGTACCGCTACGGATTACTTTTAAATAAATGTAATGGAGTCACTTGCAAGGGTTTGGTGTATAAATAGTGTATTTCTTTATCTCTTCAATAGATCTATTGGAGAGAGAGATACGGTAAGTGAACAGCCCTGTTTTTAAGGATTCACTCCTCTGAATTGATTCTTTTCTTCATTAAATGACAGCCAAACAGAAATGAGACGTGAAACGAGCCGACAGATGACCAACTAAACTGGGATTTCAAACTCCAGCCAATTTCACTCCAATCACTTTCTTAATGAGATGCTGATTATTCCTGCTGTTAACAAGGGGGCTCTGCCCCCTGCTCGCTTTGCTCGCCTACCCCCGGGGTTGGGTAACCCGAAATACATTGATGAATGTATGAGATATATCGAATTGTAAAGGTGTAGATGACGAACAAAGGAAGTAAAGAGCCCATAGCATGGCACATTAGAAGGATCTATTGGAATACTTCTTTATACACAACATTTGTAGTAAAATCGTTGATAGAGTGCGTCATCTGGATCTAACACGTAGATCTGTGCATATTTGCGCTCGTGATTTGGCTCAGGGTGCACTGTTCTAATCCGATGTAATATTTGTCCACATACGCGAAAGCAGTATGGGCCATTGCCAGCTGGTGGCCTGATATTTACCTCGGTAGATGCAAAAGCAAATGAACTATTGTAGGATCTAATGCAGTCCATAATGTTTTTACTTTCGGGTACATTGTTAGTTAGAAACATCCGTAGATATTCAGGATATTCATCTAAAGGAGGCAGTCTAACCTGACCCCTTTGACAACAATGTGCAGACTCATTAGTGGTATTCTTCAGGGAAGTTAAGTGAATGACAATGACAGCAAATGATATTCATTAATCCTAATGCATGTTCATTAATAGTGGACGCACTTAAAACCAAAAAGCCCTCAACCTGGGTGGGACGCTACAATACTTTCGAATTTTACTGCTTTCATATTCTGTACCTTTGTCTGCATGTGTATCACGCCATCGTTTGTTTGAGCCTTTCGAATTCCACTGCTTTCATAATCTCTTATCTGCCTTTTTTTCTCTCCAATGCCTTTGGGTCTCTATTCTCCGTATTGTCCTTAGAGAGCACATGATTTGTGCGTACCATGTGCTTTTAATTTACACGATTGATTTTTTTTTTGATCGGTGTGCTCTTATATATTCCGTACTATCTTTGTGGACCTTTGCGGACCCCGTAGTGTCTTAACCCGTGCCTGCTTTGCTTCCGCAGTTTCTGACGCTTGTTGTAGGCACCTGCGTTCATTGATCTTATCCAGGTGGGCTCGTGTGTGTATCGTTGAGCTGTATTGTGTTTGAATTTGGTGTAAAGCGTTCAGCGGTTTGTACAATCCCAAGCAGCACATTAGTCCTAACTTCACTCCGCAGTAGTGCCACTCACAATATGGCGGTTGTTTTATTTGCTATTTCCGTTAGTTGAGCTGTACGCACCTGCGCAGTACGTCTCATGGTCCCATCGCCGTGTACCTGCGTCCATGCCATCCGGTTTACCATTCTCGGTTAGTAATATGGATTAAACTCATTCTTTAATTCCATGGCTTGTTGCTGCTCTCATTCTGCCACAGAAGACATTTCCAAAACTGTTGATTTTTCTGTTTTTTCTAAGAATAAAGTCAAAATGTTTTGGTGACCTAAGAGATCAGCCTTCACGAGACCTTCACCTTTCTTTACTTTCGGATATTGTGTGAGCTGGTTCCGTGGCGGCTTGTTTTGTGTCTCACTATTGTTTGGCTGCTAAATAAGGAAAAAGAAACAACTAAGAGGCCTGAGTCAAGTTAATAAGTGAATTTGCAGCAAGAACCGGTCACTAATTAAGAAGATGGTTAGAATGAAAGCCTGCAGCCACTGTGGCCTTCCAGGACTGGAGTTTGACACCCGTGCTATAGACTGTGGAAAGAAAAGAAATCTTCATAGCCATATACTGTACACTGCTATTATAAAACACTGTCATGCATGCATGTCAGAAGACCTCCTTACAGGCTCTGTCGAGGTGTGTAATAACCCACCGGGACAAGAGAGGGCGCTATTGCTAATACTCTCATCTTCTTTACTCCCTGCAGTACACAGAAACTGCCCAGTGAGGTCAACTGACCCCGCCCCTTCTGGGTCACCGTCCGTAAAAGTGCCAGCTTCCCAGAAGGAGGCGTTATTTTGGCTAGAGCAATCCTGGCAGATGGAGCGCCCAAGCAGACCAACCCTGACCCGTGGCTAGAAGCCAAATCCTGTTTTGTTTTGGTGCCCAGATACAAGGGCACAGACACTTATGAAGTGTTCTTTTTGTTTCAGTATTAAACGAGACAATCTGGTTGGCACCCCATATATATTATAACTATAATATTATATATATATATATATATATATATATATATATATATATATATATATATATATATATAATATATAGATTATATATCTCTCTATATATAAAATCCTAAGCCTAAAAGTGCAACAACTTTGTGCAATGATTTTATGTGGTGCTTTTATGTCACATTTTTTGTCACATTTTAAATCTGGCTGATTTTAAAACCTACATATATATGTTTGGTATCATTCTTTTCAGAGTTTATCAAACATTAATGTGATGTTGTTAGATTTTCAGATTCTTATTCCGTTTTAAAATTATAAACTAAAAAAATATCAAGAACTCACGTCCCACGAGATGAGACTTAACCAAGTGTGCCAAGAGATTTAACCAGGCCCAGGGCCGGAAATAAAAGCCAAGAGTAGGACAGCTGCTGTACAGGCTTTGAAATGTTTGAAGCGCCACGCGAGATGGAGATCACGCCGCATGGCAGCAGCAGCAGCTGATCGAGCAAAGAGGAGGTAAAAAAAAAAAAAAACACACAAAAAAAACTATTTGTTTCGCATTGTGTCACCGTTTAAGAGGGGGTTTGGGAGGAGCGGCCGTGTCTCCTTGGGGTGCGTTCAGCCCCCCTCTTCACAACACGAGTGGCAGACTGGCCATAACTGGGGGTTGGGCACCAAAGGCACCCCCTAGTATGTATGTATTATCTATATATATAAAAATGGAATGGGTGGGTCGTCGGGTGGGCCTTTTTTGCATTCCGTCGTTTTTTCGACGTTTTGAAAATGTAGAATGATTATTTGATTTTTTTGTTTTTATTTGATCGTGTCTATGTAGCCGCCGTCGTAATAAAGTATCGCTAAAATCGTCATTTATCGTAATTTATTTTTGACGTATAACGTCGCCGTCGTCGAGGTCAGTGATACCAGTGCAAAAATCTGCTTACGGTTGAAAGACACGCCCTACTCACTGGACAGTTAAAAACACCAATCAAACTAACGATGACATCAAGTATTACCCAATCAAAAGTAGGAAAGGAGGCATCTTCATAAAATGCGTGTGGGATGATTTGCATGAGACGCTGCTTTAAAAAAAAAATTATAAAAAAAATACGGGATAAATCCCGTCCAGTATTGATTCAAAACGGGACGCGCAATTTCATTCTCAAACGCGGCACGATTCCGTATTTTAAAGGACGGGTGGCAACCCTACAGTGCCAGGTAACCACCCATACAATCACATTGTGATTCAGACTAGGAATGCAATGAATGTAATTACCCCGATCTACATACAAGGCGAAAGTCTTGCAACATTCAAAGATGATGGTTTGGGATAATTAGTACTTATTAAGTACAACATTGAACATAAAAGAGCTTATGAAGCCTTGAACCGAAAAAAGCAAGATCTCAGAGATCGTAAAAAAAAAAAAGGAGGTAATGTCGTTTTACTCGCTGTAGATTTTACTCAAACATTACCAGTTATTCCACGAGGGAGACCAGCAGATGAACTCAACGCGTGTTTAAAATCCATGCTTCTCCCACGGTCGGTTATATGTCGCGTGTTCTCGGGTAGGTACACCAAAAAATGTATACATTTAAGCATGTAATGGGCAAAGAAAAAATGAGGTATACCCGAAGGCACTGCAGTAGTACTCAATGTAACTTTACTTCTTAAATGTTAATGTTTTACTGTTTAATAATTTATACGCTTCTTATATGTTGTTCAAATTCTTTTATCAAAATACCTGTGACAGCGCAATGCACGATAACATGGAGTGAATACACCATACGCATCTGCCCACGGCCGCCCTGGTGTGCGCAGATAGGAGTTGATTCTACAATAAAATAAAATAAAGATAAAAAGACTAAAACAATCATCACCCATAAAGCGGATAGTAGACGTGACGTACTATATGTGTACCACATTTCAAGTGTATAGGTGCAACGGTTTGCGAGCTACAGGTCATTTAAAATCCTGGACAGACACACAAATTGCCACGGTAGCAAATTACAGAAGAAGATTTTACTGTTTAATAATTTACGAGCTGTATATACCCGGCGTTGCCCGGGGCAGAAGTAACCTAATCGGTCAAACACTTACATATATACCAAAGTAAACCTAATTGGTCAAACAGTTACATATATAAAAAAACCGAACCTAATCGGACAAACAGCTTCATATATACAGAAGCGAACCTAATCAGACAAACAGCTAATCTATATACATAAGCAAACCTAATTGGTCAAACAGTTACATAAATACAAAAGCAAACCTAATCGATCAAACAGCTTCATATATACAGAAGCGAACCTAATTGGTCAAACAGTTATGCATGTGCAGAATGATTTTACAAACATTATGCGTGTTAACAATCATGAAAAAGAAAAGGTTGAGGAACTGTTCTTCTATATGTGATGAAGCCACTAATAAGACAGATTTTTTTCAGGACCCAGCTGTTTCATAACTAAACTACTGCCACCCCAAAGTAATGCCTAATAGTGGTTTTTCGGGTAGCTGTGGAATAAAAAGGGTGTTTTTTAGTCAGTAAGAATCTGACACTACCCTTCAGTACGGGCTGAAGGGTGCCTATGTAAGGTTTTACATCCTTCCCGTATGGAAAAAAAAACATACTAAACTTTTTTTTCATCATTACAGATAATCTCAGTCAAATGGAAGTACGCATTCTCAATTTATTTTAATGTAATTTTTACTTTTTCACAAAGCCATCCCATTCCAATTTGTATGAAACTTTTGCTACAGAGTTAGCAAAAGTTTATTCATGCACATATTTTAATACGGATAATCTATCTCTAATCAAGGTTCTCATTTTCATTCTAATTTAAAATAATAATAGATACTCATTTTTTTCTTCTGTTTTAGAAAAACCAATCTATGCCACCTACGTCTTCGTCAAGTCAGCTTCATCCAGCTTCATCACATATACAAGAAGAGTTCCTCAATCTTTTCTTTTTCATGATTGTTAACACGCATAATGTTTGTAAAATCATTCTGCACATGCATAACTGTTTGACCAATTAGGTTCGCTTCTGTATATATGAAGCTGTTTGATCGATTAGGTTTGCTTTTGTATTTATGTAACTGTTTGACCAATTAGGTTTGCTTATGTATATAGATTAGCTGTTTGTCCGATTAGGTTCGCTTCTGTATATATGAAGCTGTTTGTCCGATTAGGTTCGGTTTTTTTATATATGTAACTGTTTGACCGATTAGGTTTACTTTGGTATATATGTAAGTGTTTGACCGATTAGGTTACTTCTGCCCCGGGCAACGCCGGGTATATACAGCTCGTATTACATATACACACATACATACATACATACATATATAAAATATTTATAGTAATAAATAAAAAAAAGTAAAAAGGTTATAAAATAATTTAAAAATATTTGTTTTCTCCTGTCCTACACTCAGCGCCCTTCCTCTGCATTTGTGTGTATGAATGTCTCTTAACTGGTGTGCCTTTCTCGAATGCACTTCAGAAGTACAATAACCAAATGCTCTCAACTTCTATTTTTATTAACTCTTTACCTAGGAAATATCTGCAGAAAAAAAAATGAATTATCCATCCATCCATCTTCCTAACCTGCTTATCTAAGGCAGAGTCGTGGGGCACCTGGACCTTATCCCAGAAATCATCAGGCACAGGGCAGGAACAACACGTGGACAGGGCGCCAGTCCATCATAGGGTGCACACACACGCACACACACACACACACACACCTAGCAGCAATGTAGCAATGCCCATCCTCCTAGCCTGCATGTCTTTGGAATGTGGAAACCCACCCACATAGACACGGGGAGAACATGCCAACTCCACGTAGGGAACACCTGGGTTGTGAACCCTGGTCTCCTTACTGCGAGGCAGCAGCACTACTACTGTGCCACACCAAAAGCTGATTATACAGCATAGTATACAATTAGTAAAATCCAAAGAGAGAAATAATACAAGGATAAAACAATCTAAAATTAAACAAAATATAACATATACTCAGTGATTATGTGCAGCCATTTTTCAAGATAAAATAAGCTAATACACATGAAATATGTTTATAAAAACAAAACAGCCAGCACAGGTTTATTTGGGAGAGATTGCATTTCATTTGTAATATTTATTCTTGAAATTTGGCCAGCAGGGGGCGCAGAGTATTATTGCTGTTGCTTTTCAAAGTTCCTTCACTCTGAAAATGTAAGTTGGAATTGAAAGTGCAACGTGCTGATGGCTTTAGGACTGGCTCAAGCACCTGTTGTGATTTGAAGATATGAGATGTGATATAAGATGAGGAGTTAGTTAGCTGATAACAACAGTGGGGTGTCCTGCCTGCACTGGCTAGTCGCAGCTTTGAATGAAAAGGGAGTTGGAAGAAGTCAGAAAAGTAAACCAAAATCTGAAACCATGAAGATGTGAAACAAATAAACAAAGCCCAGGATGTGAATTAGAGATCAAAGTCATGATGCAGTGTGGGTGTTTGAAGCCAAAAGGGACAAGTAATCAGAGCCAGATTGAGCAAATGTTAAATGAAGTCAAAGAACAGAAGACGAATTCATAACCGGGATATTAGGATACGAATGAACACTAAAGAGTTTGTTTATTTTTTCCTTTTTAGAAGAAATCTGAAATCTCAGAGGGGACGTTTCACAAACTCTTGATCATCAATGTGTAGTTTTGGTCATGAAAGGGCTTGAGAAAGGCCACAGAAGAACCACCAGAGAATTTTCAGAGCTTGGGGACTGAGCCATAAGGAAGAGAATCTTTTTAAAATACTATGAAAAATGACAAAACTGTTTAGCAGGTTAATATTGGGATTTATTTTAAAAACGTTCTCCATCAAGAATACAGACACACAAATTGAATTATGGTTTTGGTGATTCTTTTTCTTTCTTTCTTTCTTTCTCTTTCTCTCTTTCTCCCCTGCCACCCCCAAACACTAGGAACCTTTCTTCACAGAGAACCACAACATGTAGAATAAGCCACTAGGTAACAACAGTCTGGACAGTGGTCCTTTAGGGGCATTCAAACTTTAAACAAAGGTTAGGCAAAAAAGCAGTTAATCAGTCTTGGGTCAAACAAGCAAATACAGTAAATACAATTACCAGCTTCAATGCCACTGCCTGGTATTACTCAGCTTGGCAGTACCCGTGAAGCCAGCCATCCAATATCAAATCACTAAATTCAAATCAGGGTCACTGAGTCCCAGGGGCTCTTTCACCACACCGGACACAAGACATGAATTATGAACTAACCTTGGACTGGGTGCTAGTCCACTGCAGCTCACACTCATGATACACACACATGCTCACTTATGGGGGAGAGTTTAGGATTTCCAAAGTTTTGGGATATGGGCAGATAACCATCATACCAGAAGGGGCAAAACACACGCCAACTCCATGCAGGTGGTGCTTGGGTTGGAGTTTGAAGGTAGGACAGTAGGGCTGATCACTGTGCCCAGGCTGCTAGGATGCTCTCCCAGGTATTCTTTCTACGTTCTCTTACTGCTGGCTTGGTCATCTTTAAGGATGCGAGTTATTCTTTCCAAGTCATCCGTTTCTTATTCATTTTCCCAACTGGCCTCACTCCATTCCTTACTTTCATATGCATTCTCTCTTTTGCTCTACAAGTGCACAGCAACTGTGCTGGTCAAAATCACAAATGATCTTCTCCAGGGAGCAGACGTGGGACATTTCTCAATTCTTGTACTTCTTGATCTCAGCTCCACATATGACACCACATCCCATCAGATACTTTTGAAATGTCTAGCTAGTTTTGGAGTCTGTGGCCTTGTCCATCGTTGGTTTTCTTCCTACCTTCCTGACAGGAGGCAGTTTGTTCAAGTAAGTTAGAGAATGCAGTCATTATTCGGGGAGTTATGCAGGGCTCTGTTTTGGGGCCGCTTCTTTTGCTCATCTACATCTTCCCAATAGGTAATCTCTTTCGACACCAGGTATTAAATTTCATTGTTACGCTGATGACACAAAGCTTCATCTGTCCACTAAATCCATTTCTGTTTTCCCTCCGAATACTCTTATGGCATGTCTCCAAGATATAAAGTTTTCTCCAATTAAATAGCAATAAAACTGAGGTGCTCCTCATTGGTGCTAAACCTACACTTGCTAAAGTTAGCTGCTCGCCAACCCCCCGGCCTGCGCTACCTGCTAGCCTCTTTGTGGTTCTGCCGCTCACGTATGGGGATGCGGATGTACAATTTAAACAGATTTTTATTTTCATGGGAATTGTTACATACGCATCAACTGCCCGTGACTGAATTTCATTTCTTTCTCTCTGTTAAGTAAAATGACCTTTTCGAATGTTTGGCTCTGAAATTTGTTAATTGTCCTTGCCAAAGCTATTCTAACGGGAAACTAAACGTTTGAATACAAATGGCATATCAAGATCTCCTTCATTGTCTAATATCATCCGCATATGGATGTGTATCCATTATTGGCTGTAGAATTTCTAATACGTCTGATCGTTTAACTCTTTTGAATCTATGTTGCATCGCTTCTCCGTCATCATAAACATAAACCTGACCGAATTGTGGTTGTTCTTGTTACTATCAGTTTTTTGAGACTTTCAAATTTTAGTACTTTCATTATCTCAAACCTGCCCTGCATGTGTATCACACCAATGTTTTTGAACCTCTTTATGACATTCTACTTTGTCTTCTACACTTTATTTCCAAATCCTGGCATAGTTAAATCTCCCCGACTCTCTTGATTCACTGACACAATGTCTCACTTGTGTTTCTGAATGGATGAGTAGTAATTTTCTCAAACTAAATAAAGACAAAACAGAAATTTTAGTGATTGGCAGTAATGGATACAATGAGGTTATTAGAAATAAACTTAATGCATTAGGATTAAAAGTCAAGACGGAGGTAAAGAATTTAGGGGTAACTATGGACTCTGACCTGAATTTTAAATCACATATTAATCAATCAGATTACTAGGACAGCATTTTTTTCACTTAAGAAATATAGCAAAAGTTAGACCTCTTATAACATTGCAAGATGCTGAGAAATGAGTTCACGCTTTTGTTTTCAGTCGGCTAGATTACTGTAACACACTCCTCTCAGGACCACCCAAAAAAGACATTTGCAACAAGTGCAGAATGCAGCTGCTAGAAATCTGAGCACATCATGCCAGTCGTAGCGTCACTACACTGGTTACCTGTGCCATTTAGAATTGACTTTAAAATACTGCTTATGGTTTACAAAGCCTTCAATAATCTGCTCCATCTCATATTTCGGAATGTCTTTCACCTTACACTCCAAATCGTAACTTTAGCTCTTCAAATGAGGATCTACTTAGAATTCCAAGAGCTAAACTTAAAAGAAATGGTGAGGCAGTCTTCTGCTGTTATGCACCTCAAATCTGGAATACGAGTTTACCGACAGAAATTCACCAGGCTAATACAGTGGAGCACTTAAAAAAAACTCATTACTTTAACATGGCTTTCTCAGAGCTTCATCTTAGTTTAATCCTGATGAATTAATTATCATTATTATTCATGGTGGCTCCAAAATCCATACTAACCCCTACTTTCTCTTCTGTTCTTTTTCCGGTTTTCTGTGGTGGTGACCTGCACCACCACCACCTGATCAAAGCTCCATGATGTCCCTACATTGATGGATTAAAGAAGTCCACATGACCATCATCATCAAATTCTTCCATGAGAACCCTGAATACAATGAGGACTGATTGAGGTCATTGATGTTAGGTAAAATGCCTAGAGGGTGCTGGGTGGTCTCGTGGCCTTGGCACCCCTGCAGATTTTAATTTTTTTCTCCAGCCGTCTGGAGTTATTTTTTGTTTTTTCTGTGCTCCTTGGCCATCAGACCTTACCTTTTGTCTATGTTAGTTAGTGTTCCCTAATTTTAATCATTTATTTTGTCTTTTTTCTCTTTCTTCATCATGTAAAGCACTTTGAGTGACATTGTTTGTATGAAAATGTGCTCTTGAAATAAATGTTACTGTTGTTGTAATTATTCTCATTACAGTCCACTGCAAATACCTTTTAGCTTCGTTAATCAGCACAGCACATCACAGCACATCTCACTGTCCCACTCTGTGAGGCTCCTCACACCATTTGTATAAAAAGGTTTATCAATTATTTCCTACAAATACCCTCTGCCCTGCACATGCATACTTTATTAACTTATTTACACTTTTTGTTAAAATTCTAATATAATGCTTGGGTACACATAATTAGGAGCAAATAATTAATGAGATGAGAACCAAAAGTATCAGATGCTTTTTATGTGGCACTCCTTGCTAAGGAGCAGGTCATGCCAAAATCTTAGTGCCATTGAATCAGATGGAAACTACACGGGTTCACTATTAAGCTCCACTAAACAGACGTACGTATTCTAGCTTTTGAACTTAAATTCAAAATGGACAGAACTACTGACTCTGTTGTGGAAACTGAACAAGTAATGTTAGTAACATGTATTCATTCTTCACATTTTGTGTTATACATTATGTGCAGACTGTAAAAGTCCTTTTACCGTAATGTCCGGCAGCGGATCTTTCCTTCCCTTGCTAATGCAAGTGCCTCTTCATACAGGGCCCCCGGCTTTGGGGGTTGGAGGATTTCTTCCCCAAATGAAAGAGTATCAAAGAGCTGAAAAATCACAAAAGAGAAAGAAGAACTAAAACAGTAAGAAAGCACCTTGTGTGATTTCAGCATTACAAGTGCATCTGGGGATCGGCTACAGAAAACTCTAAAGGCCCGGACTTTGCAGTGCAGAGATATATCAAGCTTACTCACACTCTGTTATGACAGGGAGTTTATACTTTAGACTGAATTTAAATAGGCAGATGTACAACTTTGGCACAATCAAACAAACACTTACCAGAACAGGATAAAGGTCAGTCTGACAGTTAGATTAGATAACCGGACAGAAATAGAAAGCATTTCACATATTAAAACACAAATCCAAAGGTCACTCTTATATTCAGAATGTGAAGAAGTTCATTAATACCGTACCATACCATTTTCCAAACCCACTTAATCCTGACCAGGGCCATGGAGGGGCTACAGCCTAACCCAGTTAGTATAGGGCACAAGGCAGGAACAACTCTTTGGACAGGGTGCCAATCCATCACAGGGAACACACACACACACACACACACACACACACACACACACACACACACACACACATTAGGGCCAATTTAGAACCGCCATACCACCTGACCTGCATGTCTTTGGACTGTGGAAGGAAATCCAAAGAAAACCCACGAAGACACAGAAAGAACATGCAAACTCCACACAGGGAGGACCCTCCTGTCACCACTGCACCACCATGTCGGCCGGGCATTAACGCATACGTGCAAATATAAACTGCTTTGGAATGCTTCACCTTAGTTGTTACAGTTTGCAAAGTGATATCTAAGGAATTGTGCGAACACGTGTCACTTATAAACTGAAAAGGATTGTGGCTGTGGCTATAAACAGAAGCCAGTCTCACCTGCCAGGGACTTTTAGTTTATTGTAGCAGAAATAATCCTTTTTCTTATAAGCGTTTTATTAACTAACTAGACATAAAAGTTACCACCAACTGTTTAAGAACCTAACATTCTCAAACCCAGTTAAAGCAGTTCAGGGTCTTGGTGTGCCTGGCAGGAGACAGCCCAGGACAGGGCAGCAGTCCTTTGCAGGATCCTTTCACACTGAATTAAGTGCTCAGCCGTGTGGAATCACTCCAAAATGGTCATGATTTGATACAAGTTGACGCTTTCTTACCAATATACTGTTAAATTCATTTAAAACTATAGCTAAGACAATTCTAATGTTGCAAACGGCTATTACTGCTTCGAGTGAGTGACGTGTTATTATCTATCTGCATAGGGCTGCCAAGGCCCACTTTCAGCAGCCATTACCCCCAGTGCCCTAATAGTCAACTCTTTCAGCTCATCCTTAATTCATGTATGGTTTTGTAGTCCTATGCAAATCCTCTTTAATAAAACCCCTGTGTGCGTCCAGTGTCCGTGTGTGTGTGTCTTCTGGTGAAGTGCGCATGCGTGGTGCACGGTGCAATGCTTCAAAGGCCACCGGACGCGTCACACAAGACAGAGAGGGCGGGACCTATAAAATATTGGGTGGCCGATCCAATCGGATTTCAGTAAATGAAGGGGGATATTCATTTTGTAACCAAGTGTTGGATTAACTTCCATATCCAACACGCAAGTAAGAAGGTCATTGTATTACAGGACAATAAACCTGAACTGGAGGAAAGCTTTCCTTCAATAAGGTGGATAAACTACCCTGGAATGACATGCATGGTGCTTATCTTCTGTGTGCTCTGCTGTATATTAAAGAAGGCAGATGTGAACTGAAAAGGGCCAGGAGATGATCGGGCAAAGCTCAGTACTAGAAGGTCAAAAGGCACCGTTGTCAAAGCCAAACACAAAACCCCAAATCAAAGTCAGAAATCAGAGGTAAAGTTTTTTAACCATGAAAAACCAGACAGAAGACATTTACATGCACCATCTCACATTAGTAATTGGTGATCTCGATTACCAGGCAGCCCACTGTGCCAGCCTTTAACCTGCTGAACTGGTGATCTCACAGGTCAAGACATCCCACCATGTATCTCTAGTATCTGCTTCACAAAACGGTGGCATGCATGCAGCAAACTAAATGGTGTCGGGAACCAACACAAAAACTATTTAACAAGTTTGAACACATTTTAAGATAGAAAATTAATAACAAAACTGAAATCTATATACACTAAAACCCAAAACCGCTATGCAAAAGATCACAAAAATATCTAATCTAACCGGACAGCATTTTCACTTTCTCATATAATTTAGAGAAAGTAGTGCAATCGTGAAAGAATTTGACCTCGAGATTTTGATGAATCTTGACGTTTTAGACCTTCCCCGAGTCCGAAAATTCCATTTTTACTTTCTCATATACGAAGTATAGGCAAAGTATTGTAATCATCCAAAAATTCGATTTAGAGATTTTAACGAATCTCAATGTTTTAGACCTCCCAGAGTCCGAAAATAACATTTTTGGAATTGTGTGTGTGTGTATAAACACGATAACCTGAGTACACTTTCACTTAAGCTGAACAAATTTTGCATGCAAGTATTAGGTACATAACGTAGATTTCTATCAACTTTTGAGCTCTTTCTGCTAACTGGAAGTGGTGTTTTTTTTTTTTTTTTTATTCATGCAGCTGTAGAGTCCAATTTATTCAACTTTACTTTTATAATACAGTAATCCCTCCTCCATCGCGGGGGTTGCGTTCCAGAGCCACCCGCGAAATAAGAAAATCCGCGAAGTAGAAACCATATGTTTATATGGTTATTTTTATATTGTCATGCTTGGGTCACAGATTTGCGCAGAAACACAGGAGGTTGTAGAGAGACAGGAACGTTATTCAAACACTGCAAACAAACATTTGTCTCTTTTTCAAAAGTTTAAACTGTGCTCCATGACAAGACAGAGATGACAGTTCCGTCTCACAATTAAAAGAATGCAAACATATCTTCCTCTTCAAAGGAGCAAACAAATCAATAGGGCTGTTTGGCTTTTAAGTATGCGAAGCACCGCGGCACAAAGCTGTTGAAGGCGGCAGCTCACACCCCCTCCGTCAGGAGCAGAGAGAGAGAGAGAGAGAGAGAGAGAGAGAGAGAGAGAGAGAGACAGATAAAAAAATCAATACGTGCCCTTCGTGCTTTTAAGTATGCGAAGCACCATTCAGCATGTCGTTTCAGGAAGCAGCTGCACAAAAGATAGCAACGTGAAGATAATCTTTCAGCATTTTTAGATGAGCGTCCATATCGTCTAGGTGTGCGAACAGCCCCCCTGCTTACACCCCCCTACGTCAGCGCAAGAGAGAGAGAGAGAAAGTAAGTTGGGTAGCTTCTCAGCCATCTGCCAATAGCGTCCCTTGTATGAAATCAACTGGGCAAACCAACTGAGGAAGCATGTACCAGAAAGTAAAAGACCCATTGTCCACAGAAACCCGCGAAGCAGCGAAAAATCCGCGATATATATTTAAATATGCTTACATATAAAATCCGCGATGGAGTGAAGCCGCGAAAGGCGAAGCGCGATATAGCGAGGGATCACTGTAATTGTGCAATATATTATTCATTTGATCTGATTTGTTGTTGATGGTTGTTTAATGTACATAATATAACCTTGTCTTGCAGTTTATCCATCCCCATATCTGAGTATACCAGAAAGTCCAGGGGAGAGCACTCCTGATTTCTGCAGTGATGTCAGTCTGTGTGTAAAGATGATAACTCGAAAACGCTTTGACCTGGTCAATGAGATGTTGTACACCTGCTTTACATCAAAAATAAGGAATCCTATCAACTTTTGGGCCACTTCTGGAAGTGATACTTTACCTGAACACATTTCAGATTTTTTCCCAAGTAAACTATGGCTATAAAGAAAGGTATAGGATTCAAATTTTGTGTCGATATTAGTAGTACTAGGGTGTTGCACCCTGTTAGCCATTAAGAATGTAGTAAGAAGTCAAGCAAAATGACCCCTTGATTGGCTAACTAAAAAGATTACAATATGCGCTCGGGGGTCACGTAACTATTGGATGTTAGAAATGATGAAAAATAAGTAGAAATGAAATTTGAGAAAAATTGTGCAACTGGAACTGGTACTTTAACTGAATACTTTCACGACTTTTCAAGTAAACTGTAGTTATAATTACAGATAGATGATTCAAATTTTGTATAGCCATTTATATTGATAAAAAGCAAACAGATGTTAAATTTGAGAAACATTACTCAACCGGAAGTAGTATTTTATTTAAACAACCATCTGAATTTTTTCATGCACAGTACGGTTTTGAATAGAGTTACTCAATGGAAAGTTTGTACAGATATTTACAATGGCGAGAAAAAATAGATATGAAATTTGAGAAAAATTGTGCAACCAGAAGTGGTACTTTAATTAAACTCCTACCCAAATTTTTTTTGCATCATGGAAACATAAAAATGTGTACGTGATATTAAAAACTGTATTCAATAGAACGCATATTCTTTCAATAACTAGCTATTATTCATTTTATTTTAATTTATACATCATCAGTTTAACAATAACATGTAAACATTGAACATGCCATGTAAATATAAACATGTAATGAGAACAATAAGCTGCTACGTCCCCGTCGTGTTCCTGATAATACATGTAACTTTAGATATTTTTTTTTAATTCCGCCATCATTGTCATAATTAAATGTACCTAAATGCAGTTTTACCTATAGCAATTTATTGCAACAAAAATGATAGAATACTAACACTTTTTCTATGTTTTTAGGTGACTATAACTCTTTTTACTTTGCACGTAATTTAGACAACGCCTATGTAAATCATGAAAAAATTCCACCACTGTTTTCGACTTCCCTAAGTGCAAAAATATAATTTTAATATAAAGTTTGATTATAAATAGAGATAAATGATTTGGTATCGATATTATTAATTAGTTATGATGAGAAATAAACAGATATGAGATTTCAGAAATATTGCACAACTGAAGTGGTTCTGATGACCTTTTCCTCTCTCTCTATATATTTAAAATCCAATGTCTGTCTGTCTGTCTGTTCACTTTTCACAAGAGAACTACTTAATGGAATTTAGATCGGGTTTTTTGTCTAGAATTTGCTTGAACATTCCGGTTGATTTTGCAACTTCTCATCGTGCTATGTATAATACGGTAGTTCGCTTGCAGGAGCAATATATTCACGCTAATCCAAGAGAGACGCTGCGGGCCGAGGAGAGGAGGAAGCATGACGTCAGGAGTAGGTAGCGGGGCAGGGCCCTCCTCGCTGTCCTGTTTCACTACTACATTGGCGGAGCCAAGGGGGATGGCTAGTCTCAGTATATGAGAAAGTCGAGGGGAGCAAACTCCCCAGAGCCCAGACACAGCCACAAAGATTCAGCCCCAGGTTCTAACGATTGTTCATTTTTAAAGAAATATTCCTTGCCCAGGCTTCTCTTCCCAAAGTCAGCAGAATCACAATTCCACTTCTACTTCTCCAAAGCAAGCTTTGTCCAGATCACCCGGATGATACGGAGGGCTCCTTTCAACCCAGACCTGGGAGTAGTTTTGGTGTCTCAAAGCTGTAATGACGAACCTCCATACTGATGCTCTGTGCAAGAAAGGACAGAGCCGGTTATACTTCCTTAGAAGGCTGGCGTCCTTCAACATCTGCAATAAGATGCTGCAGATATTCTATCAGAAGGTTGTGGCAAGCACCCTCTTCTACGCGGTGGTGTGCTGGGGAGGCAGCATTAAGAAGAAAGATGCCTCACGTCTGGACAAACTGGTGAGGAAGGCAGGCTCTATTGTTGGCATGGAGCTGGACAGTTTAACATCTGTGGCAGAGCGAAGGGCGCTCAGCAGGCTCCTATCAATTATGGAGAATCCACTGCATCCACTAAACAGTGTCATCTCCAGACAGAAGAGCAGCTTCAGATACTGTCCTGCTCCACTAACAGATTGAGGAGATCGTTCCTCCCCCAAACTATGTGACTCTTCAATTCCACCCGGGGGGGTAAACGTTAACATTTAACATTATACAAAGTTATTGTCTGTTTTTTCACCTGCATTATTATCAATCTTTAATTTAATATTATTTTTTGTATCAGTATGCTGCTGCTGGAGAAAGTGAATTTCCCATTGGGATTAATAAAATATCTATCTATCTAGGAGCCTCCTCCCAACTTGACCCTCCAGCAGCCACCAAGGGCCCCACCAGGGCTGCCAAATGGTAGCACCAGAGAGATGGTGTCAGCCAGTGTACTGGTGTAACACAGAGCCCTAGGAGACCGTCACCGCCTGTCCTGCCACTATATTATCTTTCTGCATGGGAAAGGGGACGACAACCATCCCAGTCAAAGTGTAAATCTGCTCTGTCCAGCCATGACCTCCTGACTGGGTAAGGAAACCTCATTCATTTTAATCGGGATGCCAATCTATCCATTATGTCCATAATAGCAGCAAGTATCCCACTATGGCTGGTTACACAACCTGCAGACACGTGAAACACTGGATGTTGGCTCACTGGGCTTCAGTTTTTAGGAATGTATTTTTTTTAACTCGCTTACAATACACATTTAATACAGGAGTCTGTTCAGGTAACACGTGAGGATTGATTGGATTGAGGTGGTAATGGTATAAATGTGGGCACTTTGGCTTCCCCTTTCTCTTTCAGTCCTGACACTTTGCAAGACATATTTTATTAATATCCTCTCACTCTCAGATGGAGAATTTAAATCATTGAAGAATCTGAAGGCGCTTTGATTAATCTTAAATGTTTCTGTGTCTTTACATTTTTTTTGACAGATTTGTCAAATTACTATCACCATTTTCTAAATGTATATTTCTTTAGATCTGGATACGTCAGGCTAAGCTCACCTCTGCTGCAGAGAAGAAGGAGTCATCTGAGGTTATGCTGGTCTCATCATCCAAATGCAGGCGTTCACAGCCATCTGCGATAGGCAGAATGAGGGTCTCTTCACTCTCTGTCAACAACCAAACAGACGCAAGTCGAAAAGACTGACAGCACACAAACTAAGGAGTTGGCAGAAGTTCAACAGTAGCCCACCACTCTCCCCCAAGCACAACACTTCATCACTGTCAAGGCTGGATACGCCGTCTCTCTTACCAAAATCTGCTAGAAGGGTGTCTGGAGGAATAGTCGCTCCAAATTCTTCTTGGAGGTGGTATGCTTGGTGTAAAAGTGACTCCAGCTTCTCAGCAAACACCTTGTTTCGCGACTCGACCTTCAAAAAAGAGAAGATAGAAGTAGAGTGATCCTGCAGAACAAGCCAGTCTCTTCTTCACTCCTATAGGTGGCTGTCCCTTCACTTACGTACTTGCAGGATGTAAAAACATCTCTGCTCTCTCCGATTATGGAGGGAGGTACAGAGATGGACTCAAGTGTCCCAGAATCAATACATTTAACAATGTCAACCAGAAAGAAAAATGTCCAGAGATGTCCAACTGCTTTAGCGGTTAAATGTGCTGCAGCACTAACTGTTTTTACCAAACTCAAATAAGACCATGTCCTAAAAGTCCTTTACTTTTCACAGATGGCATTTTAGAATTCCAAGTACTACTACCTCAGGAGCAGCTTGGGCTCCTTTTGGAATCAGACTGTTGCTACTGTCCGAAACGCCTGATCCGCTTCTTTGACGAATGTTCAGGGCCTGCTCCCACTTCTGGAGGGCTTCTTCAAAAAGCTCCATTCCTTCAAATCAAATGATAGAAAGGCAAGGAGAATTGTTACAGAAAAGAACGGTCAATGTCACAGCTATCTCGTACAGTGGATACAACTGGAAGTGCGTGCACTTTAGTCATCTGAAAACACACCCCAGATTAGGAGCAATCTGTCCACTTCGGTTCATGACATTTGTGTCAAAGTCAACACCACACAGCAAGATATGGGGAAACTGCAAATGGTTGGTGGGTTTTACTTTGCAATAACTCATTTTCTATAAAGTGAAAGCACTACTCACAAATTTAGTCAAAAGTCTTGCACAAGCACAACACACACACACGAGCAAGCAGTTACTTTGTCATTAACTTTCATTATTCCAGATACAACCTTTGCACGGAAAACGCCTGAGAACTGTCCGGAAACAGCTTGTATCTGTTGGTGGGGGAAAGAGTACTAGAGTCGAGCTTGTTCATTCTGCTGCATATAACCCTCCCCAACAATGGTGGGACCTTCACTATTTTATGGAAGATTCATACCCAGGATGTAGAGGTTTTCAGCATTTGCATCCTCTCCCACGCCAAGTTCTTCTTCAACAGCGTCATTCTCCCATGGGGCAACATTATTATTGCTGGTGTGATTTGGGGAAGGTGGAACCCGCATCTACATGCAAACATTCAAGAAGAAGTGTCATCATATTCAAGATGTGCATAAGCAGAGACAATCACAATACACAAATCACAAAAGGTGACAGACTGTCTTTGAAAGGCGCTCAGCTCCTTGACCAGTTCTATAATATACTGAACCAGAAATCCTACGCCGACATTGTCAATCCTGTGATAACTGATTTTTTAAAGAACTGCGACAGAAAATGTGCTGTACTATTTAGAAAAACAGTCATTTTTACATTTTGTTAAATAAGACTTGCATCATTTAATTTGAGATAATATTACGCTTACTTTGATAATTTGTGGCTTTAAAGTAAATAAAGCTGTATAAAGAGGACTGTGTGATTGTAAAGTTCACAAAGGAAAGCTACACTTCGTTTTGAGTGTGCGTATTTAAACAGGTGTTAATGGGAACCTGCCTTTCTTGGACAGAAGGATAGGTCAGCAAGCACACGCCGATGACACATAGGATCACCGTGGGCTTTTCAGGAAGAGGAGGACATTGGGATGTATGCAAGTAAGGTTATAAGAATACTGGGAGATACGCAAATATAAAAGCAAATAGTTAGAGAGTGTAATAGTTAGTAAACTGTAAACGTTTAATCTCAGATAAACTAACCAGTGTGTACAGTATGTGTTTGTGTGTGGTGGATTGAGTTCTAGCATATAAGCTGATAAATCTTCTGCATATCTTTATTTGTAAGCTATACAAAGCAAATGTAACATCAGATTGTGTTTCAAGAGGACTCTTTTACTTCACTGATGAGAACAGCGGTGCTTTGATGTTTACCTACCCAACAAACAAACTGGACTCGGGAAGAAAAAAGAATTGATAGTGAAGGGGATGGAGTGTCAGACCAGCTTGGCAAGGGTGACTACATTTGGACTTGGAGCCTAAAATCCATCCACTGCAGGAAGGCCATGAACTGACTGAACAAAGCAACTGGGCGACAAGTTGTACCTGAGCACTTTCATCGGTAACTGGTCAGAATGGGACAGACAAACTAATTCTATTGCTCTAAAGTGGGGCTGTTTACGATTGGTTTTGAAATGGAGACCATTCTGTACTACAGCACCCCACTGGTTTGTGTTTTCTGGTAAGAATGACATGACGCTCGTCACCTTGCCTTCACTTCTCTCTCTCATCATCTCACGATGAAGACAACTCTATCTTGGCAGACATAGGGCCGGTTTCAAAACTCCATTCAAAGGCCATGTGGTAGCAAAGCAAGACAGACTGAAGATAAGCTAAGGCCGCCTATGGACGCAAGAGGCACTGCCACTTCGGTTGTAAGGGTTTGGTTTGCCAATATTCACATTGTATTCTGCTTCCTTAATATTTTGGGCATTTTTATCAAACATACATAATTAAATGTGTAACTTGACTCCTGCCCTTTTCTTTTTCTAACTGTCTGAGGTTACAGATGTAGAAGGAAAGTGGGGAGGAATTGCTAAAGCACCTGATCACAGAGTGCTAAATGTTTGAGATTTTAGACATTTTATTAAGGTCTATACTGTACAATAAAGAGTATAAAGGGGAAAACGGCGTCATCATAAGTATATTGTATTGTATTGACCCCCTTCTTTTTGACACCCACTGCATGCCCAACCTACCTGGAAAGGGGCTTCTCTTTGAACTGCCTTTCCCAAGGTTTCTTCCATTTTCTTCCCTACAAGGGTCTTTTCTTGTCTTCTTAGAGAGTCAAGGCTGGGGGGCTGTCAAAAGGCAGGGCCTGTTAAAGCCCACTGCAGCACTTCTTGTGTGATTTTGGGCTATACAAAAATAAATTGTATTGTATTGTATTGTATAAGACTCTCCACGATAAAACCGTGAATATGAGATCGGTGCTTGGGACCTTGTAGTCAACATGTTATTGAATTTAACTAAAATCATCTTCACTGACAAGTAACACGGCCATTGGAAATTACCAGTTGTCCAGTTTTGGCTGTGGCACCTGTTTCTATATCTTGTATGATCGGTCACTGAGGCACTCTACAAAGGAAAGGGTCTGGACATATATTTCTGAGACATCACAATTTGCATAAGAGGAAAAAAGATGTTGGGATGTGTGGAAGAAACCCCCCAGAGGAAGACAAGAATAGTTCAATCAATTAGATTTTTATTCACTCACAGATGAGTACCTGGATTCTAAATAAACAGGATTCTGGGAAATTAATTCCTGCATTTATTTCTAGTAGGATTGACTACTGCAATGCGGTGTTCACTGGATGTTCAAACCGTTCTTTATACGGCCTCCAGTTAATCCAAAATGCTGCTGCAAGAATTATTACAAGAACAAGAAAATACGAACACATAACTCCCGTTCTTAAATCCTTACACTGGCTCCTGGTTAAGTTTAGGGCAGATTTCAAAATCCTCCTTTTAACATATAAAGCTTTAAATGGCCAAGGTCCGGCTTGCTTGTCTGAACTTATCATGACTTACAAACCTGAGCCCACATTAAGATCTCAAGATGCCAGTCTGTTTATGATCAAGGATTAATAAAATAACAGTGAGAAGTCGAGCTTTTAGTTACAGGGCCCCTAAACTGTGGAGTGGTCTGCCTGCTGCTATAAGAGATGCCCCTTCAGTCTCAGCTTTCAAATCCCGGCTGAAGACTCACCACTTCAGTTTAGCACACCCTGACTAGAGCTGCTGATTAACTGTGTAGACTGTCATTAGCACTAAAACATAAGTAACATGACAGTTAGAATTTGTTACTAACCCTCACCTATTCTGTTTCTCTTCTTGGTACTCAAATGTGGCACTTGGTGCCACGGCCCACCTGCCAAGTTGTTTTGCCTGCCTAAGGTAAAGTCACCTCTGATGGAGGATCACAGGAATTGTGGGGAAGAGGGGTCCTTTCATCAGATTGGCTGGCCCAGCCCTGTTTCAGCTGTGGAATGGACACTGGGGGGAGGCAGCTTGATGGTTGAGGGCTCCAGGACTCTGAACAAATCCAAATCCTATTATGTGATGTCATCTACTGTTAAATTCTACTCCGTACTTGTAATTTTTTTATTTTTATTCTGTATTGAGGATTTGTTCTGTTCTGTGTATTGTATTGTATTGTATTGACCCCCTTTCTTTTTGACACCCACTGCACGCCCAACCTACCTGGAAAGGGGTCTCTTTTTGAACTGCCTTTCCCGAGGTTATTTCCATTTTTGTTTTTTGCGAGTTTTTTCTTGTCTTCTTAGAGAGTCGAGGCTGGGGGGCTGTCAAAAGGCAGGGCCTGTTAAAGCCCATTGCGGCACTTCTTGTGTGATTTTGGGCTCTACAAAAATAAATTGCATTGTATTGTATTCTGCATTGCAGGGCGGAAGAGCAAAGTTCCATTTTTCGATTGGCTTTTTATAATTTCTTCTTCTTCCCCTCCTCCTTCCCCTTACTTAATCAGAAAGCAGAATATCATTTACTTAAGCATTTTATTTTATTATGCTAAGGGGCCAACTGTTCTTATTTTTTTTTTGTACTTGTCAAATAGACCCTAAAGAAGGAAAGGTCATCTTTCCTGTGTCAAATAGACGAGGCGTTCCTAAAGAAACTGGAAATTGTCCTGGGTCAGCTTACTGCACCCTGTCTTATGACAGACGCCTGGATGAATGACCTGCCGTTGGAGCAAAACGGCTTTGTCAGCTATTAACTCTCAGTAGCTTGCAAGCAGTTCATTTTTCTTTCACAGATGCCTTACACGTTAAAAAGAACACTTTAGCCAAATTAAGAAGTTAAAGACTACAACAGCTAAAAGGCCAAACAAAGTATTTGATGCAAGGTTTGCTGTAGGAACTTCAGTTTGAATCACTCAGGTTGTTATATTTTCTTTCCTGCGGTGTTTGATATGCCTGGTTTCTCTACAAATAAATGTAAGTTTAGATTGAAGTTAAATTTGTTGCCGTCTGACTGAAACTGCCGAATTCTTTACTGACACCAGCAATCACCAGAGGGCCAGAAGTTCTATAGGATAAGGGATGGGGATATTTATGCAGGTTCTGTAGGATCCTAACGCAGGTCTTAAGAAGTTAATATAATGGGGAGATTCATTCCCATTAGGGTAGTGTAAAATCCTTTCAGGTAGACAGTTCCTGATAGGAACATTCTAGACTCTGCAATGGAGGGAGAAAAGGAGAGAAACACTGGAGTCAGCTGTTGTTAAAGGAAAATTGGGAAACAGGGCTGGACCCAGCAGCCTGCACCTTGCCCTTGTTAAGGTACTCAGAGGTTCAGGGTTAAATGATTTTAGGGGTAAAGAAGTGAGAACAAAGTGCCTGCCCTTGTGAAGGATTTCAGAGGTAATATTGTGAGGTGTACATGTGGAGCAAGTTTAGTAAGCTCAGGAACATTATTTAGGCATTTCCAGGATTACCTTGTCCACCGATAATAAAAAACCTGAGGAGGCTAAAGAACATTTTGTGGACACTTTCATGATAAAATGTATGCTGTCTGCTTTCATATTAAATCCCCACACTTTAGTATTTTGTAGAGCAAATGTTTGCAGCAATAACACCTTTAAGCTTGGTGAGGTTCACTATGTCCCAGCCCTGCAGACTGTTCAGAGTCATCCAGGCAGATTTACTCCATGACGTGCAGGTCATTCAAGCACCCACACCACCCATACTTAAAATATTAAAAAAATATCACAGAGAAGAACATTTCAGGCTAAAGTAGGACTGGATATTCAATAATATTAGAAAATGAGTCAAGAGACAGAATGGTTTTGGAAGGTTACTGTGTAAGGACACGGCCAACACAATTGACAGGCTAATAAATAAATAACCAGCTCCCACCATCTCTACTACAACATGGAGCTTCTGCAAAATCAAACGGAGATGTTAGATAAAATGGGAATATGTGTGCGAATAAACACTTGCCGACAGTTAATCGCTCAGCACAATTCTACCCCAATACTTCAAAACAAGATCAAGGAGTGCCATCTGATCTCCAGTTTTCTCACCGAAGTTAGGCTGTGCGAGGAGCTTGAATTCTTGCTGGGACCAATGGAGGAGATGCCACTAAGTGTGTCATTGCTCCGAGTGCTGGGGCTCGTTACCCTTCGGCCTTGTAGTGGTGCTGTGGCAAAAGAAAACCAAGAGAGACCATTAAAAAGCTCTAGGCAAAAGAAATAAAAATGGGAATAGCTACAGAAGAAGAAGAAGCAGCAGCAGCTATGCAAGTAACTTTAAATACAAGCATAGAATGCCATACGTTTTATTTTTGCAATCAAATTATTATAAATTTAAATAACAAAGAGAAAAATACATCAAGAATAAAAACAAGCAAAAAAATCCCGCCGCCCCCTCCCAGTTGGCACCCATCTATTACCAAATCACTTACAATCAATTTTTCGGGACGCAAGTAGCTTCACCAGGCTTCGGTAACTCAGACTATCGGCAGTCCTTTTGTTAGTAGTTGGGATTTTTCTAAACTGCTGAAATTCCCAGTTTTTTTTCCTGGGTTCAAAACAGGCACATTAACATTTGTATGTTTCTCTGTCAGCATCGGAAAACCAGAACCTCTGGAACAAGCGTCAAGCTTTTAAAGTTCAAAACTGTCGGATGCTGTAACGGTACTGCAACTGGCGTTTATTTAGGTTATGTGTTATGTCTCGGGTACGCTTGTGTTATTGAGAGAAATAAGAGGAGACCACTTCAGCTGAATGACCTGGGAGCCGGAGCGGCGTTGAGAGCGGCGGTGTACTGCGGGTGATGCCATGGAGCACAAAGATGCGAGCCTGGCAGCAGGAGTCGGAGGCTTGGCATAGTGCCCTGCAGGGGGCCATAGAAACATGTGGGTCCAAGCCTAGGAGCAGGCGCTGAAGGTGGGCTAATCTGCCTATGAGTCGCCTCCTCGGCTGTAAGCTGGGGAGATGGCCATTTTAAGGTAATGCACTGGGAACTGAGTTTTCTTAGGGCCAGTTTTCCTGCCACGGTTTTAACTTCGCTTTGATGGATTATTTATCTGCTTGGTTTTAGCCTCCACTTTATATTCATTGAACAGAACATTTATGGAAGCACAGCACTATTCGTTTGTTTTTGAATTGTTACAATAAAAGCACCTGATCACTCTTGCATTGTGTATTGTGCCCTCATACTCAGGCTCATCCCAGCCATGACTGTCAACGGTGTTGGGTTCAGAAGGGTCCAGAGATCAACTGGAAGTGTGGAGCTGACCCACACCATCACATGCATATTTAAAATAATGTAATATTAATAAACCTTAATGTTTCAAAGCCAAACTTTACCATGTAAATTCTCCATACTAATGTATGCCACAATAACCCTTAAATTAACAAAACCATAATCACAACACCACCATACTCAGCTTGACAATATGGAAAAGGCTGGCGAGATCAGATACACCTAAACATCCTCGCTCTGTAAGTATCAAGACTGTTCAGATCTGAAGTTTTTATACCGACTTAATAAAACTCAAATAACTTATTCTTGGTAACTCTTTCTAGACGCGCACCACTGTTAGTCCAGTTGAAACTGGCCACTATGGGAATCAGGAAGAGTTCAACTATGAAGTCGTCCACCATCAAAACCAACACACGCTTTCTGTGTGTCCGTTTAGGGCCCCTTAGACCTTTTACTTGCCTCCACAGTGCACCAAGCATTCCTAACATGACATGGCACATTGGCACTCATGACGTTACCCATAAAGTGCAAGAATGGGTGGCAATTTGCAGTTAGTCTCAAGTGACAAGAACGGCTGGAAATCTCACCTTTCTTCACAGATGTGGATCGCCCCATCCCGAGCACGGAGGCTGAAGTGGCCTGTTGTTTCTGTTCATTCTTGCCTTGGGTCAGCTGTTTGCCCTTCCTTCTCCGTCTTTTAAGCTGGTGTGCGGTGAGAGCCAATGCCACGCTACCCAGAGCTGTTGCAAACAGTACTTTCTTCAAGCTCGGGGACAATCTCAGTTGAGAAAAAATGGACTGAAAGGGTGTCAGAATAAGGGATGTGAGCATTTCCTCCAAAAGAAAACGACCTTTATAAACAGATAAAGTATTTTGTCTTACCTGCCCAAATGTGGAATAAAGAAACACAGGGATTTCTGCCATCGTCATGGCCAGGGCTTGAATGATTGAGACACCCTCTGTCCTTCTCATTGACATTTTTGTGCTTGACACCCTCGTCACCGACACCGTAGTGTCTGCCTTAACATGAGAACAGCTTCAAGTGTCGAAACACTGTAAAGAGGAATTTGAATTTTCATTGAGTCTTCACATACAAGATCATTTACAGCCAATCGTTACGGCACAACCATGGACTGCTCCGTTTTAATAGGATGGGAAATGAAAAATGCAGAGTGGATTCCTCAAGAACACAAAGGATTGGATGAAACAAACAAAGCCCAGCTTTTCAAACACCCTTCATTTAATGAGTCAGACTTTGAAGGTTCAAATGGAGCTGCTTTCACAAACAGCTTATTGCAGGTACCGTATATACTCAGGTCTAAGTCGGGTCTTCAAACCCGAAACATTGATCATAAAATCAGACCCCGTCTTATACGCCAGTTCAAAAATACGACATGTACATTTTTTTTTTTTTTTTACATCTTCTTGCCTCCTCCAATCTCGCACCAGTTTCTCAGACGCATCGAATTTTCGTGCAGCAGCACCATTACCAATTTCTTTCATGACTTCAACAACTTTTAATTTAAAACCAGCTTCCTATTTTCTTCTGATCGAACGCTCCATCATAGATGAAGGATGCTCTTACGATAAAGGTGTATGAGGGTGTGAGATACACAAAAAACACAAATCAGTGCAAACGTCGCTTCAGAATAGTTCAGGTATTACTGTGTGGCCACGTAGGCACAAAAGGCTGTGTGCTCCATGGTGACTCTCTCAGGTGGGCATTAGCATTTCGTAATCTCGTGGACCAATAGCGTGAATTTTACACATTCGACTTATACAACCGACATTATAAAATACCAGAAATCATACGGTAAAATCAAGTCCTGACTTATCCGCCAGTATATACGGTAATTGTAGTTCATGGTGCAAGGAAATGTCTTCTAGCATACATGTGAAAATTAGCCATCTCTCAATTTACAGAACCTACCAGAGTCCACCCCACTCTCCGATTTTAAAGATGCCAATTGTGGCTTGCAGCGTCTTCTGTCTTTCTTCACAGCTAATGCCCTGTAGCATTGAAATGAGTGGCTCCTCGACGTGCTTTTTCCTAGTGCCGTTTTATCTTTGTAAGAAGTGCTCAGATTTGTCTTTCACTCTTTTGTGCCTTTCTAGAGATGCTTACCCAAGGATTCAGACTTTAATATTAGTTTATACCCAGAAAGACTTGCTAAAATGTTGAATTCCTTTCCATGTTTTCCATGGTGTGCTTTTCTTTATCGTGGGTGCCATCACTTTGTGGAGTGGTTGTCACCAGGTTGTGTGGTCATGGGTACAAGGATTACGCAGAGCACTTTCTATTCATCGGAGTTTGTGGAGCAAAACAAAGAGATTAGTGAGGTGCACTCTGTGAGAGTCTGCTAATTTAATGATTCTAGTGCAATGACTTTGGACTCTGACTTCAGGCCATGGCACATGACCCAACTTTTCCAGTGATTTTCAGTCAACGACTTCAATTACATAATCTTTGTGAGTCAGGGACAGTCGTGGGACACTGCCGTGACAGCCAGCTGCATACTCTGAGATGCCAGGGACTCAGTCCAATCAGTTACTGACTGGACCCTGGCAGGCTTCAACCTGTCTTAAGATGTAGCGGTGGGTTCTGTGTGTGTGAGGGCTCACCTGGAAGGACAATGCAGTAACGAGGAGTAAGGAGCAGGGTGTTCTGGACCTCGCACACAGGAGGACAGGCTCATGTTTAATGTACCCCGATGTAAGACAAATTTAAAAACAGTTATCTGATATTGGGATTTGTGAGTGTAAGTATGTTTAACATGCATGCATGCAGCTGACGTAAGGACAATTATTTTAGAAAGGGACCTTAAGTGACTGGAACAGATTAGCTTTCTGAACAATCAGGACAAGAACAGGCCATTCAGTCCAACAAAGCTCACCAGTCACATCCATTTCAATACCCCAAAATGCCACCAAGTCAAGTTCTGAAGGACCCTAAAGTCCTACTATTTACTGAACTACTTGGTCACTTAATCCATGTGTCTGTGTTTCTCTGTGTCAAGAAAAACTTCCCAATGTTTTTGTTGTGAGAAGTCAAGCAAAATGACACATTTTATTGATTACATCTTGTCTGTAGAAGGGGCCTGAGTTGCCTCGAAAGCCTGCATATTGTAACTTTTAGTTAGCCAGTAAAAGGGTCATTTTACTTGACTTCTCATTACATCAACAATGGCAACACATTCTAACACCCTGGTACTACAATGTTTTTGTGAAATTTACACTTAACACTAGAATCCCTGAAGCCTATGAAACCCCTTCACACCTCTCCTCATTAGCGTCTTTTGTGTTGTAAATGTGTCGATCAGCACAAGCAGCCTGCTGTCCCATCACCCCCTGCCCACTGAAACAGCTCAAGTTGCAGAGAAGATTCTCAGAGTTCAACTGTGTTTATCTCGGTGTGAGGTGCCTGGAATTGTAGAGGGTAAATAATATATCGTCATTTGGAATATGTACATTTCATGCGTGTTCCGTGCCTACAACGATCTGGGTGAATGTAGGATGGCAAGAATTGTCGAATACATAACTAAAAAAGAAACGTTTTCATATTTTAGTAATAATTGACAAAATGTAGACATGAAGTGTACAGTATAACAAAACAAGTGCACTTTTATTCAAGAATATAACCATAGAAAAAGAAATCGTTTTTGGGTGTGACGCCAACACATCCGCTTGGGTGGTGCAGTGGTAAGACCTGCTGACTCGTAATCAAGAGGTTCGGGGTTTGATTCCAAGGGCGTCCATTTTGAGTGGTGAGCTGCTCTTATTCTTACTATTATAGAATACAAACATCCATTTGATACATCTGAGTCTGTAACAACCGCTGTACATTTATGGTACTTGTAAAAAGTTTGTTTTTTTTTATTCAGTTTTATTCTCCCAGCCACATTCACGCTCCCCCCAATCTGACACTGCTGTTTTCACATCTGCTATAACACATGAGGATGAGGGTTCTACATCAGAGAAAGAGAACAGAAGCCCTCCCCACAAGAAATGTCCGCTCACATATAAAAAACAACGCAGCTGCACCAGGCATAAAGGCAAAAGATGGCACCGTTTGGATGCAGCGAGAAGTTGGGTGTCATATTGCCAGTGAATATGCCACACACCTGTCCTTCAACAAAACAGCACGGCTTACAGAGCTCGCCAACGTATCGTGCAAAGTCCTGTTTGTGATGGTCTTTATATGAAGATCATGTATATGTTACTTATATAAAAGCCTCACTGAATGTTATTTACCTTGATTTATTGACTTATCTTCCTACAGTGTAAAGTCACAAGTAGACTGCAGAGCTTCCTCTGTTTGATTGACATGGGCACGCTGACAAATTACATGTGCAGTGCCACTCCTTATTCAGGAAAAGATCCCAGTCGTCCCATGGGAGAAAGACTTTCCGAGACTGTGGTCATAAAGGTCATGGAGCCGTTTCTGGACAAAGGCAGAACTGTAACAACATTAATAATTCCAAATATCATATACTCCTACGTCTCTGTTCTTTTGTCAGTGCGGCTCTGACATCATGGACCATAAGGCGCATACTAATTCAGTATAAGCAGGAACACTCAATAAAACTGAATAAAAAGAATCAAGTGACGGTGAGATACGAAGAAGGAAGGCAGATTCACCAGCGTTTGTGTGTCAGCTTTTATCCCTCCAGATCAGAGAATTTCCAGTTCGATTGTCTCAAAACACCACTCACATCTACAGTTATTCCCAGTTTCAAATAAAAAGTAATAGCGTCACATCCCTGTGGGGGGCAGTATTTATCGTGATCGCGGCTGAGAGAATAAAAGTGAAGAAAAAAAAACATTTACAGTGGCTGTTACAGATGCAAATCAAATGTACAGGATGTGTTTATTGTATAATAACAATAAGAGCAGCTCACTACTCAAAACAGTAAATACAGGAGGCAGTCGGGATCGTACCGGGGACTCTCGATTACAAGTCAGTAATTCTTACCGCTGTGCCACACAAGCTGTTGCATCATCCTTGAACCTTTTGTGAAAGTGTTTATTTGATCTTTGCACTTCAGGCTTTACACATTATATAGTTTATGTCTACATTTTGTCATTTATTACTAAAATATGAAAAACGTTTCTGTTTTAACGACGTGTTTACACAGATTATTGTAGAAACAGAACACACATGAAATGCATGTGTGTCAAATAACGATCTATTATTTCCACTCTAAAACTCCAGCACTTCACTCCCAGATAATCAAGGCTGGAACTGGGAGAACTTTGTGGCCGTTCTGCGGCGGTGGGGGGGTGGAATAGTAGGCTGCTTGCTGCTTGTCTTGATCGGCACATTTACAAGACAAAAGACGATGACAGAGAGGTGTGAAGGGATTTAAGGTGGGCCGGATCTACGAGTTTTTTCTTAGGCTTTGGTAATTCTAGTGTTAAGCTGGCCACTATTGCCACCAATTTAAGTTGTCACATGTCAAGTGTCACACACAGTAGTTTGGACTCCTTTGTCAGATTAGCGGCTGTAAAGTTTTTGTGGCACAGTATCTAGAAGCCACTGAAACGCAGAGCACTGTTTATTGCTTATTTATACCAGCTTTCATTTTTATGCAGATGACACTCAACTCTATTTCAATGTCAAAGGTGCAACTTCATCAGAGTTTTCTCAGCTCACAACTTGCCTCAGTGATATTAAAACCTGGATGGAGCAGAACTCTTTAAAATTAAATTGCAACAAAACTGAACTTCTGCAAATTGGCACTAAAGTGCTACTTATGAAAATGAGCTCCTTTTCAGTCACTCTTGATGGTGATCTCATCAGACCTTCTTCTGATGCAAGGAATCTCAGTGTCATTTGTGATTCCTCCCTTTCTTATTCCGCCCACATAAACCACATTAAGAAACTTTCTTACTTTCACCTCCGTCACATATCCCGTGTTCGCTCCTTCCTCTCCTTTTCTAACGCTGAGAAACTTGTCCCTGCTTTTATCACATCAGGCATCGATTATTGTAACTCACTGCTGGCAGGTGCCCCTTCTAATCTTATATCACAGCTCCAGCTTATTCAAAACTCTGCTGCAAGTGTCTTTACACGGACCAGCACCAGCGAGCACATCACACCCATCCTGCTTCGCCTTCACTGGCTCCCTGTGTCTTACAGGATTGAATATCAAATTCTACTAATAAATGGCCTCACACCGGACTACATCAGTGACCTTCTAACTCACTCTGCTCCTGTTCGCCTACTAAGGTCCTCGGATTCTGGTAATCTCGTTGTGCCTCACACTAATCTACACTCCATGGGTGACAGCAGGGCCTTCAGCTCCATAGCACCCAGACTCTGGAATGACATCCCGAAATTAATGAGATCAGCTGACTCCATGAATTCTTTTAAAATACAACTTACAACTCATCTATTTAGGAAGGCGACTAACTTCACTTAACATTCTGCCCTTTTCTTTCAGTTTACCTCTCTGTCCAGGTGCTCAGGATCATTTGTGTGTCTGCTAAATCACAAATTACATTATTTGTTAGGTTTTTCTTTTAGTATTGAATTTAGTATTTTACTCTGGTTTATTGTTCTTTATTCTATTTAATGCTTTGTTATCTGTTTCATTGTTCTATTTAGGAAAACATTTGTATCCGATGTTACATATACCCTGCTGTTTTCTCTAAGACTCTGTGAAGTGCCTTGAGCATGGGAAAGGCGCTATATAAATAAAATGTATTATTATTATTACCTTTTAGCCAAATTTGTCCAGAGATCGTCTGAGAAGCCAAGTACAGTGCATCCTGGGATTTGGAGGATCACTCATAATTATTTTGTGTGGGTTTTCAAATGTTAAGCTCCTAATATAAAACAATACAGTCAGATTAATGAGAATCAGACCGAGTGTTCACAAGTCAGAGTCTGCATTGTTTTAAAAAACCCAGCAAAGCCCTCAAACTTTGCTGCCTCCTTTGACCGCCAAGTTCCTCTAAATGGCAGAGGCAGCCTTGTGTGGATTAGCAGACTGAACAAACACAAACAGGGGGACCTGCTGCTGCCCAGGGTAGGGGACCAACTAAATTCTGGAATGAAACATAAGCTAATGTCTTCCAAGTGGGTGATCTGTATGAAATCTGGTGGTATGGTTTGCATGCCGGTCAAACACACATTTGGTAAAGCTTAGCTGATATCTCTAGGAGTGAATTAAATCCCAGCTGAGTGTAAGCATGACAGGGGGCAATGCCCGAATTACGAGGCTCAGAAAAAGGAAACAAAAAAAAAAGTTCTTTTGCTATAACAGAACACGAAAGCTCATGCCAGAAAATGCGTCAAGCTTAATCAGCCAGCGTTGTTCCCTATACACCTGCTGAAACCAAGCCACGCAGTCACGCTGCAGACAGATCAGCAAATTCCTTTCCTTCAAGACTGTGAAGTCGGCTCAGTGCTATGACCTCAAACGTGTGTTTGTTTTCTGTCAGTCACACAGACTGGACTTCAAATATGAACCTGCTCTTTGTATTTACTTTTCCTGCTAAGGGGACATAACAACCTGATGTTAGGGCAAAGGACTTTCTGATTTTATATATCTGTCATATTCAAAAAAACAAAGGGGAGGCTGGACTATGGAATAAGGAAGCATCTGTGCCAATAACACTATGTGTAGTATTAAGAAGAAAGGTTTATTAAAGAAATGAACATAATCCACCTTAATAAAAGGACACGCATCTGTGTATCTGTGTGTCTGTCCTGCAGACAGAGTTAGAAAGAAAAACATAAGAATAGGAAAAACATGTTGAGCAAAGGTCCAAAAAATCAAAAATGATAATACAAACACCTGATAACAGTCTAAAAATAAGAAAACGGGTCTTACTGGCCTACTCTGCTGTCCAACATTATACACCAACAACAGAAGCATGGCAGCGAATTTCTTAGACCCACTCACGTCAAATGACTGAGGTTCATAGCTGGAACGCTAACAACCGATGACTTTGTGTGGTGGGCAATGGATGAGTGAAAATAACGATAAACAGATTGTGAGTGATGGCCGGCTGCTTATCCTGTCCAATACATCCAGGCCGCTAGATGGAGTCCTCCCTGCAACATGGAGGTGCCCCGGATTCCCGCAGGGCATCATGGAAAATGGAGTTGGGCTTCACAGCCCTACTGGATACCATGGGTGCCGCCAGGGGACGCTGCAGGGAGACACAAAGATTGTTGTTTCTATTATAACCCAGAAGTACTACCAAGTCATGGGGATGGAAGGACAGAAGCACTTCCGGGCTGAAGAAAAATATGAATCTTCAACCGACCCGGAAGTGCTAGTGAAATCACATGGACTGAAGGACAGGAGCACTACAAGGTCACGGACTATTTAAAAGGACTTTGGGAAGCCCAGAAAGCTGAGCCGGAGTTGGGAGGAAGTGTGACGGAGCTGCTGGGTGGAGCGGAGGATTTATTGCGATCATTGATTATTGAATTGTGGAGGTGGAGGTGCTTTGTGCACATTATAGAAGAAATAAAAATTATTTCTGGGACTTTTACCTGGTGTCTGGACGTCTTGTCTGTGGGGTTTGAGGAGCGACAGCGCCCTCTAGTGTCATAAGATGTGCACATCAAGAAGTCAAAGCTCCAACACAACAAGGCTGGAGTCACTAAACTAGGCCAATGCAGTAGCGACCAACATGACATTTTCCCAGCAAAACACTTTTGACTGTAAGAGGTTCAGTTCGACAAGCAATGCTGAGAGAAAGCCATGAAAACAGGTGGCTCTATCTGAAGAGGAAAAGAAAGGCCTCTGCAAGGAAAAGCAATTGGGTGCATATTATTACACCAAACCGAGTGGACAGACAACCCAACTATCAACTAAAAAACATGAGGTTTTTCTGTTGGGGAGAGAAAGAGAGCAAGCTGTTTCTAATCTAACCTTTTTACCCCTCACAAAACTGGAAATTAGGGTTAAAGCTATCTTATGTAATAATCTATTACCTTAATTTAAGACTATAAAATGTCAACAGAGGTTCAGAAGAAATGTCTCTATGACCAAACAGTGACCTTTGTGAGCTGGACTGCAAAAGGTCTCAATCATGAATTAAAGAGAAATAAAGTATTCTCTCACCCAACAGGTCTAAACAGCTTAAGCTCTTGCAGGAATCATCGGGTAGAAGGGTCCTATCATCTGATTGGCTGGCCCAGAGCTGACTCAGCTGTGGAATGGCCAATAGGGAGAGGCAGCTTGATGGCTGAGGTCTCCAGGCCTCCTATTATGGGATGCCATCTACTGTTGGATTCTGCTCTGTACTTATAATGTTTCTATTGCACTATTGTATTGTATTGAGAATGATTTGTGTTCTGCTCTGTGTATTGTGTTGTATTGACTCCCTTTATTGACACCCGCTGCACGCCCAACTCACCTGGAAAGGGGGTCTCTCTTTGAACTGCTAACTCTAACTCTCTGGGCCTGTTAAAGCCCACTGCGGCACTCCTGGTGTGAGCTATACAAAAATAAACTGTATTGGATTGTATTGTGCTTAACGTAAAGTGTGCAGGGCGGCATGGTGGCGCAGTGGGTAGCGCTGCTGCCTCGCAATAAGGGTACTCATCTGAGTTCGCTTCCCAGGTCCTCCCTGTGTGGAGTTTGCATATTCTCCCTGTGTCTGCATGGGTTTCAATCCAACAGTCCAAAGACATGCAGGTTAGGTGCATTGGCGATCCTAAATTGTCCCTAGTGTGTGTGTGTGTGTGCCCCGCAGTGGGCTGGCACCCTGCTCAAAGTTTGTTTCCTGCCTTGCACCCTGTGTTGGCTGGGATTGGCTCCAGCAGACCCCCCCATGACCCTGTAGTTAGGATAGAGCAGGTTGGATAATGGATGGATGGATAGGAAGTGTGCACTTTATGTGGCTGCTGACTTGGCACCTAAAGCCTAACGTAATAAATCATAATGAATAAATATTCATGTTCCCTAAATTACCTTTTTGCTTTGCATGTAAAGAAGCAAAAAAAAAGAGAAATGGAGGTTAGTCTTGCACGTTATTTGTCTGCTCCTGCTCACAGCCCTCAGTTGGCATGTTCAGGTGCCACAAACCCAATCTGCCATCCATCGGGAGATTGTTTTTTTTTTTTTTTAATTGCTACCAAATATGAAGAGGTATCGATTAGTGACTGCGTCCAGTGTGTCTGAGCAGTCAAAGGTAATGTTGTTGTAGTTTTGTTAGATTATAAAAACAGAAATGAAGAAGCAGATGTTATGTGGATGAAGCAGCTGCTACCTCCGTAGTTTCTGGTCTCTCTTGTATTAACGGCCAGTCAGAATTGTCTGCTTATTCTGAAACAGTCAGCAAAGATAACGGCCAAGTGGACAAGTTTAGTGTGACGTTAAAAGCCACAGCTGACAGAGCAGCCCCAGAAAAGCTTGTTAAAAAAAATGAACTTACTACTACAATTCCAGGGAAGACTCAAGTGGTCTATGAACTCATAACAGAGGGCCGCAAAGCCGCGAATCAATTAACTCTTTGAGGGCTGAATATTTTTCCCAAAAAAACATAATTTCTGAAAAGCAATGGTTTCACACAGAAATCAACATTAAACGTCTGTTGCTGCATGCTGCGGCTGCCAGTTTGCCAAGAATGTGTGGCGGGCTTGCTGCCAGGCTGTCTTTGCGTGGCCAAGGCAGCAGCAGCAACAGGGGTCATGGTCACAGTGCATTGCAACCTGGTTTCTACCTCTTACCATTGTTAAGTGGCAGTCTTCCTGGTGAACATTGTCATAGGCGTGTCGACTACATGAACCTGTTCAGCACCATGATTAGCTGGGGACCAGTCACCTGAAGCTGAAACCTAACATTCGTTTTCAATCACTTGTATCAAATCACTTGTATCGGAGTCCAGAAAGTTATAGTCCAGTTCAGAGATAATAGGCAAAACTTCGTCCACGCAGTATTTTGCTTTACGCATTTGCTTTGATCTCTCCCCATTATATCAGTGCCATTTTTGCTATTGTTTGCTCCTTATTACTCACACAATCCCAGGAAATCTCGGTCAAACCAATGAAGCTAACTTTCCTTCTAGCAACGGGGGTCCAACTAAAAGATAACGGTTGTTTTTGTCACAGTTTACAGTTGATTACCATCGTCAACTTCTCCTTTTGACAGAAGTCAACATCAGCCCTGAATGAGTTAAGAAAACCTAAAAACTCACAGAACATTTGAAATTCAGAGGACTTGCAGAACTAAACACCATATTGTGATCTGATCCGAGAGAAGGTTTAAATTCATCCCTCTTTGGTGATGAGATCAGCGCGTAGACAAACCAATGACACACACAACAAGCTCATTAAGGAAGAGGACTGCGTAGACAGGATGGGTTCAATTCAGTTTATTTTTGAATAAGTGCTGCTGCAGAGTCCATGTATACATTTTAGAAATTACTAATACAGAATTAGGACCAAAAGGTTTAAGGGTGAGCCACAGCAACGGACTCCACAGTAAGTAGAGGAAGGAGTTTTGTGGAAAACCAGCCAAGCAGCCCAGGGCAGACAAAGATAATGGCTGACAAATTGGCTGTGTGCAGTGGTGCACTGGCAGAAATGTGCCAACCAGGAGAATTGTTCACATATAATTCTTACCGCAGTTTGGCACATAAAGATGGAAACTGCCGGATGAGTGACACACGTGTTGTAGTGGCATGGTAGGGAGTGGGTGGTCCGTTATCTTCTGACACAACGCAGCATGTGCAATGCGGTACAACTGTGGAGAATGAACTGTGCGCTTTCTTTGTGAGAATGGAAAGACCGATGGGAAGTGGTACTTAGCCATGAAGAAAACATATATAAATGTGAATACAACTGAATCACATGCACACACACACACACACACACATATTCTATGTTGCTACCCAAATGTGAATTGCTGTCTCCCTCTTCTCCAGACAACTGCACAATAATCCCACAAAAAAATATCACTTAGAATTAAGAATATGTAATGAAGAAGACTCTGAAAACTATCGCTGCTCCTGGTTGTTTCAGTTACTTAAAGTGGAACACAACTCAGCCGAAACAAAGTACACCACCAACATATGAGCTGCGTCTACAAAACACGGAGGCGGCTCACTCGCCACACGATGTCTGAAAACGTGAGGATGAACAGTGGACTTTCGTTGTGAACATGGAAGGACTGATGCAATATTGGACTTGGCCATGAATGAGGTGCCTTAATATAATGTGAGTAGAGCTACGCTACCCTGACGTGCATGTATTAAATCTCACACACACACACAAACGGCTTTACGGCCGATGCAAACACAAAGAAAACTGACAGTTCATTCTTACTTTTGCATACGTTGTTGACCTCGATGCCTTGCGATGTCGTCACACACATCCAGCGTCAAGACGAAGTGCGCTCTCCTCTGCACACACAGCGTGTTGTAGCCACAATGTGCCACCTTCTGTGTTCTCCCTTCCCCACATCAGATTGGTGCCTGCTGTGTACTTTGCACACTGACCGCTTTACCCGCTCTCAGTCACTTGGCACACTTTGACGCTGGCTGCGTTCTTTGTATTCCAAGTATGAAAACATTGCAAGCTGCCAGGGAGGTTTCGGTCTAAACCATTATTCATTATTTGATAAATTTATTCTCTCTCTGATTGTTTAATTGCAGCCTGCATGACTTCATACATCATAAAAATAAATCTTATTGGAACTCAAGCTTAAAAACAAAACACACCCAAATTGCTCCATCCTGGGTAGGCCATTAACTTGCAATCAGCCCTGCAAGCAGGTCCTCCAACTGGCAAGGGGAACTCAAGGGTTGGTGGCAGGATTGACACTTCAGCCACTAAGTAAAAAACCTCACACTTTTCCACTCCATTCAAACTAGTGTGGTGCTGAGGTGTCACCCGTCACACGGCTGCACTTGGGTCCTAATTTGGGGTCCTGAGGAGGTTTGTCAAGTGCTGGGTGCGGCAACTTGCTGTACTGCTGCATGCTCCCAACCTGACCAACCAACCAATCATTTAGATATAAATGAAATCAGAAGGATTTCATTTTAGAAAGTTTGAAATTCTTTATGTAGTAGTGACGGTGCTCCTTCACATAGATGGAAGCCAACTGAGGCGTTTCGGGCATCTCCAACCAGGAGGAGGTCCCAGGAGCAGACCAAGGGCACGCTGGTGAGATTATACCTTTTAGCTGGCCTGTGAATACCTTGGTATCCCCCTGTGGAAGACTTGGAGGTGGTGTTGGGGAAAAAAGGGACGTCTGGCATCTGTACTCGGCCCAGACAACCCAGACCTGGATGACCAGATGAAAATGGGCCTATAATGTGATGTGTATCATTACTATCCAAAATTTTGTAAATATCATGAAATATAATTTTGCTTATATCAGCCACCCCCAGCTGTGTGTGTTATCCAGCAACTCTTTTATGTACTTTGAAAAAGACACCCTACTTTCCTAGGGCTGTTGGTGATAAAATGTAATGAATTATTATTATTAAAAGCGTCCGGACCTCAAGTATTGTGGTGGGTTGGCACCCTGCCCAGGATTGTTTCCTGCCTTGTGCCCTGTGTTGGCTGGGATTGGCTCCAGCAGACCCCCGTGACCCTGTGTTCGGATTCAGCGGGTTGGAAAATGGATGGATGGATGGATGGATGGACCTCAAGTATGAAAATCTCTAGAACTGGCGTCATTCTGCCAATATTTCACATGCCTTTATGGTCTAATCCACCAGAAAGCTGTCAAGGCTGAGGATTAAGAGTGCCTCAAGTAAAGCCGTTCAACTTTCAAGCAAAACACAGGAGGTGAAAGGTAAACCTGCCTGGCTGGGCCAAACGCCTCTCCAGTCTATTCTGTCCAGATTTGATCTTCTCTCTCTCCCCTGTCTTACCATTGCGGCTCATCCCTATGTGCTGGGCACTGCTTAGGATTTCTATACATTTCTGCTGTATGAGGATTTTTAAGCATCTTTAATAAGATACACGGCCCATACAAATGAGTCGCTTCTGCCACCCGTTAAAGCCCACGTATTCTGAAGCTCTCGGATGTTACTGTTTGGTCTGTTTCACCCCATGCAACAACTTGCGTTGAGTCAAGAACGTTTTGAAATGGTGCTCAGTTGGAAAGCTCTGCACGTAAGACGAGATGATCGATGACAGTTTTACGTTTCTTATTTACTCCCAAAGAGTTTCGCACCGCAGGGCTATTCGAACGGCCAGGTAAAGCACCGAGAAGTGAAGCTCACTGGCTGACGTTTCCACCTGTACTGAACACAGTGCTAACATGTCAATGCGACAGCTGCATATCTGAAGATGTTCACGCGTGGGTGAAAAGAACTGCAATCCCACGCGAGCCCGTGCTCCGCGAAATAAGGCTAGCATTCGTCCAGACCCCGCCCCCTTCGTGAAAACACTGTTTTTCTATCACATCTCCATAACATTCATGTAAAACAAATCGAATAGCTGATACTTACCGGTCTGTGAACTAAAGGACATAGCCTTTCCGAGTAATTGCTTTCCAGATCGCCCGTTCACCTTTCTCTGCCATCACTGCTCTCTTTCGTTAAGAAGGGCATTTTCTCCTCTGGAGCGCGCACGCAAACCTGCTTGGGGGAAAAAGGGCGGGCAATCACCGGCGAACAGACCGCCTAAAGTTAAGGCGGAAGAGAGCAGATAACCAATCGGGACACGCTTCATTAAGTCGTGCGTGGAAAGGTAACCAATGAAATAGCGAGTCGAGTGACATGAAGGCGGGGCTAAAGTCGAGGCGCGTAAACAATCGAGTGCGTCGCTTCTGGGATACGAAGAAACGAAGCGAGGAGGCGGGACGGTGAGGGTCGAGTTACGGACCTTCGGCGCTCCGCGGATGGGCTCCATTGGTAGGCACGGCTGTATGCACACCTACTTCCTCGGTCGGAGAACTTGCTGCGAAATTTCCTGTCTCGGATTAAAGGCAAAGTTAAAAGAGTGTCGGTGTAAAAAAAATCTGCAAGTATATGGCAAGCCAAATTATCATTCAGAGATATCTTGAAAACATTTAAAGATATCTTGAAAACATTTAAAGATATCTCTAAATCTTTTAAAGATATCTTTAAATGCAGTTAAGATATCTGTAAATCCTTTAAAGATATCTTTATGAAAAGCTGTTAAAGATATCTTTAAATGATTTACAAATATCTGCAAATCATTTAAAGATATCTTGAAGTGCATTAAAGATATCTTATTTCGAGATACATTTCAAGATATCTGCAAATCATTTCAAGATATCTATAAATCATTTACAGATATCTATAAATCATTTACAGATATCTTTAAATCATTTACAGATATCTTCAAATGATTAAGAGATATCTCAAATGATTTAAAGATATCTTGAAATATTTAGAGATATCTTTAAAAGATTTAGAGATATCTTTAAATGTTTTAAAGATATCTCTGAATGATAATTTGGCTTGCCATACAAGTACGGCACAGGAGCAGGAGCTAACGCGGTGGTCTCCGTCTCCAGGATCAGTCCTGGCGAATCCCCGTGCCGGCAGTGTTTTGTGAGACGGTCTCTAGCACAAGAGTCACAATCAGTGAGTTATTTGAATGCTAATTGAGCTCATTGTTTAATTAACTCTTCGTTTTGTTCTCTTATTCTGCTTTTAGAAGTCGAAGTTTTGTGCAGTCAAGACATTTTGAGATATTAAAATTTTAAACAATTCCATTTTTAATGAATTAACATTTTTCTGTCGAATTTGTTGTTTTAATTGGATCCTAATGAAGACAATTTAAAAATGAGCAGAATAAACATCAGGCCATATCCATCCATCCATCCATTATCCAACCCGCTATATCCTAACTACAGGGTCACGGGGTCTACATCAGGCCATATGACACTGAATATTAAAATGACTTAAACTTGAGAGTGTGGGTTGTGGAATGGTGGCTCAGAGGGTAGCGAAATATGACCCCATGCCATAGGGTCCTTGAGCAAGACCCTGCAAGCAGGCCCTCCAAGTTACCTGGAAAACTTGGGGGTTGGTGGCAGGATTGGCATTACAGCCACCGTAAAAAGCCACACACTATTCCATCATGGTGCTGAGGTGTCACCTGCTGCATTCGGGTCCCAATCCAGGTGCTTCAGTGTGTGGTGGGTGCAGCAATGTGCAATCAGCACATGCTCTAAGACCGGGTTGGAATAAAACCACCAGTCATAGGGGTCTCCCTGCCCTGAACTTGGAAACAAATATGACCAATGAATTGTTCTTACTCTCGTTACTCTTGTTCTTACTGTCACCTGTGAAGTCCAGCAAAATGTATTTTACAGAGTGACCCTCACAAAGTGTAGCATTACAAGAGACTTAACAGAGTAAGCAAGTGTGACAGCAATCTTTTCCAGCAGCATTTTGTGTAAAGTAGGAACAAAAACATGCATGGGGTGCCAGCCCATCACAGGCACACTCTTCAGGCTATTTCAGGGTCACCAGTCAACCTAACCAATGGAAGCTATCTGTCAGTCTAACCTGTATTTCTTTGGGACGGACTGATGTATAGGATGTTGTCTACCCACAGGGGGATATTTGGCTTTACACAGAAGATAGCTAGATAAAGAAATGCACAAGTACACCATGACCTGAACACACACCAGAATGACAAAAAGGAATTAAATGTAAAAGAAAGAACAATGTCTGACTTGGCAGTCCCAGTCCAAGTGAGGCTATACAGGTGTGTTGCTGTTCGTGTAAAGGACCCTCACTTGCATTTCTTGACACACTTCTGCTGATTGATTTGTTGTCTGAGAGTCCTCAGTGTTGGTGTGTCAGAGAGAGGATGTGCAGCGTTGTTCATAATGACACTCAGTTCTGTTTTAATTCTCTCCTCCACTACAAGCTCCAGGGGGTCCAGAGTGTGTCCCATAACTAAGCCTGCCCTTTTAATTAAGTCATCCTCTCTTGAAGTGATGTCACCAATCCAGCACACCCCACTAGCTGTCACAGAGTTCTAGAAAGTGTGAAGGATGTCACTTCCCACAATAAAGGACCTCAAAGAGCCTGCTCTGCCCTTTCTTACAGTATATTGTTCTTCTGTGTTATGAGACCAGTCTAACCCGTCATTAATATGGACCTCCAAGGACTTGTATGAATGGACCACTTCACTCCTTGAATAGTGTCCGCACATAGAGGCTCTTTGGTGTGGTGAAAGTCAATAAGCAGTTGCTTGGTTTTGTGGATGTTCAGATGCAGACAGTTCTCTTTGAACCAAGAAGCAAACCTCTCCCCCTGACTCCTCTTCTTCATCTTATCCTCTTTATCAATACACCCTGCAAGTGCAGAATCATCGGAGAATTTGTGCAAGTGACCTGACCTGCTGTTATAGATCCACAGAGTGAAGAGAAAAGCAGTGTTCCTCATCCAGTCCTTGAGTCTCACACACTGGTGGTCTACCCGACTCTGATAGTTTGCCATCCAGGACACCACAGGCTCATGCACTTGCATATCTCGGAGTACAAGGGGATGGCTGGGTGGTACTGAAGGCGCTGGAGAAATCAAATCATGTAACGCTCACAGTACTGCCAGCTGTGTCCAGCCTTGTGGAGCAGATAGATAACTGCATCCTCCATTCCCAATCTTTATCCAACAGGCCAACCACAGTGGGTCCAGGTGGTCTACCACAAGAAGACTCCTATTGTCCAGGACCAGCCTCTCGAAGGTCGTCATGATGTGAGACGTACTGTAAGTGCCACTGCTCTGTAGGCGCCAGGTGAAGAGGTGCCAGCCTTCGTTTGGACCTGAACAATGCAGGGTGTTTTCCACAGCAGCAGCTCTTTCTGGAGTCTTAGTGACAGACTGAACAAGTGACAGATGACATTCTGGTCAATTCTTCTCATTAGTAGAAATTGATTCATCCATTTTCTGCCCTTGCTTATTGTAACATAGTAACGCAGGGAGCCAGCCATTGATGGGTCCCGGTTGGTTGCAGTGTTACGGTCACTTAAGACATGCTGGGTCAGTTTGGAGTCCTCAGCCTAAGCAGCGTCACAGTGGAAGGAAGGTGACAACCAGGTAGGGAAACATGTGCCAATGCAGATGTTGCATAGGCCAGCATTTGGACCCAGGACTGTGGAACTGCAAGGCGGCAGTGTTCTGTTGTGCTGCCATACTGCCCTGGTGGAAATTATGGAACGCCAAGTGGAAAACAAATAGGCCAGTTAGCAACGTTCTGGGAGAAAACCAATTTGTGGAGGCCGTGGTCCTTTGTAGGTTTGGCTGCAGAGCAGAGTTGAACACTTTGAAACGTAACGTGCCGCTCCTGCACTCTGGTGTGGTGCTGCCGCCCGTCGATGTGCCCTTCCGGTCACTTGATGCTTATGGATACCTGCTGCGTTGTTTTGTATTCCGACAGGATGGTGGGATTTTGGCAGGTTCCCCCCACTCTCATGAAGCATCTTCAACGTTTAATTACTTATTTCATTTACTGACTACCTATAATGTCGTTTTTCTAAGTTGTGCTACATTTTAATAATATTTGTGGTGAGGCCTGCTGTGAAGGACATCATATAAATACAGACTGGTTACGTTCAATAAAACTCTGAATTGACGTGTAAAACGAAACCAATGAGGGTTGGCGTCCCGTTAAAGTGTGTGTTGTGAAAAAAAGAAAAGTGATAAGCAGTCAGCTCAATGTGGTCGTCGGAGGCCCCGCGGTCCACAGAAGATGGTCCGTAACTGAATACCAGCTTCTGACGGCACTGTGGATGACGTGTCTCAGCCACAAAGGAAGGGACCTCATTGGTCCTCCTGGATTTTCTCTTTCAGTTCTGTGGAGACAAATGAAAGGAAAATTAGCAGCAGTCACACTTTATTACAAAGTACGCCAACATGGCTGACACACGATACAAATAAATGTGGGTTGTTACTTGCAAGGGTATGGTGTGCCCCTCTCAGGTAACCCAATCACTGAGCCGTTGTCCCTTTCTGCCCTCAGGTCCCACATGAAGGTCCCACATGAAGATCACTGGCCGGCCCTGCTGCTGACCACATCTTCAAGTAGGTAAGATGGTACGACAAGATGCAGGAGAGGTCACTCGTAGTTGCTCTATGGTGTGCTCTCTTAATAATAATAATAATTCATTACATTTATATAGCGCTTTTCTCAGTACTCAAAGCGCTATCCACACAGGGAGGAGAACCCACAATCTTCCACAGTCTCCTTACTGCAAAGCAGCAGCACTACCACTGCGCCACCTGTTTTCACCTTGACTTTTTCTCCAGACATAATGTTGTGCCAATTAAATGGGGTTACCCAGGGTGCCAGCTCCCTTTCATGTTGTGTGTGTTCCCAGGATTGGCCTGCTGTCCTCCAATGCGCTGCTCGGGTAGACTCCTGCTCCCTGTAACTTTACGATGGTTGAGTGGATGGATCTTCTCATTACAGCGTCAAGTAGTATTTTTCCAGCAGTTTGCCCTTCAATGCCAATCCATTCAGGGCAGTGTGACGTAGCCCTGACTTCATCTCTTTTCACATTGATGGCTGTGGCCTTGAGGAGGTGCTCATGAGTAGCCCCAAACCCAAATAAAGCTAAGAAGGCCAAAAGTATAAAAAGGAAAATCATAAGAAAGTAAAAGACACTTGAAGAGGGGATTCAAACGAGAGGGAAAAGAATGAGCCTGCAGCCCCCAGAAGACACCTAAACGGGCGTTCATACCCTGCCCGTTTGGCTGCCCAATGCCCTTCTACCCCTCTTTTTAACTCTCCTTCTGACCAGAGGGGCTCTCAGGCCCAAAACAACAACTACATGGGGGCAATTTCTGTGGGCAGGAAGGCCTTTGCGACTCTGTGCCCAGCCTTGCTGTTGCCACTTGTTGCCCGCAGAACACCAGCAGTCTTCAGCGTTGTTTGTGCACATTGTGGTAAGCTGGCAAGTCAATCCAAGGTCATAGTAGAGTGTTTACATGCCCAAGGGCTCCTTCTTTTAAACGAATCGCACGTTTCCATGTTGTCTGCTCTCTTTCATTGGTAAAACGTGCCATCTGCACATGCCATGCATGCCAAGGTGAGCAGCGCGTCACGGCCGAGTGAACCTGCTTTCATCAAATGTCAAGCCGCACGCAGTGAAAGGCTCATCACCATTGGCTAGCTGAGCATCCCAGTGGTGTACAGTATGCTGGTCTGCGATTGGTCCTTCATGTTATGTGTCACAGCTGAGTTGGGCGCTCGTCTGTACGCACAGAGCTTCTGTCAGCTGATTGTTCGGTTGACATATAATAAAACTTGAAGGAAACGTCTTCTTCATTCTTCAAAAAACAAGAAAACATACGGGCAAGGTTACCCTAGAAAAGTTAGAGGATGACCTCGAGTCACGTTCTGGACACAGTTCTGACATATCTACTGAAGGACTCCATGCTGGGCGTGATTTGTGAGTTCTGCTTATAGAAGAGTCACAGCAAGCACGGAGGCTGCCTGCTGTACAAGCTCCTTACGTGATTTATCTGAGCGGCGCTCGACTTCCAGTACCAGCTGTGTTTCTTAGCGTAACGGCGAGTTACTATAGGGACCTCCGGGGGCGCCATTGAGCCCCCAAACACAACGACACCAAGGCAGTCCTGGGTGCAAAATAAATCAACATTTTTGATGTACAAAAATACCGTTAACAGGCTTCTTCTTTAAATAAAGCACAACACAACAAACTTTTTCTTCTCCTTTCTCCTCAATTCCTCTCAGGTGAGTATTGTCCAGCTCCTCTCCCGACTCCGACTCGCCTGGCTGAGATCAACCGACCCCTTTTCACAAAGGCCCTTCGGAAAACACTTCTGAGTCGAATGAAAGTCCCTGACAGCAGAGACTCTGGAATCCTGGCAGCTCCCCTGGTGGCCTCCACAGAGCTCAACCGGACTGCCCCAAAGAACTACAGGTCCCAGCATGCCCTGTGGGTGTCTAACCCAGGGAGGCTGCCATCTAGCGTATTGGGGGAGAAAATATTCGGCAATGCTCACCTGCCCTGGTCCTAACGCTGCACTGGCCTCCCAGCTGGGTAAGGGTCCCTTGTCAGTCCTGGCCAGAATTCCAGCCCATGTGTGCCGTCCATTACAATATACACCTATATACTGTATATATAACAGGGGGCACAAAGAACAGATTAAGGGTTGGGGGAATTCCCTGTATAATGTCCGTGGCTCCAAGTAGTCAATGACGACTGATACTACGGGCAAAAGAGACAACCAAAGCAATCTTCAGGAGGTTTTTATGAAGTAGTGGCAGGAAGTTCATAGACGAAGGAAGTGAGCGACGTGGGGAGGTGGCAACGGAGATGACGTCATCAATGTGGGACTGGAGGGGAAGTCAGCGGTGTAGGACAGAAGCATCACCAGTCATCCCGGAAGTGATGTCTTCCTTTGCTCATGGCATTGGTGGACTTCCGAAAGACCCGGTTCTTAGTCCTCTAGTAAGAAAGGGAGAAAGACTTTAGTACATCACGCCATATCCCCATCTTTTGTTCTGTCACGCTCTGTCAGGCCCGTTGGCTGTCCCCTAATCGCGCATGCGTGACAATATATATATATATATATACTAACAAAATACCCGCGCTTCGCAGCGGAGAAGTAGTGTGTTAAAGAGGTTATGAAAAAGTAAAGGAAACATTTTAAAAATAACGTAACATGATTGTCAATGTAATTGTGTTGTCATTGTTATGAGTGTTGCTGTCATATATATATACATATACACATATACACACACATATACAGATATATACAGATATATTATATATACATATACACATATACACACACATATACACACATATACAGATATATTATATATACATATACACATATATTTTTTATATATATATTTTTTATATATATATATATATATATATATATATATACACATACATACATACATACATATACACACATAGATGTACTTACAATAACATAGAAATCAATATAAACAACATTAACATCATTATCATATGAGAATATGAAGTAATATATAAGAAGCACATTTCATATAAATATAAGTAATTAAACAGTAAAATCTTCTTGTATAATTTGCTACCGTGGCTTTTCGTTGGTCTGTCCAGGATTTTAAATCACCTGTAGCTTGCAAACTGTTTCACCTATTGACTTGAAATGTGGTACACATATAGTACGTCACATCTGCTATCCGCTTTATGGGTGATGATTGTATTACTCTTTTTATGTTTATTTTATTTTAGAATCAACTTCTATCTGCGCACACCAGGGCGGCCGTGGGCAGAGGCGTATGGTGTATTCACTCCATGTTATCGTGCATTGCGCTGTCAGTGGTATTTTCATAAAAGAATTTGAACAATATATAAGAAGCGTATAAATTATTAAACAGTAAAACATTAACATTTAAGAAGTAAAGTTACATTGAGTACTACTGCAGTGCCTTCGGGTATACGTCATTTTTTCTTTGCCCATTACATGCTTAAATGTATACATTTTTTGGTGCACCTACCCGAGAACACGCGACATATAACCGACCGTGGGAGAAGCATGGATTTTAAACACGCGTTGAGTTCATCTGCTGGTCTCCCTCGTGGAATAACTGGTAATGTTTGACTAAAATCTACAGCGAGTAAAACGACATTACCTCCTATTTTTTTTTTTACGATCTCTGAGATCTTGCTTTTTTCGGTTCAAGGCTTCATAAGCTCTTTTATGTTGTATGGTGTAATTATCACAAACCATCATCTTTGAATGTTGCAAGACTTTCGCCTTGTATGTAGATCGGGGTAATTACATTCATTGCATTCCTAGTCTGAATCACAATCTGATTGTATGGGTGGTTACCTGGCACTGTAGGGTTGCCACCCGTCCTTTAAAATACGGAATCGTGCCGCGTTTGAGAATGAAATTGCGCGTCCCGTTTTGAATCAATACTGGACGGGATTTATCCCGTATTTTTTTTATCATTTTTTTTTTTAAAGCAGCGTCTCATGCAAATCATCCCACACGCATTTTATGAAGATGCCTCCTTTCCTACTTTTGATTGGGTAATACTTGATGTCATTGTTAGTTTGATTGGTGTTTTTAACTGTCCAGTGAGGAGGGCGTGTCTTTTAAGTACAGTCTGCAAAGTGTTGGCACTGAGATGTGGCGTCAGCGCCATAGTTGAAGCCCCTAATGTTGCGGTCAGCAAGTCGGCTAACATCCGCCATGTGCCGTCTTTCAGTTGCGAGAAGCAGATCATAGAATGGTTGAAACTGTTGCCCCTAACGTTGCGCCACGGCGTGTGGTTCGTTTATACCTCGTGTCTTCTCATTAAACTTTTATCTCGCGAATATGTTATTGCAATCCGCAGCGGGAGCGTTTCTATAAACTTTATTTAAACTTACGTTTTACACCGTGGTTTGTTTCCCTTATGAACATGCTTGTATGCTTAACTCGCTCCGTTCTCAATTGTTTAATTAATTTTTTGCTCTTCGCTGTTTGCGGCTGTTCCTCCATTTCCCCCTACTTCGTTCTTTTATCTCGCGAATATGTTATTGCAATCCTTAACGGGAGCGTTTCAATAAACTGATTGAAAATAGTTTTGCATTTACCTTTTTAGTAAAAGGCGAGCTTTTAAGCCTGAGAAATCACCCCGTAAATGCACACGTTTAATTGCACATGTGTTAATATGTATGGTTACACAGTATTAAAAGACAGTGAACAACGTCAGTTACCTTTGTTCCCGCGTTTGATAAAAGGTGAGCTTTTAAGCCTGAGAAATCACCCCGTAAATGCACACGTTTAATTGCACGTGTTAATATGTATGCTTACACAGTATTAAAAGACAGTCAAAAATTAACGTCATTTACCTTCGTTCCCGCGTGCGACTCGTGCTGTAAATCTCTTCCTTGTTTTTAGTTCACGTGATTACGTAGGAGGCGTGATGACGCGATACGTGACTCCGCCTCCTCCATTACAGTGTATGGACAAAAAATATGTTCCAGTTATGACCATTACGCTTTGAATTTCGAAATGAAACCTGCCTAACTTTTGTAAGTAAGCTGTAAGGAATGAGCCTGCCAAATTTCAGCCTTCTACCTACACGGGAAGTTGGAGAATTAGTGATGAGTGAGTCAGTGAGTGAGTGAGTCAGTCAGTGAGGGCTTTGCCTTTTATTAGTATATATATATATATATATATATATATATATATATATATATATATATATATATATATATATATTGTGACAGATAGGGGGTGCTCTCGCTCCCTTGAACCCTCAGACACCAGGTACAAAGTCCAATAATTATTATTTATTATAATAATAGTGTGCACCAATCACCTCCACTCCACAATACTCCAATAATTCAATAATTACAATACTCAATACACAAATCACAATCCTCCACTCCCAGACGCTTAGTCACCCTGCCTCTCATCTCAGCTCGTCTGTCTGGGATCTCCCACAGTCCTTTATAGTCCTCGACCTGGAAGTGCTTCTGAGCCCTCAGTCCATGTGATTATCCAGCACTTCCGTTCCTGTGACTTGAAAATACTTCAGGGATATACGGAAAATATAAATCCCTGGGCCTCCCTGCAGCGACTCCTGGCGGCCCCCATGGTATCCAGCAGGGCTGTGCATTATAACTCCGCTGTCCATGATTCCCTGCTGGCATTCGGGGCACCTCCATGCTGCAAGGAGGGCTCCATCTGGCAGCCTGGGGGTATTGGCCGGGATGAATGGCCGGCCATATCTCACAGTATATATATATTGTTATATATATTATTATTATAATTGTGAGAGATGCTCACAATGCTACCTCTCACAATTCCGAGTTCAAATAAAATTTTTTTTTATTTTTCACCAACACTAATATACAGAAATGCCAGCCAAAACATTTGTTCCTCTTTCCGCCTCCAGTTGAGTGTTGCCCGCTACCTTCCTTCTCTGACTCAGCTGGTGGGGGCTGGAGAGCTTCCTTTTATGGTGGTCCCTGGAGTACACCCAGTGCCATAGTACTGAATGGCAGAAGCCCCTCTCTGCAGCGCCCCCTGGCAGCACCCAAGGACCTCTACAGGGCTGTCCTTCGGAACTACGATTCCCGTAGAACCCTGCGGCCATCCACATTGGGTCCACGCCTGAGGTGCACTGCCATTCACTGGGAAAGGAACTGCTGTTGAGAAACAAGCTCACCCAGTCCCTCCATTAATCCTTCAGCCCTACTGGAATAATGATCAAGTGTCATCCCGGCCGCGGTATGCCTCCTCCCAAGTGGCTGGGCCAGGATCCACCCTCCATCCCCGTCAGGCTGCCAGTCCATGCATGATATATATATATATATATATATATATATATATACTGTCACACACGTGTGCATGGGAGGCAGCTAAAGGGACTGAATGAGAGCAATTCCATGCCAGACCAGAGGGTGGTAGAGTGCGCCAACTCTTTCTTCTCTGCAGACCTTTTATGGGAAGTTCCTCCTGGCCCCCCCACTGATGTCACTTCCAGTTCCGGCCCCACTGATGACATCACTTCCCCTGCTCTCTTTTAAAGCTGCCACCTTTTTACAAGTAAATCAGTTCCGTTCTGGACTCCAATCTACATCCTTCAACATTACAATTCATTTAATTTCGCGGCCAAGAAACAATATGCAGGTGGCTTTTGTCTAAGTTTGTGACAATACATCCATCCATCCATTTTCCAACCCGCTGAATCCAAACACAGGGTCACGGGGGTCTGCTGGAGCCAATCCCAGCCAACACAGGGCACAAGGCAGGGAACCAATCCTGGGCAGGGTGCCAACCCACCGCAGGACACACACAAACACATCCACACACCAAGCACACACTAGGGCCAATTTAGAATCGCCAATCCACCTAACCTGCATGTCTCTGGACTGTGGGAGGAAACCGGAATACCCGGAGGAAACCCACGCGGACACGGGGAGAACATGCAAACTCCACACAGGGAGGACACGGGAAGCGAACCCAGGTCCCCAGGTCTCCCAACTGCGAGGCAGCAGCGCTACACACTGCGCCACCGTGCCGCCCGACAATACATGTATAAATATATAAAAGTGTGAAACATCATTCAGGTGGAGGAGACCAAATGTTTCCCTAAGGAGGGGGACACCCTGCACCAAACAGTCTAACTTGGCAGTACTAGGGGATGTGCCATCTAAACTCGGCACAATGACAGCAGACAGATTGGGGCACAAAGGAACTTTGATTTCAGGGGTGGTGCATCATAAAGTGTCCAGCTTTTTGGAAAGACCCTCTTTTGTGTTTTGTTCAGCATTCTTTAAGAATGTGGCATTTCATACTCGGCACTCTCCAGCTGGGTGCGTAATTCAGGTGCAGGGATGCCAAAGAGCCCTTTGGGGTTTAAGGAGTTAAAGGCCGTAGCCCAGACACCTGCCCACAGTGACCGTCACTTTCACTTGCAGGACTATCAGAAGCTCACCTGTGGGCACCGTCCGTTCCGCTGGCTCACGCCATCTCTTACTAGCACACCTGTCACCAGGCCTTCTTGTGCGCGCACCACTGGACTTCGCCTGCAGCTGCAGCCCCCACTGGGCTCTCCATCACCATCTAAGACCTGCTGTATTAAGTGCACTTTTGTGGACTGGCAAATGGTGGACGTCATTAGAAAATATTACCACAGGAGACCTGGTGGCTGATGAGTGCTTGGCACTCGGGGTACACTTGCTTTTTTCTCAATTTACTGATCTCACAGACAGGGGGGGCGGAGGGTGAGCCAATGCCGACTAGCAGTGGGCAAATGAATGGCACGGTGCAGGTAGCGAGTAGCTTAATGCTCACTTGAAGGACCTGAATTGAAAGATCAGAATTCATAAGTTAGCGTTTGCTCCCCCCTGTGTCCCTTAGTAGCCACATGAAAATATCACAGTAACCTTCTGAAACCTGAAGATGGTGTCTGGAACAACAAGGCCCTTACTCCAGTAAAGACATCTCCACATTGTGGGACAGACTGGCATCACCCCTTTCGCCAGGCCAGAACACAAGTCCGGGTTTTTGCAGGCCCTCACCGGACGCTCTTAATGTTTTTCTTTCTTTGGAAAGCCCCCTTTGGGCCTCGTCTGATGGCCACCAGGCTACGGAGCACTGCAGGGACACAACAAAGCGCCATGACTCAAGTAACAGTGATGGACAGAACTCTATACCAATGGCCAACCCAAAGGATGGTCTTGTGTGCACCCAGGAGACCAACAGCGAGAGCTCCTTTCTTTAAAAGCCCCCGACACCCCCTAACTCAGTGCTTTTCCTCTGTCAGCTCCCCGCTCAGCCCAGCAGACCGGAGACCCCCAGTACTCATAGGGCAATCCCTTCTACTCCAGAGGACAACTGGACTGGAAAAGTGGGAGACCACCCAGAACAGAAGGTGGGCCACCAGTGCAAACCTTGCTAAGATAGCAGAGGAAGACCAAACCCGTAAAAGTGGCGTGTTTGCCTTCCTAACTCTGACTACGGGGTCCGACTCTCCACCAGCCAATCCAGCAGCTGCACTTTTACTGGCAACACGACGACCAACACAGTGGGCTTGAACCACGAAGAGGAACTGCAGTGCCGCCTGCAACCAGATGATACAACGAAGGTGACGCTCCTGAGCAAAGAAAGAGAGCGCGCTGAAGACCTGCGTGGAGAAGGCCGAGCAGAGAAGGAGCAAAGCGTCACTTAATGTCACACTGTAGGCTGTCATTCGGAGGAGCATCAATGGTCATTTCACATGTAGGACAAAGGCGGCTAACGTGCTGTGGTACTGGTGTCGCTGTGAAGGTCCGGCTAACACACACACACACACACTCGGAGTGTGAGCCAATGCTGACTAGCGCTGGGTAAGCGAATGCCACGGTGCAGGCGCGAGTAACTGAATGCTTACCTGAAGAACTGGGCCATCCAGAATGCATGAAGGGAAAGATCAGAATTCATAAGTTGTAGGAGAGAGAAACTTCTGGTGAGCTTTTGTCATTTTAGGTCTCCATATCTATAGATACCTGCGCATGTCCATCTTCTTCTAGCCTTATGTTCTACATCATGACAGACGGCTGGCAGCTCAACCCGGCCAGGACGCCCTGAGGATGGAAGAATGGGGACACTGCTGCCCCCAGAACACTAGATGACAGCTCCCCTGGCGGGACATCCTGGGACTTGGAGTGCGTTTTCTCAGTCCTGTTGGGTACCGAGGGTGCTGCCAGGAGAAGCCAATGCCTCACTCATAGCCCAGAGGTACTCACGAGTCACGAGGTCAGGAGAGCCGAGGTACTTCCGGGCTAAAGAAACGCCAGCTCTCCACCTGAGCTGGAAGTGCTAGCAAGTCACGTGGACGAGTGGGCAGCAGCACTTCCGGGTCGGGGACTACATGAAGGACTGCTGGAGACCGGAGATGGGAGGGAGCATGCTGGGAGGTGATTTATTGCTGTGTTTAATGGAGCTCTATTTATTTAAAGAATAAGAATATTACAGATCTCCTCCTTTTACCCTGTGCCTGCGTATCTGCCACAGCAAGCCCTCACGTTTCACATCGCATTACGGTGCCCATGCCCAACCACAACAGACAAACTGAAAGTGTCTTTCATGGCGACCTCGTTCATAAATTCATAAATTGAATCTTCATGGCGTCCCGCCTGGAAGTGAAGCAGAGATTTCCTCACTCATCCTACATTTAACTTGGCATCTCTTGGGGGCGCCTTGTTGAATATTTGAATTGCCGAAGGTAAAACGGATCGTTAATCCCCTGAGTGAGCATTTTGTAGGACCCCCTTTGGCAGCAACTCCTGGGTGGGATTCTAGGAAGTGCGCACTCCTGGATTTAGGCCGCTGATCCTATCCCTCCTTGCAGATCCTCCATTGGATGGGAAGCGTCTGTGAAGTGCCATCTTCAGGCCTGACCACTAGGGGGCACTGCAGCACCACAAACCCCAGACACAAGCTCACCGACACAAGTCCTGGCGTAAATAAAAGGATTATTAACAGAAATACCTCACGTAAAAGCACCAAAACCGTTCTTCTCGCTTTGTCTTCTCCTCCACACCCTCCAGGCAAGGTTTGTTCCGTCCTCCTCACCCAACTCCAAGTCACGTGGATGAGGTTGAGAGGCTTCTTATACAGTATGTTGGACCCCGGGGGTACTTCTGGTGCTACCCCATAGCCTGTTGGACGCACTTCTGGGTCGATTGGAAGTCCCATAAAGTTGGGAACTTAAGTCCCTGCAGCACCCTCTGTCGGCACCCACGGAACCCGACAAGGCTGCCCAATGGGACTACAATACCCAGTGTGCCTTGCGGGTGTCTGCACAGGTAGCATCGCCCAGGGAGGCTGCCATCTAGCGTGTTGGGGGAGCACGTGGGCCTAACAGGTTGTCTCTCCCTATCCTTGTGTCACACTGGCCTCCTGGCCAGCAAAGGGACCAGAACCTCTCCCGGCAGGGACGCCTGCCTGCACATCTGTGCGCCGTCCATCACACCAGACACGTTCTATCGGGTTTAAGGCTTGGCTTGGTTACCCCAGTCTCAGGGGGCTTGCACTCTGGAGCAGGTTTTCTTCAAGGTCCTCTCTCTGTTTGGCTTGATCCATTTAGATACGTGCCCACCACCAAAAGACCTTTTAACAACTCTCTGCTTTCTGAAGTCCTTTTGACTCTGGTTCTGATGAAGTTTTCTTTAACATCCATCCATTATCCAACCCGCTATATCCTAACTACAGGATGACGGGGGTCTGTTGGAGCCAATCTCTGCCAACACAGGGCACAAGGCAGGAAACCAACCCCGGGCAGGGCGCCAGCCCACCACTGTGTGTTGAGCCCTTCCCAGTTTAATCTCAACTAGGTTTTCATCTCTTGGTCTTTTTCCTTCTGGCCCTGGTGGCCTCCCAGTTTGCCAGAACAGCTAGGATAGCAATGACTGCAGCGATCACAGGAGACTTTTCTGGTGTATCTGGGCCACCTCAGGATGCCCTGATTCTGATGATCCATGGAAAGCTTTGGCCGCCATCCATATCCCGATTATTTTTCTGCTTTCATTTCACCCTCCCAAGCCTTCCGGGACCCTCTGCAGAGCAGCCGTCCCACAGCCTGATGCTGCCACCTCCATGCTTCACAGTGGCAATGTGCCTCGTCTAGACCTGGGGTTTAGTCTGATGGTCAAAACGCTCATTTGTGGTCTCAGTAGACTCATAATCTTCTTCCAGCTGACTTCAGAGTCTCCCATGTGCTGCCTACCCGGATGTCCTCTGTGTTTGTTCTCTTTGCCACTCTCCTAAAAAGTTGCCACAGCAGTCATTGTCTACTCAGTCGGAGCCACTGTAGCTTGTCGCTCCCTTACAGTTCTCAGAGGTCTCTCGGTGGTCTCCCTTATCTTCTTCTGTTTTTGTGGACGGCCCGCTCTCGCAGATTCACAGCTGTGCCACGCTCTGTCCGTGTCTCGATTTTTCGTCACCATCCGCTGACCTGAGCCCTTTCATGGAGTTGCTCGGGTTTTGTTCTTTTGCCCTCATTGCCACCATTCAGCACAAGTGAAGCTGCAGACAGGTGACCTCCACAGCTTCTCAAACCAGTCGATGTGTCACGTTTTTAGATTTGTCATTAACGGGGAGCACTTTGCAGAGATCTGCTTTCACTTTGACATTAAAGAGTCTTCTTCTGTTGATTGGTCTCAAAAAAGCCCAATTGAATCGACTGTGAAAACGTCCAGGGCACGAGTACTTACTGCAGTGTGCCACCCAGGCGCATCAGGGGTCTCCTTCCAGACTGATGAGCACTACCACTCTGGGACTTGAGGGGGCGCCGTCACCTCTGTTTCCACCCACAGAACACTCCCAAGTGAGGGTGACTGACTCCGCCCCTTTGCGGTCCAGGCGCTATAAAGTCGAGACGCAGACCGCCGGACGGAGCTCAGACCTGAACCCGTGACTCCCCTCATTTCTCATTTCCCCTTGGGATTCATGAAGTATCTATCTATCTATCTATGATATAGTGCCTTTCACATCTATCTATCTATCTATTTGAGAGGCACTTTGGTCTCTTTGTGTTTTGTTTCTGTTTTTGTGTCACTGTGGGCACCTCAGTTATTAAAGGGGTCCACAACACTTCTTTATTCTAGGCTTGTGTGTTCCCTCGGTCAGTGACAAGTCGCCACATGTGACATTTATTTATTTATTTGTTTGTCTATTTATTGTACTTTGTCAACTGTTTTTAATGAGACATACAAGTATGGATTTCATTCTTATTGAGGACAGCTGACAAGAATCGTGACAAGTGCAATCGATGACCTTTGGTCCAGGGCACCGTGCCACCCTGAAGGCCACCGTCTTCATAATGGACAGTCCACACGTAGCACAGACAATCCAAGACAAATTCACCGCCTGCATTAAGCTCATGCCAGCCGGCCGGCCAGTGTTGCCCCTTCAGGCATATCCATCATTCCACATGTTGAAGCCCCCTGGTGAGACAAGCGGCCCAGCAGTTGTCCCTTCTTGAGCACAGTGGCTTCTCTCCAGAAGGCCGAATACTCCGAGAATGCGTGGAGTGCTGACCATCAGACAGCAGTGAGGGACTGGTCAGTAGCAGGGGAGACCACCCTGAGCAAAGAGTGTTTGATGGCTGTTGTCATGGCGATGTGTTTTTAATGTTATGTCATCGTGGTCTTCCTGGACAGGCCACATTTCCCTCTTGGGACAATACAATTGAATTGAATCGCCCTCTTATCTTGAGCCAAGTCAGGGGTCTTCTTCTCGTTCATTTAAGGGGCTTCTTGCTGTTTACTATAAGATTATGTGAGCTTTTGTAAAAGGTCACATTTCCCCCAGTGGGACAAATAAAGTTCTATCAGTCTATCTATTATATAGCGCCTTTCCCATCCATCTATCTGACTATCAGCTGCCCACACGAGCCAAAGCCACTTTGACTGCCAAGTGCTGCTCTTCCCTGTCACCTGATGCCCCCCCACTTTACTTTACGACCAGTGAGCCCACATGGCAGCTCCTCACAGTGTTGTTTGGGGCTGAGCCTGACCAGCATATGTGGGCTCCCCAGGCGTTTATTGGTGTCAGGCTTGGCTCAGCTCCTGGTATCTCTGCGCCAGGCCAGGTTTTCTTCAGTTTCATCTGAACATTCATGAGGGTCCATTGTGGTCTCACCCTTTAGACCACCTCCCAGCTTAACAGGAGCAGACGTCTCCAGACCAGTAAGGCACACGAGCTGGCACAGCACAGTCACAGGGTGGCTCTGCCCATCCACATTTCTGGGATGTGCTGCTCTTCAAGCCTTCCCTATCTGTCCCTCTTTATAGCGCCTTTCAAATGTTATCTCTCTCTCATATTGTAGGCTCCTCTCTCTGCCTACCATACAGTGCCTCACATACTGTAACTATGTACATCAGTCTGTCCATTATATAGCGCCTTTCACATCTACCTGTCTATTATGTCGTGCCTTTTTCATCCATACATGTGTCCGTCTCTGTAGTGTAAAGTGCCTTTCGCGTCTATCTAAATGTGACGTAGTGCCTTTCCTATCTCTTATGTAGTGCCTTTCAGCTCTTTCTTTCTATCCGTCTTCCATACCCTGCTTTACATATCTGTGCTCATCGATCCATGTAGTAGACAGCGTCGTTCACATCTGTCTATGCTGTGCCTTTCCTGTTGACCTAACCTTGTACTATAAAGCGCCTTTCACACCTCACTATCACTTATAAAGCGCCTGTCACTGCTGTCACCGTCCTGCTCCACTGACAGACTGAGGAGATCGGTCCTCCCCCACACTATGCGAATGACACCCAGGGGGGTAAACGTTAACATTATACAAAGTTATTGTCTGTCTGTTATACCTGCATTGTTATCACTCGTTAATTTAATATTGTTATTATCAGTATGCTGCTGCTGCTGGAGTAGGGGAATGAATAATAAAGTATCTATCTATCTATCTATCTATTGATGTATCATATAGTGCCTTTCATATCTATCTATCTATCTATCTATCTATCTATCTATCTATCTATCTATCTATCTATCTATCTATCTATCTATCTATCTATCTATCTATCATATAGTGCCTTTCACTCTATCTATCTATCTATCTATCTATCTATCTATCTATCTATCTATCTATCTATCTATCTATCTATCTATCATATAGTGCCTTTCACTCTATCTATCTATCTATCTATCTATCTATCTATCTATCTATCTATCTATCTATCTATCTATCTATCTATCTATCTATCTATCTATCTATTATATAGTGCCTTTCATCTATCTATCTATCTATCTATCTATCTATCTATCTATCTATCTATCTATCTATCTATCTATCATATAGTGCCTTTCACTCTATCTATCTATCTATCTATCTATCTATCTATCTATCTATCTATCTATCTATCTATCTATCTATCTATCTATCTATCTATCTATCTATCTATCTATCTATCATATAGTGCCTTTCACTCTATCTATCTATCTATCATATAGTGCCTTTCACTCTATCTATCTATCTATCTATCTATCTATCTATCTATCTATCTATCTATCTATCTATCTATCTATCTATCTATCTATCTATCTATCTATCATATAGTGCCTTTCACTCTATCTATCTATCTATCTATCTATCTATCTATCTATCTATCTATCTATCTATCTATCTATCTATCTATCTATCTATCTATCTATCTATCTATCTATCTAACAGGCTAATACAGTGGAGCACTTTAAAAAACTACTGAAAACACATTACTTTAACATGGCCTTCTCATAACTTCACTGTAATTTAATCCTGACACTCTGTATATCCAATTCATTATAATAACTATTCATTCAAAATTTGTACTAACCCCTACTCTCTCTTCTGTTTCCTTTTCCGGTGTCCTATTGGTGGTGGCTTGTGCCACCACCATCTACCCAAAGCACCATGATGTTCCAACAATGATGGATGGATTAAAAGCCAGAAGTCTGTATAACCATCAGCATCAAGTGACTCCGTGAGAACCCTAACTACAAAGAGGACTATTTCATTTATGTTAGGTAGAATGCCCAAAGGGGACTGGGCGGTCTCGTGGCCTGGAACCCCTACAGATTTTATTTTTTTCTCCAGCCTTCTGGAGTTTTTTTTGTTTTTTCTGTCCACCCTGGCCATCGGACCTTACTCCTTTTTATGTTAACTAAGGTTGTCTTATTTTAATTTCTTATTTGTCTTTTATTCTTCTTTTCTTCATTATGTAAAGCACTTTGAGCTACTTTTTGTATGAAAATGTGCTATAGAAATAAATGTTGTTGTTGTTGTTGTATCTATCTATCTATCTATCTATCTATCTATCTATCTATCTATCTATCTATCTATCTATCTATCTATCTATCTATCTATCTATCTATCTATCATATAGTGCCTTTCTATCTATCTATCTATCTATCTATCTATCTATCTATCTATCTATCTATCTATCTATCTATCTATCTATCTATCTATCTATCTATCTATCTATCTATCTATCTATCATACAGTGCCTTTCACTCTATCTATCTATCTATCTATCTATCTATCTATCTATCTATCTATCTATCTATCTATCTATGTATCTATCTATCTATCTATCTATCTATCTATCATATAGTGCCTTTCACTCTATCTATCTATCTATCTATCTATCTATCTATCTATCTATCTATCTATCTATCTATCTATCTATCTATCATATAGTGCCTTTCACTCTATCTATCTATCTATCTATCATATAGTGCCTTTCACTCTATCTATCTATCTATCTATCTATCTATCTATCTATCTATCTATCTATCTATCTATCTATCTATCTATCTATCTATCTATCTATCATATAGTGCCTTTCAATCTATCTATCTATCTATCTATCTATCTATCTATCTATCTATCTATCTATCTATCTATCTATCTATCTATCATATAGTGCCTTTCACTCTATCTATCTATCTATCTATCTATCTATCTATCTATCTATCTATCTATCTATCTATCTATCTATCTATCATATAGTGCCTTTCACTCTATCTATCTATCTATCTATCTATCTATCTATCTATCTATCTATCTATCTATCTATCTATCTATCTATCTATCTATCTATCTATCATATAGTGCCTTTCACTCTATCTATCTATCTATCTATCTATCTATCTATCTATCTATCTATCTATCTATCTATCTATCTATCTATCATATAGTGCCTTTCACTCTATCTATCTATCTATCTATCTATCTATCTATCTATCATATAGTGCCTTTCACTCTATCTATCTATCTATCATATAGTGCCTTTCACTCTATCTATCTATCTATCTATCTATCTATCTATCTATCTATCTATCTATCTATCTATCTATCTATCATATAGTGCCTTTCACTCTATCTATCTATCTATCTATCTATCTATCTATCTATCTATCTATCTATCTATCTATCTATCTATCTATCTATCTATCTATCTATCTATCATATAGTGCCTTTCTATCTATCTATCTATCTATCTATCTATCTATCTATCTATCTATCTATCTATCTATCATACAGTGCCTTTCACTCTATCTATCTATCTATCTATCTATCTATCTATCTATCTATCTATCTATCTATGTATCTATCTATCTATCTATCTATCTATCTATCATATAGTGCCTTTCACTCTATCTATCTATCTATCTATCTATCTATCTATCTATCTATCTATCTATCTATCTATCTATCTATCTATCTATCTATCTATCTATCTATCTATCATATAGTGCCTTTCACTCTATCTATCTATCTATCTATCATATAGTGCCTTTCACTCTATCTATCTATCTATCTATCTATCTATCTATCTATCTATCTATCTATCTATCTATCATATAGTGCCTTTCAATCTATCTATCTATCTATCTATCTATCTATCTATCTATCTATCTATCTATCTATCTATCTATCTATCTATCTATCATATAGTGCCTTTCACTCTATCTATCTATCTATCTATCTATCTATCTATCTATCTATCTATCTATCTATCTATCTATCTATCTATCTATCTATCATATAGTGCCTTTCACTCTATCTATCTATCTATCTATCTATCTATCTATCTATCTATCTATCTATCTATCTATCTATCTATCTATCTATCTATCTATCTATCTATCTATCATATAGTGCCTTTCACTCTATCTATCTATCTATCTATCTATCTATCTATCTATCTATCTATCTATCTATCTATCTATCTATCTATCTATCTATCATATAGTGCCTTTCACTCTATCTATCTATCTATCTATCTATCTATCTATCTATCTATCTATCTATCTATCTATCTATCTATCTATCTATCTATCTATCATATAGTGCCTTTCACTCTATCTATCTATCTATCATATAGTGCCTTTCACTCTATCTATCTATCTATCTATCTATCTATCTATCTATCTATCTATCATATAGTGCCTTTCACTCTATCTATCTATCTATCTATCTATCTATCTATCTATCTATCTATCTATCATATAGTGCCTTTCACTCTATCTATCTATCTATCTATCTATCTATCTATCTATCTATCTATCTATCTATCTATCTATCTATCTATCTATCTATCATATAGTGCCTTTCTCTCTATCTATCTATCTATCTATCTATCTATCTATCTATCTATCTATCTATCTATCTATCTATCTATCTATCTATCTATCTATCATATAGTGCCTTTCACTCTATCTATCTATCTATCATATAGTGCCTTTCACTCTATCTATCTATCTATCTATCTATCTATCTATCTATCTATCTATCTATCTATCTATCTATCTATCTATCTATCTATCTATCATATAGTGCCTTTCACTCTATCTATCTATCTATCTATCTATCTATCTATCTATCTATCTATCTATCTATCTATCTATCTATCTATCTATCTATCTATCTATCATATAGTGCCTTTCACTCTATCTATCTATCTATCTATCTATCTATCTATCTATCTATCTATCTATCTATCTATCTATCTATCTATCTATCATATAGTGCCTTTCACTCTATCTATCTATCTATCTATCTATCTATCTATCTATCTATCTATCTATCTATCTATCTATCTATCTATCATATAGTGCCTTTCACTCTATCTATCTATCTATCTATCTATCTATCTATCTATCTATCTATCTATCTATCTATCTATCTATCTATCTATCTATCATATAGTGCCTTTCACTCTATCTATCTATCTATCATATAGTGCCTTTCACTCTATCTATCTATCTATCTATCTATCTATCTATCTATCTATCTATCTATCTATCTATCTATCTATCTATCATATAGTGCCTTTCACTCTATCTATCTATCTATCTATCTATCTATCTATCTATCTATCTATCTATCTATCTATCTATCTATCTATCTATCTATCTATCTATCTTATAGTGCCTTTCACTCTATCTATCTATCTATCTATCTATCTATCTATCTATCTATCTATCTATCTATCTATCTATCTATCTATCTATCTATCTATCATATAGTGCCTTTCACTCTATCTATCTATCTATCTATCTATCTATCTATCTATCTATCTATCTATCTATCTATCTATCTATCTATCTATCTATCTATCTATCTATCATATAGTGCCTTTCACTCTATCTATCTATCTATCATATAGTGCCTTTCACTCTATCTATCTATCTATCTATCTATCTATCTATCTATCTATCTATCTATCTATCTATCTATCTATCTATCTATCTATCTATCTATCTATCATATAGTGCCTTTCACTCTATCTATCTATCTATCTATCTATCTATCTATCTATCTATCTATCTATCTATCTATCTATCTATCTATCTATCTATCTATCTATCTATCTATCTATCTATCCTTTCTGTCTGTCAAATCTTTGTCAGTTGACTGCTTTGGTCTGGGTGGGCGTGGTTGTGGGTTGCTGGCCGGCTTCGTTCGTGGAGGGTCTCTGTGAGTATTTGTATTTTCTAGCTTTTTTTTCTTCTTTCTCTTAGTTATATTACTGTTGTAAAGTTTGCTGTTAGTTAAGACACGGCCTTGGCGTATTTTTGGCCATGGCCGTGTCCAAAGAATCAGTGCCGGGGTTATTGCCAAAGTTTTATGAGAATCTCTCCCGCCGCAATGGCGCTAAGATCTTGGCAGATCCGATGGTCTCTGTTGAGATGTGTGTGGAGGCAGTTGGGAGAGTAGTTGGATATAAAAATGTTCGCTCGGCATCAAGGATGAATAAATCGGTGGTGGTTTTTGTAAATGAGGAATCCCTGGTGAATCAGTTGGTAGAGGAAGGGTTAGTTATAAGCGGAGCGCTTGTCCCTGTGTTGCCTTTATCAACACCTGCTAAAAAAGTAATAGTTTCAAATGTTCCTCCATTTTTAAAGAACGATGTTCTGGTAAATGAACTGAAGCGTTATGGCCAGATCGTTTCAGAATTAACCATGATCCCTCTTGGATGCAAACGGCATGAATTAAAACACGTTGTTTCGTTTCGTAGACAAGTATATATGATATTAAACAACATGAATGATGATATCAATGTAGCCCTCCGATTTAAAGTGGACGGCAGTGACTATGTTGTTTTTGTCACGTCTGAATCCATGAAATGCTTCACTTGCGGTAGAGCAGGGCACAAGGCTTCACAATGTAAAATTGGATCAGTGGTATTTGCGGGTCCTCGTACTCATACTGAGGAGAATTTGGATGGCGAGAACACTGAAGATAGTGAGCATGAATCTGAGAGTGGCGAAGAGGTTGAAAGTATGGATGAGTGTGAATCTGATATGAAGGAGTCGATGGCTGCAGCGGGTGTTGTTTGTGATCAGCCCCTTAGTACTTTAGTGACGGCGGCTCCTGAGAAGAGTCTGCTTCAAAGTTTTACTGATATGTCGGCCAAGGCCGGCGGTTCAGCTGATCGCCTATCAGTTAGTCCTGAGCTCCGTGAGCCGGCAGAGAGCACACCGACTGAAGTTCACGTATTGCCTGAGATCAACAGCACTGAGGTGGCGGCAGCGGCAGTGGCAGTTTGCTCGGGAGAAGCTGCGCCACTGGTCCCAGCTGTAAATGAGCCTCAGATCACTGATACGAGTGTAGAAGTGAACGCTTCCGATTACAGTCTCCTACCGGAGAGCTCATTGAAGGGGGCTGCTGAGGTGCAGAGATGTGTGAGAGCCGAGACTGACGGCGGAGTGGCCGCGGTGTGTGAAGGAGTGAGTGTGAGCAACGAGCCCGTTAAAGTTTCCACTCGAAAAAGGAAGGAGCAATCAACGGATAGAGGACAGGCAAAGAAAAGCCTAGTGTCAAATCAGTCACCTAAGGAACATAGCGAGGGTGTGACAAACCAAAGTGACAGCGCATACCAGTTAAGGGACAATGTGGAGGGTGAGAGTGACATTGACACCTCTCAGTATCTGCTAAGAGGCAGTTATACTACGGCCAGTATTAGAACTTTTTTGGAGTTTATTGATGGCAAGAAAGGAGTGAAGGTTGAAGATCATTTTCCAGATCTGCAGTTATTTCTCGTGTCTGCACAAAGAGTTATGCGTGAAGCAGTTCAGTTAGGCTTGGAGCAAAAAGAGGCAACCCGATTGAAGTATGTTATCAGCAAAGTGCGCAAGTCACTCAACCCAAAATAATGGATTGCCTCTTTAGTCAGCTCCTTTGTTTGGTGTCATGTTTTTTACTGTGGACTCCCTTTGGCTCTTTTTCCATGCAGTCTCTTCACATTGGGAGTTTGAATGTTAATGGCTGTAGAGGAGGGACAAAGAGGGCTGTGGTTTTTAATTTCTTAGAACAGAAAGCATTGCATGTCAGCCTGCTCCAGGAGACCCATTGTGACCTTCAGAATCAACCAGACTGGCTACGAGAATGGGGGGGTCAGGTTTTTCTTAGCCATGGTTCTAGTGTTAGTGCTGGGGTGGCCATACTGTTTTCAAAATCTGTGCAATTCCAGGTCACTGCCATCAGTGAGGTGGTGGCTGGACGATTGCTAGTGGTTCAGGTCAAAGACGGGGATCAGGATGTGGTGTTCATTAATGTCTGTGTCCCTACCAACGGGAGAGAAAGGATTTGTTTTTTTGAATCGTTACAAAAGGTGGTCGATTCTTTTGTTAATGGCGAGTTAGTGCTGGTGGCTGGTGATTTTAATTGCACAGTTAATTACATGTTAGATCGCAATGGTGTTGAACCTCATCCTGGCTCTGCTCAAGTCCTAGCGGCCCTTTTAAAACGGGCAGATCTCGTGGATGTCTGGCGTCATAAATTTCCATCAGACAGACAGTACACCTGGGTGAAGGGATGGGATGGAAATATTTCTATGGCTCGATTAGATCGCTTTTACTGTCCCAGTCACAATCTGAACACTGTCACTTCTGCCTCTATCTCTCCTGTTGGCTTCTCTGACCATTCTTTGGTGGGGTTGAAAGTTGTCATCCCTAAAAAGAAACCCTTTTTCAAAACTTTCTGGTATTTCAACGTTTCACTACTAGAAGACGCCCATTTTGTCAAATGTTTTGAATTTTTTTGGAAGCAGTGGACTCTTACCAAACCGAGATTTGTTTCACTCAAGCAGTGGTGGGACATTGCGAAAGTCCAGATAAAGGCTTTTTGTCAACAGTACACACAGGAAGTCACTCGAAAGTGTATGCTGAACATGGAAGCCTTAGAAGAAGACATTTTGAAACTGCAGCAAGCTTTACAAAAGGGATTTGATGAGGAAATTTTTTCTACTCTAACATCTAAAAAACGTTCTCTTGCTGATCTTTTGGATTTACGTGTACAAGGGGCCCTGGTGAGGTCACGTTTTCAAAATATTAATCATTTGGATGCACCTACAAAATTTTTCTTTGGTTTGGAGAAGAAAGAAGCCCAAAGCAAACTGATTCACATGCTGCACAACGTGGAAGGGAGAGAACTGAGCACCACTGAAGACATCCGAGACTTTGCTGTTTCTTTTTATACTAATTTATTTAAGGATGATTCTATTGATCACTTGGCAATGGCTGATTTTCTCGATGGACTTCCTACGATCCCAAATGATTTTAAGTTAAAACTGGACTCTGATATAACTTTTCAGGAAATGTCGGATTCACTGTCTCATCTAAACACAGGAAAGTCTCCAGGGATTGATGGCCTTCCCGTTGAGTTCTACAGACAGTTCTGGCCTTTACTGGGGGCTGACGTGCATGCAGTGTTCATGGAAAGCTTGAGAGATGGGGAGTTACCTCTGAGCTGCAGAAGAGCGGTGATCACTCTGCTTCCGAAAAAGGGAGATCTGTGCCAAATAAAGAACTGGCGTCCCGTGAGTCTACTTTGTACAGACTATAAGATTTTCTCCAGGACTTTGGCAAACCGTCTGAGGACTGTGATGAGTTTGGTGGTAAATTCTTGTCAAGCTTACTGTGTACCTGACCGCTCAATTTTTGATAACATTTTTTTCATGCGTGATGTGATTGCAGTGTCCAAAATGTATGGCATTGATTTGGGAATTTTATCTATTGATCAGGAGAAGGCTTTTGATAGAGTTGATCACAGATATTTGTTTAACACCTTGAAATGCTTTGGGTTTGGGGAAAATTTTATCAAAATGATCAGACTCTTGTATACTAAGGTTTTTGGTATTTTAAAGATTAATGGCACATTGAGTGCCCCTTTCCTGGTCAAGAGGGGGATTCGACAGGGGTGCGCTTTATCAGGGATGTTGTACTCTTTGTCCATTGAGCCATTCCTTTATTGGATTATGCAGAGACTGCAGGGTGTGGATCTCCCTTCTCGCCCAATGGTCACTGCCAAATGTTTGGCCTATGCAGACGATGTGTCCATATTTGTCAAATCCGAACATGATGTCAATGTGGTGGTTTCGTGCCAAACAACGTTTGAAAACATCTCCTCAGCTAAAGTCAACTGGGCTAAGAGCAATGCTCTCCTACTCGGCTCTTGGACTGAACGTCTACCGCCAAAGCTTCCTACAAATCTGACCTGGAACAGGAAGTGTTTTCGTTACCTTGGGGTGATGTTGGGAGGAGAAGGACTGGATGAGAGTAATTGGGATGGCATTTTGGATCAAGTCAATGCTCGGCTGAACAAATGGAGGTGGATTGTGGCCAAACTGTCTTTTAGAGGGAGAGTAATTGTGCTGAACAACTTGGTTGCATCAATGCTTTGGCATAAACTCATGTGTGGAGATCCTCCTCCAGGGATGTTACATCAGATCCAAAAACTGTTGGTTGATTTTTTTTGGGATGGTCTGCATTGGCTGCGACAGAGTGTGCTGTTTCTACCAGTGGAACAAGGAGGTCAGGGTCTCATTGATGTGCCTTCAAAGGTCGCAGGCTTTCGACTCCTTGTAATTCAGAAGCTTTTTTTTGGTTCTCACCATCTGATTTGGAGGGATTTGGCACTTCACTTCTTTTTTCGAGTAGGGGATTATGGATTTGACAAGCAGCTTTTGGTAATGGAAATTAATGAAATGGACCTTTCAGTGTTACCCAAATTTTATAGGGGTGCTTTATTGACCTGGCATCTTGTTTTTAGAAGACATTTCATGTCATCAGGTTGGTTGCACGATGAGCCTTTGATTTTTAACTCGCTGTTCTCGTGCTCTCAACTGAGGAGTAAAAGTTTTACTGATCTATTGATTAAAAATGGCATTTTAAACATCAGCCACATATATGATAAGGAGCAACGAACTTTTGTGAAGCCTTCAGGTTTGGCTTCAATTTTAGGTGTGAAGTCAGTGCGGATGATCGAGGGCTTTCTCTCTTCTGTGGCTAAAGAACATCACAAACTTGAGGACTCCATCAGTACCACCAGCACAGATCTACAGGTCTGTCCTAATGTCGATGTCAACTCCATCCCCAAGAACTCAATTATCACTTTTGACAAAGGAAATGTGGTGTCATTCATGTCTCTGTCAAAAAAAGATCTTTATCAATATTGTGTGAAAGTGATTCATTTTCTTTCCCTGAAGACAATCATTGATTCGCAATGGAGAGAACATTTAGGGGTAGTAGGTGGGAGGGTGCCGGCCTGGATGGAGCTGTACAAGCCTCCAAGCAACAAAAGGACAGCCGACCTACAATGGAGGATTGGGTATGGCATCATAGCCACAAACTCCTTTTTAAAAAGAATCAGACTCACAGAGGATGACAAATGTGATTTTTGTGGGCAAAGGGAAACCGTTTTTCATCTGTTTGCATCATGCGCAAGATTGGGAGGTTTCTTCAAGTTTTTAACTGATTTGTGTAAAAAACTAAGATCAGATTTTAATTTTGTGATGTTTATTTATGGTGCCGCTTATAATAAGAACAACAGGCACAGGACACAATTGATGAACTTTTTGTTGGGTGAAGCAAAACTAGCAATTTTAAAAAGTAGGAAAAACAAACAGTGTGGGAAAGGAAGTGTGGACATCCACTTACTGTTTAGGCCGAATATTCATTCAAGGATCACACTGGAGTTTACTTACTATAAACTAATGCACAAAATGGACATTTAGAGGATGTGTGGTGTAAAAATGGGGTACTGTGTGCTATAGAGGAGGGAGAACTGAAAATCAACTTATAACTCACTGCTGGTCAATTGTAAATATTGAAGTCATTTGTAGTAAGTGATTCTGTGTGAACAATACGGGGATCAGGGCTGACTGGGCTTTAGTTTTATCTTTTATGAATTTAAATGAAAAGGACACTGGGGGAGAGATGAGGAAAATATACAATATTATATGATAACTGTGTATGGGGTTACACGGGGTTAATAGGGATTGAATATTTTTTTACTGTTTATTTCTTTGTATTGGTTATTTATAATATGTTTGTTATATGTGTAATTTTAATATATTGATGTTTGTCCTTGTTCTTTTTTTTTTTGGTTCAATAAAGTACTTTTAAAAATTAAAATTATCTATCTATCTATCTATCTATCTATCTATCTATCTATCTATCTATCTATCTATCTATCTATCTATCTATCTATCTAACAGGCTAATACAGTGGAGCACTTTAAAAAACTACTGAAAACACATTACTTTAACATGGCCTTCTCATAACTTCACTGTAATTTAATCCTGACACTCTGTATATCCAATTCATTATAATAACTATTCATTCAAAATTTGTACTAACCCCTACTCTCTCTTCTGTTTCCTTTTCCGGTGTCCTATTGGTGGTGGCTTGTGCCACCACCATCTACCCAAAGCACCATGATGTTCCAACAATGATGGATGGATTAAAAGCCAGAAGTCTGTATAACCATCAGCATCAAGTGACTCCGTGAGAACCCTAACTACAAAGAGGACTATTTCATTTATGTTAGGTAGAATGCCCAAAGGGGACTGGGCGGTCTCGTGGCCTGGAACCCCTACAGATTTTATTTTTTTCTCCAGCCTTCTGGAGTTTAATTTTGTTTTTTCTGTCCACCCTGGCCATCGGACCTTACTCCTTTCTATGTTAACTAATGTTGTCTTATTTTAATTTCTTATTTGTCTTTTATTCTTCTTTTCTTCATTATGTAAAGCACTTTGAGCTACTTTTTGTATGAAAATGTGCTATAGAAATAAATGTTGTTGTTGTTGTTGTATCTATCTATCTATCTATCTATCTATCTATCTATCTATCTATCTATCTATCTATCTATCTATCTATCTATCTATCTATCTATCTATCTATCATATAGTGCCTTTCACTCTATCTATCTATCTATCATATAGTGCCTTTCACTCTATCTATCTATCTATCATATAGTGCCTTTCACTCTATCTATCTATCTATCTATCTATCTATCTATCTATCTATCTATCTATCTATCTATCTATCTATCTATCTATCTATCTATCTATCTATCTATCTATCTAGCTATCTATCTATCATATAGTGCCTTTCACTCTATCTATCTATCATATAGTACCTTTCATATCTATCTATCTATCTATCTATCTATCTATCTATCTATCTATCTATCTATCTATCTATCTATCTATCTATCTATCTGTCTTCACCTCTCTCTGTGTCTTATTTGCTCTCTTTACTATCTATCTGTATTTATCCTCTTTTTGACACCCACCTACCTGGAAAGGGGTCTCTCTTTAAATTGCCTTTCCTGAGGTTTCTTCTATTTTTTTATCCCCTGGGGGTTTTTTCCTTGTCTTCTTAGAGAGTCAAGGCTTAGGGGGGCTGTCAAAAGGCAGGGCGGTTAAAGGCCATTACGGCACTCCTTGTGTGATGTTGGGCTACAGACAAATTAGGGTATTGTATTGTACTGTATCATATGGTGCCATATATACAGTACATCTGTCCTTATAGTATATAGTGCCTTTCACATCAGAATCAGATGTATTGATCTTTGCACAGTATAGTGCCTTTCACATTTAGAGTCACATCAGACTCACATCTCTCTGTCTCTTATGTAGTGCCCTTCCTATAAAGTATATCTATGTAATTGTACCTTACATATCTATGGATGTATTGATCTTTGCACAGTATAGTGCCTTTCACATTTGCCAGTCAGGTCAGGTCAGGTTGGGGAGCAGGCACTGGTACAGCATGTCGCTGCACCCGCCACACGATGAAACAGCTCAGAATCCTGGTTGGCACCAAGGCAGACACGCTGCCCAGTCCCACCTTCTATCAGCCGCTGCCAGGTGTTACGTGGGCATCCCCTTGGCTGGTCCAGCCACTCGGGTCTTCAACAATGAGCCAGATCACCCTCGGGTAATCACATCACAGGGCCGTAGTGCCGTAACTGACGCCCCCTGACAATGCAGGTCATGTGCCTCATTCGGGACCCCATGAGCAACACAAAGTCACAGCAGCAGCACCCAAGGACTCTGCAAACAGACCCACGTGAAGGAGTCCAGTCTTCGTCTCAGGTCACTAAAGACTTGGACCTTCGTCCTTTTGCAAATATCAGGAGCGCCACACACCCCCTTTCCAGCGACCTCATGACCCCCCATGTTCTCCCAATCCATCTACTGACTTCATAGGAAGAGTCACCATAGACTTGGATGTCTCAATGACGAGGTCGACACTCTCTCCGCAGACAGACACACTGCTGATGGCCGTGCCCAAGAGGTCATTAAAGGCCTGGCTCTTGGTTTTTATCAGGACCCTCGCAAGCCCGGACGCTCAGAGTCCCCACTCAGTCACTCGAGAGCCCCGATCAGAGCCTCCAGTGTACTGTAAACTGCTAATACCCCATAGGGGGGTCAGGATCGGGCAGACTGCGCTTTAGAGCTGTCCTCCAGCAGCGTCAACCACTCCGTTACCCGAGATCAGCATAATTCTAACTTTGAGCACGGTAAAGGCGCTATATAAATGGCTTAAGTGTTTTTCTTATTGTACGGGATGTCTCTGCGTGGGAGGCGTCGGCGCGGCTCTTTCCATTTGAGCCATTGTGTAGACGCCTTCGCATTGTTTCCGTACGGACCGTTATTCAGCGGCACTCCCACCGAGGAGGGCGGGGCGGTGCGGGGCGGGGCGCCGAGCGGAGTTCCTCAAAAAGCCGAGGCGGCTACTTTGCTACCCGTTAGATCAGATGCGGGCTGCTGCCAGTTACGCCTTTCTCCTCCGGTAGACACTTTGAATGGAGCTGCGTTTTAACATAAGACTCTCTGGCCGAGACAGCGCGTGAAGCCTTCAGCCCGATGAGTCTCGAGGAGCTTTCCGAACTGAAACGGCAGCCCCGAAGATGTGACGCGGCTGCGACAAAGAAGTGAGCACATTTAGCAGCGTTTGTGTGTGGCTGTCCGGCTTTTAGGGGGGGCATCGGGCTACTCGCTCGCTGGGGGCGCAGCTCGGGGCCGGGGCGGCCCGTATGGTACTTTTACTTTTCTTTTATATTTGAATTCCTCGATTTGGATTCGACCGATTCGTAAACCTTTGGAAAGGTCGCTTACTTTTAGGAGGTGACATCCTGACGTGTGCGTGGTAAGTAAACGGAGATGAAGAGGCGACAAAAATGACGAAGGGAGTTGCGACTGGGATCCCGGGCCGTTTGTTCCTTTAAGATGGAGACACCGCTCAGAGTTAAGCGCGGATTTCACACAAACGTAGAAAGTTTTTCTTCACACAAAAAACCAAAGACTCGTGGAGTCGGTGACCAAGCAGCGGGTGGACTTTAGGAGGACCTTCAGATGTCGGTGCAGAAGACGGACGAGCTTGATGGGCTGAAGGCCGTAATGGTGTCCTCACAGGCCGGGCTTGGCTCTGGACTTGCTGGCGGTGCTTCATCCCGCTAGACCTCGTTGGGTAGGACGTGGATGGGTGAAGTCGGGCCGTCTTCGTTCGTTCAGATGTGCTGTGGCAGGTCAGAGGCCACTACCTTAAAACTCATTCAGGACTTTTGGAAATCCCAAGGGCGCAGCCGTCTCCCTCCGGGTGAGCGAATGTTGAAGCTGGAGTGGCCCGCCTTTATATAGCGCCTTTCCCCATCGCAGTCCGTCACAGCCCATTTGGCCGAACTGGCGAGCTTGTGCTTCACAGCCGTCACTCGCTCATCTTTGTGGGTTGCGTTTGTGTAAAAACAGAGCAGTCGAGAATTGTCTTTAATGAGTGGTGTACCGTCCAGTGATGGTTTCTTTCTTTCTTTCTTTCTTTCTTTCTTTCTTTACCAGTCATCACCCGAGCTGCCTTGATGTGATCCTCTCCTGGAAGAACCTGCTGATGACTTCCATGTGGTCGACATTGCTGTCTTTTTCATGAGGAGCTTTTATTGCAGACGTGGTCACCAGGCATAGAAGGTAAGTCGGGACTCAGCATAACATTTCTTTACGCAGCTCGTTTTTCAGTGCATTCATCAGCGTGTGATGGCAAAGACCAGAAAGCAAAAACAAAAAAGTTGTTGCTGTTACTTGGGGCCCAATCATCCGTGCCAGGGGTGAACATGTGGACACGAGAGGAGCTGGGACGGCCGGGGCTGAAATGTCGAAGGTCCCAGCTGAAGGTGGTGGTCTGACAGTTTAAGGTCAAGGGGATATTTGATCACTGAGACCATCGTCTTCTGTCCAGATGACCCTCAAAGAAAGACACGAGGGATGCCATCTTCATAGGGAAGACAAGGCACACCATCAGGGTTGGCGTCAGTCGCTCCAAATGTTTGTTAAGTCTGCCAGCTCATTTTCAACACTAACACATGGCAAAGGTCACATAAACAGTAAAGTAACGGGAGTCACGGAGTCTGAATTTCCTGACAATTCCAGCTCAAGCGTTCAGACGCAGGTCATGTTCAAGTCGCGTGTCCCTCTGCGTTGGGTTAATTAGCACAAATGAAATTCGGCTTAGTCCCCTCTACAAAGTGGTGAGCCGGCGGGATTTTTTTTTTTCCACTGTTATGTAACCCTGGGGTGCCAGCGAGCCCCAAACACCCCAGCATAGTCCCGGGTTCAAATAATGGATGGTTTATTCCACACTAAAGCACGAGGAAAGCGCAAGTAAACTCCTGTCTGTCTCTGTCTGTCTCCACCACAGTGCCCACCTCCAGTCGAGTGTCGCTCCGACTCACCTTTATTGACGACCCGGGAGTACTAAAAGTGCCCGATGGAATTACTCCTGGGTCACACATCAATTGGGGAGCACATCTCTCCACAGTGGCACCCGTGCTCCCCAGCAGGGCTGTACTGCTGGACTAAATCTCCTAGCATTCCCTGCGGGTGCGGTCATGGACTGCTGCTGCCATCCAGCACCTGGGGTAACTAGATGTCCCTCAGTGCCATTCTTTTGCTCTCCTTCCCTTTTCTCTTGTCCTGGGAAGGTCCTGGAACCACGTCCAGCTGGGATGGGCAGCCTTGTCCGGATGCGACCTGCTTCATTCTCTTGGATCTCCTGGGTCTCCCTGCCAGGATGCCAGTCCATCCCGTGTGCCTCCTACACACCTGACAAGCTGTCCCATCTGCAGAGCAGTAGCAAGCCTTCCCTTTATGGCCCACTGAGATGGGACAGCTTCTTTGAGACTCGGAGGTCCCAGGGGGCCTCCTGAACAAAACTGTTGATTAGATTCCATACTAAAATGTTACTTAAGCTAGAAAGGCAAAAATGTTGTATGGACCAGTAGTTTGAATTGTAACTTGTATGTACGCTCCGTGCCACGCCAACCATCCTTCTGTCCCTGCAGTGGGCTGGCACTCTGTCCAGAGGTTGTGCCCGCCTGTGCCTGTAGCTTGCTAGAATGGGCTCCAGCTGCCCCCTGCTCTGGAGAAGTGGTTTTCGAGGATGGAGGGAGCACAAATCGAGCAGTCGAATACAGACGAGAGAGGCGCCCTGTTCAGTCTCGCTGACTGGTTACTCCACAGTTTCACATGTAGCTTGGCTCGGTTCTTTCAGTTTGATGATGATGATGATGATGATGTATTTGGTGTTTTCTCTCTTTTACATCTCCTGTTGGCACACAGCTCCTCAGGTGTCGGCACGAGTGTTTAGATGCTGTAGTGGCCGTGGCTTATGCCTGCCAGTTCAAGCCGCAAATGTCGACACGCATCACATTGTGACAAAGTACTAAACGAACACACAACTCCTCGAGGTGAGATCTGTCTCGTCGATGAAGCAAATAAATAAGCGAAAACAGTCCAACTTTCAAATCGCTTAACTCCGTCGCACCTGAATGTTCTGCTAGGTGTTCATTTTCTAACTTCGTAAAAAAAGAAAGTGTTCTGCCACACGTAGACAAACCAACGTTGTCTGTCACTTCAGTATCAGTCGTGCTATTTGTGTTGTAAGCCAACTTAGACGTCCTCTTGGAGTGGAGCGCTACGTGATGGAGGACAGCACACGGAAATCCTGCGATCCCTGCTCTGTTGTAGGTTTAGAAAATGGACGGGAGTGACCCCCGAGTGGCACCGACTCCTCATTGAAACACACAAATGACACTTCACTTCTTAGTTCTGCTGCCAACACCAAGTCTGTGTGGCACTCCATCACGTCTTCACAGAAGGTTTGAGATTTCGACATCCTGACGATTGCATAGGAAGACTTTGCTCGTCAACCCCCGGGTTTGGTTAACGGGATATAAAATGTAAAGAGATTATTTTCATGGGTGTTGCTGCATATACATTATTATTTTCACTTTTACTTTAAAACTTCAGTAAAAACAATATTTGGAATGAACTTTTCTTCAAGGTTGCATTGACTTACAAATCCAAGACGATGTCTTTGTCGGTGTTTTTCAGTTACATTTTGTGTAAAGTGCGATACTTTTGGACGTATGGATTTGTATCCATTATTGGCTGTAGAATTTCTAAAACTCTTTGGATTCTTTGTCGCATCGCTTCTCCATGATCCCGACCCAGTTGTGCTTTCTTTGAAATTAAACTTGTCGTAGCTTTAATTGTTGCAGGACCACAGATTGTCATAGCATAGCGTGGTCCTGAGTCGTGTAAATGAACGTTTTGAGTATTGAATGATGTGAACGTGAAGAGATTATTGTAGACTCAGATATTTTGCCCGTAGTGTTTGTGGATTTATTTTATTTCTCATGTATTGGCCTCTTCATTGAGAGGCAACACGACTTTTCCCTGATGGTAACACGAATTAGGTGATCTACAAGTCTCCGACTTCAACGTTAAAGCCTTACAATATCTACATACTTGTGACATATCACCTCTGTCCATATATTTCATCTCTATTTGCAGTTCCGTTATTTCACCAAATAATAATTTCCATTTGTTAGCGCTAATACAATCTTTATCATCTTTTTTTTTTTTGATACTTTTGAATTTCAGCCAGTCAGTCAGTTATTGTCCAACCCGCTATATCCTAACTACAGGGTCACGGGGGTCTGCTGGAGCCAATCCCAGCCAGCACAGGGCGCAAGGCAGGAACAAACCCCGGGCAGGGTGCCAGCCCACCAGACTTTTGAATTTTCCTCCTGTTATAATCTCTGATTTGCCCTTCATGCGTATCGCACCATGTTTCTGAACGTCTTTATGAAGGTCTACTTTGTCTTTTTACTCTTTGTCTTTTATTTCCGACCCCAATTGGACCACTCAGTCCGGGCTGATTGTTACTTTCCTTATTTTCAGATTTTGCACTTTGATGATTATTATTCTCTCCCAACAGTTTTAGGTCTCTTTTCGACGCGCTGCTCTTCCTTCCTTGCTTAGCCGTGTCATCTTGAATGTATAAAATTATTGTCCTGATCAAATGTATAAGAGCTGAGAGCGCAGGACGGGTTTCTGCCAAAAGCATTGACACGGCTGAGAGGTTAGATGACGGTGGTCTTGTTTGAAAATCGTTGTAAGGAGGGCGTAACTCGACAGAATCTCACGTTAAAAGTCTCCGTCTCACCAAAAAGTCACGTCTCGTCCCAAGATTTTTTTATTATAATAGAGAGACGTGTAACGCTACGGAGGCTAAGGCTGACCATTTTATGTGTGTCTGCTGTCTTTGCAGAGATGACGATGTTGTGTCGGAGTCTGAAGAGATAAAGAGCTGACAACACACTCCTTGGGAAATGAGAGCTTACGTAAGTATGTGGAAGTCCCCACTTCGTTACGCGCTGTGTGACGGAGCTTCATGGGGTGCTGGTGCCAGTTCTTCAATTCAATCCTTTGCCCCAATGCTACATGAAAGGTGACCCCTACACTGTTAAAGGGGGTGGCCACACTCGGGCACAGGTGGAGGGTTAGCAGAAGCCTAACGTAAGGAAAGCTGCCAACTAGATGGAACTTAGCAGCAGGCCAGTGAGTGACATGTGTGCTTATAAAAGGTGGAGAGATCTCCCTGCAAAGCTCCATATCACCAGAGGCCGTTTGGGAAGGTTTGTCATACTTGGTGTTTGTGTCACATCACTTAAGTGGGAACTGGCTGGCGACGTAATGACTAACTTTGGAGGTATGATGGCCATACATTCTGTAAGGAGGCAGTGGCGTCCCAATGACTCTCCTTTGTTTTCATCACAGAAGTGGCCCTTGTTTGGCTTTATGACCCTTTTCACCGTGGAGCTGGTTCTCTATTGTTATCGGTGGAATAATCCTGCTGCTGTCGTCGACCTGAAAGGATACATCAGCTTTTCTACAGGGCAGGTAAGCAGAGGGACGTCTTGGGGTCATCTTTTGCGCTTTGACGCAGGGCTGGTTAGATTGGAGCAGACCTGCTGACTGGCACCTAAAGTGGGGCACCAATTCAGCTCCATGCTGCTCTTGTGATGTCCTCTGAAATCCTGATCTGATTTGCTGTCTTAATGGCGGACACTCGCAGTGGTCTTCTGTTTTCGAATGACTTTGCAATGATGCAGTCTGGGAAGTGTGGTGTTTAGAGTGAATTTCAAACAGCTTAAGAGAATAGATACTTTATTAATCCCAAGGGGAAATTCACAATTTAGCCAATTCTTGACTCGGCAACACATGAATTTAAGGAAACACGGATTGTTCAGCTCATTCATTTTCTCTTCTCACTTAGTCATAAAATCTATACTAATAAAAGGCAAAGCCCTCACTGACTCACTCACTGACTGACTGACTGACTCACTCATCACTAATTCTCCAACTTCCCGTGTAGGTGGAAGGCTGAAATTTGGCAGGCTCATTCCTTACAGCTTACTTACAAAAGTTAGGCAGGTTTCATTTCGAAATTCAAAGTGTAATGGTCATAACTGGAACATATTTTTTGTCCATACACTGTAATGGAGGAGGCGGAGTCACGTATCGCGTCATCACGCCTCCTGCGTAATCACGTGAACTAAAAACAAGGAAGACATTTACAGCACGAGTCACACGCGGGAACGAAGGTAAGTTACGTTAATTTTTGACTGTCTTTTAATACTGTGTGAGCATACATATTAACACGTGCAATTAAACGTGTGCATTTACGGGGTGATTTCTCAGGCTTAAAAGCTCACCTTTTATCAAACGCGGGAAGAAAGGTAACTGACGTTGTTCACTGTCTTTTAATACTGTGTAACCATACATATTAACACATGTCCAATTAAACGTGTGCATTTACGGGGTGATTTCTCAGGCTTTTACTAAAAAGGTAAATGCAAAACTATTTTCAATCAGTTTATTGAAACGCTCCCGTTAAGGATTGCAATAACATATTCGCGAGATAAAAGAACGAAGTAGGGGGAAATGGAGGAACAGCCGCAAACAGCGAAGAGCAAAAAATTAAACAATTGAGAACGGAGCGAGTTAAGCATACAAGCATGTTCATAAGGGAAACAAAGCACGGTGTAAAACGTAAGTTTAAATTAAGTTTATAGAAACGCTCCCGCTGCGGATTGCAATAACATATTCGCGAGATAAAAGTTTAATGAGAAGACACGAGGTATAAACGAACCACACGCCGTGGCTCAACGTTAGGGGCAACAGTTTCAACCATTCTATGATCTGCTTCTCGCAACTGAAAGACGGCACATGGCGGATGTTAGCCGACTTGCTGACCGCAACGTTAGGGGCTTCAACTATGGCGCTGACGCCACATCTCAGTGCCAACACTTTGCAGACTGTACTTAAAAGACACGCCCTCCTCATTGGACAGTTAAAAACACCAATCAAACTAACGATGACATCAAGTATTACCCAATCAAAAGTAGGAAAGGAGGCATCTTCATAAAATGCGTGTGGGATGATTTGCATGAGACGCTGCTTTAAAAAAAAAAATGATAAAAAAAATACGGGATAAATCCCGTCCAGTATTGATTCAAAACGGGACGCGCAATTTCATTCTCAAACGCGGCACGATTCCGTATTTTAAAGGACGGGTGGCAACCCTACAGTGCCAGGTAACCACCCATACAATCAGATTGTGATTCAGACTAGGAATGCAATGAATGTAATTACCCCGATCTACATACAAGGCGAAAGTCTTGCAACATTCAAAGATGATGGTTTGGGATAATTAGTACTTATTAAGTACACCATGGAACATAAAAGAGCTTATGAAGCCTTGAACCGAAAAAAGCAACATCTCAGAGATCGTAAAAAAAAAAATAGGAGGTAATGTCGTTTTACTCGCTGTAGATTTTAGTCAAACATTACCAGTTATTCCACGAGGGAGACCAGCAGATGAACTCAACGCGTGTTTAAAATCCATGCTTCTCCCACGCTCGGTTATATGTCGCGTGTTCTCGGGTAGGTACACCAAAAAATGTATACATTTAAGCATGTAATGGGCAAAGAAAAAATAAGGTATACCCGAAGGCACTGCAGTAGTACTTCATGTAACTTTACTTCTTAAATGTTAATGTTTTACTGTTTAATAATTTATACGCTTCTTATATGTTGTTCAAATTCTTTTATGAAAATACCACTGACAGCGCAATGCACGATAACATGGAGTGAATACACCATACGCATCTGCCCACGGCCGCCCTGGTGTGCGCAGATAGAAGTTGAATCTACAATAAAATAAAATAAAGATAAAAAGAGTAATACAATCATCACCCATAAAGCGGATAGCAGACGTGACGTATTATATGTGTACCACATTTCAAGTGTATAGGTGAAACGGTTTGCAAGCTACATGTGATTTAAAATCCTGGACAGACCAACGAAAAGCCACGGTAGCAAATTATTGAAGAAGATTTTACTGTTTAATAATTTATATTTATATGAAATGTGCTTCTTATATATTACTTCATATTCTCATATGATAATGATGTTAATGTTGTTTATATTGATTTCTATGTTATTGTAAGTGCATCTATGTGTGTATATGTATGTATGTATGTATGTATGTGTATGTATATATATATATATATATATATATATATATATATATATATATATATATATATATATATATATATATATATATATATATATATATATATATATATATATATATATATATATATATATATATATATATATATATATATATATATAATATATATATATATATATATATATATATATAAAATATATATATATATATATAAAATATATATAAAAAAATATATATAAAAAAATATATGTGTATATGTATATATAATATATCTTTTTATGTGTGTATATGTATATATATATATATATATGACAGCAACACTCATAACAATGACAACACAATTACATTGACAATCATGTTACGTTATTTTTAAAATGTTTCCTTTACTTTTTCATAACCTCTTTAACACACTACTTCTCCGCTGCGAAGCGCGGGTATTTTGCTATATATATATATATATATATATATATATATATATCCATCCATCCATCCATTTTCCAACCCGCTGAATCCGAACACAGGGTCACGGGGGTCTGCTGGAGCCAATCCCAGCCAACACAGGGCACAAGGCAGGAAACAATCCTGGGCAGGGTGCCAACCCACCGCGGGACACACACAAACACACCCACACACCAAGCACACACTAGGGCCAATTTAGAATCGCCAATCCACCTAACCTGCATGTCTTTGGACTGTGGGAGGAAACCGGAGCGCCCGGAGGAAACCCACGCAGACACAGGGAGAACATGCAAACTCCACGCAGGGAGGACCCGGGAAGCGAACCCGGGTCCCCAGATCTCCCAACTGCGAGGCAGCAGTGCTACCCACTGTGCCACCGTGCCGCCCTATATATATATATATATATATATATATATATATATATATATATATATATATAAATATGTAGATATATATATATGTAGATATGTAAATTTTTATATATATATATCTGTATATATATCTGTATGTGTATATATATATATATATATATGTATGTATATATATGTATATATGTATGTATATATATGTATGTATATATATGTATATATATGTATGTGTGTATATGTATATATATATATATATATATATATATATATATGTGGATCTGTGTATGTATATATATGGTTACATAACCTCTTTAACACACTACTTCTCCGCTGCAAATCGTGGGTATTTTGCTATATATATATATATGTGTGTCTGTATGTGTATATACAGTATATATATTATATATATATATATATATAATATATATGTGTGTGTGTGTGTGTGTGTGTGTGTGTGTATGTATGTATGTGTGTATATGTATGTGTATATATATGTTGATATATGTATATATATGTGGATGTCTATATGTATATATATATGTAAATATGTGTATATGTAGATATGTATATAAGTATATATGTTTATGTATATATATGTTTACATAACCTCTTTAACACACTACTTCTCCGCTGCGAAGCGCGGGTATTTTGCTAGTAGAGTAATAAATGGCAAGGAGGACACAAGCCGAGTGACGTCTACATCCCCTTAGCTAGTTGACGTTTCTGTTTACACCAGAAGTCATTGTGTTAATATTGGGGCTAAGCTCATTGACTCGTGTGATTCATAAAGTGATGTGTGAATAGCACTGTGTGTGCTTCAGGGACGAGGCTGTGGCTGATCATACTGGATTGGGTAGTGAGGTCGGTAATCTTGTTGCCCGCGTGTATTTTATACCAACTTGTGTTTTATTTCATCAAGTTCTGATCAGTCATTGTGGCACTGTAGCTGGTGCAGCTGCCCCACATTTCTAGAGCTCTGCTCTAACATACCCAGCCTGGCCCCTTTTTGAGGGGCTTACATGACCTCCCAGTGCCAGTGTGGGCTTCCTTCTGCTTTCAGCTCCCATCCCCAACACATTCTGACACATTTGTGACAAAGGGTGGTAAGCCTCAAACCTAAACTAGGACTTCACTGACCGACTTTCAGGACAGGCCTCATCCCCAGGGAGCCTGGCCCCAAATTTACATTTACATTTACAACATTTAGCAGATGCTCTTATCCAGAGCGACTTACAACAGTACTTAGTAGTCTACGACTGTAGACTACAAATTCTAAGGCAGACTTCAAGGCCTGCACAGAGCCAAAAATAAGGCTTCGGCATTTAGAAGGTCAAAAAATCTCAAAGTACATAAAAATGCCCTTTGACTGAGGATGAATCAAAAGGACTAAGGAAAAACAGTGCTCTTGATATGCAGAAAGATTTATTAAATCAAAAAATTAAATAAGATAAGTTCAAACTTGCAATCCAGTAAACAGTAACCAAAGATGGAACAAAAACCCTCAGTCCCACCCCCCCCCCGGGACACAGGCTGGAGACGGTCCCCCCAGAGTGACATCATGAGCAGGACACGAGGAGTGAAGGCCAACCTGATAAACCGCTAAAGGATAATATTAGCCAAAAATGATATAATGTAAAGACAAACTGTGGGTTTTCTTCCTGCCTTACGTTTATTCTTATTATTCTGTTTTTGTAATATTTGAATTATTTTTTCCATTTTCAGTTATTTCCTCTTGTGAGTCATATTTTGCTCTTTTTAACTTTAAACACAAGTTTCTCCGTTTCTCGGCCTAGCCTGATCAAAAGCCGCCTGTTAGTAGTTGTGGTAAGCTGGACTGGGTGCACCTCTTCTGGGCTGGTCAGTGAAGGTCCTGGCCTACTGTTATGGGTCTTTTAGGAGACCCTCACACCTTTTGTCTCCATTTTGCAATCCTTGAATACAACAGAAAAACAACCGTAAGTCAGGGAGCAAATGCTGGCTTGACTGAGGGTGTCCCATAATGCACTGCTTCCTGTCTTGCACCCAGTGCTGCCCCCTAGTCATGCCCATAAAACTGGATAGACTGGCTGGCCTGATTGGGCACTTTTTAATTTTTTCTGGTCTTTGTGTCATGTAGAATTTAATTATGTGCCTGTTTTTTGAATCTGTCAATGCTTTACAATGGGTTTTCTTATTTAATGTCTTGGTAAGACGCCATTTTGTTTTTGTCATAGTTGTCATCATTTTGTAAAGCTGGCTGCTAAGAGTCAGGGGGCACAGGCTGATGAAGCCATCAAGGAGACAGTAGTCGGCTCAGTGTCACACGACTTTGAGTCTGGGGAGAGAAACTCAACTGTTTGTGCATTACTCAGGAGTGGCGCTGCTGTGATTATTCAAACCGTTTCCATCCTGACACAATAGGGGCCTCGATGGCACTTGAATGATCCTGTGCTTACTTATGAAGGAATGAACAAAATGTTTGATTTTGACCATCATTTGTCCTGGGGCTGAAGGCCAGGGAGTTCTGTCTCTTGCTCAATACCCTGGCACCCTCTCCAGAGTGTTAATCCAGTCCAGATTTTGTCCTCTCTGTTTTTAATGTCCACACTTACTTTAATCCCAGGCTGTGACTTTTGGTTTGAGATCATCAGTGCCTTTATTTTATTTTGTTTTATTTTATCACCTCCTTACATGACATGAAAGCCTGGCCAGAGTGTGGTGACACATCTGTAAAGTAAATGTATTGAGTTTGTGACCCTTCTGTTCTGTGCCCTTCAGTACCTACAGGTCTACTGCAAACAATGTGCCTTGGTGTCAAATTCTGGTCAGATGCTTGGAGCGAGACGAGGAGGAGACATTGACGAGGCAGACTGTGTGTTACGGATGAACAACGCCCCGACGGTGGGCTACGAAAGTGACGTCGGCAGCAGGACCACACTGCGTGTTGTATCCCACACCAGTGTGCCACTCCTTGTCAGGAATGCCACGTACTACTTTAGGCAGTCGGCAGGCACGCTTTATGTTATCTGGGGTCCAGAGAGGAAGATGAAGAAAGACGCGTCCGTCTACATCCTACTGCAGAAAATACAGAAGATCTATCCCAGTGTGAAGATGTATGTGTTTTCCCAAGAGAAGATGAGCAGTTGTGATGCCATCTTTCAGAATGAAACTGGAAAGGACAGGTAAAGTACAACCCTGGCATGTTTGAAGGGCCTGTGGGAAAGGTGGAAGACCCATTAACAGAAGTGACCGTTTATTTTTGTATTGCTCTCTGCACAGGGGTTTGATTTGGACTGCTGGTTAGGCCAACATAGAAAGCCAGCTGTTAACGTAAGAAGCAAACGTACAGCACAGTGAATAGAGCCCAGCTGTAATGGTGGCATAGAACTGCGGTGGCCAACTCCGTTCCTGGAGAGCCGCAGTGGCTGCAGGTTTTTGTTCCAACCCAGCTGCTTAACACTTGAATCCCTGAGGCCTACGAAAAAAGTTGTAATCCCGGGCCACCTTAAATTCCTTCACACCCCTCTGTCAGCGTCTTTTGTGTTGTAAATGTGTTGATCAGCACAAGCAGCCTGCCGTCCCATCAGAGTCTGTTTATTGTGTTGTGAGGTGCCTGGAGTTTTAGAGGGTCAATAATAGACTGTTACTTGTGTGTTCGTATCTACAACGATGTCTTGCATGTTAGAGAGCTAATGACAAAATGTTAACGTGACGCGTATAATGTGTGAAGTCCAAAGATTAAATAAACACTTTCACAAAAGGTACAAGAACAACTATACAAGTGGGCTTTTATATAACTGAAGAAAAAGAAATCGGGTTAGGGTGCAACACTAACACGACCGCTTGGCTGGTGCAGAGGTACGAACTGTGGACTCGTAATCAAGGGGCTGTAGGTTCAATTCTGGGTCCTTCCTAGATTTACCGTTTTGAGTAGTGAGCTGCTCTTGTTGTTACTATCTTATATATAAACGTGTGTGTGTGTGTGTGTGTGTGTGTGTGTGTGTCCGGCCCGGAAGTGAGAGGTGGAGTCGGGGTGCGGGCTCTGCCTCTGACGAAACAGAAAACTTGCTTAGCCGCTAATAACGCAAGCAGGGCGAGCAAAACGAATCCTCCAAATAACGACACAGTCACTTTGCCGCTAACATCGGTAACGTGGTGTCCCTTTTACTTTTGCACAAGTGAGGCGAGCGCGTCGGCAAAACGAATCCTCCCGCCCAGAGTAGTTCCTTTCAATTACCGGACGTGTCTACATTTCAGTTTTTTTTTTCCCTGACGATTTCGATATTTTCTAGGACCCCGGGCTTACACAGCTATTTAAACGTACATTTGATTTGAGTTGTGCCGATCGACACATTTGCAAAACAAAAGATGCTGATGGAGAGGTGCAAAGGAATTTAAGGTGGCCTGGGATTTCGACTAGGGATTCTAGTGTTCATTCGAAGCCAGTCCTCGCCAATAACAGATCTTCTTTAATTTCTTGTCTTGTTAGGGTATTAGCTCTGCCATGTCAGCTCATTCTGAAATCGGACATTTTGTTTCCCTTTCTAATAAGAACATCCAAGTGATTTGAATCCTAAAATGGAAGAGTAGTTCTTAGTTCTTCAGTTTCCTTCTGAGTGCTTAATTAAACCAACGAGTGAATGATGAATACAAATGGAGACAAGCTACTGTAGATGTAGAACTGCTAAAAAGGAGCAGTAGAAACAACGAGTACGGCTGCTCAAGGCTAAATAAACTGTGCAGTTAACAAGGGAGGGAGTCCACTAAATTGAAGCAGCAGAACAACGTCACTTGAGCAGTAAGTGCATCTGGAAAGTCTTCCCAGCGCTTCATCACTTTTTCCACATTTTGTTATGTTACAGCCTTATTCCAAAATTGATTAAATTCATTTTTTTCCTCAGAATTCTGCACACAACACCCCATAATGACAACGTGAAAAAAGTTTACTTGAGGTTTTTACAAATTTATTAAAAATAAAAAAACTGAGAAATCCCATGTCCATAAGTATTCACAGCTGTTGCTCAATACTTTGTCGATGCCCCTTTGGCAGCAATTCCAGCCTCATGTCTTTCTGAATATGATGCCACAAGCTTGGCACACCTATCCTTGGCCAGTTTCGCCCATTCCTCTTTGCAGCACCTCTCAAGCTCCATCAGGTTGGATGGGAAGCGTCGGTGCACAGCCATTTTAAGATCTCTCCAGAGATGTTCAATCAGATTCAAGTCTGGGCTCTGGCTGGGCCACTCAAGGACATTCACAGAGTTGTCCTGAAGCCACTCCTTTGATATCTTGGCTGTGTGCTTAGGGTCGTTGTCCTGCTGAAAGATGAACCGTCACCCCAGTCTGAGGTCAAGAGCGCTCTGGAGCAGGTTTTCATCCAGGATGTCTCTGTACATTGCTGCAGTCATCTTTCCCTTTATCCTGACTAGTCTCCCAGTCCCCACAGCATGATGCTGCCACCACCATGCTTCACTGTAGGGATGGTATTGGCCTGGTGATGAGCGGTGCCTGGTCTCCACCAAACGTGACGCCTGGCATTCACACCAAAGAGTTCAATCTGTGTCTCATCAGACCAGAGAATTTTCTTTCTCATGGTCTGAGAGTCCTTCAGGTGCCTTTTGGCAAACTCCAGGCGGGCTGCCATGTGCCTTTTACTAAGGAGTGGCTTCTGTCTCATCACTCTACCATACAGGCCTGATTGGTGGATTGCTGCAGAGATGGTTGTCCTTCTGGAAGGTTCTCCTCTCTCCACAGAGGACCTCTGGAGCTCTGACAGAGTGACCATCGGGTTCTTGGTCACCTCCCTGACTGAGGCCCTTCTCCCCTGATCGCTCAGTTTAGATGGCCGGCCAGCTCTAGGAAGAGTCCTAGTGGTTTCAAACTTCTTCCACTTACGGATGATGGAGGCCACTGTGCTCATTGGGACCTTCAAAGCAGCAGAAATTTTTCTGTAACCTTCCCCAGATTTGTGCCTCGTGACAATCCTGTCTCGGAGGTCTACAGACAATTCCTTTGACTTCATGCTTGGTTTGTGCTCTGACATGAACTGTCAACTGTGGGACCTTCTATAGACAGGTGTGTGCCTTTCCAAATCATGTCCTGTCAACTGAATTTACCACAGGTGGACTCCAATGAAGCTGCAGAAACATCTCAAGGATGATCAGGGGAAACAGGAGGCACCTGAGCTCAGTTTGGAGCTTCACGGCAAAGGCTGTGAATACTTATGTACAGGTGCTTTATCAATGTTTTTATTTTTAATAAATTTGCAAAAACCTCAAGTAAACTTTTTTCACGTTGTCATTATGGGGTGTTGTGTGTAGAATTCTGAGGAAAAAAATGAATTTGATCCATTTTGGAATAAGGCTGTGACATAACAAAATGTGGACAAAGTGACGAAGTGCTGTGAATACTTTCCGGGTGCACTGTAAGTGCGTCACCAACAATGAATGATCTTTCATGAAGTAATTGGGGCCACCGTGGCCCTCCAGGACTGACCTTACTTAGTCCTGATTTAATGGGCAGATCAATGACATGAAGTTAATTAGCAGCAAACACTAATAAATCGTCTGAATGAAGGCCCGTAGCCACTGAGGCTCTCCAGGATCAGACTTGGCCACCCCTGGCATAGAACAAAGCGATGGTAATGCAGTTAGTTTAATTCAAAATATTGTTAAATAAACACGAGAGGATCTGCAGATTGATACGACCAGACAAAGCACTTGGAAGATAAAAGAGGAGAGCAGCCAAAGTAGCAAAAGGCCGTAGACGCGGTAAAGAAGTCGTCCAAACATGGGCAGGCTGACCTTGCAGGAGGAATTTAAAAAATGAAAACTATATTGGATACTTAAAGTAAGTAACACATACTGTCAAGTAATACATTCGTCCACAACTCCTCCCTTTTCATCCAAAGGATAATCGGTATGTGATGTAGTGCCTTCAAAATATGAAAAGACCTGGAGATCAGACCATTAGTTCAACATCGTCAGTTTTAAGTAGGGACAATGTAGCTGGAATGGAAGCAATAAGAGACCACATCCAAGTAAAAAAAATATAATGGGCAGTGAGGCTGGCACCGAGCTAAGTGCCTAAAAAGAGAGGCTGAATTTTCTTTGGCCAAGCTGGAAGCCGGTTTGCTAAGCGGTAATTATTGTTGTCTAGTGGAATGAACAGCAGCTCCCTTAAATTATCTGTTAGATGATGATGAAGAACATGTTCAGTCAGAGATGTCCGATTTCAAGAACCGTCGTGAAAACAGACTGCCAGTTCACTGCACGGCTCCCCCTTGAAGAGGCACCCCTGAGGCCAGTGGAGTTTGCACGTTCAGAGCAGCCCTGCTGTCCTCCTAAGCCATCGTGTGCTAAAACACAAGTCCAGTGACCTGTCCCACGCCAGACTGGGGCAACTAGGGGTCAACAGACAAAACAGGAATTGTTAGCTGCAATTGGCTCTTGTGACCATGCAAGGAAAGGTCCGATCTTCAGGTTCTGCATACATGGAGACAATCTGAAGAAATATTAAAAGGAAGCGAAGTGCAGAAAAGGGGGATTAGAGGAGACCATAAAACACACGTGTAAGACACGTAACTGGGCAAAACACGAAGGAGATGTCTGAGTGTGCAGAATAAAACCAAACTGTAAGGATAAGGAGGAAGATCACTCGTAAAGTCCGAGGCTTGAAGGGAGAAGTGCTATAAAATAACTTGAGTCGGCTTGTTGAAACATCTCAAGGAGGAAGGATAAGGGGCTTCAGACGGGTCTTTGCACACACAGGTGGTCATTTTCAACAGATGCTTTGCAGTACCCACATTTAAATTTGAATTACTGTGAGATAAAGTGGTGTACCTGATTGTGATGAAGGGGGGACCCAGCATGAGGATTAAGGATGTCGAGTGTAGGCCCACTGATGTGGTGCTATCTGTTAATGCCACTTATGCCAATGTGGTGACTGTGTTTAGATGCTCGCGTAATATGAAAGGAAATGCGAGACGCAGCTCTGTGAAGAGGCTCAGGATTAGCAGCTCTGCAGGGAACTTGAGAAGGCCAGTCTGGTGGAGCCGCGGTGACCTTTTGGAAGTGCTGTTCATGTTTAACCAGGCACCACTGGGGTGCTGTGTATGAATCCACACGGGATGCTGGCTTTTTTTCGTGTTCTACTAATAAATAGTTTTATGTATGAATTTGGATGAAATCCCAAGTTGCCCAGTCTTAAGAGTGTATTGTCCCTCATTTACATGCATTGTGAGGCCTCATAGGTACACCTGCCCAACAGCCTGCTGGGTCTCCCCGTGCCCACACAACAGCTTACGTTTGCTGAGACGTGGACTCTTCAAGGTGTCCAGAGTGGCCCCATATTGTTACAGAATGCCGTGTGGCGCGTCGTCCATCTGCTTGTACAGGTGCCCTGCTGGATTGTGACCCTATGTGACTGGTGGGGACAAGCGGCCTTAGGATGACTTTAGATTTTTACAAAGCCTTTGATAAGGTCACACCTGAGAGGCTAAGCCTCGGACTGAAGAAGAAGTGAGAATTGAGGGCGTAGTAAGTAGAAGGTGATGGAGTTTGTCTGAAATGCAGGAAGCAAAGGGTTATGGGGAAGGACCGGAATGAAGTGATGGCCAGTAGGGGGTCAGTTTTGGGGTCACTTCTCCTTTTTATTATACAGTGATGGTCAGGACAAGAATGGCTAAGTTTGCAGATGACACAAAACTACTGTAGGTAGGAGGGCAGGTAATGGAGGATCGGCTCAGTTGTTACAGGTGGTCTTGGGCAGATTTGTGGACATTGAAATGTAATGTGAGTAAGAAAGTGAGATTTGGATGCACAGTGACGGGTCTAGGAAGGTGCAGGAAGGCACGTCGTATAAGAAGGACCGGAGAGTCGTAGCGGACTCCTTGCTGTCTACCCCCAGAAAGTGGACAGGTATGATCTGGAAGGCAGGTAGGATGCAGGGTTCGATGTCCCAGCGTGTGGTGTGCAAGTCTTTGAGGTTAAACTCACATTACGTAACACACTGGTGAGGCCTCGCCTGGTGTGCTATATTCAGTTTTGGTCTTCGTATTACAGTGGAACCTCGAGATACGATCACCTCTGTATACGAGAAATTGAAAATACGAGGAAAGTATGAGCGAAAAATTCAGATCTAAATACGAGCATTGGCTCACGTAACGAGCCACGAGCCAGGCTGTGGGTATAGCTCGCGGCTTAGCGAGGGGGCGTGGTAGCTGTAGCGAGCCACAGGGCGATCTGCGGTGTCTGCGTTTCTCACCTAAGTGCACAGGTGGGATACTGCCCACATCCATGATTTGTCCTGTGGCTGATGGGCTGGGCAGGGTTGCCACCCGTCCTTTAAAATACGGAATCGTCCCGTATTTGAGAATGAAATTGCGCGTCCCGTTTTGAATCAATACGTATGCGTCCCTTATTTTTTTGTATTAAAAGTGGTAACCCTAGCAGCTGCCATGTCTTCCCCGCATATATAGAGAAGCGCGAGCCAGTTAAGGGGGAGAAGAAGTAAAAGAAAAGAGAGGAGAGGAGAGAGAACGGAGGTTGCAGGAGGAGGCAGGAATCCGCAGCAGTAGGAAGTCGGTGCGAGAGAGCGAGCGAGTACAGGCTCGCGTGTAGCTGAACAGGCGAGCCAAACAGCTGAAGCAGGACGGTGTAGAGAAGGTCAGCTGCATTAAGTGTCTCGCCTGTTGCAGAGCCCGCATGGGAGAAGCAGGTGAGACGCTAACAGAGAAGAAGCACCGGGGATTGTCATCTGTTTTTTGAAGACTGCTTCCTGTTGACGTTTTAACCTCGTGTTAAAGGATTGTTATTCTTATGTACTTTAAACCTCCACTTCACAACTGTTTTAAGGATTAAAGATTTATTGAATGCTCTACTGCACTTTGGACACCTGTTTTGATTCTTTTAATAATCAGTTATATTATTTACCAGTGTTATTTATTAAAGGTAGACTACAGTATATATAATTTATCAGTGTTATTTGTTAGGAAAATTGATTTTTATGTTAATATATTTGGGATGCGGAACGGATTAACTGGATTTCCATTATTTTCAATGGGGACGTTTGTTCTAGATACGAGAAATTCGCTATACAAGCTCAGTGCTGGAACGAATTAAACTCGTATCTAGAGGTTCCACTGTACAAAGAAAGACAAAGCAGCACAAGAGGAAGAACAAGGAAGAGCACTTGGGCTACCTAATTCATGACCATGGAGCACAACTGAGGAGAAAAGGCTGAAGAAGTCGTATCAAGTGAACATTGAAATATGACGGGATTGAGAACGCTAACGGGACGTTAAGTTATATAGCGCCCCCTAGATGTGTGGTGTACAAGTCAAGGGAGGCCGCACTTTAACTAGATAACGTACTGGTGAGGCCTCATCTGGAGTACTGTGTTCAGTTTTGGGTTCCAAATTTGAAAATAAAGACAGAGCAGCACAAGAGAAAGTCCAGAGAGGAGAGACCGGGCTAACTCCAGGACTAAAGGGGCTGAGCTCTGACGAGAGATCGAAGGAGTTGAACCCTTTCAGTTTAAGCAAACGGAGGTGAAATAATTGACCAGGGGATCCCGGGCTGGTGCTTTAAAGTAAACACCTTGAAGAACCTGGGGACACAGAGCAGAGCTTACACAGAGGACCACAGATGCGTGAAATAAACCACCAAGTGGGGAGTTGGAGAGCAGGACTTTAGGTTCTGGCTCAGGTTTGTTAGGCTGAATGGTCGGGATTTCTAACATTCTATGGAGTTCTTGGTTTTGCTCCTTGCCTATGCTTGTTGTGTTCTGATGTGGAAAACCAAACAGTCACAGGAGTGTACCGTAACAAGCATGACGTGATCCACCCGATGAGCAGCACTGTGAGGACTCCTGTGGCATTTGGATGTCGATTGTTTAGATCCGTCCACACCATGGGGCCAGGGAGTAGTGATGGCTTTAATTATGATTGGCACGTGTGAGTAAGAACTTCTTCAGACCCTGAACACGTGACAAGGACCCTGCTTACCTGTACCGCCAGCTTGCTGTGATGACACCAGGCAGGTGGCCTTCAGAACTGTCCCTAATTCTGGGTGGCACAGATTCAGCAAGGCACTGGACACATTCCTTAGTACCAACTGAGCATTGTTTAAATGCCACAGCCTGAGTCATCCCTCTATGACCGCAGTGTCCCCATCTTCTGATAGCTACCTCAAGCATGTGAACAAGCTCAAATCCTCTCCAACTGGTTTCCTGAACCTGACGATGAGTTCACGGGACTCCAATGGCCTCCACAGTCACCAGACCTCAGTCCAGTAGAGCACCTTTAATATTTGGTGGAACAGGAGAGTCACATTATGGAGGTGCAGAGACCAAGTGATGTTGTCACGTCAATTAGGACCAAAGTCTAGGAACTCATTGTCAGGTTCAGGAAACCAGTTGGAGAGGATTTGAGCTTGTTGACATGCTTGAGGTAGCTATCAGAAGATGGGGACACTGTGGTCATAGAAGGATGGACGTGGTCAGTGACAAGACTCAGGCTGTGGCATTTAAACGATGCTCAGTTGGTACTAAGGGGCTCAAAGTGTGCCAAGGATATACCCCCCCCCCCCCACACACCATTACACCACCAACGGCAGTCTGAACTGTTGGTACATGGCAGAATGGTCCCTGCTTTCATGTTGTTGACCCCAAATTCTGAGCCCACCATCTGCATGTTGCAGATGACTTTGAGACTCCTCAGACCAGGTGACATTTTTCCAGTCATCTTTTGTCCAGTTTTGGTGACCCTGTGTGAATTGTTGCCTGCTGTTAGCTGACAGGAGTGTCGCCCACTGTGGTCTCCTGCTGCTGTAGCCCACCTGCTTCAAGGTGTGACGTGTCCAGAGCTGCATGTCTCACTTGTAACAAGTGCTTATTTGAGTTCCTGTTGCCTTTCCATCAGCTCGAGCCACCCTGGCCATTCTCCTCTAACCACTGGCATCACCAAGGCAGAGAACTGCCACTTGCTCACTGATGGTTTCCCTTTTTCAGACCACTCTCTGTAAACTTGGATGGCTGTGGGTGACAATCCCAGTAGACCAGCAATTTGTGAAATCCTCAGAGCAGGCCGTCTGGCACCAACAGCCATGTCACTCGCGCTCAAAGTCACTTCAGTCCCCTTTCTGATGTTTGGTTTGAACTTCAGCAGGTGGTCTTGATGAGGTCTACAGGCCATAATGCTGCCATGTGATTGGCTGATTAGAGACTTGTGTTAACAAGCAGGTGTACCTAATAAAGTGGCCGGTGAGTGTCTATAATCTGCTGTTCTGTAATATTTGTTCGTCTGATTGGCAGCTCGGTGATGGACGCTGTCCCTGAATCTACTGGTGTGAGTGCCAGTGGCCAGAAGGAGGGCCTGAGACCAGCAGCTGTGCAGGATGGCTGAGCTCTTTGCCAATCCTGTGGGCCTTCCTCAGTCGGGGAGTGTTGTGTCTGACCTAGCAGATGGCAGCTGGGGTCCAGTCGTAGTCAGTGTCGCCTTCACCACCCTCTTGAGCTGAGCAGGTGCCAATCTAGGATGTGAAGCCAGTGACGATGGACTCCGCTGTGCACCTGTAGAAGTTTGTAGGGAAAGAAAATGTCGGCTGCCCTCAGACATCCGAGGAAGCGGAGGCACTGGTATGCCACTTGGACAAGAGACGTGATGTGTTGTGCCCACTTGAGCTCCTCAGCAATGGTTACTCTTCGAACATTTCGAGCCGCTCTCCTTCTTCACTGCATATCCCCGCCAATGTAGATGGCAGTGTAGTCTTGGCTTCTTCGTGAGGACGTCTCTGACCTGCTCCTTGGTGTTGCTGGTCAGGTGGTCGTCCTGGCACCACCGAGTCCACCTTTTCTCTGTAGGCCGTCTTGTCATCATTGGGTGATGAGGCTTGCAATGGCAGTAGCATCGGCTAATTTAACAATGGTGCTGACGCAGAGTTTATCCACACGGTCGTGTTGGGGAGCTTGGCACGTGACTCTGTGGAACGCCAGTGTTGGAGGTCAGCGTGGAGGACCTGCACAAGCTTGAAATGAGGGGACTGGGGTTGCACACTTGGTTTGACTTCATCTTGCCTTGAGCGCTTTGTTGTTTCTGTGCCCACTTTGTTGTGTCGTCGGTCACTTGTGGTCCTCTCTGCTTCAGTCTGCACGTTGTAGTGGTGTCTGATCAAACTGGAGTGCTGCACCACCAGGATAAGGAGCCCCCCAGCCAGACATTCTAGCTGTCATGGTGTCTTGGCTGGATAAGTGAGCTTGCAGTGAATGAAAGAAGCGAGCGAGTGGTCCGTGGGCATTGTGGGTGCCCATTACTTTGCTCGTTGGGTTCTCCTTTCAGGTCCTTCCTCTGTCCACTCTACGTTAGCCTTTAATCGATAGTTAAATGCCATCATCTACGGTGTCCTCTGACTCCTTGTCAAGTGTGCCACAGGAGGAAGAATCAAATCGCCGTCTCCTTCGTATCGCACGTCACGAGTGACAATGAACAGAAAGTGGTGGGTTACGATGTGGTGGTGATATTTTCACAAAAACAAAGCCCCCAAGCCAGCAGTCATTTGGGGCAATTATGGTGCAATCTCGAGATGAATTGCGCAGCCAAAGACAATCACAGCAGACATTTGGTTTCTTCCCACAAATGAGCACGTTGTCGCTGTGCGTGAGCGGGCATGTAACAGAGCCCAGGGGCTGAGGCCGTCTGCTATCTAATGACAGGCTGTGCCAAGTCTCAAGTAGCTGCTGCTCGTGCCGTCTTTGCTTACTCCATTTTGTAAGCCTTAGGCTTCAATTTGATTTCTCCGATCCAAGCAGTCTGAAGGTCCTGTGGAGTTCTTCTGTAAAGATTAATCTCAAACGGGACATTGTAGGGGTCCTCCAACTCGGCCCTGGGGACGGACCCACCGTGGCTGCAGGGTTTTGTTCCAGTCAGATTCGTAATCCGTTTTAACACCCGATGGCACTGAGCTCATTTCATCAGCTGCCGTTTCCTTTTCCTCTTCTCGTATTCTGGCACTGAGATTTGTACGTTTATGAGACGTGTAGAACGGTTTGTGTGTTTGTTAGAGACTTCAATGTGTGACCCTCTTTGGTTGATTTCTTTCCATTTTGCCCTTTCTCTGTGCATTTGCTCCCTTCATTGTATCTTAATAGGCCGCAAGTACTTTAGCGTCAGGCCCACTGATTAGTGAATAAGGGATTAATGAAATAGTTACCTGCGTAAGTAGAATGAAATTTAATAAACGGGGGTGTCCAGCTCTGGCCTGGTGGGCCGCAGCGGCTGCAGCTTTTCATTCTCTTTTCCTAATCAGTTTCCACTGCTAGTTAAATTCGTCTTCCTTTCATTTCCATAGCCCCCAGTTTTTAAGGATTCGCTCCTCTGAATTGATTTTTTCTTCATGAAATGAGACGTGAGACGAGCAGCTAAACTGGGATTTCAAACTCCAGCCGATCTCGTAATGAGGAGCTGATTATTCTCTCTGCCCATTAAACTCGTTCTTTAATTCCACGACTTGTCGCTGCTCTCATTCTGCCACAGCAGACTTTCCCAGAACTCTTTTGAGTTTTCTGGTTTTTCTAAGAACGCCACCAGAATGTGTTGGTGACCTGAGAGATCAGCCTTACCGAGACCCTCACCTTCCTTTACTTTCAGTTATTGTGTGGTGGGCACCGCTGAGCTGCTCACGTGGCAGCTTGTTTTGGGTCTCATTATTGTTTGGCTGCTTATTAAGGAAGAAGAGACAACTGAGGGGCCGGAGTCAAGTTAAGTAAAACTAAGCAGCAAAAACTGGTCACTAATGAAGAAGATGGTTAGAATGAAAACCTGCAGCCACTGCGGCCCTCCAGGACCGGAGTACGACACCCCTGCTCTGTTATAGGAAAAAATCCTTCGACGCGATGAGACTTTTGCCTTGAGATTTTTTCAAGTCCCGCCATCCTCTCAAACATTTTCAAACGAGGAAGTCGAGCGAATTAACGGCAAAATTGTCGATCGTTTACATGGCAAATTGGTGAAATGCGGATCAACAGACTCTGCTGAGACAGTTGGTGGTGATGGTGAGGAAGATGAAAACATCAACATACAATATCACGAAGAATAGCGACAACCGTTAACACCGTCGGGTCTTCCACCGCACGAAGTACTGTTGACAGAAGGACGTATCGTAATGTATGTCTGAGTGATGGGCTATGCAATGGGACAGGAGCAGTTGTATTCAAAATTGGGCGAACAATTCTGACGTGGAAAACTTTAACAGGTGACAAGAAAGGTCATGTAGTCCATGTAACATGAGACAGCAAAGGAGATCTCGAGATGCCATTCGTATTTAAATGTTTACAGTTTCCCATTAGAATCGCTTTGGCAAAGACGGTTAACAAGTCACAGGGACAAACATTCAAAGAAATGAAATTCACTGGCGGGCAGTTATACGTGGCGTTGATGCTTATGTAACACTTCCCATGAAAATAAAAATCTGTTTACATTGCACATCCGCATCCAAATACGCGAGCGACAGAACCACAAAGAGGCTGGCACACAGCACTGGCACAGGGGGTTGGCAAGTGAAGGAAGGAGGGGGCAGAGCCCCCTAGATGTTAAAAAGGGAAAATAATACATGACCCCCCCCCATAACTGCTTAGTGCAGTGCTTCCCAAACTCAGTCCTGGGGACCCCCTGTGGCTGCAGGTTTTTGTTCACAATCGTTGATAATAATCGATAACAACTGATCTCATTTAATTAGCTGCTCCTTTTTATCCTTCTCTTATTCTGTATTCAGGAGAACACAACAGTGTGGTTTTTATGTGTAGAAGACATTTAGAAATGTTTGTCTTTAAAGCTATAAACTCTCTCTTCTGTTGTTCTCCTCTTTTTCCCGTGTAGTTTGCTCCCTTCATTTACCCCCAATAGTGACGCCAGCATAGCAGACACCCGGGATGATGAAGGCTGCAGTGACGCCAGGGTCAGGCCTGCTAATTAGTAAAAGAACCAAATCAATTACCAGGACACCTAGGAGAGTAGAAAGAGAATGAAAATACCGTTAATGACTTAAATCTTCATATTCCCCATTTACAGTAACTGCTTATTACATTTTAATAAACATCAACCAAACTTCATTTGAAACTGAGAAATAACAACTCACTAAATTAGGCCAAGAGTCCAATGAGAAACAGGAGCTGCTGGGAACACAAACCTGTCTGGGAAGCACTGGCGTAATACGCTTTAATACAGTCGTGTGAGCCCCTCTTCATTCTGTGGATTTTTGTTTCTCATTGGCTGAGCTTCCAAAACAGCAACTTCCTTTTAATATCTGACATGCCTTATGGAAACAGTAGTGACAGTAAGTTGATTGGATTAACAGAAAATATACAATATGCATCATCACAAAATTAGACAGGTGCATAAATGTGGGCCCCCTAACAGAGATATGACATCAGTACTTAGTTCAAATCTAACAGCCGCTAGACGCTGTCCTCCAATAGCCTCTGATGAGTGTCTGATTCTGGATGGAGGTCTTGACCATTGTTCATACCAAATCTCTCCAGTTCAATTCAATTTGATGGACAGCCTGCTTCAAACCATCCATCCATCCATTTTCCAACCCACTGAATCCGAACACAGGATCACGGGGGTCTGCTGGAGCCAATCCCAGCCAACACAGGGCACAAGGCAGGAACCAATCCCGGGCAGGGTGCCAACCCACCGCAGGACACACACAAACGGGCCAATTTTGAATCGCCAATCCACCTAACCTGCATGTCTTTGGACTGTGGGAGGAAACCCACACAGACACGGGGAGAACATGCAAACTCCACGCAGGGAGGACCTGGGAAGCGAACCTCAGGTCTCCCAACTGCGAGGCAGCAGCGCTACCCACTGCACCACCGTGCTGCCCTCACTAAAAATCTTAGTTCAGAGAACACAGCAGTACTCCTAGGAGATGACAGACATCCCACTGTTATCTTTATTGTTGAAAGGAGAGTCAATTATTATGCAGGCTCAGAGGGGGGCACACACTTTTTCATATGACTGTAATTATATTTATTTTTTTATTTATTTTTACCAAACTTAGTTTTTTTTTTATAAATTTTATTGATTTTATTGTAATCATTCCATACAAATAGATGAGTTTTTACAAAATATAGGATTGAAACCAAATCATCTTAGTTTAGTTAGTTTTCTAATTTCTAGATTATTCCCAAAACACAGAATCTGGGAAGTTCACTTGATTAGCCCAGGAGTCTCAATGAAAAACAGAACCTGCAGCCACCGTGTGAGAAGGCCTGGGACCTTGTTCTGTGACAATCATAGTGACTGGTGACTACATGTAAGTGCACTCCAGGAGTCCAGTGCTCTTGTAAAGATGACCTCTCCTCTTGTCTTCATGTGCAGGATGAAGTCAGGCACCTTCCTCAGCACGGGATTCTTCAGTTTAATCCTGGCAATGGACATTTGTGAGAACATCAGCGTCTATGGAATGGTGGACCAAGGATACTGCAGGTAATGAGGTCAGAATTGGCAGGTCTGGCAGACACCAGCTGGTGTGGTGGGCACGACTTCAGTGCACGTCAGGCTAACACAATGGCATGTGTGGCTGCTGTGTTCTCTGAGCTGAAAGAATGAGGTCATGAAGTTTACATTTACATCATTTAGCAGACGCTCTTATCCAGAGCGACTTACAACAGTGTTTAGTAGTCTACGACTGTTCTTCAGTCTTTAAGGCTAGGATTAAATCTACTGTCATTAAACAAGTTACCGCTGACCAAGTTGTACACAAAACCTGCTAGAAGAAAATAATAGTAAGTTGTTAGTACAAAAATTTTTTTTTTTTTGAGAAAAAGGGTAGAAAAAAAGTATGGGGACTTTAGTCCAAGTGCTGTTGAAAGGACATGGACAATGGATGGGGGGGGTGGCAGCGGTGGCCCTCACAGGTGGCGCAGTGGTAGTGCTGCTGCTGCTGCTTTGCAGTAAGGAGACTGTGGTAGATTGTGGGTTCGCTTCCCGGTTCCTCCCTGTGTGGATAGCGCTTTGAGTACTGAGAAAAGCGCTATATAAATGTAATGAATTATTATTATTATTATTATCAAATGGTATTAGACAACATGCAGTCGATGTGAGTGGAAAACGCGTTCAACTTGAGTTTGTAAAGCACAGCGTCTTAGACAACAGAAAGTTTCAAAGTTCAGAGAGTAGAATAGAATTTTAATAAAGAAAGCGGGCGGACTCTTTCACTCCATCGTCAAAACGTGTCACCCCAATGACTGCACTTGGGATCTTGTCACCTTGAGGATGTCTGATGCCATGACGGCCTCACAACTGTCCGGCACAGTTTCAGATTTCCAGAATATTCTGTCTTTGCTGCATTTTAACAGCCAAACTGCGTGCCACCTGACAGCATTGGGTGGCAAGTTGAGCCGCCATGCCAGCCTGCCCTTTTCCATTCTGTTGTGGTCCTGGAGAGGCGAGCCTCTGCGCTGTTTGTGCAGTCCAGACCACCTGCTTTCCTAGTGGCCACCTTTTCTACATTGCTTGTCAGCTTTAACACACACACACACACACACTGAGTGACTTGTGTTGGCATTTTCTGTACCCATTTGTAGGGCACTATTACTGACTTAGAGGGGATGGATGGCACACGCTGCATCTCTCCTTGACTCGTTAAGATTACGTAAATGAAGGCTGTGACTGAACAGTACTGGAAAACATGAAGTGCGATGCCAGCCTAAGGCTATTAGGGTACAGAGATGGCAGATTAGGTGGCACTCTGCTACATCAAAGATGTCTGAAGTAAGGCGGTCGTTTTGCTTTTCATCAAATGTGTTTGGGTTGCGGTTCTTACTTTGTGTACCACAGTAGAAGAATTTGACATTTCTAAGGTAACATAAAACATGCGACGCTGCCATGCTACCCAGTGTGCCCCCCCAAGTCCTGGCACTGCAGAGTTTGCACTTTTTTTCCCCGGTCTCAGTAGTTTGTTCTCTTGGTGACACTGAATGGGCTCGTGGTAAGTGTGTTGGTGATGGACTTGGCACCCCGTTCAGGCCTGGGTCCCACTTTGTGCCCTGGCTCCCTACTGCCACAAATGGGATAAGCAGGGTAGAAAATGTTTTTGGATGCATTTTCCCAAGTTGACTTTTCAATTAAATTGCACTTGTGGGCTTTGTGTAAACTCTGATGGCCGAGCCGCAGAGTGCCAGTGTGCTGCGTGTTGGACAGCAGATGTGTGAGGAAGACTGGCCTCTGTACACGGGCACTGCGGACCCCCACGGACAATGAGAGGGAGAGCCTGACGCTGGCAGGTTTGAGATGTGCCCTTTCAAGCTGTTAATCTGATTTGAAGAACTCGCTGCCATCCAACAGCGGGCGGTTACACAGGGCCACCGTCGTACTGAAGGCTTGCATGTTGCCACTTTGGCGCTACAAATCACTAGACGGTCAACACACGTCTCGACAATATCCAGAATTAAAAGTTGTTTTTCCGTTTTAACAAGCAGTGCCAGGTTGATTTATTCCAACAGTGCCAACTTCTGTTTAAACAAGCACCCTCAAATATAAGTAAGTGAATAAACGTCTACAAGTTAGAATTGCTTCTTACAAACACGTTGTGCCCAGGATGTAGAAAGTGTGGCTGATTGGTCCAAGCGGCTTCATTATTTAAACTTTTTACATTTTCTGAAATGTTTTTCTTTATTGATTGACGACATCCTGCACTCATTTTAGGGGGAAGACAAACCCACCTGTCATGTAACTACATTTAGGTGTGTGTGCCATCCTGCTGTCTCCTCACTTGGCATGTGAGGAGTGTCAGATGTTTTGTCGTCCTCGAGTTCTCGTTAACCGTGGTCTCCGTGAGACTCCAAGTGTTCAGCCAGCACGCGCATGCCTGTTCGGCTCACTGATTATGGGATCTCGGGTAACGCTCCAGTAGGCATTGGCGTGGCACCTTTGTTGAAGATGACACTGTAGGAGGGCTTGGCTTCTTCTGGTGAACCCCAGCACTCCCACTGCGGTTCGAATGCCCACCTCCATGCTGGGCAGCGGCCTGTGGGGCTCTCAAACCGTCCTCCCTGTGTAAAGCTGCATGCCCAGGGATGTCCCATGATGCCCCTTGTCTGAGCTGAATTTGGGTACTTGGTGGGCTCCCCTCTGCTGAAGCCCCTGCCCCCATGAGTGCTTTCTCAGTTTTTGGCCGGTGGCCTTCACCTCGGACCCGGTGAAGTGGGATGGGAACGACTTTGATGATTTTTTTGCTTTCTCCTCTTTCCTTAGTCAAGCCAATCATTCTTCGGTGCCTTACCATTACTACGAGAAGGCGAAGCTCAACGAGTGCCTGATGTACAACACGCACGAGAGAGCGGCTAAAGGAGGCCATCGGTTCATCACGGAGAAGGCCATTTTCGCCAAGTGGGCCATGCACAGAAAGAAGATGACGTTTTCACAGCCTTCTTGGCCAGAGCTGGGAGGTCCCTTACTGTGAGCAGAAGATGGCGACTGGACCTTCTCTGTCCTAAGAGATTCTGTGCCTTCCGTGGACCTGAGGTAGAGGGGCTTTTTCTGAAGCACTTTATATTTATTTGTCCTCTCACTGCAGGTCCACACCAACACTGTTTACAGGGGCCGCTCGCTGGCCTTTTCAGGGTCCAAAGCGACTTCCACGTTTATCAACAGTGTTCATCGTCACCTACTTCACTTTCTTTATTGGTGCTCACTTTTATATTCAGTATTTGAAACTTGGACTTTTGTGCATCTGATTGAATGTCCGCACACACACAGACACACACACAGACACACACACCATGTTACATCTTACCCAAGTGTAGTGTCATCACGTCATCTTTACTGCTGGGGCAGACCAGAGAGTCCTCTCAGGGTGGGCCGTGTGTGTACAGCTCAGGCCGGGGGGCTTCAGCAGGTCAACACACCCACCTGTGCCACCATTTGAGTCTCTTTATAAACAGTTCATTATGCCACACTCTGTACTGGCATGGCATCACAATAAAAGAGGTGCTCGGAAAATGGACGCCGTTATGTACTTGATGGTCTGAGAGTAGCACTTCGGTAAAGCGGCTGGGTGACATCGTTGGGCAAAGAAAGGGGAGTCGGGGGGCTGTTTCTCAGTGTTTTAAACTGTAAAGTATATTTTGATTGCATGAGTTGAGTGCCAGGTGACACGGTGGCTCCATGAAGACACTGAGGTTCATGCCATACGTGTTCCCTGTGTGGGGTTTGCATGCTCACCCCGTGTCTGTGTGGCTTTCCTCCCACAGTCCAAACACATGCCAGTTAGGTCACTCGGCCCCCGTGTGTGTGTGTGTGTGGGTTTGCCTTGTGCCCAATGCTTGTTGGGAGAGGTGCCAGCTGCCCCGCCCCCCTGTCCTGAATGAGCAGGTTAGGAAGATGGCTGGCTGGCTACTTTGGTTCTAGCGCCCACTTTTACTGCAGTCAGTGTCCCCGTCGGTCCCTCTCATTGATGTCACTGCTTAACTCACTTGTCATTTTTCTTATTCCGCATTCAAAGCAGAAGTCGAGTTGGATTAAGATGTTGTAAGACATCACTTGAAATGCTTAGCTCTTTTGTTTCTTATCAGTTCACCTTTTCTGTCCACTTTGCTCCCTTGAGTGACAAGTGACATGGAGTGCTGAGGGTCAGCGAGACCCTCGGTAAACCGCGGGCGCCTTAAATGAGCAGAAGTGATGAGAATCCACTCAGTCGGCAAGAGAAGGTCCTGCTGTGAGACTCGTTTGTGTTTGCTGAACTCGCACTAAATCTGTGTGACATTGGATGAAGTCGACGTCCGCTTCTGTTTCTAGCGCCTTTAAATAATCCAAATGAAGTTCTGTGCAGTTCATTAGGATAACAATAATAATAATAATAATGATAATAATAAAACACCGCAATTTACAAATGTAAAAGTGAAACAATCAAAATACACGGAAATAAAAACACAAACGAAAGAAAGAACCGCAAGCAACACTCCTGGCCTGGCCTGCTGGCCTCGTGCCACTTCAGGGGTCTTTGCTGGCTTTGTTTCCACCTCCAGGTCCTTTTGGTTTCAATCCACACAGCAAACTGTCAAGTGTAGTGGAGGTAACAATGAAGACCCCCGGGGGTCTCGTGGACGTCTTCCATTGGGCGGTCTGGGGAAACGTCGCAATGGTGGCACTCAGCAGGATGAGTGGTGCCTGTGCCATAGGGCGAGACACCTGAACCCTGCGTAAGGCGCCTGTGCTGAGCCCCCTCGGTGTAAATAAAGGAGCCCTTGGGTCATCCTGTGCTGCTTTATTGAAGTGACAATCAGCTCTGCGATCGATCGATTGATTATTTAACGAGGGGGAGATCCTGTTGACGAGACCAGCCGTGTGATGTGTACGTCCTGAGCGAGGTGATTACCTGATAAGTGGGGGCACACGTGACAGCGATGTGGTGCAGGAAGGGCATCTACAGAAGATGGCAGGCTCCAGTGAGGGCACAGTGTGAACGTCACCAGGTGACTTTGCCTTCGCTATACGCCTGCCTACCGTATGATGCAGAAGACAACTTTGAGCGGACTCCCCACTGGAATGTCCGGTTTAAGCAATAAAGCAGAGGCAGGAGAAAGCGTCGGTCGTTACTCTTGGTCTAAATCGTACGTATCGTGTTAGCGAGAGCGTCCTCGGCCCTCATTTATACAATCCATGGATTTGGTCACTCCTCAAAACAAAAGAAGGAATTCATTACGGAATCAGAAAAGGGACTGGTTACACCGGACGTGACAAACGTTGATCCCTTCGATGGCCACAGTTGACCCCGTGCACTAGCGTGATTGAAAGTCCCGTTAGCGTAGGACGTCTGTGACTTTTCAAGTGGATTATTTTTAAGAGATGTGTTCATCCTGTTCAAAGCTGACCCTCCGGCTGGGACGTTGGATATCTCTGGTCCACGGTCCTGGATTAGCTGTGAACCCCCCAGTCTCACTGAGATGGCACAGGTGGTGAACCAGCTGAGGGGAGGGAAGGCTGTAGGGATCTGTGGTATCCAGGTGAACTTCTCCAGGCTGGTGGCAAGGCTGTCCTTCTGGCATTGCCAGCAATCTTTGCTTCTATTTGGGAGACTGGCATCATCCCACCTGACTGGAAAACAAGACTTGTCATCCCTATCTGGAAAGGGAAGGGTGACCAACTGGATTGGGAGGACTACGGGGGATCACACTGCTCTTGGTGCTGGGTGAGGTCCTCACTAGGGCAGGGGTGTGGGGTCCAGCGGTGGTGGGGCATCTGTTGGTGAAGAGAGATTCACTGATCTTGACTGTGCTGACGATGATGCTGTGATCTTCATAGTCAATGGAGGATCTGAGTGTCTGGACTTGCGAGGGTCCTGATAAAAACCAACAGCCAGGCCTTTAATGACCTCTTGGGCACGGCCATCAGTGGTGTGTCTGTCTGCGGACAGAGTGTTGACCTCGTCATCGAGAGGTTTACTGACCTCGGCAGTGACATTCATGTGACTCTCCCTATGAAGTCAGTAGACGGACTGGGAGAGCATGGGGGGGTCATGAGGTCGCTGGAAAGGGGTGTGTGGCGCTCCCTATATCTGCAAAATGACGAAGGTCCAAGTCTTTAGAGTCCTGGTGCCCCCTGTTTGTGAGACATGGGCGTTATCCAGTGACCTGAGACGAAGACTGGACTCCTGTGTCTCATCGGAGAATCCTTGGGGGGCCGCTGGTTTGACTTTGTGTTGCCCACCGAGTCCCGAATGAGGCACATGACTTGCATTGTGAGGGAGTGTCAGTTATGGCACTACGGCCATGTGGCACCATTACCCGAGGGTGATCCTCATTGTTGAGTGGCTGGACCAGGCCAAGGGGATGCCCACGTAACACCTGGCTGCGGCAGGTAGAGGGTGGGATTAGACCGCATGTCTGCCTGGGGGGGTTGCCAACCGGGATCCCGAGCTGTTTTGTCGTATGGTGGGTGCGGCGATGTGCTGTACCAGTGCAGGCTCCCCACCTGTCTTCATGGTTTGTGGTCTCCTTTATGATCCACTTGGGTACATCGACAGGAGACTTTGGACTAAGCGTTACAATAGGACAATAGTTACACCTTAAAAGAGAAGTTCCTCTTACGTTTTATAGATATCTGCTTCAACTAAAATGCGTTTCTCATAGTGAATAATAAAATAAAATAAGCTCAGCTCTGCCCATGCGAAGTGCACGTTGGGCCCGCTCTTATCTTACTAACTCGCGTCTGCCATCGTTAAGAAGGTGTTGTCCATGTTCACTTCGCAGTCTTTGTTAACATCGATGAGTCCACAGCGTGCCTGTCACGTTTCGGGTGTCA